>NC_092718.1:45284722-45954569 GCF_047496885.1 Scyliorhinus torazame | reverse complement strand
TGGGCGTAATATGAAAAGAACCCCAGGCAACGTTTCAGGGCTTTGGAGCAGTGGGGGAGGGGAAATTCCATGAGGGGGCGCATGTGTTCGGGGACGGGGCCTATTATCCCATTGCGCACTACGTATCCCAGGATAACCAACCGGTTTGTGCTAAAAACGCACTTTTCCTCGTTGTATGTGAGGTTCAAGGCGTTAGCGGTCTGGAGGAATTTTTGGAGGTTGGCGTCGTGGTCCTGCTGATCGTGGCTGCAGATGGTTACGTTGTCGAGATACGGGAACGTGGCCTGCAACCCGTGCTGGTCAACCATTCGGTCCATCTCCCGTTGGAAGACCGAGACCCCGTTCGTGACACCAAATGGGACCCTTAGGAAGTGGTATAGACGCCCGTCTGCCTCGAAGGCTGTGTACTTGCGGTCACCTGGGCGGATGGGGAGCTGGTGGTAGGCGGACTTGAGGTCCACGGTGGAGAAAACCTTATACTGGGCAATCCGATTTACCATGTCGGATATGCGGGGGAGAGGGTACGCATCTAGCTGTGTGTACCTGTTGATGGTCTGGCTATAGTCTATGACCATCCTTTGCTTCTCCCCGGTCTTTACTACTACCACCTGGGCTCTCCAGGGACTATTGCTGGCCTGGATTATGCCTTCCTTCAGCAACCGCTGGACTTCAGACCGAATAAATATCCGGTCCTGGGCGCTGTACCGTCTGCTCCTAGTGGCGACGGGTTTGCAATCCGGGGTGAGGTTTGCAAACAAGGACGGCGGTTCAACCTTGAGAGTTGCGAGGCCGCAGATAGTGAGTGGGGGTATTGGGCCGCCGAATTGAAATGTTAGGCTCTGCAGGTTACACTGGAAATCTAATCCCAGTAATGTGGGCGCGCAGAGTTGGGGAAGGACGTAGAGCCTGTAGTTTTTAAACTCCCTCCCTTGCACCGTTAGGTTCGCGATGCAGAACCCTTTGATCTCTACGGAGTGGGATCCTGCAGCTAGGGAAATCTTTTGCGTACTTGGATGGATGGTCAGAAAACAGCGTCTTACCGTGTCGGGGTGAATGAAACTTTCGGTGCTCCCGGAGTCGATCAGGCATGTTGTCTCATGTCCGTTGATCAGCACCGTTGTTGTCGTCGTCTGGAGCGTCCGGGGCCGTGATTGATCCAGCGTCACCGAAGCCAGTCGTGGTCGTAGTGTCTCGGCGTCTTCTTCGGACCCCGTAGAGCCGTCGATGCTGGGGTCCTTTGTTGTCATCCAAGATGGCGGCGTCCATGAATCGCACGCAGCCGGGGGTGGACAAAATGGCCGCCCCCATGGATCGCACGTGGTCGGGGGTGGACAAAATGGCCGCCCCCATGAATCGCACGTGGCTGGGGAGTCACAAGATGGCGGCGCTCATCCTCTCCTCGTGGTGCCCAGGACCCGTGGGTCGCACATGGTGCGCTGGGGGGGGGTTGGGGAGCATTTGGGATGCGCTGGGCTCGTTCTTCTCCGGGGATTGCGGCGACCCCCCCGGGACCGGCACACAGCCGCGTAATGGCCCTTCTTGCCGCAGCTTTTGCAAATAGCTGCGCGGGCTGGGCAGCGCTGCCGGGGGTGTTTCGCTTGCCCGCAGAAATAGCAGCGGGCCCCCCGGGATGATCTGGCGCTTTAACCACGCAAGCCTGTGGGGGAGGGGGGGGGTTTGTCGCGACGGGGGTCCACGGAGCCCAAGGGGCTGCCGCGCGGTCGGGGCCGTAGGCGCGGGCGTTTTGCGAGGCCACATCTAGGGAAGCTGCAACGGCCCGTGCCTCTGAGAGTCCTAGCGACTCTCTTTCTAAAAGTCTTTGGCGGATTTGGGGAGAGTTCATACCTGCCACAAACGCATCGCGAATTAGCATGTCCGTATGTTCAATCGCGTTCACCGGCGGGCAGCTGCAGCCCCGTCCCAAAATTAGCAGCGCGGCGTAGAATTCCTCTAACGATTCTCCGGGACTTTGCCGTCTCGTTGCGAGTTGGTAGCGTGCGTAGACCTGGTTCACGGGGCGAACGTAGATGCTCTTCAGTGTTGCGAGCGCCGTCGGGAAATCCTCTGCGTCTTCTATGAGAGGGTAAATTTCCGGGCTTACCCTCGAATGCAGGACCTGCATTTTCTGGTCTTCTGTGATCCGGCCGGGGGCCGTTCGGAGGTAGCCTTCAAAACAAGCGTGCCAGTGTTTAAAAACTGCTGCCGAGTTCGCTGCGTGGGGGCTGATCCGCAGGCATTCCGGGGCGATCCGGAGCTCCATAGTCCTTTAAGCTCGCTTAATAAATTGTAGTGCACAATGACTTACGAGAGAGACGAGTAGAGATGAAGTCGATGAGGCTTTATTAAGCGAGACTTGTCCCCAGCAGTTCAGCAACAGAATGGAGCGGCGGGGAGAAGCTCGGGTTCCTATACTCCGCCTTCAGGGCGGAGCCAGGAGTCAACAGCCAACTAGGACCCGGGATCTGTCAGCCAATAGCATCACGGCTTCACAGTCCCACATGACCCCTAATACATACTACCACAACCCAGAAACAAAATCTGACCTTCCTGGCTATCTTCTCCCAGGTTGTGTTTGCGAATCAGGAAAAATCCAGGCCCATGTTTGTCTAACTCCTACCTTTACGTTGTATCAGCCATAACATTTACCCATTCTGAAATCTCAAATTCTGATAACACTCTGAATCTCCTTCAGATTTTGTCATTAAGATACAGGTTTGACTGCATTCAGATTATATGCAAAGCTTTGATGTTGCAACATGCATGTGCTTATAATTTAGTATTTCACCACAGAAATAAATTCAAGCAATTTGCTCATTTGTTACTGACATTTACAATATCTCATTCTAGTAATGTGCCGATATTTTCCGACACCAGAATGGCTAAAATCACCTGCCCGTTAAATATTTATTCTTCAAGTATATTAAATATTGTACTGATTGAACATACATCACCAATAGATAATTTCTATTTGGCATAAACTCAACATTAAGAGAACAATCATGTTGCTGGTATTTTATAAAATGCTTCCACTTTAGAGGCCTTTTGTTAATTGTGGATTTCAATGAATTCAGGCACCGTAGTATCATGGACAAAATCGTCTCTTACAGTATGTGATTTATATGTTTAGTATTGAAAGAGGAGTGTATTTTCTTTCCCTGTCTGGGCCTATATCTAAATTAAATAATTCCGCAGCAAGCTTTTGTGAGTTTAAATATAAACAAGGTTACTTATTCTCACACATACCTCAAATTAAATGCAACATCGCATGCACTTATTCACATACAAACATATATCCGATGTCTCAAACAATATTTTGGGTCTGGTTCACATATTTGCTGAACTAATGTTTTAAATCAATAATCTGGTGGTTCTAACAGCAAAGATTGATTTTTACAAGTAGACAAAGGCATGGATGCCTCACCAGGTGACTTTCCACAAGTTCAAGTACTTTTCCAAATATGGGGTGGTATATATGTTGATTCCACATCCTGTGTTGTGGGTTAACACCTCTGAGGTTTTGAGACAGTCATCATGATACGGCCTAGACTTTTGCATTTGCCATCAATTGAGTTTTGATCTTCCCTTTCGTTCAGTATGAAAAATGGAGACAAGTAGTCTGAAAATTACATCGTCATTTTGTGTTGGTTTATCCTTAAAGAAATGTGTGAATTCCCCCGATGGCTGTGAATGTGCATATTTAATTAGGTGTTTGCTTTGGACTTGGTACTATCTGTAGTTCAAATGCCAAAGGTCACCATTCTACTGCATGTTTCAGCAGCCATTTTAAAAGATTACTCGTGTTGATTGAAACTTCATAATATACTGGGCATGACATGCCTCCACCACATGAAAATAAAATGGAATTTTGATATTTTAAACATGTCTTCCAGATACAGGGAAAAAAAACTCTTCACACATTCTGTCACTCACACAGTAAGCTAGTACTCCTACAGCTTCTCTGTCTGTCTCAAAATCCCCAATTATGTGTTCTCTGATGGGGATTCATTAATATCTATATGCAAGATATTGCGGACGATAATAATAACTGGCATATGATTCTTTGTGTGTTTATCAGTTGGGGGGGAGTTCAAACTACATGCTGGCTCCTGGCAAGGAGTCAGGCTTCACAGGCCTGGGTTTTGTTTCAAAACTTGCAATATGTGAATAGTTCTGATTATTTCATTGTGTTGCCTGTCAGGCTCTTACCCCTCTTATGGCTGCAGATAAGTGGAAAGAGGTTTTTAGTCATGCTGCTGCAACCATCTGTATGCAGCAGGCTAAATGGACTAGTTGGCATTTCACGCCTATCATTTTGATACCTTCAGAATTGTTTAAAATCTTTCTGGAGACCTTTGTCTGAAATCCTCACTTCAAATTCTTCAAAAGTAACATTACCAGGAATATTGTATGGACCACTTGATGACAGTCAGATTATCACAGAAACCAGAAATATACAGGACCAGCAGTGATTGCGCAGACTATCTGTCTGGTCTAATAGTTTGAAAAGTAATGCACACTGCTCTGTCTCATGTCCCTGCAATCCCTTTCTCTCCCAAATTATCTATCTGGTTTCATGTTGAACTTGAGAAACACACATCTATCTGTGCTGCATTTATTATTTAACGCAAGTAGAAATATCAAGTTGTTCATCTTCCCTTATCATAGAATTTACAGTGCAGAAGGAGGCCATTCGGCCCTTCGAGTCTGCACCAGCTCTTGGAAAGAGCACCCTACCCAAGGTCAACACCTCCACCCTATCCCCATAACCTAGTAACCCCACCCAACACTAAGGGCAATTTTGGACACTAAGGGCAATTTATCATGGCCAATCCACCTAACCTGCACATCTTTGGACTGTGGGAGGAAACCGGAGCACCCGGAGAAAACCCACGCACACACGGGGAGGATGTGCAGACTCCGCACAGACAGTGACCCAAGCCGGAATCAAACCTGGGACCCTGGAGCTGTGAAGCAATTGTGCTATCCACAATGCTACCGTGCTGCCCTCATCTTAAAATTGTGGTTGCTTTTATCATCAAACATAGGCCAATGTTTTACAGCCAATCCTGCCGGTGGGATGTTCAAATCGAGGGCAGCCGGTTCACTGGCGGCAGAGTGTGCAAACAATGGGAAAACCTGGTGACAATGGCGAGACCCGAAGATCCCACCAATGGCGAGCTACCTCCACCGCCGCAAAACACGCTGCAGGAGGGCGAAAAATCCCACCCATATTATTTGAGCTTCATTTATTCTGGTCACTTTCAATCTCGATTGACTCCCTAAGATCTTTGTTTCCTCACTGTAAAGCTGTCACATGCCTGTTACCTCTCCTTTTTGGTCAGATGTCCAATCCAATTATTTGCCCTTTGTTGCATCCTCCCATGTACAAGTATTCCCTCTTTAGAGTTTAAGAAACAGACATGCACTGTTAATAGTATGTTACTTAAAATAAGGTACATCGATGAAAGGAATTGTTTAATTAAGTGCAGAGAGCACACATAAAGACAGACTGTTTGGACCCAGAGGTAGTAGATAATGGTGCATCCTGTAAATGCGCCTAGTTTTGTACATCACCAACTGGTTTGGGAACAATTTAACATGCATATAGTGCCCCTGGTGGTGCATGACCAACATTCCAAAAAAACAATGGTGCAAGAACTCATACTTTACCCTCAGCTATGCACTTAGGATTTTACTCAAAGATACTGTCAAGAAGGAAGTTTGATAATGTTAGAAGCTTTTTATTTCCAAGACCTGAAGCCATTCATCCTTCGCAACCCATTTTGCTCTTTCGGCCTTTTGCATCATTTTTCTGAGAGGGGCACTTCAAGTTGTTCACTCCCACATAAATAACAGGTTATTTTTATTACAACATTAGCTGGAAAAGACACAACTTTTATCTTGAGATGAAACGGTGTTAACAAAACGATTGAAACAGAAATTATGAACAAGCTTCCTAAAAGACCGAGGGAAGCTTTATTGATGAAAGTTTGTGCTTTTTTAAAAATTCAACTGCAGAAGGAGTTTATCAAGGCTTTAACAATTAGGCATTCAAGCTGTTCAAATAATCTCCAAATGCCAAGCTGTTATTGAAGTCAATTAAGAGAGACAATGTCCTATTCCATTAGCTTTTTTGAATCAACCAGTTATTTTTTGCCTCGACTGTCACCACACTTCATTTTCGTCTTGCATGAAATAAACTGCATTTTGAACATGTGCTGTCAAAAAGGCCAAGCTACTCTGCTTATACTTAATGTCAATTCTACAATTTGGGTCTTTGACTTAAGAGTACGGGGGTGCAAGGCAAATGATATCATGCTCTTAGCCTACCCCTTTCATCACTGAAGACATTCCTTCACATCAAATCTACTGAAAATGGAGAAGGAAATGTCTTATCTACTGCAGTTTTAAATATCATTAGTGGAATATTTAAGTATTGGCAGTCTTATATAACTTGGTTCAAAAGTTCACGGTTTAAACTGATCAACTATTTTGGCAATCTCAAATGCGATTGAAGCAGTGGAAAGCGGAAATGTTGTTCAGTTCACCAAGAATATCAGCCTTAAAAGAGTGGTTTGTAAAATTTTCCGAATTCATTATTTCCGAATAGTGAAACAAAGATGAATTCTAACATTGTAGCTAATTTGGACTGTAACACAGAGATTAGTTGTAGTTCAGTATGAATGTAATCATTCGGCATATTTAACAGAGGTCAGTTACATGATTAGATGGCTAACATAGGTGAACCATGTGTGACTGTATGAGTACTTTATTGCTGCGTACTATATATATATACACACAAACACATGTATATATATATGTGCTAAATTCATCCATTCTCAGTCCAATTATTTCAGGGAGGTGTCATGATATCCACATCAGCATATCATGGTGCAATCACACACACACTGATGGACAGGCAGTTGGACCAACCAGCACACACATAACATTGCAGCCAATCACCAGTGAGAGCACACGCACTATAAAACAGGGAACACCACAGTTCCCGCTCATTTTTCTACCAGGAGATTGCTCATAGCACAGAGCTCACAGCGCGCCACTCAGAAATAGACCATGTGCTGAGTGCCTCACTAAGATAGTGATAGGGCTGGGTCCACAGGTTAGCTGGTGAAGCACGAACCCAAGCCAGCAGTTAGTTGTTACTGTAGTTAAGACAATAAACAGAGTTGTACCATCTACAGCCGTGTTGGATCATTTGTGCATCAGAACACCCAACACGACAGGAGGAACTACCTACTACCTCTGGTCAAAACCTTTATGCTTGATGTCTTTACAGCTTTGTGGGGCAGCACGGTGGTGCAATGGATAGCACTGGGACTGCGGCGCTGAGGACCCGGGTTTGAATCACAGCCCTGGGTCACTGTCCATGTGGAGTTTGCACATTCTCCCCGTGTCTGCATGGGTTTCACCCCCACAACCCAAAGATGTGCAGGTTAGGTGGATTGGCCATGCTAATTGCCCCTTAATTGGGGAAAAAAATAATAATTGGGTACTCTAAATTTATAAAATAGAAAAGCTTTGTGCACAGTCAATGATGTAGCTGTAACGTCTAACTGGATTGCCATACGGTAGTTGGAACTGGCTAGTCATAGAATCATCGAATTTACAGTGCAGAAGGAGGCCATTCAGCCCATTGAGTCTGCACCGGCCCCTGGAAAGAGCACTCCACCTAAGCCCACACCTCCACCCCATCCCCGCAACCCCACCCAACCTTTTTGGACACTAAGGGCAATTTAACATAGCCAATCCACCTAACCTGCACATCTTTGGACTGTGGGAGGAAACCGGAGCACCCGGAGGAAACCCACGCAGACACGAGGAGAAAGTACAAATTCCGCACAGTGACCCAAGCCGGGAATCGAACCTGGGACCCTGGAGCTGTGAAGCAACTGTGCTAACCACTGTGCTATCGTGTCCCACTGACTGCTGGTTTCTGTGGGTGGAAAATAAGCAGGTGGCTGTACACAGGCAACAATTTAGGGACAGCACCTCTATAGCCCTTCATGCCAATTTCAGATGGATAGGTGGTTATGGATTGAAATGCTCACACTTCACAACAGTTGGTGTGCACTAGTGCATGGGTCATTTGTGGATAAAAATTGAGACTCAGGAACGCTTCTTGAGGATGCTAGGCCATCTTTTAAAGTGAACAGGTGGGATTTTACATATGCGCCCGCCCCAAAACCAGAACTTCCCGCCCAAGGTCAATAGGCCTTTAAATGGTCCGTCAAATTGTCCGTCCCGCCTGCGATGATTCTCGTGGTAGGCAGGACCTGAACATTTGGGGAGGCGGTGGCATAGTGGTATTATCACTGGACTAGTAAACCAGAGACTCAGAGTAATGCTCTGGGGACCCAGGTTCAAATCCCACCACTGCAGATGGTCAAATTTGAATTCAATAAAAATCTGGAATTTAAAGTCTAATTATGACCATGAAACCTTTGTCGATTGTCAGAAAAAAAACCATCTGGTTCACCAATGTGCTTTAGGGAGGGAAATCTGCCGTCCTTACCTGGTCTGGCCTACGTGTGACTCCAGACCCACAGCAATGTGGTTGGGCAATAAATGTTGGCACAGCCTGCGAGCCCACATCCCATGAACGAATATGTTTTAAAAATGAATTACGTGCCATTAGTGGCTTGGGTCTGAAAGTTCACACACAGCTGCTCCTCCAGTATCGCAAACAACTTGCTGTCCCTGAGAAAGAAAGAGTGAGAGTCAAAATCCGACATGATATAGCGGTGTTGACGATATACCTGTCATGCTTTTATTATTCAAATTCCAAATATTATATCTTCTTCTCAAAGGGAAATTGTACATCAGTACTTCAATGTGTTTTCTTTGAAAACTGCTTGACAATCAGCCAGAGGATGAATTTGAGTAGGTTTTCAACCAGATTTTTAAGCAACATCGTTATTTAGTTGATAACGTGCAGAGATGCCGAAAGAGGAGAAAATAACTGTTCAATTGTTTACAGCTATAATTCAAAACTAAATCTCTTCACATCGCCAAAACTGATTGATTTCGGGATTTATCGTTTGTCACTTTAAAACAAATGTTTTTTTTGGAGACGCTTTCGTTAATTTGAAAGTTTTGTTTTTGACTGTTTATGTTCTGGAAATTTCCCAAAACGGTCTATTAAGCTGAAGCATGTATTTTCCAATGGGGGCTTTCCTATTAATGAAATACTAGCAGAAGCCTGCAAAATACTTGCGGTGCAACTAATATCTTTATTGCAGCAGTACATCTTTAAATCCCCATCCCATTTTGTCCCATCCTTCCCATGTCATCCATCTCATGCCAGAGCAACACCATTTCTTCCATCCATCTCATAGGGTTCACTATTTAAAAATACAAGGTTGCCCATTTAAGACAAGAGATGACGAGAATTTTTTTTCTCTAAGGGGGTCACGAGTCTCTGGAACTCGGGCTGGATTCTCTGATTCTGGTGCTATGTCCCCACGTCTGCATGAGAATGGTGCCGTTTTACACCAGAAAAAATGGCGATAAGTGGCCACCGATCCTCCGTGTAGCTGGGGGTTGGCAGGAAGGCAGCGTAGAGCACCCGGCTCTAGCTGCCGATACTCTTGGAGAATTGCTAGGCCCATGGCCAAATGAGAACACCCTGCTACGGGGTCCCTGGGATCCCCTCTCTTCAGGCCTCCCTTAACACTAACCCTTACAGCATCCCCTTCCATTATAGGATCCCCACCCAACCTCCCAGAGGTCCCTACTTACCTGCCTGCACACCCCCATCCTTCAAACTCCCCCTCCACCCTTAATTCATGGGCATTGGCCTCCTTGCCCTCTGATCCTTGGCATGCCACCTTGGCACTCAGGCACCCTTGCACTGCCACCCTTGCACCCAGGCAGTGCTCCTGCTGGCTTGGCAATGCCATCCAGGCATGTTGGCAGTGCCAGGGTGGCAGTGCCTAGGTGCCAGCTGGGCAGTGCCAAGGTGCCCATGTTCCAGGGGAAGGGCCAGAGAGCCGCCCTGCACTTACCCTGACCACCCTGGGGTCTCTGGTGGCCCAGAGGACCCCCCCCCCCCCCAGGGAGCCATTCCGTCTGGTCCACCTGCAGACCAGTGCTGATCGGCACCTGGCTGCAGCCTCCCTGGGGAGGTCGATGAATCGACGGAGGCCGATGCATCCCGCGCAGGTTGGTCGTAAATAGGTTTACAACCTACTTCCGCGAGAGTCATTCGGTCCCGCCAATTTGGGGCGGGGTTCCGACTCCGACATCTCCTGGGACTCCGGAGAATCCTGGGAGGTGCGGAGCCTGTCGGGAGGCTCGCTGGAGGCCTCTACTGGCATTCTCCGTCCGCATTGCGCTCAAGCTAAAGCACAACGCGGCTGGAGATTCGCGCCCAAAGTGTTTGAATTACTTTTAGGCAGAGGTAGGGGATAAGCGGGAATGTGGAGTTGAGGTGACAATCAGATCAGCCATGATGTTATTGAATGGTTGGAGACGGCTTGAGGGGCCGAGTGGACTACTCCTGCTCCTAATTCTTATGTTTCCATGTATATCACACCCATCTCACCTCCAATTCCTCTCCTTCATCCCATGCCCGCCCCATCCCACCGCTGCCTATCCCATTATTTTCCCTCTAACCATCCTCTCCAAACTCCATGCCATACCTCACATAATGCCATACTTCAAGAGAGCCAAACTCACCTGTGTACATCCAGCCAATAAACTTCAGCTTTTGAATAGCTCCTACCAAGTTTTGTGTAAGGTGGCCAGAGGACAATAGGAGGGAATATTGCACAAGAGGGAATAAGTACTTGGAACATGGATTGCACTTCCTGCCAACCTACTTCCTTCTATTAACTGAAAGGAATTTTGGCACCTTCATGTCCATTAGTATGCAACTACAGAGAGGTTTCTCATGTCACTGTTAACTGTGCAAGGAACTGCCATGGTCCATTTAGCCTTTGGTAGTTCATAGCCCCTACAATCTTTCAGAATCAAGGGCTAGGCTTGGGCTAGCTTCATGGAGACAAGACATATACAATACTTTTGTAGCTTATCACACTATGGGGAAAGAGCAAAAACGAATTGGAGGACTTCAACAATGATGTGTTGGGTGTTCTGGATCACAAACAGGTCACCAACACTTGAAGTGGTGCAACTCTATTTTATTACAAGGTTAACTATTTAAACATACTTGATCTGTGGGTAAATACGATACCAGCTTTAACTATAGACCTTCGCTTAGTCCGAACCAGTTGATGCACTCAGCACATGGTGAATGTCTGTGTTGTAGGCTGTGAGTTCTGTGCTCCTTGCTGGCTGCTACTCCCCAGAGCGGAAAATCTGATGTCCCCTGTCTTTATAGTGCGTGTGCTCTCACTGGTGATTGGCTGCGGTGTTGTGTATGTTGATTGGTCCCACTCTGTGTCCATCAGTGTGTGTCTGCACCATGATATACTGGTGTATATTATGACATCCCCCCTTTTATATAAAAAAAATTGTGCCTGTGTGACAATAAATAGTGTGTGGTGAATGTTCCTGACTATGTGTGTGCGAATTATTTACAGGACTATGTTCATAAAACTAAGCTATTTACATGGGAAGGTGCCTGGTGCAGAAAAACAGTGTATCACACCAACAACGAGGTGAACATTATATACAAACCTCTTGAACGATTAAACAGAAGAACCGAACCAGAGAGTCCAATAGTGCAAAGTTCACAAATTAAGCCTCTGAGGTGGGCGAAAAATTCTGGTTGACCGCCTCAAGGGTGGGTCAGGAGCCACCAGCTGAGGAGCGGGCTGGACTGCGTCAGAGTGAGGAGGATGCAGAGTGACTGGAATCTCTGCATAGTCCAGGTCAGGGACAACAGGAGGGTGTGGCACTGACGGAGGATCACGTAGCGAGCGCGGAACGAGACGAAGGGCACGCCGATTGCGGCGCCGAATGGAACCATTCAGTAGACGAACCAGGAACGAGCGGGGAGACACCTGCCGAAGAACCACAGCAGTTGCAGACCAGCCACCATCCGGAAGGTGGATGCGGGCGTTGTCATTTGGAGCCAGAGCAGGGAGATCAGCTGCCCGAGCGTCATGAGCTGTCTTGTATTGTGCACGAGACAATTGCATTCATTGAAGGACCGTAACGTGGTCGAGGTCTGGGACGTGAATGGACGGCACCGTCGTCCTAAGGGTGCGACCCATGAGCAGCTGGGCTGGCGACAGGCCAGTGGACAGTGGGGCCGAACGATAGGCCAGCAGGGCGAGGTAGAAGTTGGATCCCGCATCAGCAGCCTTGCAGAGGAGCCGTTTGACTATGTGGACGCCCTTCTCCGCCTTGCCATTAGATTGGGGGTACAAGGGACTGGATGTCACATGCACAAAGTTGTACCCTCTGGCAAAGTTGGACCATTCCTGGCTTGTGAAGCAGGGGCCATTGTCCGACATCACAGTGAGTGGGATGCCGTGACGAGCAAAGGTGTCCTTGCAGGCACGGATGACCACAGACGATGTGATGTCGTGCCACCTCCAGGTAGTTGGAAAAATAGTCTAAAATCAGAACATAGTCCCTGCCGAGCGCGTGGAACAGGTCGATGCCGACCTTGGACCAAGGGGACGTGACCAACTCATGGGGCTGTAGGGTCTCATGTGGTTGGGCCGGCTGGAACCTCTGACAGGTGGGGCAGTTGAGCACTGTGTTGGCGATGTCGTCATTGATGCCGGGCCAGTACACTGCCTCTCGGGCCCATCGGCGGCACTTCTCCATGCCAAGATGGCCCTCGTGTAGCTGTTCCAAGATGAGCTGGCGCATGCTGTACGGGATGACGATGCGGTCCAGCTTCAGGAAGACACCATCGACTACCGCTAGATGGTCTCTGATGTTGTAGAACTGAGGGCATTGGCCCCTGAGCCACCCGTCCGTCAGGTGACGCATGACACGCTGTAGCAGGGGGTCAGCCGCAGTCTCGCGGCGAATTTGGACGAGGCGTTCATCCGTGGCCGGCAGATTGGAGGCCACGAAAGCTACATGGGCGTCAACCTGGCAGATGAATCCCGCTGGGTCACACAGAGTGTTGACTGCCCTGGACAGATCGTCAGCTATGATCAGGTCTTTGCCCGGGGTGTATACGAGCTGAAAGTCGTATCGCCGGAGTTTGAGCAGAATGCGCTGGAGACGAGGCGTCATGTCATTCATGTCTTTTTGTATTATATTGACCAGCGGGCGATGGTTGGTCTCGACGGTGAATTGGGGAAGGCCGTACACATAATCATGAAACTTGACGACACCGGTCAACAGGCCCAGGCACTCCTTTTCTATCTGCGCGTAGCGCTGTTCCGTGGGGGCCATGGCGCGTGACGCATATGCAACGGGGCCCCATGATGAGGCCTCATCGCGTTGCAGGAGCTCTGCCCCAATGCCAGATTGGCTGGCATCTGTCGAAATTTTTGTGTCCTTCGCTGGATCGAAAAAGGCCAATACCGGGGCCGTGGTAAGCTTGGTTTTAAGTTCTCTCCATTCGCGCTCGTGGGCAGGAAGCCATTGGAAGTCTGTCGTCTTCCTGACCAGGTTTCTGAGAGCTGTGGTATGGGAGGCGAGGTTAGGCATGAACTTCCCTAGGAAGTTGACCATGCCCAGAAATCGGAGGACCGCCTTCTTGTCCTCTGGCTTTTTCATGGCTGTGATGGCAACCACCTTGTCCGCATCCGGCCGCACACCCAACTGGGAGATGTTGTCCCCGAGGAACTTGAGTTCCGTCTGGCCGAAGGAGCATTTGGCTCTGTTGAGGCGTAGACCCTGCTCCCGTATGCGTTTGAAAACGCGCTGGAGTCAACTGATATGCTCCTGCGGGGTGGTGGACCAATTGATTATGTCGTCAACATAGACGCGAACACCTTCAATGCCCTCCATCATTTGTTCCATGATCCTGTGGAATACTTCTGACGCCGATATGATCCCAAACGGCATCCTTTTGTAACAATATCTGCCAAAAGGGGTGTTAAGGGTACACAGTTTTCTGCTGGACCTGTCTAGTTGAATTTGCCAGAATTCTTTCGAGGCGTCAAGTTTGCTGAAGAGCTTGGCCCGAGCCATCTCTCATGTGATCTCTTCGCACTTGGGGATTGGGTAATGCTCCCTCATTATGTTGCGATTGAGATCCTTTGGATCAATGCAGATTCTGAGCTTGCCAGAAGGCTTCTTGACGCACACCATGGAACTGACCCAGTCGGTTGTTTCCTTGGTCACTCCTTGGTCTTGGAGGTCCTGCAGCTGCTGCTTGAGGCGGTCCTTGAGGGGTGCTGGGACTCTGCGAGGTGCATGCACCACAGGCGTGGCGTTCTGTTTGAGTATGATCTTGTAAGTATATGGGAGTGTGTCCATGCCTTCGAAGATGTCGCGGAGCTGGTCGATGATGGCGTTGAGTTGTGCCCTGAAGTCAGCATCCTGGAAGGCGAACGTGTCATCGGGAGAGAGAGAGTGTACTCTTTGAACGAGGTTTAGCAGTTTGCATACCTGTGCACCAAGCAGAAAGTCCTTCGAGGAGCCCATGATCTCGAAAGGAAGGATGGCTTTTTGTGACTTGTGCATCACTTCGAGTTGGCATGAGCCGGTAGCTGGAATGATGTTGCCACTATAGTCCACTAGCTGGCAGGCCGATGGGAGAATGGTTGGTTTAACCCGAAGGCTTTCGAAAGCAGACCACGCCATGAGATTGGCGGAGGCACCAGTGTCCAGGCGGAATCGTATTTGGGACCGGTTGACCGTGAGGGTGGCACACCACTCATCGTCTGGATCGATGCCGTACACCGACAGTGGCTGGTGTCTTTGATTTGGGGACAGCCTGTTTTTCATTACGACACCGACTCGAAAAGGCACCTCCGGGCCTTCGGTGTCACTGCTGTGTGGGAGGTCGGAATCGGACTCGGTGACTGTGGGTTGAATTGCCCGAACATTCCTGCGATGCTGGCTGAAGCGATGTGAATTGGAAGGCTGAGCTGCGCGACAGCAGGCAGCATAGTGGCCAAGTCTGCCACATCGTAGGCATTGTCGAGATTTTACGGGGCATTGTCGCGTTAAATGGGCAGAGCCACAGTTGCCGCATGTCGTGACATCAGCACGTTCGCTGCGCCACCGCGCATGCGCGGTGCGGTCCTGCGTGGTGCGCACCTGCGCATTACGTTCCTCCACGTCGCTGACCCCTCGTTTGGTGCGTACAAGTGCGGGAGTCTGTGAAAAGCGCGCAAAATGGCCGCCCTCATCCAGGCTGAGGCCCTGGAGGTGTCCAATTATTTGGACCAGTTCCGCCTCATGGGGACCTTGCCACGCCGTTTCAGCCGCCTGTATGTGGGAGTACTGACTGGTGGCATTTTCATGCAGGACACAGGTCTCGATGACAGTCGCTAGGGTGAGTTGCTTAACTTTGAGGAGCTGCTGAAGTAGGGGGTCCGACTGAACACCGAAAACGATCTGGTCGCGTATCATGGAGTCAGAGTTGGCCCGCAGCTGCAAGATTGCGCAAGGATGCGGAGGTGCATTAAAAAGGATTGGAAAGGCTCGTCCTTACCCTGCAAACGCTGCTGGAACACATAGCGTTCAAAACTTTCATTCACCTCGACGCTGATGTGAGTGTCAAATTTGAGGAGAACCATCTTAAACTTCATCTTGTCTTCGTCATCTGCAAAGGTGAGAGAGTTGAAGATGTGGATGGCATGTTCCCCGGCCGTGGAGAGGAGAAGAGCAATCTTCCTGGTATCCGAGACGCCCTCCCTGTCCGTGGTTTTGAGGAAGAGCTGGAAACGCTGTTTGAAAATCTTCCAGTTGGCCCTGAGGTTGCCGGCGATGCGGAGTGGCGGCAGCGGGCTGAAGTTGTCCATGTTGCAGGATGACGGAATGCTGGCGGAAGGCAGATTACTTGCAGGTAGGTCTAAGAAGTGCTAGTACGCAACCACTCATGGTACCATGATGTGTTGGGTGTTCTGGATCACAAACAGGTCACCAACACTTGAAGTGGTGCAACTCTATTTTATTACTAGGTTAACTATTTAAACATACTTGACCTGTGGGTAAATACGATACCAGCTTTAACTATATACCTTCGCTTAGTCCTAACCAGTTGATGCACTCAGCACATGGTGAATGTCTGTTTTGCAGGCTGCGAGCTCTGTGCTCCTTGCTGGCTGCTACTCCCCAGAGCGGGAACTCTAATGTCCCTTGTCTTTATAGTGCATGTGCTCTCACTGGTGATTGGCTGCGGTGTTGTGTATGTTGATTGGTCCCACTGTGTGTCCATCAGTGTGTGTCTGCACCATGATATACTGGTGTATATTATGACAGACAACACAGTCACACTTGAATTAAGATTAAGCAGGCCAACGTGCATGTGGATGTTAGATTCAGACATGTAGGTAGATAGGGGCCCTGTCCACTGGGCTGTCAAAGTTGTCCCATGAGCTATCTGGCCTGTTGTGTCCTTCACAGCTTTGTTCATGAGAACAGCCCCGCATTGTGAGTCTGCGGATGCAACAAAGTCAAAAGTTGAACCCACTCAGAGGAACTCATACACATGAATGGCACAACACAATCATCGGCAGCTGCTGGGAGAGGGCCTCCAAGGCAAACTCATTGAGAGACTTTCAGTAATGTCTGATCATGTTATTGCTGTATGTCATCTGAAATCACCAAGATGCTGCACATAATGTAAATGTACAACCCTTCAGAATACTCCGTTCATCATTAAAGGCAGAAGTACCTTGAGGGTCCCAAGTATACAAACATCTTTTCCTGTTCCTGTACAATTTTATGCCTTCAATAGAAATATCACGATCAGAAGGATATTTCTGACAACAATCTCGCATTTTGAAACTTTATAATCGAGAAGTGAATATAACTCTGCATTAGTGTTCATGCCCTAGCATTTCAATTTTTGCTTTCTCCTCAGCCTTATTTTTACACTTGTTCTAAGTACCACATGAGGACCAGAATCTGAGATGTGGATGTCTGTTCCATACGACTAAGTGTCTTGCTCATAGCTGGTCTTCATTTCAGGACAGCTGAGTCCCGAGATAGGCCAGTGACAGAGTCCCTCTCCGAGCTTGAAGTCTCGATAGTATTGACCTACTGACTTTTTTCATCTGTTTAGACGTCTGAGAAAGCTGTGGCGCCGTTGTCCTGAGGGAAGGCAAAATCCTCAGAGCCATATCCTGTTCTCTCATTAAGCGTGAGATCAGGATATTGCTCACCAGCGATCTTCAGGAAAACAGACCTTTTGAACTCACTAATATCCCTTAAACCATGAGAGAGTCCATAAAGTTTAATCTGCAATCTATCCAACATGGTACCGTGGAATCCGACATATATTGCTCCTCCCATTCTCTTAATTATATCAAGCAAGGCCAGAATGATACCAGTGAAAGTCTGCACATCAGTTGACAGCTTACCTTATGGCCTGAAGATTGAGGGGGCAAAGTGTTTCAGGCATAAAGACTCACCCATTGCTGGCAGCACTCATAACTTTGGCCCAATCAACAATATTCTAATAAACTGACTCCACAATTTTGGCGTAGGTGGATTGCTTGACCTGCAACTTAAGGGCCAAATACCTTTTGAGTGTTTAACATTTATTGGGATCTGGGTGGCACAGTGACACAGTTGTTAGCACCGCTGCCTCACAGAGCCAGGGACCTGGGTTCAATTCCAGCCTTGGGTGACTGCCTGTTTGGAGTTTGCACGTTCTCCCCATGCCTGCGTGGGTTTCCTCCGGATGCTCTGGTTTTCTCGCATTGTTCAAAGATGTGCAGGTTAGGCAGATTGGCCATGCTAAATTGCCACGTAGTGTCCAGAGATGTGCAGATTAGGTGGGGTTACGGGATAGGGTGGGGGCCTGGTCCTTGATAGGGTGCTCTTTCAGAGGGTCAGTGCATATTCGATGGGTAGCATGCCTCCCTTTGCACTGCAGGAGCTCTATGGGTTCAAGTCAGCTGTACTCTGCTGAAATATGCAACTATACAGTTGCAAACAAATTTCTAGTGAATACAATTAGGTAGCCCATAATTCAGCACTAAATTGTCAGCCTCACTCCAAAAGCCCAGAAGGATAGTTGGTGTAAAAAATAATTTGCACTTTAAATATTGCAATTGTAACTCTACAATTGGAATTAATTATTGTGCTAGATCCTAAACCAAGAGAGTTGGGGCCAACAATGAGAGCCAAAAGCAGTCAAGTGCTCCATAATGGGCATCACTCTCACCTTTATAAGGTCTTAGATGTCTTGCATGAACATAAGTCATCAGAAAACAACTTTGAAAAACATATTTTATTTCATTCTTCACTAAAATAACAATTATCAGAAATAAATTAACTATTTTGAAGAGAATAGACGCGACATTTCTCCATCCTGCTCAAGAAGGTTCTGAAAAAGTCTGACTGTTTTGTGAGCAATGATTCCGGAACTTTACCAGTAAATCTGTCTTTGATGAGTCTGAGCACACCCCACTGAAATCAGTAAAGTCAAGGGACTCAATTTAACTCAAAAAGTTGAAATGGTGCTCAGTTACCATGCCTACAATAATATCTATGCCGATGCTTGAAGTATAAGCTAAGATTATATAATACAATAAAAACCTTTAAGTTCAGTACTTGAGGAGATAGTAACGTGTTGGTAATGTCACCTGACTAGCCATCCAGGGGCCCAGGCTAGTGGTCTGGGGACACTGGTTCAAATCCTACCATGGATAGGTGGAATTTGAATTCAATTTTAAAAATCTGGAATTAAAAGCTAGTCCAATGGTTACCAGGAAACCGTTGTCAATTATTGTACAAAACTCCATCGGGGGCAATTGTAAACCGGCATTAGCCGTCCACAGCCCACCGTGTCCGGGGAGAGTCCAGAAGCTAGAGCGGGATTCTCCCCTAGCCGGCAGGGTGGGCGGTCCCGGTGCTGAGAAGTGGCGTGAACCACTCCGGCGTCGGGCCGCCCGGAAGGTGCGGAATCCTCCACACCTTCAGAGGCTAGACCGGCGCCAGCGGGGTTGGCGCCACGCCAACTGGCACGGAAGGGGCTTGGTGCCATGCCAATCGGCGGCAAAGGGCCTCCACCAGCCGGCGCGAGTTGGCGCATGCGCGGGAGTGCCAGCGTGTGCTGGCGTCATCGCAGCGCATGTGCAGGGGGGTTCGTCTCTGCACCGGCCATGGCGGAGGTTCACAGCAGCCAGTGCAGAGGGAAAGAGTGCCCCTACGGCACAGGCCCGCCCGCAGATCAGTGGGCCCCGATCGCGGGCCAGGCCACCGTGTGGGCACCCCCCGGGGCCAGATCCCCCCGCGCCCCCCCCCCCCCCCCCCCCCCGAGGACCCTGGAGGCCGCCCACAGAGCCAGGTCCCGCCGGTAAGTAGCAGGTCTAATTTACGCCGGCGGGACCGGCCTAAAACGGGAGGCCGTTCGGCCTGCGGGCCGGAGAATCAGCGGGGAGGGGGCCATTGCCAGCAGCCGGCGACCGGCGGAACGCGATTCCCGCCCCCGCCCAAACCCCGGTGCCGGAGAATTCGGCAGCCGGCGGGGGCGGGATTCATGCCGCCCCCTGGCGATTCTCTGGCCCCACTGGGGGTCGGAGAACCCCGCCCTATATTCTCACCAGATGATCCCGCTTCCCAATTTCCCCCACCCCTCGCCGATGGTGTCACGAGATTCACGCCGGCGTGAACCTCATTTTATTAGGTTCGCATCAAATTAAACATATTAGCGAGTCCCCCGCGCATGATCCCCCTTCACTAAATATTCATACCTCACCAAAGTGACATCATGTCGGCAAGGTTCACATCAGGTTTGGCCTGATGAGAAACATTCGAGGGGATCCCTCCAGAGGAACAGAAGTAATAAGCCCCCGGTGGGGCTGGGGGTTGGAGGGAATGCTTGGTTAGTTCCCTGCCACAGGTTGGCACTGCCATGTTAGCAAGTTGGCAGTGCCAACCTGGTGGTGCCAACCTGGCAGTGCACACCTAGCCAGGGAGGTTCCAGGTCCTACTGGGAACCCAATGGGGCACTGGTGTGTGCCAACATGTGACTCCAGACCACAGCAACATGGTTGACTCTTGAATACCCTCTGAAATGGCCGGGAAAGCCACTCAGCTGTATCAAACTGGTATCAAACCGATACAAGGTCTAAAAGGAATGAAACCGGATGGATCATTCAGCATTAACAATTACAATGACACACGCAGCTCTGTCTACCCTGCAAATTCCTTTTTGCTAGCATCTAGGGGCTTATGCCAAAATTAGGAGTGTTGTCTCACAGACTGGTCAAGCAACAGTCTGACATAGTCCTACTCACAGAATCATAACTTATAGACAATGTCCGAGACACCACCATCACCATTCATGGGTTTGTCCTGCCCCACCAACAGGTGAGAGCCACCAAAGGTGGCTGCATAGTGTTATACAGTCAGGAGGTCATTGTTCTTGGAGCCCTCAACATCATCTCTGGATCCCATGATGCCTCATGTCATCAGGTCAAACATGGGCAAAGAAATCTCCTGCTGGTTAGCACAAACTAATCAGGTGAAGAATCAATACTCCTCCATGTTGATCACCACTTGGAGGAAGCACTGAGAGTGGCAAAACCCCAGAATGTACTCTGGATGAGCAACATCATTGTCCATCACAATTATGGCTCACCAGCGGTGGTGCTTCCAGAGTTCAAAAGGACAAAGAAGCTAGCCAGAGTCTCCGGCAGGTAGTGGGGGAGCCAAGGGAGGGAAAATCGTACTTAACCCCACCCTCACCAACCGGCCTGCCGCAGATTCCTCTGCCCATGACACTATTGGGAGGAATGACCATTTCACAGTCCTTGTGGAGATGAAATCCTGTCTTCACACTGAGGATGCCCTCCATCGCGTTGTGCAGCACTACCATTGTGCTAAATAGGATAGATTTCAAACAGATCTAGCAACTAAAACTGGACATACATGAGGCACTGTGGGACATCAGTAGCAGCAGAATTGTATATAACCACAATTTGTAACCTCGTGGCCAGAGGGTCTACACTGGTTCAATGAAGAGTGCAGGTGGTCATGCCAGGAGCAGCACTAGGCATACCGCTAAATGAGGTGTCAACCAGGTGAAGACATGACACAGGACAACTTACGTGCCAAACTGCAGAACCAGCAAGTGATAGACAGAACTAAGGGATCTCCCAACCAATGGATCTGATCTGAGCTCTGCAGTCTCGCCACATCTAGTCATGAATGGTGGTGGACAATTAAACAACTAAATGAGGGAGGAGGTGCCACAAATATTCTTATCCTCAATAATACCAGTACTAGTTCCCGTACCAGCCTCCCCGAACAGGCGCCGGAATGTGGCAACTAGGGGCTTTTCACAGTAACTTCATTTGAAGCCTACTTGTGACAATAAGCGATTTTCATTTCATTTCATAGTAGCGGAGCCCAGCAATCAGTGCAAACAACAAGGAAGGCTGAAGCATCTGTAATCATCTTCAGCCAGAAGTACCGAATGGATTATCCATCTCAATCTCCTCCTTACGCCCCAGAACCGCAGATGCCAGCCTTCAGACAATTCGATTCACTCGATCACATGCTATCAAGTAAAAGCTAATGCTACTGGATATAGCAAATGGGCCCTGACAATAATCTGGCAATAATACTGAAGACATGTACTCCAGAGATAGCCGTACCCCTAGCCAAGCTGTTCCAGAACAGCCACAACACTGGCAGCTACCTTATAATATGGAAAATTGCCCAAGTGTGTCCTGTCCTCAAAAAAATGGACAAATCCTACCCAAACAATTACCGCCAATCAGTCTACTCTTGATCATTTGCAAAGTGATACCAAGTGGCACTTACTTGGCAGTAACCTGCTCACTGAAGCTCAGTTTGGGTGCTGCCAGGGTCATTCAGCTCCTGCCTTCATTACATACTTAATATAAACATGGGCAAAAGAGCTGAAGGTAAAGTGAGAGAGACCGCCCTTGACTTCAAGGCAGCATTTGACCGAGTATGGTTATGGCGATCGGGGGTAGCTCATTGTTGGTTGCAGTTATACCTGGCACAAAGGAAGATGGTTGTGGTTGTTGGGGGTCAGTCATCACAGTCCCAGAACATCACTGCAGGAGTTCCTCAGGATAGTGTCCTCGGCCCAACCATCTGCAGCTGTTTCATCAATGACCTTCCCTTCCATCATAAGGTCAGAAGTGGGGCTGTTCGCTGCTGATTGCACAATGTTCAGCACCATTCGCAACTCCTCAATTAGTGAAGCAGTCTATCTCCATATGGACAATATTCAGGCTCATGCTGATAAATGACAAATAAGTGACTCAAACACCATCTGCAACAAGAGAGAATCTAACTTTCACCCCTTGACATTAAATAACATTACCATTGCTGAATCCCACATTATCAACAGCAGGGGTGTTACCATTGCCCAGAAACTAAGCTGCACCAGCCGTATAAACCCCAAAGACTGTTTACCATCTCCAAGGCACAAGTTAGGAGTGTGAGGGAATATTCTTCACTTGCCTGGATTAGTGTAGCTCCAAAAACACTCAACACCATCCAAGACAAAGTGGCCTGCTTGATCGGCACCCCATTCATCATCTGGATGAACTTCGGATCATTCAGGAGGCAGAGGTGGTCACAGATAGAAGCTTCAGGGATGTAGTTACTCCGAAGAATAAAGAAAGATGGGTGACGGTGAGAGGGGCTGGGAGGAAGCAGTCAGTACAGGGATCCCCTGTGGTCGTTCCCCTTAGTAACAAGTATACCGCTTTGGATACTGTTGTGGGGGGGGGGGCTTACCAGGGGTAAGACAGGTCTCTGGCACAGAGTCTGTCCCTGTTGCTCAGAAGGGAAGGGGGGGACTTCCGGGTGCGGCAATGACCAGCTGAGTCGCACGTTTCGGCACCTCCTGTTGGAACGGACTTTTGGGCTCTTGATAGGAGTCCCAACGGCAATTTAAACGGCCAGAATTACTGTGCGGTAAACTAGAAGGGAATCCCCCCCGGATACACATGGAAAAAGGAGAGGATAGCGGCCGGATTGCAGAAGATCCTCTGGAGCAGCGGCAAGGAAGGGAAGCTCGAAGCAAGATGGCGTCGGAAGGAGGCCATTTGTTATGGGGCCCAGAGCAACAAGAGTTCCTGCGGCGCTGTGTGGAAGAGCTGAAGAAGGAGCTGAAGAAGGAGCTGTTGGCCCCGATATTACAGGCGATTGAAGGGCTAAAGGAGGAGCAGAGGACCCAGGAGCTGGAGCTTCGGGTCGTGAAGGCAAAGACTGCTGAAAACGAAGATGAAATACAGGGCCTGGTGGTGAAGACAGAGATGCACGAGGCACAGCACAAAAGGTGTGTGGAGAGGTTGGAAGCACTGGAGAATAATTCGAGGAGGAAGAATTTAAGAGTCCTGGGTCTTCCCGAAGGCGCAGAGGGGGCGGACGTCGGGGCATATGTAAGCACGATGCTTCACTCGCTAATGGGATCGGAGGCCCCGACGGGCCCCTTGGAGGTGGAGTGAGCTTATCGAGTTGTGGCGCGAAGACAAAGGCTGGAGAAATACCACGAGCTATAGTGGTGAGGTTTCTCCGCTACAACGACAGAGAGACGGTCCTCAGATGGGCGAAGAAAACTCAGAGCTGTAGGTGGGAGAACGCGGTGATCCGCGTATACCAGGATTGGAGTGCGGAGGTGGCGAGAAGGACGGCAAGTTTCAATCGGGCTAAGGCGGTGCTTCACAAAAAGAAGGTTCAATTTGGAGTGTTGCAACCGGCGAGACTGTGGGTCACACACCAAGGGAAGCACCACTACTTTGAGACGGCAGAAGAGGCGTGGACATTCATTGTGGACGAGAAGCTGGAATAGTCTGGTGAGAGAAAGAGCTTCTGGGATAAAGTGGTGGGGTGATTATGTGGGACGAGGAAGGGGAAGGGGGGGGGGATGATTTTTTTCAATTTGTTAATCCTTCGACCCTGTAACTTTTCTCTCTTCCCCTCGTTGGGGGGGGAGGGGGGAGCATGAGGAACTGTGGGCGCCGGTGGGAAGGAAAGGGGAAGGAGAAGGGAAATGCGCCATTAGGGGCGGGGCTGAGTGGGAAACGCGGGCTTTGCTCCCGCGTTATGATAATTGTGGCAGGAACTGGGACGCAGGAAGGAGGGGGCCTCGCACAGTGAGGGGCCGAGGGCAAAGGGGGAAGCCGAGGTCAGCCAGAGTTTGCTGACTTCTGGGAGCAACATGGGGGGTGCAACTACGCTAGAGGGGGATCTAGCGGAGGGGGGGTGGAGTTAACTGGGTTGCTGCTGCTAAGGAGAAGGGGGAGCTGTTATGGGACGGGGTGGTCGAGACGGGGGGGGACCGTCGGTGGGATATACAGGTACGTGGGAACCGGGTGAGGAGCTGGTTTAAAAAAGGGGATGGCTTGTCGACAAGGGGGGGGGTAAAGAGCCCCCCAACCCGGCTGATCACGTGGAACGTGAGAGGGCTGAACGGGCCGATTAAAAGGGCACGGGTACTCGCACACCTAAAGAAATTAAAGGCAGATGAGGTCCAGGACTGGGAGGAGGCTGGCAGCGGCCAGGGTGCTCAAGGACTTCATGGAGCAGATGGGAGGAGTAGACCCCTGGAGATTTATTAGGCCTAGGAGTAAGGAGTTCTCATTTTTCTCCCATGTTCACAAGGTATATTCACGGATAGACTTTTTTGTCTTGGGAAGGGCACTGATTCCGAAGGTGACAGGGACGGAGTATACGGCCATAGCCATTTCGGACCACGCTCCACATTGGGTAGATCTGGCGGTAGGAGAGGAAAAAGAACAGCAGCCACTCTGGAGAATGGATATGGGCTTATTGGCGGATGAGGGGGTATGTCTAAGGGTGAGGGGGTGTATCGAAAGGTACTTGGAGCTTAACGACAACGGAGAGGTTCAGGTGGGAGTGGTCTGGGAGGCGTTGAAGGCAGTGGTCAGAGGGGAACTGATATCCATAAGGGCACATAAAGGGAAGCAAGAGGGTAAAGAAAGGGAGCGATTGTTGAGAGAACTCCTGAGGGTGGACAGGCAATATGCAGAGGCACCGGAGGAGGGACTGTACAGGGAAAGACAAAGGTTACATGTGGAATTTGACCTGCTGACCACGGGTAAGGCAGAGGCACAGGGGAGGAGGGCACAGGGTGTACAGTATGAGTATGGAGAGAAGGCGAGTCGGCTACTGGCCCACCAATTGAGGGAGAGGGGAGCGGCGAGGGAGATAGGTGGGGTGAGAGACGAGGAGGGAGAGATGGAACGTGGAGCGGAGAGAGTAAACGGGGTGTTCAAGGAATTCTATGAGAGGTTATATAAGGCTCAGCCCCCGGAAGGGAAGGAGGGAATGATGTGTTTCCTGGATCAGCTGAAATTCCCGAAGGTGGAGGAGCAGGAGAGGGCGGGACTGGGAGCACAGATTGAGATGGAGGAGGTGGTAAAGGGGATTGGGAGCATGCAGGCGGGGAAGGCCCCGGGACCGGATGGGTTCCCGGTTGAATTTTATAGGAAATATATGGACCTACTGGCCCCGCTCTTGACGAGAACCTTTAATGAGGCCAGGGAAAGGGGGAAGTTGTCCCCGACTATGTCGGAGGCGACGATATCGCTACTTTTGAAGAAGGAAAAAGACCCGCTGCAGTGTGGGTCCTACAGGCCCATTTCCCTTTTGAATGTAGATGCTAAGCTCCTGGCCAAGGTGATGGCGACGAGGATAGAGGATTGTGTCCCGGGGGTGGTCCACGAGGATCAAACTGGGTTCGTTAAGGGGAGACAGCTGAACACGAACATACGGAGGCTGCTAGGGGTGATGATGATGCACCCACCAGAGGGGGAGGCGGAGATAGTGGTGGCGATGGACGCCGAGAAAGCATTCGACAGAGTGGAGTGGGATTATCTGTGGGAAGTGTTGAGGAGAGTTGGCTTTGGAGAAGGGTTTATTGAATGAGTACAACTGCTATATAGGGCCCCGGTGGCAAGTGTGGTCACGAACAGGCAGAGGTCTGACTACTTTCGTCTTTATAGAGGGACGAGGCAGGGGTGTCCCCTGTCTCCGTTACTGTTTGCATTGGCAATTGAGCCCCTGGCCATAGCACTGAGGGGCTCCAGGAAGTGGAGAGGAGTACTCAGGGGAGGAGAAGAACACCGGGTATCATTGTATGCAGATGACTTATTGCTGTATGTTGCGGACCTGGTGGAGGGGATGCCAGAGATAATGCGGACACTCAGGGAGTTTGGGGAATTCTCAGGGTATAAATTGAATATGGGGAAGAGTGAGTTGTTTGTGGTGCATTCGGGGGAGTGGAGCAGGGGAATAGATGATCTACCGCTGAGGAAGGTAGCAAGAGATTTCCGGTACTTAGGGATTCAGATAGCCAGGAGTTGGGGAACATTACATAGGCTTAATCTAACACGATTGGTGGAACAGATGGAGGAGGATTTTAAGAGATGGGACATGGTGCCCCTGTCACTGGTGGGTAGGGTGCAGGCGGTCAAAATGGTAGTCCTCCCGAGATTCCTTTTTGTGTTTCAGAGCCTCCCGGTGATGGTCACAAAGGCTTTTTTCAAGAAAATCGAGAAAAGTGTTATGAGTTTTGTGTGGGTTGGGAAGACCCCGAGAGTGAGGAGGGGGTTTTTGCAGCGTAGCAGGGATAGGGGGGGACTGGCACTACTGAGATTAAGTGAGTACTATTGGGCCGCCAATATATCAATGGTGTGTAAGTGGATGGGAGAAGGGGAGGGAGCGGCGTGGAAGAGATTGGAAATGGCGTCCTGCAAAGGAACCAGCCTACAAGCACTGGCGACGGCACTGTTGCCGTTCTCCCCGAAGAAATACACCACAAGTCCAGTGGTGGAGGCAACACTGAAAATTTGGGGGCAGTGGAGACGGCATAGGGGAATGACGGGAGCCTCGGTGCGGTCCCCGATAAGAAATAATCATAGGTTTGTCCCGGGGAGAATAGATGGGGGATTTAGAGCTTGGCAGAGAGCTGGGATTGTGCAACTGAGGGATCTGTTCTTAGACGGGACGTTTGCGAGTCTGGGAGCGCTGACGGAAAAATATGGGTTGCCCCAAGGGAATGCATTTCGGTACATGCAACTGCGGGCTTTTGCGAGGCAACAGGTGAGGGAATTCCCACAGCTCCCGACGCAGGAGATTCAGGATAGAGTGATCTCAGGGACATGGGTGGGGGATGGTAGGGTGTCGGATATATACAGGGAAATGAGAGACGAGGGAGAGATCATGGTGGATGAGCTGAAAGGAAAATGGGAAGAAGAGCTGGGGGAAGAGATTGAAGAGGGGCTGTGGGCAGATGCCCTACGTAGGGTAAACTCTTCGTCCTCGCGCACCAGGCTTAGCCTGATACAATTCAAGGTTTTGCACAGGGCGCATATGACCGGAGCAAGGCTCAGTAAATTTTTCGGGGTAGAGGATAGGTGTGGGAGATGCTCGAGGAGCCCAGCAAACCACACCCACATGTTTTGGTCATGCCCGGCACTGCAGGGGTTCTGGGTGGGGGTGGCGAATGTGCTTTCGAAGGTGGTGGGGGTCTGGGTCGAGCCAAGCTGGGGGTTGGCTATATTTGGGGTTGCAGAAGAGCCGGGAGTGCAGGAGGCGAGAGAGGCTGATGTTTTGGCCTTTGCGTCCCTAGTAGCCCGGCGAAGGATATTGCTTATGTGGAAGGAAGCCAAACCCCCGGGCGTGGAGACCTGGATAAACGACATGGCAGGGTTTATAAAACTAGAACGGATGAAGTTTGTACTAAGGGGTTCGGCTCAGGGGTTCACCAGGCGGTGGCAACCGTTCATTAACTAACTCGCAGAACGATAAAGGAAATGGGAAGGCAGCAGCAGCAACCCAAGGGGGATAGGGGAAGGGGGGGGGGGGGCTCAGGTGGGTCCTCAGGGGTGTTTTTGTATAGATATTTGTACTTGGTTATGTATACTGGATTGTTAGATTTTATTATTTGGGAGAGTTATTATTTTTGCTATGGCAGTTGCCATTTAGTTTATATATTATTTATCTATTTGTTAAAAAACGGTCACTGTTATTTATATTGTTTTATTGTTGTAAAAATGAAAAACCTTTGTATGGTTTTGTTTGGCCGAAAAATTTGAATAAAATATATATTTTTTTAAAAAGAAGGGAAGTGGGGCGAGGAGTAGAGCATTAGTCATTGGAGACTCCATAGTTAGGGGGATAGATAGGAGATTCTGTGGGAACGAGAGAGACTCGCGGTTGGTGTGTTGCCTCCCAGGTGCCAGGGTGGGTGATGTCATAGAATCATAGAATTTACAGTGCAGAAGGAGGCCATTCGGCCCATCGAGTCTGCACCAGCTCTTGGAAAGAGCACCCTACCCAAGGTTGACACCTCCACCCTATCCCCATAACCCAGTAACCCCACCCAACACTAAGGGCAATTTTGGACACTAAGGGCAATTTATCATGGCCAATCCACCTAACCTGCACATCTTTGGACTGTGGGAGGAAACCGGAGCACCCGGAGGAAACCCACGCACACACGGGGAGGATGTGCAGACTCCGCACAGACAGTGACCCAAGCCGGAATCGAACCTGGGACCCTGGAGCTGTGAAGCAATTGTGCTATCCACAATGCTACCGTGCTGTCTCGGATCTTGTTTTCGGGATCCTTAAGGGGGAGGGGGAGCAGCCCCAAGTCGTGTCCACATAGGTACCATCGACATAGGTAGGAAAAGCGATAGGGATGTAAGGCAGGAATTCAGGGAGCTCGGGTGGAAACTTAGATCTAGGACAAACAGAGTTATTATCTCTGGGTTGTTACCCGTGTCACGTGCTAGCGAGACGAGGAATAGGGAGAGAGAGGAGTTCAACACGTGGCTACAGGGATGGTGCAGGAGGGAGGGTTTCAGATTTCTGGATAATTGGGCTCATTCTGGGGTCGGTGGGACCTCTACAAACGGGATGGTCTACACCTGGACCAGAGGGGTACCAATATCCTGGGGGGGGGGGGAAATTTGCTAATGCTCTTCGGGAGGGTTTAAACTAGTTCAGCAGGGGCTTGGGAACATGAATTGCAGCTCCAGTATACAGGAGGTTGAGAGTAGTGAGGTCATGAGTAAGGTTTCAAAGTTGCAGGAGTGTACCGGCAGGCAGGAAGGTGGTTTAAAGTGTGTCTTCTTCAATGCCAGGAGCATCCGGAATAAGGTGGGTGAACTTGCGGCATGGGTTGGTACCTGGGACTTCGATGTTTTGGCCATTTCGAAGACATGGATAGAGCAGGCACAGGAATGGTTGTTGCAGGTGCCAGGGTTTAGATATTTCAGTAAGCTCAGGGAAGGTGGTAAAAGAGGGGGAGGGGTGGCATTGTTAGTCAAGGACAGTATTATTGTGCAGAAAGGACGTTTGATGAGGAATCATCTACTGAGGTAGTATGGGCTGAGGTTAGAAACAGGAAAGGAGAGGTCACCCTGTTCGGGGTTTTCTATAGGCCTCCGAAAAGTTCCAGAGATGTAGAGGAAAGGATTGCAAAGATGATTCTGGATAGGAGCGAAAGCAACAGGGTAGTTGTTATGGGGGACTTTAACTTTCCAAATATTGACTGGAAACGCTATAGTTTCCGTACTTTAGATGGGTCCGTTTTTGTCCAATGTGTGCAGGAGGGTTTCCTGACACAGTATGTAGATAGGCCAACGAGAGGCGAGACCATATTGGATTTGGTACTGGGTAATGAACCAGGACAGGTGTTAGATTTGGAGGTAGGTGAGCACTTTGCTGATAGTGACCTCAATTCGATTATGTTTACTTTAGTGATGGAAAGGGATAGGTATATACCTGGGGGAAAGGCAATTATGATGCGATGAGGCATGACGTAGGATGCATCGGATGGAGAGGAAAACTGCAGGGGATGGGCACAATGGAAATGTGGAGCTTGTTCAAGGAACAGCTACTGCGTGTCCTTGATAAATATGTACCTGTCAGGCAGGGAGGAAGTGGTCGAGCAAGGCAACCGTGGTTTACTAAAGCAGTCAAAACACTTGTCAAGAGGAAGAAGGAGGCTTATATAAAGATGAGACATGAAGGTTCAGTTGGGGCGCTCGAGAGTTACAAGTTAGCTAGGAAGGACCTAAAGAGAGAGCTAAGAAGAGCCAGGAGTAGACATGAGAAGTCTTTGGCAGGTAGGATCAAGGATAACCCTAAAGCTTTCTACAGATATGTCAAGAATAAAAGAATGACTAGGGTAAGAGTAGGGCCAGTCAAGGACAGTAGTGGGAAGTTGTGCTTGGAGTCCGAGGAGATAGGAGAGATGCTAAATTAATATTTTTTGTTAGTATTCACACAGGAAAAATACAATGTTGTCGAGGAGAATACTGAGATTCAGGCTACTAGACTAGAAGGGCTTGAGGTTCATAAGGAGGAGGTGTTAGCAATTCTGGAAAGTGTGAAAATAGATAAGTCCCCTGGGCCGGATGGGATTTATCCTAGGATTCTCTGGGAAGCTAGGGAGGAGACTGCTGAGCCATTGGCTTTGATCTTTAAGTCATCTTTGTCTACAGGAATAGTGCCAGAAGACTGGGGGATAGCAAATGTTGTCCCCTTGTTCAAGAAGGGTAGTAGAGACAACCCCGGTAACTATAGACCAGCGAGCCTTACTTCTGTTGTGGGCAAAATCTTGGAAAGGTTTATAAGAGATAGGATGTATAATCATCTGGAAAGGAATAACTTGATTAGAGATAGTCAACACGGTTTTGTGAAGGGTAGGTCATGCCTCACAAACATTATTGAGTTCTTGAGAAGGTGACCAAACAGGTGGATGAGGGTAAAGCAGTTGATGTGGTGTATATGGATTTCAGTAAAGTGTTTGATAAGGTTCCCCATGGTAGGCTACTGCAGAAATTACGGAGGCATGGGATTCAGGGTGATTGAACAGTTTGGATCAGAAATTGGCTAGCTGGAAGAAGACAAAGGGTGGTGCTTGATGGGAAAGGTTCAGACTGGAGTCCAGTTACTAGTGGCGTACCACAAGGATCTGTTTTGGGGCCACTGCTGTTTGTCATTTTTATAAATGACCTGGAGGAGGGCGTAGAAGGATGGGTGAGTAAATTTGCAGATGACACTAAAGTCGGTGGAGTTGTGGACAGTGCGGACGGATGTTACAAGTTACAGAGGGACATAGATAAGCTGCAGCACTGGGCTGAGAGGTGGCAAATGGAGTTTAATGCAGAAAAGTGTGAGGTGATTCATTTTGGAAGGAATAACAGGAAGACTGAGTACTGGGCTAATAGTAAGATTCTTGGCAGTGTGGATGAGCAGAGAGATCTCGGTGTCCATGTACATAGATCCCTGAAAGTTGCCACCCAGGTTGAGAGGGTTGTTAAGAAGGCGTACGGTGTGTTAGCTTTTATTGGTAGAGGGATTGAGTTTTGGAGCCATGAGGTCATGTTGCAGCTGTACAAAACTCTGGTGCGGCCGCATTTGGTGTATTGCGTGCAATTCTGGTCGCCGCATTATAGGAAGGATGTGGAAGCATTGGAAAGGGTGCAGAGGAGATTTACCAGAACGTTGCCTGGTATGGAGGGACGATCTTATGAGGAAAGGCTGAGGGACTTGAGGCTGTTTTCGTTCGAGAGAAGAAGGTTAAGAGGTGACTTAATTGAGGCATACAAGATGATCAGAGGATTGGATAGGGTGGACAGTGGGAGTCTTTTTTCTCGGATGGTGATGTCTTGCACGAGGGAACATAGCTTTAAATTGAGGGGAGATAGATATAAGACAGATGTCAGAGGTAGGTTCTTTACTCAGAAAGTAGTAAGGGCATGGAATGCCCTGCCTGCAAAGGTAGTGGACTTGCCAACAGTAAGGGCATTCAAATGGTCATTGGATAGACATATGGATGATCAGGGAATAGTATAGATGGGCTTTAGAGTGGTTTCACAGGTCGGCGCAACATCGAGGGCCGAAGGGCCTGTACTGCTCTGTAATGTTCTATGTTCTTTGTTAAACATTCACTCCTTCCATCACAGATGCATAGTGTTGCAAGGCTCCTTCAACAGCACCTTCCAAACCCACAACCTCTGCTGTCTAGGAGGACAAGAGCAGCAAACACATGGGAACACCACCACCTGCAAGTGTCCCTCCAAGTCACACACTATCCTGATTTGGAAGCTTCTTTACCAATCGCTCCAAATCCTGGAACTCCCTCCCTAACAGTATTGTGGATGTTCCTACACCCATTGGACTCCAGCAGTTCAAAAAGGTAGCATATCACAATCTTCTTCTGGCAATTAGGGATGGCAATAGATGCTGGTCTAGCCAACGAGGCTCACATCCCACAAAAATGAATTTTAAAAATAAACCTGATGGTCTGGGAACAAGGGTTCAAATCCTACTGCCATGGCAATTGGTAAAATATAAATTCAATTAATTTCATCTGGAATTGCAAGGTCGCCTCACTAATGGTGAGAACATAAGAGCAGGATTAAGCCACTCAGCACATTGAGCCTATTTAGCGTTTGTTCAATGTTTTTCATGTATGGAATGATCTGCCTGGATTGTACGCAGAACAATACTTTTCACTGTACCTTGGTACGTGTGACAATAAATCTGAATCTAAATCTAGACTCGAACATCAAAGTTTTGGGAGAATAGACAATCCCAAAGCCCCCGACCACACAACAAAACAGCTCACAGGCTCCTGAGGGGAGGGGTGGGGGGGGGAGGGGGCAGGGTGTGGGGGCCTCCCGAAAGCCACCCCACTCTGCTAACTGCCAACACCCACCCTGCGACATCACCCCCTCCCACCATCACTGGATCCAGCGATGATATGAGGCCTCAGGTAGAGTACCAGCAACAGCCACGTATTGTCATTCTGATTGGCTGGCAGCCCTGGGCAGACAAGATTTCCGCTCTCAATGTCTTTGATCCTATAGAAGGCACGCTGCTGTCCAGTTAAGTGTCTGAGTGGCACTTATTTCGGCAGGCCTACCCATAAAAGAGGTGAATAGGTAAACGTATCATGGGTGAATCGAAAAAGAACACTCGGCTAAATGTCATCAACTGAGGTCTTCAACACAGTAATTATTTGTGAAAGCTGCACAGTTTTAAAAGCTGTGCACAGCAGCAGTATGAGGGTCAATTATCCAGTCACGTCTAAAAGGGCTGCCGCTGATAGTTCTGATTGGTGATTTTGGCCAGCAGTTTAAGATGGAGGAAAACATGGACAAAGGACTGCTCCTTTTCAGATGATTGCTCAGGAGATCTTACTTCAGGAGATGCAGCGAGGGAAAGATTCACCCTGCGGTCATCCTCATACCCATTTCACCACAAAACAACTCCTGGCTAGAGGTAGTAGAAAGAATAAAGGATGTGAGGCAAGATTTTCCACCCGCCACCCCCACCCTGTGGCGTATTTCCCACCGGTGGAGGTGACCCAGCTTTGGCCGGCGGAAGTATCTTTTGGTTCTGCTGATATCTATAAGGTTTTGCGTTCCCTGCACCCACTGCAATGGGGGGGGGGGGGAGAACATGCCACAGGGGGGTTGTCATTGCGGAACTGGAAAATCCCACCGGCGGGAAGGGTCAGGAAATTTTGGCAATGGTCTTTCACAATAAATCTTCTGGACGCAGGGAGGTTGGCAAAGAGATCCAGAATTCCTCTCTTTTACAACAAAGTAGCCTTAGGGTGAATTCCAGGAACAGTTTACTCATAGTTTTGCTGCCACTTTACTGAGGCAAAGCACTTAATCGTCTAACTCTTTGGCACATGCACGAGCCCTTTTTACCGCAGTGCAGACTTGTAATTGGCACAGAAATATGCCTCTCGGTTCACATAAGATTTTGCAAATCAGCATCAACACACGCACTGGCATCTGCCAAATCTGAAGATGTTATCCTTTGCCTCCCGGTGATTTGCATTTCACAAATGAAACCGAGCAGACAGTGATGGCAGAAACAACTGTGCAGAGCCTGCATCGGTCTGATATTAAACATGTTATTGCTTTCATCAGTGGCCCGCCAGATACAGCATTGGTGTCGAAGAAGAGCTTGAAGATGAACAGAGTGGCAAGAATTGACGGGAACCAGAGAGAGCACGTGCAATGGGTGGGTAGTTGCTTGGAGGTCTGCTTGGTGTCAGCAAGATAATTTGGATGAGAAGAGAGCGGTCATTAAGTACTAAGCACATCTCAAAGGGAAGCTCGGGCAAAAATCTGAGCAGGTGGTGCTGCATGGGACTCACCATCTTCATTTTCCATTTGCCACTTGTCCTCACTCTCCTTCTTCCTCATATGGTCTTCCTATCTTGTTCTTCCTATAGTTCCAAACCTTGCTGCTGCTTCATAGAATCATTGAATTTACAGTGCAGAAGGATGTCATTTGGCCCATCCAGTCTGCGCCGGCCCTTAGAAAGAGCACCCTACCCAAGCCCACACCTCCACCCTTTCCCCAGTAACCCCACCCAACGCTTTTGGACACTAAGGACAATTTAACATAGTCAATCCACCTAACCTGCACATCTTTGGACTGTGGGAGGAAACCAGAGCACCCGGATGAAACCCACGCAGACAAGGGGAGAAAGTGCAGACTCCGCACAGACAGTGACCCAAGCCGGGAATCGAACCTGGGACTCTGGAGCTGTGAATCAATTGTGCTAACCACTGTGTTGCCATGCCTAGAGCTGTTCAATGTACAGCACAACCACAGAAGGTCTGGAGCAAATGCTAAATGGCACCACCTGATCCATGCAGGCACCTGAAGCACATCAGAAGCATGCTGGTTCCCCATCCAATGCCGCATCTGATGGTTGTGTGGCTCTGCACTTGGCCCTTATGGGTATCATCAGCCAAATTTGAAGAGGTTATCTTTTTCCTCCCAACAGCCACTCCTCAAGACTGCGTTAGGTCCAGGCAGGTTGGTGAACTTGACCTGGTGTTGAATAAATGCATCATGTCCACTTCCCGGGAATGTGACAGAAACCTGCGAAAACCTGTGGTTTCACTCCAGCGGAACATTGGGATCTCTTGCAGTGTTACAAATCCTACTGGTTGATCTGGGGGTTGACAGCTTACCTCATATGTGCAGCCAATGGCACATTGCTTCTGTGGGAAGCTAGCCAGAGACACAAACTCGGCCTTGCTCTCATTCTGACGAGTACTACCACAGGCGAAGGTGACATAATTGCCACCGAGCAAACAATTCACCTTGAGCCACAAATCATGTGCAGTGGACTGGGAGATCATGGATATATCTCTGGTACTGCCCTGACCCATAGACCACATAGTTGAGGGTGGTGGTCACTTTCACAACTAGGGAGCAGGTCTTAGATTATCATAGATTATCATAGAATTTACAGTGCAGAAGGAGGCCATTCGGCCCATCGAGTCTGCACCGGCTCTTGGAAAGAGCACCCTACCCAAGGTCAACACCTCCGCCCTATCCCCATGACCCAGTAACCCCACCCAACACTAAGGGCAATTTTGGACACTAAGGGCAATTTATCATGGCCAATCCACCTAACCCGCACATCTTTGGACTGCGGGAGGAAACCGGAGCACCCGGAGGAAACCCACGCACACACGGATAGGATGTGCAGACTCCGCACGGACAGTGACCCAAGCCAGAATCGAACCTGGGACCCTGGAGCTGTGAAGCAATTGTGCTATCCACAATGCTACCGTGCTGCCCTTCTTCAAAGAAGTTACAGATGTCTGCCACCGCCTAAAAATGACAATCACATCTGGCTGGAAACCAGGCCATTCCATGCAGCTGGTCGTGCTAATGTATATGCGCCACATGAGCCTCCTCCCAATGTTGTATATTCATATTTTTCCTCGTGGGAACAAGGCCACTTTAAGACGTTGATCATATGATGTGCTAATGATGTAATTGGCAGTTTGGGTGGGCTAACAGTCAGTCCACACAAGCCGCCTGTGTGAAAGCACTTTCCCAATAAAACTGTTTGTTTTGTATCTTTGTGGTCTGCAAGCCTGTGCTTCAAAATTGCCTCATCCACCCGACTTCACCTCACCCTATAAGGTATTCCTTAATTAATTTCTCCTATGTGCCTATCCCCTTAAAGGCAACTATGTTATTCAATTCAATAATTCAGTGTTGCAGCAAATTCTACATCCTAACCATTCCCTGGGTAAATACATTTCTCCTGAATTAATTGGTTTTTTTAATAAGTATTTTTGTTAGCTTTTTCAAGACATTTGACTTCATTTACATTTCACATATTTAACTATCATTTAACAAACCCGCCCTCAAACCTAAAACAATTCATCAACTAACTAGCAACCCCCACCTTTCAGCTGCTGACTGATGCTGATTCCTTCAAGTGAGATATGAACAGGCACCATCTCTTACACAATCCCTCTTCATTCCCTCTTAAGCTAAATTTATTCTTCTCTAGGCTTAGAAATTCCTTTAGGTCTCCCAGCCATATTGATGCACAGGGTGGAGCAACTGACCTCCAACCTAATAGGATCCACCTCCTCGCCACTAGTGAGGCAAAGGCTAAGACATCTGCCCCCGCCCTCGTTTGGAACTCCAGCAAGTTCACACCCTGAATATGGCCCCTAGGAGACTGGGTTCTAAATGTAACTGTAACACTGTCGACATGGTGCTAAAGAAGATGTTCCAGAACTTCCTCAATTTTCGGCACGACCCAAAAATGTGCACATGGTGGCCGGCCCTCTCCTACACCTTTCATAAATGTCCTCAACCCCTTCGAACAGGCGACCCATTGTCAATCTCGCTAAATGTGTTCTGTGAACTACTTTGAACTGTATTAGTGCCAACCTCGCGCACGAGGTCGATGTATTAACCCTCCTTAAAATTTCACTCCGCACCCCTTCCTCCAATGCCTCTCCCAATTCCTCCTCACATTTGGCCTTCACCTATCCAGAGATTCTGATCCTTCCCATTCGTTTATAGGGACTGGGTAGGTTCCTAGGATTCATAAATTGTTGCTTCAGAGGGGGTAACAATTGGGCGGCCTCGCCCTGCCAAATTTTATGCATTATTACTGGGCGGTGAATGCCGAGAAGCTTTTTCCCATAAATAGCCGAGGGAACTCGCCCTTCTATCCCCAACACCATCAACACCCCTTCCAACAAAGAAGAAGATGGTAACAGTGGGAACGTAGGGAAGGTCCTTTTTACGAAAGCTCATGGGGGCGATTCTCCGATATTGAGGCCAAGTGTTTGCGTCGTTGTGAACGCCGTTGCGTTGCATGACGGCGCAAACAGGGCCCGGGCACAACCTATTCACGCCCCCACAGGGGGCCAGCACGGCGCTGGAGTGGTTCACGCCACTCCAGCATCCTTACGCGGCACCAAATGGACGCCGTGCCAACCCGCCCATGCACAGGTGGGACAGCCCTATCCTGCACATGCGCAGTTGGGCCGCGCCATCCTGCGCATGCGTGGGGAATGTCTTATGCACGCTGGCCCCTCACCAACATGGAGCCGGTTCTGGGGCCGCGCGCGGAAGGAGCTAGGCCCGGGGGGGGAGAGGCCGGCCCGCCGATCGGTGGGCCCCGATCGCGGGCCAGACCCCATCGGAGTCCACCCACACGGTGAAGGAGCCCCCCACAGGCCGCCCCCCCCCCCCCCCAGTGTTCCCCCAGAGTTCTCGCCGGCAGCGACCAGGGGTGGATGGCGCCGCCGGGAACCTGTCGTGTCATAGCGGCCGCTCGGTCCATCCAGGCCGGAGAATCGCCGCTCGCCGGTTCTCCGAGCGGCCTGGTGCGAATCGCGCGCCGCTGGTTTCCGGGGGGTGGGAGAATCACGTACGGGAGTCGGGGCGGCGTGGCGCCATTCGCGTGGCACCCCGGCGATTCTCCCACCCGGCAGGGGCGGGGAGAATAGCGCCCCATATCTGCATTTATCTAAAGCCCTCCCTCCTTGGGAGCTCGCATTTCTTCCTCAATTCTTCAAATGTTTCAAAACAACCTTCCAGAAACAAGTCTTTCAATGTGATCACACCTTTTTCCTCCCAGTCTTGGAACCCAGTGTCTATTTTTGCCGATTCAAACATAGTTTTCTGGGACTGGCACCAGTTTCGATCCTGCCCATAACTTAAAATGCTTGCGAAACTGTTTCCATATCTTCAGTGCTGGAACCACAACCGAGCTCTTCGATTATTTCTGCGGCGCCATCGAGGGTGGCACTGTAGCCAATGGCCACAACCTCGACCCTTTTTTCCCCTTCCTCCTTCCATACCCACACGGTATAGGAGTCCCTACCCCAGCACCGAATCTTCTCAGCATTCACCGCCTAGTAATAGTGGATAAGATTCGGCAGGGCTAGGCCGCCCAATTGTCACCCCCTCTGAAGCAACAATTTACTAATCCTGGGAACCTACCCAGTCCCTATAAACAAATTGTTCCACCCCCCCCCCCCCCCACAAAAATGTTTTCAATAAAAAGACCGGGAGACACTGATATAAAGACAAGAAATGTGGCAGAAGGTTCACTTTGACCACTTGCACTCGGCCTGCAAGTGATAGGGGCAGACTAGCCCATTTTGTAAGTCTTCCTTAACCCTTGCTGTTAGGTTTGTAAAATTGAATTTACGGATCTGAGCCCATTCTCGAGCCACCTGTACCCCCCAAGTACCTAAAGTGGTTGGTTGCTGCCCGTAACGGCATCACTCCCATACCCTGTCCTTCCCTCGGTGTTGAAACTGAAAAGCACTCACTTTTTCGGAAATGTAGTTTATAGCCTGAGAAGGCACCAAACCTTTTTAATAGTCCCACAACCTCCAATCGTAGATATCGGGTAAGATATGTATAAAACTAAACCGTCGGCACATAATAGTACCCTGTGTTCCAGCCACTCCCACCTCATCATTATCCCCCTCCATTTATTTGAGATCCTCAGCGCAATGGCCAAGGGCTCTATTGCTGAAGTAAATAGTAGAGGGGACATGAGGCACCCTTGCCTCGTTGCACTCGGTAAACAAAAATGCTCCGAGCTCGTTTTGTTCATCCATACGCAGGCCCTCGGATCTACGTACAAAGATTTGACCCATGCTGCAAATTTAGGCCCATTTCCAAACTGTTCCAACACCGCAAACAAATACTTCCATTTGACCCGGTCAAATTCATTACTAAATTAATAAATAACTCTTTTAATATTTATGACCCCCTAGTTTTGGACTCTGTATAAGCAGAAACATCTTCTCTGTGCTTACCCTATCTCTTACTACCTAATAAAGAAATCTAGATAATAATGTATGACACATTTAAGAAAATAATGGCACAATGATAAAATAATGCACTGCTCTTCTGGCATCCTTTGTCCTGAACATATTTCAAAATGCACCAAATATGAAGTGGCTGTTACATAGGAATAGGAAACTAAGGACAAAATGAGAAAAGGTCATTTGGCCATCAGAATATTTGTTGCAAGGGTGCAGTTCCTTGTATTAATAACTATCCATCACTGGGTCTCTCGGTTCCAGTGGTCAGAATGGTATTATTATATTGGTATTTATGTCTTTTATAATGCAGAAGTTCTGACTGATCAATGTTGCTTTCTGGGAGCTCGGCTCCAAGAGACAGGCGTAATACTATTCACCTCAAGGTTGACGTAGATTCCTTTCCAGCATTCTACAACGTATATAACTTATTCATGTCCACTGAAATACCTGAATATTATGACTAATAGGACAACAAATAAGGTCATGTTTCACTGAAATGCAGCTAAGACACAAAATGCACTGGGACGGTAAACATCTTCATCATCCTGCCCCAAATTAATATTTGGATACAGACTTGTGTTTAGCGGTTGCTTAAATATCGTGGGCACAGTTTAATATTTTTATGCAAGATATTTTCTCATGTTCAGTGTAGTCCGTCATCATCATTAGTGGATCTCGTGCCCTCTACAATTCAAAGTGCATTGTTTTCTGTTCAGTTCTTGATAAATGACATCCAAGTCCTCGGATCCTAACAAAGCCTCTTTACTGTCTGTTGGAATATATCATGTGCTACTATTCTTTGCTCTTCAAGAAGGGGGTGAAAATATGCCCTTTAGCAGACTGAAGCAGCAAGTAACTTTTATTTCTATTGAACAGGTGAATTAACAGTAAATGGTAATAAGCACAAATTCATTCATTTCTTGTCTCTCCCCATTAAATACAATGATAGAAATACCATTCACTTTCTCCGGAGATTTAGGGGTGAATTCTCCACCTCCCCAACTGCGTGTTCCTGGGCGGCGTGCCATCACCAGTAAGTGGAATCCTCCATTCCCACTGTCGACCAATGGGATTTCCCATTGTGCCCATCCCACGCCACAGGGAAACCCGCAGGTGGGGGTGCGCTGCTGGAGGAACGGAGAACCCGGACAGGGGAGAAATCACCCCTTAAACATTAAGGACCTTGAATCCCAGTGTCCGTGTGTGGCAGAGTGGGATTCCTGGCTGCCTACCCCTGTGGGGGCTCAAGGCGTACACTGGAAGCTTCCAGTAATAAACAAAGAGGTTTACTGATGAAAGGCAAAGGCAGTTAGGGAACAGGCACAGAAAACTATACAACAGGTCTTTATACTTCAGCTCCCTGGTCCACAATGCCAGGGGTCCTGCACCCAAAGCCCCACGCAAACTCCCCATTGGCCGAGGTTCATGCGCTCCCACACAATTGGCCCTGAGCTGGTCACGTGGTCCATGGAGCCCGTTCACTTAAAGTGGCTATCTCCTCCCCTCGCCCCCCCCCCCCCACCCTATTAAATCCCTCAACACACTACCCCAAAACTATGTACAAAAGTTACAATGGTTAATAGAGACAACCAAGGAAGAACCAAGGAAGGAATGTCCATAAAAAGTTCAATCGGTCCTCCTGGACCTCCATCGCCAGCCAAAGGCTTGGCATTTGTTCGGGTAATCAAATGGTCCACCGTCGATGCCACCTCAGGAGTGCCCATTTGAATGGCAGACGAACTGGCCTCACCGGCATTGACAAACACGGCAGGTTGAACAGCAATGGGAGTCCCTGGCTCCCCTTGGCTGGACCGAGTTACAGGAGTATTCACAATGCTCGCTGGACTCCACATCAAGGGTCGCCACCCCATGAATTCTCAGGCCGTCAACGGGCTTTTCTTTTTAATAAATTTAGAGTACCCAATTCATTTTTTCCAATTAAGGGGCAATTTAGCGTGGCCAATCTACCTAGCCTGCACACCTTTGGGTTGGGGGGCGAAACCCATGCAAAAACGGGGAGAATGTGCAAACTCCACATGGACAGTGACCCAGAGCCGGGATCGAACCTGGGACCTCGACGCCGTGAGGCTACAGGCTAACCCACTGCGCCACTGTGCTGCCCTGTCAACGGGCTTTTTGACATTCTTCCCATTATCATCGACTACATAAGACACCGACCATGACTGGACCACAACCTGTACTTCCAACCAAGGCAAACCAGCAACGAAACTTTGGACCAAAACCGGTCTCCCACCTGGAATGACCTGTCACCTCTCTGCTCTGACCGCTGACCACTCTGGGGGCCTGATGTGCCGCCACCCTCCCCATCACATTTGATCCAATCATGTTCTCAACTGAAGGCCAATGAGCAGCTCAGCTGGTGTGATCCCCGTGGTTTAAAGAGGGGTTGAGTTGTACAACAATAAACAATTAGCTAACCTCTGGCAAAGAGGTTTATCGTATTGCTTTTTCGTGGCATTCTTAAACGTTTGATCGGCCCTCTCAGCCAAGCCATTTGATGCTGGGTGATAAGAGGCTGTCCTCGTGTGTCATATGCCATTTGAGCTGACAAAACGCTGGATATCATCACCGGTGAAGTGGGTGCCATTATCCAAAACAATTGTCTGGGGAAGCCCATGAATGGAAAACACCCGGTGCAAGGCATCTACCGTGGCCAGCGAGGTAGCAGTCCCCATCTCTTGAGCTGATAGCCACTTCGAATGGGCATCTACCAGCACCAAAAGCACCTTGCCCAGGAACAGGCCTGTGGTGAACCACTGTAATAGGAGATGTAAGGTAGGACCTGCACTACAGGTTCGCCGGTAGCTCCTGCCGGCTGGCTCCGCCCCCGGAGAACTGTATAAATATGTATGACCTCCAGTGCCCTGCCATTTCGCCAGCTGCAGCAGGAGGCCACGCATCTGACTGTAATAAATCCACTTTTGTACCCAACTTTAGTCTTTGTGCAATTGATCGTACATCAAATTATTACAGTCAGATTTTCCACAGAATGGATATCCGAATTAAGCCCGATCGCCTGCAGCTGGATCCACACTTGCCCGACGCCAGGAAATACTTTACTCACTGGCTAGCATGTTTCAAGGTTTACATCAACAGAGGCTCAGAAGATAAACGTCCTGTACTCCAGACTGAGCTCCAGCGTGCCGTTGATCCAAGACGCCACGAATTACACAAAAACAATGGAACTCCTCAAAGAACACTACGCACAGAAGACGAACACGCTCCTCGCCAGGCATGTACTTGCCACCCGCTCGCAACTACCTGGTGAGTCCATCGAAGACTTCTGGTGGGCCCTAATTCCACTCGTCCGGGACTGTGACTGTCAGGCCGTCATGGCCGGCGAACACTCGAATCTCCTCATGCGCGATGCCTTCGTGACGGGGATTGCGTCGGACCGCATCCGAGAACAATTGCTGGAAGGGGCTACGCTCGAACTGGCGGAGACGAAAACCTTGGCACTCTCCATGACGGTCGCATCCCGTAACGTACAATCGTACCTCTCCCGCCGCGCTGCCCACACTTCTACCCCTTCCTACCCCTCCTGGACCCCGCCAACACCTCGTCAGCCGGGGCCCTGCCTTCGCAATACGTCTGCGCCACACGGCACACCCCGGGGGTCCCCGCTGCTACTTCTGTGGTCAGCAGATGCACCCCCGCCAACACTGCACGGCCCGCACTGGGTCGCGGCTGTGTGCCAGGCCCGCGCAGTCGCTGCAATCACGCCCGCTATCGCCCCCTCCCCCACGCCAGATGCACAATGGGAGCCGCCATCTTCTCCTCCCGGGTCCATGTCCGACCAATGGGCGCCGCCATCTTGTCCCGACCCCGCAATGTGCGCACCAAGGGCACCGCCATCTTGTCTCCCACAGGGTCTCGGACATCCCGACATCGGAACCGCACACGCTCGCCACCCAAAGCATCCGATGGCTACCCGCAGCTCGGTTCGATGACGCTGGACCAATCTCGCCCGCACAACCTGGCCACCGCGTCAACGACGGTTAAAATCAACGGCCATGCAACCTCGTGCCTGCTGGACTCCGGGAGCACCGAAAGCTTTGTTCACCCAGATACGGTAAGGCACTGCTCCCTCGCGGTCCACCCTGCCAATCAAAGGATCTCCCTAGCCTCCGGATCCCACTCCGTCCCGATCCGAGGTTTTTGTACAGTCACCCTCACGGTCCAGGCTGTAGAATTTAGTAACTTCCGCCTCTATGTTCTTCCTAATCTCTGTGCTGCACTCCTGTTGGGCTTGGACTTCCAGTGCAACCTCCAGAGCCTCACCCTCAAATTAGGCGACCCTTACCCCCCCCTTACCGTTTGCGGCCTCGCGACCCTCAAGGTCGATCCCCCCTCCCTTTTTGCCAATCTAACTGTGGATTGCAAGCCCGTTGCCACTAGGAGCAGACGGTACATTACCCAGGACAAGACCTTCATCAGGTCCGAAGTCCAGCGGCTGCTTAAGGAGGGTATTATCGAGGCCAGCAACAGCCCCTGGAGAGCCCAAGTGGTAGTGGTTAAAACAGGGGAGAAACACAGGATGGTCGTGGATTACAGCCAGACCATCAATCGGTAAACGCAACTCGACGCGTACCCCCTCCCACGCATATCTGATATGGTCAATCAGATTGCGCAGTACCGGGTCTTCTCAACAATTGACCTGAATTCCACCTACCAGTAGCTCCCCATCCGGAAGTTGGACCGGCCATACACTGCCTTTGAGGCGGACGGTCGCCTCTACCACTTCCTTAGGGTCCCTTTCGGTGTCACAAATGGGGTCTCGGTCTTCCAAAGAGAGATGGACCGAATGGTCGACCAGTACAGTTTGCGGGCCACCTTTCCGTACTTAGATAATGTCACCATCTGCGGCCATGACCAGCAGGACCACGATGCCAACCTCGATAAATTCCTCCGCACTGCCACTCTTCTCAACCTGACCTACAACAAAGAGAATTGTGTGTTCAGCAGGACCCGGTTAGCCATTCTCGGCTATGTAATCCAAAACGGACTTCTCGGGCCCGACCCCGAGCGCATGCTCATGGAACTTCCCCTCCCACACTGCCCCAAGGAGCTCAAATGCTGCCTGGGGTTCTTTTCCTACTACGCTCAGTGGGTCCCAGACTATGCGGACAAGGCCCGCCCACTCATTAAGTCCACCTAATTCCCCCTTGCGGCCGAGGCACAACATGCTTTCGCCCGCATCAGAGCAGACATCGCCAAGGCCGGGATGCGCGCAGTGGACGAGTCACTGCCTTTCCAAGTAGAAAGCGACGCTTCAGACGTCGCCCTTGCCACCATTCTAAACCCAGGCAGGCAGACCCGTGGCATTCTTTTCCCGCACCCTTCATGCCTTTGAAATTCGACACTCATCCGTCAAGAAGGAGGCCCAAGCTATCGTTGAAGCTGTGCGGCATTGGAGGCATGACCTGGCCGGTAAGAGATTCACTCTCCTTACGGACCGACGGTCGGTAGCCTTCATGTTTCATAACACACAGCAGGGCAAGATCAAAAATGATAAAATCTTGCGATGGAGAATTGAGCTCTCCACCTATAATTATGAGATCTTGTATCGCCCCGGTAAACTCAACGAGCCCCCAGATGCCCTCTCCCGAGATACATGTGCCAGCGCACAAGTGGACCAACTCCGGACCCTACACGACAGCCTTTGTCACCCGGGGGTCACTCGATTGTACCATCTGGTCAAAGCTCGCAATCTGCCCTACTCCGTCGAGGAAGTAAGGACAGTCACTAGGGACTGCCAGGTCTGTGCGGAGTGCAAACCGCACTTCTACCGGCCGGACCGTGCGTGCCTGGTGAAGGGTTCCCGCCCCTTTGAACGCCTCAGCGTGGATTTCAAAGGACCCCTCCCCTCCACCGACCGTAACACGTACATTCTCAGTGTGGTCGATGAGTACTCCAGATTCCCCTTCGTCAGCTCGATATGATGTCTGCCACCGTCATCAAGGCCCTCAGCACCATCTTCGCTCTGTTTGGTTTCCCCGCCTACATCCACAGTGACAGGGGATCCTCATTCATGAGCGATGAACTGCGTCAGTTCCTGCTCAGCAGGGGTATAGCCTCCAGCAGAACGACCAGCTACATCCCCCGGGGAAATGGGCAAGTAGAATGGGAGAATGGAACGGTTTGGAGGGCCATCCAGCTGGCCCTACGGTCCAAGAACCTCCCAGCCTCTCGCTGGCAGGAGGTCCTCCCTGACGCTCTGCACTCTATTGTGCACAGCCACTAATAACACACCCCATGAACGTGTTTTTACCTTCCCCAGGAAGTCCACATCCGAGGTGTCGCTCCCGACTTGGCTCGCTGCTCCAGGACCGGTCCTTCTCCGTTGGCACGACCGCCTCCACAAGGCAGACGCCTTGGTGGACAGGGTTCACCTGCTCCACACCAACCCTCAATATGCCTACGTTGAGTTCCCCGACGGCCGCCAAGGTACTGTCTCACTCAGGGACCTGGCACCGTCAGGTTCCACCCCCCCCCCCCCCGCCCCCAACCAATGCACACACACCCTCCCCTTTTCCGCACAGGAGGACTTCAGCACGCTCCCGGAGTTCCCCGATGACTGGCCAGCATCAGCACCGCCACCACTGCCATCGGTGCCACCTCCACCACCGCCAGCACCGACTTCGCCGCCACCATTATGCCGCTCCCAACGAAGCACCAAAGCACCGGACCGGCTGAATCTTTGACGGACTCCGGACCGTCAACATGGACTTTTCTTTCCCTACCACTGTACATAATTGCACTGATTGTATATAGTTTCACGTCACCCCCACCGGACTCATTTTTAACAGGGGATGAATGTGGTGAACCCCTGTAATAGGAGATGTAAGGTAGGACCTTCACTACAGGTTCGCCGGTAGCTCCTGCCGGCTGGCTCCGCCTACGGAGAACTGTATAAATATGTATGACCTCCAGTGCCCTGCCATTTCGCCAGCTGCAGCAGGAGGCCACACATCTGACTGTAATAAAGCCACAGTTGTACCCAACTTTAGTCTTTGTGCAATTGATCGTGCATCAAGGCCCACATAATCAACGTGGACTCTGCCTTACAACACCTGAAGGGTTTTCTGCATTGGCAAGGATGACACTGTTGCACTTGTTCCTCATGGCTTTGTCCATGCCTGGCCACCAGACGTAACTGCACGACAACAGCTTGATCTTTGGCTGCCCTGGATGGGCACTGCGTAACTCTTGAAGGAGGGACCCCTGGCCCGAGGCGGGATGACCACTAGTTGATCCCCACAGAATAACGCCGTCTTCATATTTCAACTCATCTTGACGCCTGAAGTAGGGCCTCAGCTGTTCAGACTTCTCATAAGACCAGCCAGACTGCATCATTCATTTAACCTTTGAAAGAATAGAGTCTCTTTGGGTCTCGGACACTGGCAGGGTGTCTAGGAGGTTTAGGGCAAGAATGATCTCCTGGAGTACTGATGGTGGCAGACTGCTCTTGGATAGGAGCAGATGACTTAATGCATCCACATTAACAATATGCACCCCTGGCCGTTGCTGAAAAGCATAGTTGTAAACCGCCAACAGCAGGGCCCAACAATATATCCCCACCATAAGGGCCATAAGCTATGGGCTTATTTTCCCTTAGCAAGCCTAGCAATGGCTTGTGGTCAGTCAATACGTCGACCGTACACATACAAATTTCTTCACACCAAATATAACCGCCAAGCCCTCCTCTTAATCTGCGTGTAGTTGGTTCTGCTTCAGAAAGGGTCCTTCAGGCAAGGCAACAAGACACTCAGAACCATTTACTATTTTGTGGGATACAACAGCCCTATACTGCAAGCATGTTCGTCAGCACAATTGGTTTCCCCGGATCAAAATGCACCAAGAGGTTTGATGACTGTAATGCTTACTTCATGACTCGGAAGACTTCTCTTGAAGGTCTCTCCATCGCCACTGCTAATTCTTCCTTAAGAGCTGATATAATGGTGTCAATGTCATGGCTAAATTCAAAATGAACCTTCCATAGTAATTGAGCATTCAAAGAAGGACTTAAGTCGCTGATATTTCTGGGTGCATGGACGTCTCGTAACCTTGACCTTTTTCTTCCAGTGGATGCAACCCTATTGCAGCAACGCAAAATCCTTGGTTGTCTCTTCTGAGGCGTGGAAAGTACATTTTTACCATTTTAGGCAGACTCCTATAAATTCTTTAGGCTGGTCATGTATTCTTCTGGTGTAGTGCTGGTGACTAGATCATTTTAATACGAACACAGGGAGTCCACATCGAGTAAAATAAAGAACTTTGATTTATTTACAATCACGGTATGTACATTTCCCGGTCGACCCCCACCGAATCTCTTTCTGGTCAGTGCCTTACTGGCCGACCTTCTTTACAATGCTAAATGGCGATCCCCCGCCACTCAGTGGGGGAGCTCGTACTCCGCGAGGACCACAGGGAAGATAATCATTCACACCATGTAAGTCCCCTGCGGGATATTAAACACATCATCAAGGTAAACCATCACCTTGGGATTTCCCTGGAGGAGATTTTCCATCGTGCGCTGAAAGGTGGTGCAGGCTGAAGTGATGCCAAATGGCAGCCTACTATACTGAAAGAGGCCTTTATGGGTATTTATTGTAGCAAATGTCTGAGGCTTCTCATCCGACTCTTGTTGCAGATACGCATGACTGAGGTCCAATTTTGAATAGGTGAGGCGCCACGCCAGCTTGGCGTAGAGGTCTTCATTTCGGAGAATTGGATTCCGATCGACCTGGGCAGCTTGAATTTGGGTTTCCTCCGGGTGCTCCAGTTTCCTCCCACAGTCCAAAGATGTGCAGGTTAGGTGGAATGGCTGTGCAAAAATTGCCCCTTGGTGTCCAGGATGGACAGGTAGGTTATGGTGATAGGGCAAAGACCTAGGTAGAATGCTGTTTAAGAGAGTCAGTGCAGCCTCGATGGGCCGTATTGCTTCCTTCAGCACTGTAGGAATTCTATGATTCTGTGATTTATTGTCAGCTTATAGTCCCCACAAATCCTGATCGGCTGATCAGGTTTAAAGACAGTGATTATCGGCATCATCTACTCTGAACATTGAACCGGAGTGATTATATCCAGCTCTTCCAATCCCTTTAGTTCTGCTTCAATGTTCTAATGCAATGCATATGGCACTGGTCTGATTCTGAAGAACCTGGGTGTCGAATCCAGATTGACGTATATCTTGGTTTTTAACTTCCTTGATCCGGCCCAATCCTTTGTGGAACACAGCTTCATGCCTCCCTAAGACATCTTGGAGAACATTGTCAGAAAGACACTGTCCCCCGCAACAATAGCAGTCCACCTCAGATTGCGTTTGACACCCCAATTTCTTCTCACCTCTTGCTTTCTGGTCCTATACCGAGGATTGTGTCTGGCTCTGAGCTGTGTCTGTTTATCCTGCTGCAGATCCCGCGACCATACCGCCCAATACTTGGTTAATCTCCCCTTCAGCCACACTTTGAAGCTCAGTGGTGCCTTTTTCAACGCCTTCTGTCACCTGAGCTATCTTGATCACTTTTTACAACCTAATTGTGGCCTCCGCCAGAGGTTTCTTCTGGATATTAAGGTTACGAATCCCACAAACCAGCCGGTTGCGCAATATGTCACTAACGCGGTCCCAAACGCAGTGCTCAGTAAACTGGCGAAGCTTGGCTATGAAAGCTGAGGACAGACTGTTCATGGTCCCTCACTGCAGAGTTAAACTTATAACATTGGAGGATAAGCGAGGGCCAAGGGTTGTAATGTTCTTTAACCAATTTCACTATCTAGTCAAAGGTTTTCGCGTCGAGTGCCTCTGGAGACATGAGCAGCGGGATTCTCCGACCCGTCCGCGCCGACGCTGGCTGCCGTATTCTCCGGCGCCCGTTTTCGGGCGGGGGCGGGGTTCACGCCACGCCGGTCGGAGGCCATTGGCAGTGGCCCCCCCCCAGCAATTCTCCGGGCCCCGATGGGGCGAGCGGCCGTTCATTTTTGGCCAGTCCAGCCGGCGTGGGTTAGGCATGGTCCCACACGGCGGGACCTGGCAAGTAAGTCGGTTGGGGCGGTCTTTGGGGGGTGCGGGGGGCGATCTGGTCCCGGGGGGAGGGGGGCCCCACGGTGGCCTGGCCCGCGATCTGAAGTCCCGCCCAGAAATTGCCTGTCCCGCCGGCGTAAATCAAAGCTGGTATTTACCGGCGGGACAAGGCGGCGTGGGTGGACTCCGGGGTCCTGGGGGGGACGCGGGGCGATCTGACCCCGGATGGTGCCCCCACGGTGGCCTGGCCCGCGATCGGGGCCCACCGATCCGCGGGCGGGCCTGTGCCATGGGGGCACTCTTTCCCTTCCGCCTCCGCCACGGTCTCCACCATGGCGGAGGCGGAAGAGACTCTCCCCACTGCGCATGCGTGGGAAACTGTCGGCGGCCGCTGACGCTCCCGCGCATGCGCCGCATTTCCGCGCCAGCTGGCGGAGCAACAAACGCCATTTCTGCCAGCTGGCGGGGCGGAAATCCCTCCGGCGCCAGCCTAGCCCATCAATGTTGGGGCTCGGCCCCTAAAGATGCGGAGCATTCCGCACCTTTGGGCCGGCGCGATGCCCGTCTGATTGGCGCCGTTTTTGGCGCCAGTCGGCGGACATCGCGCCGTTGGGGGAGAATTTCGCCCCTGATCTCGGGTTTGATGCCCAGTCTCCGACCCCCCGTGCCGAGCGCGCTTTCGGCGCGGAGGCTCGGAGAATCCGGCCCCTGGTCTTTACACTTCAGCTCCCTGGTCTACACTGCCCTGGGTCCTGCTCCCAGGGCCTCGCACAAGTTCCCCATTGGCTGGGGTAATGGAGTCCTGCACGAATGGCCCCCTGACGGTCACGTACCCATGGAGCCAACCTCCTTTAAGGGGCCATGCTGCCACCCGCCTTCACCCCCGATCCCAATCTCCAAACAGATTCTATAGGCAGTGTTGACAGCTTGGACTTCTAGAGATTTAAAAACTGCCCATTCTGCCATATTATTGGTAGATTAGGCAGCACCATGCTACTTTGACAAATGGGCATCGAGATCCAAGGAGGGTCAAAAGAAACAGGCATGCTTTCTTCTCCAAATGTGTCTCTGAGAGAATGTTGTCTCTGGAATTTCTGAAATATTTCTAATCCTCTGGACAGGACTAAAGCCATATGGGGCAGCCCAGTAGCGCAGTGGTTAGCACTGTGGCTTCACAGTGCCAGGGTCCCAGGTTCGATTCCCGGCTGGGTCACTGTCTGTGCGGAGTCGGCACGTTCTCCCCGTGTCTGTGTAGGTTTCCTCCGGGTGCTCCGGTTTCCTCCCACTAGTCCCGAAAGACGTGCTGTTAGATGAATTGGACATTCTGAATTCTCCCTCTGTGTACCCGAACAGGTGCCGGAATGTGGCGACTGGGGGCTTTTCACAGTAACTTCATTACAGTGTTAATGTAAGCCTACTTGTGACAATAAAGATTATTTTAAAAAAACTTAAAGCCAGTTGTCAGTTGGTGATGGTTGCACCTTGTTTAATGGGTGCAATCCTGGGTGGAAAAATCCAGGATACCCCAGTAACGCCTCCCTGCACCCCTGCCCGAAGGTAGGTACTTGGAGGAACCTGTGGATGGATTGACAGTCCACCATCCAAGTGAAATCTAAGGCAAAAACCTGACTGACCTGGATTCGGGCCCTAAATTACACTACAATAAATTCACCTCCTTTAGACAAGCTTATCCAAAGGAATAAACTCAGAACCTTTTTGTAGTTACTGAGAAATGAAAGGCAACAGGCAATCGCTCACCACTTCTCGCTGTCTTATCTCCGCTGATTGAGTTTCTACTGATAATACTTGTCTCCCTTTAACATTGAGTCATTGGTACAGAAGAAGGCCATTTGGTCCATTCAGTCCATAGCAACTCCCTGTAGAGCGATCCAATCAGTCCCATTACCTCCACTCCACAGCCCTGCAAGTTTATTCCCCTCAAATACCCATCACATTTGGTTTTGAAATCATTGACTATCTCCACTTTCCTCATTCTGATCATGTGGAGATGCCGGCGTTGGACTGGGGTGAGCACAGTAAGAAGTCTTACAACAGCAGGTTAAAGTCCAACAGGTTTATTTCTAATCACTAGTTTTTGGAGCCCAGCTCCTTCCTTAGGTGAATGAAGAGGTGGGTTCCACAAACACACATATAGACAAATTCAATGACGCAAGATGATACTTTGAATGCGAGTCTTTGCAGGTAATTAAGTCTTTACAGGTCCAGATGGTACAATTGGAGAGGGGGATAATCACAAGTTAAAGAGGTATGAATTGTCTCAAGCGATTGTCGCGTGATGTCCATTCATCCGTTGTCGCAGCAGCTGCATAGTCTCGCCAATGTACCACACCTTGGGCGTGGTTTGTGGAACCCACCCCTCATTCACCTGAGGAAGCAGCTGGGCTCCGAAAACTAGTGATTCGAAACAAACCTGTTGGACTTTAACCTGGTGTTGTACGACTTCTTACTGTACTCATTCTCATAGGCAAGGAGTCCCAGGTTATTATTATTCATTGCATCAAAATGTAATTCTTCAATACCCCACTGCCTCTCTTGCTCAAAACCTTGGGCGGGATTCTCCCCTACCCGGCAGGGCGCGGGGTTCCAGTGGGACGGAGTGGCGTGAACCACTCCGGTGTCGGGCCGCCCCAAAGGTGCGGAATCCTCTGCACCTTTAGGGGCTAGGCCCGCACCTTTAGGGGCCTTTGGCGCCACGCCAGCTGGGGCCGAAGGGACTCCACCGGCCGGCGCGAGTCCGTGCATACGCGGGAGTGTCAGCGGCTGCTGACGTCATCCCCGCGCATGCACAGGGGGGGGTTCACCTACGCGTCGGCCATGGCGGAGGCTGATGGTCGGCGCGTAGGAAAAGAGTGCCCCCATGGCACAGGCCCGCCGCGGATCGGTGGGCCCCGATCGCGGACCAGGCCATCGTGGCGGCACCCCCCAGGGCCAGATCGCCCCGCGCTTTCCCCCCAGGACCCCGGAGCCCGCCCGCGCCGCCAGGTCCCGCCGGGAAGGGACCTGGTTCAATTTACGCCGGCGGGATTGGCATAGAAGCAGCGGGACTTTGGCCCATCGCGGGCCGAAGAATCGCCGGGAGGGGGGGCCCCGCTGACCGGCGCGATTCCCGCCCCCGCCGAATCTCCGGTGCCGGAGAATTCAGCGGCCGACGGGGGCTGGATTCACGCCGCCCCCTGGCGATTCTCCGACCCGGCGGGGTGTCGGAGAATCCCACCCCTTATATCTGTGTTCTAACCCTTCTCATGTTGGACCTACTGATGCAAGTTAAACTGGAAACTCAGACATAAAAACTATATTTTACCATAGCAATTGAGATTACTAATTAATTTTGGAGATAAGATATTCAAAGAGAAGGGACCAATGGACACTTTACTGATCAAAGACCAGTTGCCATTGAAGGTTTTGGGACTACACATGAAAATTTGGTGGACCTTCTCAGCCAGCGATCCAGGATAGATGCAAGTCATGAAGACTGTGCTGATCCCCTAGTGAATCAACGCATTTATCCAGTGATTAATATACAACAGAGAGATACCAAGATCACTCCTCAGCCTATGTTGGGCTGGTTGATCTCAGTTGGGTGGTTGGGGGAGTGATACAGATATCCTTGGATTAGTGAGGAAAATTATCCAAGGTTTGCGCTCCTAATCACTGTCCGTAAACAACAGCGTGCATTTGCATAGTGTCTTTTAATTAAGTAAAATGTTCAAAAAGTGGGAGAACTCATCTATGATGTGAAGGAAGTACGTGTTGCGGTTATTGGAGGGGAGGGGCCCTTTGAAATCGATACTGAGGCGTTCAAAGGGCCGGGATGCTATTACCAGGTGGGCCTTATCCGGTCGATAGAAGTGCGGTTTACACTCCGCACAGATTTGGCAGTCTCTGGTTAGAGCTCTGACCTCCTCGGTGGAGTAGGGTAGGTTGTGGGCCTTGATGTAATGGGCGAGCCGGGTGACCCCCGGGTGGCAGGGGTCATCGTGGATAGCCCATAGTCGGCCATCTTGCGCGCTGGCGCATGTGCCGCGGGACAGGGCATCTGGGGGCTCGTTGAGCTTCCCAGGACGATATACTATATCGTAGTTATAAGTGGAGAGTTAGATTCTCCACCACAAGATCTTATCATTCTTGATCTTGCCCCGCTGCGTATTGTCAAACATGAAGGCAACCGATCGTTGGTCGGTGACAAGGGTAAATCTCCTACCAGCGAGGTAGTGCCTCCAGTGCCACACAGCTTCCACGATGGCTTGGGCTTCTTTTTCGACCGAGGTGTGTCGAATTTCAGAGGAAGCATCGCTCTCCACCTGGAAGGGGACGGACTTGTCCATCTCGCGCATCGCAGCTTTGGCGATGTCCGCCTTGATGCAGTTGAAGGCCTGGCGGGCCTCGGCTGCCAGTGGAAAGACGGTGGCCTTAAATAGTGGGCGGGCTTTGCCTGCATACTGGGGGACCCACTGGACGTAATAGGCGAAAAATCCAAGTCACCTCTTCAGGACCTTGGGAGAGGGAGTTGTAGTTGAAGGCCCTAGGAGCCCGTTTTCCACGACATAGCCGAGGATGGCTAGCCTGGTTGTGCAGAAAACGCATTTCTCCTTGTTGTAGGTGAGGTTGAGTTTTTGGGCGGTTTGGAGAAATCGGTGGAGGTTGGCGTCGTGGTCCTGCTGATCATGGCCGCAGATGGTGACATTGTCGAAGTACGGAAATGTGGCCCGCAGCCCGTACTGGTCCACCATTCGGTCCATCGCTCGTTGGAACACTGAAACCCCGTTCGTGACACCAAAGGGGACCCGGAGGAAATGGAAAAGTCGGCCGTCTGCCTCAAATGCCGTGTAGTGGCGGTCCTCCGAGCGGATTGGGAGCTGGTGGTATGCAGACTGCAGATCCACCGTGGAGAACACGCGGTAGTGCGCGATCTGATTTATCATGTCTGCAATCCGGGGAAGGGGGTACGCATCGGGTTGCGTAAACCGGTTAATGGTCTGGCTGTAATCAAACACCATCCGGAACTTTTCCCCGGTCTTGGCGACCACCACCTGAGCTCTCCAGGGGCTAATCCTGGCCTCTATGACCCCCTCCCGCAAGAGACATCGGACCTTGGACCTAATAAACGTCCTGTCCTGCATACTATACCGCCTGCATCTGGTGGCTACTGGCTTGCAATCGGCGGTGAGGTTTGCGAAGAGGGGGGCGGGGGGGGGGTCGATTTTTAGGGCCTCCCGAACTTAAGAGTTAGGCTCCTGAGGTTGCACTGGAAGTCGAGTCCCAAAAGGAGAGGAGCGCAGAGGTCTGGGAGCACATATAGTTGAAAATTAGCGTACTCACCGCCCTGTATCGCTAGGGTTGCAATAGTGCACCCTTGGATTTGCACCGAGTGCAACCCAGAGGCGAGGGATATGGTTTGTTGCGTCGGGAATATTGGGAGCGAGTAGCGTCTTACCATGTCCGGGTGAATGAAGCTCTCTGTTCTCCCGGAGTCGAAGAGGCAAGGTGTCTCGTACCCGTTAACCCAGATGGCCATCATGGAGCTCCGGAGGTGCTTAGGTCGCGACTGGTCCGGGGTAACCGCGCTGAGTTGTGGGTAGCCGGCGGCATGATCGGAGGTGCTGGGGCGGCCCCACGATGGTTGTCCGTGTAGGTCGTACACGTCGAGCAGCGTAGCAGATGGCAGCCAAGATGGTGGCCCCCATTGGTCAAGCGTGGCGGGTGGTGAGGAAGATGGCACCAAGATGGCGGCCCCCATGGATCGCACGTGGCCGGCCGCGTGGGGGAGAATGGCCAAGTTGGCGGCCCCCATGAGTCGCATGTGTTGTGTGGAGGCGGTGTCGGCAGACACGCTGCCACCTTGCGGGGTCTGCGGGCCTGTGAGTCTGTGGATCGGGTCTGTGAGTTTGAGTTCTTAGACCTGGCCAGGCAGACCATGGCGACGTGTCCTTTTCACCCACAGCTGCTGCAGTTCGCGTTGCGGGCTGGGCAGTGCTGTCGGGGGTGTTGGAACTGGCTGCAAAAATAGCAGGGAAGCCCCCCCATGATGGGCGGGCAGCCGCGCGGCACAGGCCTGGGGTAGTCTCTGGTCGGGGGCCCACAAGGGGGTCGTATGGTCGGACGGGAACGCAGTAAAGCTCTGAAAAGCGACCTCCAGCGAGGTAGCCAGTTTTACCGTGTCGTCCAGGCCCTGGGCCCCTTTTTCGAGCAGGCGCTGTCTCACGTAGTTCGATCGGACCCTAGCCACGTAAACGTCTCGGACGGCGAGCTCCATGTGCTGAGTGGCCGTAACGGCCTGGTAGTTACAATTGCGCGCGAAGGCTTTGAGGTCACGTAGGTAATCATCTAGCGACTCCCCAGGGCGCTGGCGGCGAGTGGTGAAGACGTGTCGCGCGTAGACCTCATTCACAGGCCGCACGTAGAGGCGTTCGAGTAGTGCGAGGGCCTCTGTATAGGAAGCGGCTTCGTCGAGCTGGACAGAAATGCGATGGCTCACCCGTGCGTGGAGGAAGCTCAGCTTCTGTTCATCAGTGACGGATGGCGTAGACGACGCGGCGAGATAGGCCTTGAAGCATCGAAGCCAATGTGAAAAAATGTCTTTCGCCTCGGCGGCCTGTGGATCGAGTTCCAGTCTGTCAGGTTTGAGGGCTGATTCCATAGTAGTATTTTAAGCTGATTAAATTGATGCGACCATCAATTCACTCGAAGACACGTGGAGAAGTAAACTGTGGTTTTAATCAGCTTAGAACTGAGCCTGCCTGCGACCGGTACAACACTGAAGGCGGCCCCGCACGTCAGCAGCTCTTATACTTCCTGTAAAGGGGGCGGAGCCCGTACATGTCCCAACATATCCCCCTGTGGGTGAAGCCACACAATGGCCCATAGGTGGAGCCCACAGGGTCAATAACATAACATAATACAGTGCACTGGTGAATTATCAGTAGTTATACATTCACCACAATCGGCAGGACCAGTTGATACTGCTGGCGGCCAAGAGCGAGCCACGTCTGCCACTGGGGAACAGGCTGGATGGTGATGAGGGGCGGGGGGGGGGGGGCGGAAATCCCACCCGGTGTGTCGCTGGACCATGAACATATTAATGTAGGTCAGCAAGAGCAAGATTAAAGAGGCACAGGAATTGGTGCCGGTTAGGATACGGGCTGCAGTGTTGGGATGAGAGCAAGTTTATAAAGCGTGGAAGACAGGAGATGGTCAGGAGAACATTGGAATAGCCAAACCTGGAAGTACCAATGGCATAGGTGAGGAAATAGATGTGGAAGTGCGGCCTTATAGACGTCATATACGAATAGGATTGGCTGTGTATCCCCGAGGTTGTAGCCTGGTAACACTCCACTGTCATAGCTCACACAGAAAAATGGCCATTTGGATAAGCTACAATGTTTGATTAAGGATAGCAGAGGAAAGCAGGGTTCAAAAGAAAGCAATGAAATATAAATTAAAACTGCAATATCCACAGAGTGAAGGTTAAAATTAATGAGTCCTTGATGAATAAAAGATGTCCAATGCTCGTAAGGGTCTTTTGGAAACATCAGACGAAGCGACCCCAAACTTTGAACCCATATTAAGGATCAACTAATGGGTATATGACCCTTTGGAAGCTGTATCACCCTTTTGAAAGCAAGATGTGTTCTCTGAAATAGAGAAGGTATGAGAGATCCATGCAAAGCTCATCAGTCTAGCAGGGTAATAAGGTCATTGTGAAATATCTGGGAGGCACATTTCTCAGTAAACATGTGCTGAGTGGAGCTGCCTGACCTTATGTTGTGGAATCCAAATCCATCGAGTCAATTGCCAGAAAACATGACATGACCTTTCAGATTCAGTAAGCATCAGTTTGGAGCAGGCAGCTAACTCTTTCCATTTCATGTCTGCCCTGGAGGCCTCAAGTCACTAGGAATAATGACTCTGACTCTGATCTGAACTAAATTAATGAAATGTGCGCAGGAGCCAGTTTGACCCTGCCAGCTTTTCTTTCCCCACGTAACGATATTACTGAAATAAATCATGGTTTTGTTTTGTTAAAATGTTGCTATTTCTGAAAATTATCAACATTATTTAAGGTAAGTTACGAGACCACACAGCAGTTTTGACCTACTAAAAATGTCTTTCTGGATTTCCTCCATCCACTGCCCCAGTACTGGCGGTCGTTTAGCATTTCTCAGTAAATTAATATGGAAAGTAGCTATTTTGATGGTGCCTGTTAAGAACAATATTCTTCCCTTCTTGGAGAATGGGTAAAATAGCTGGTTTTCAGATTTTAAAATCACACTTGAAGTGTAACTTCATACCTGCACTCACCAGCAGCACACTCAATGACGCAACCTTGCAGAGGTGGTCTCTTAATTGGTTGCCTCTGTGCGCTGTCCAATTAAAGATGGTAGGCAGGCAGTTTTGGACGGTAAGCAGCCCTACTGGCAGCGATGGGCACTGCCACAACAGAATGAGGATGACGAGGCCGCCTCCCCTTGACAGGACCCCTGTAATTTGTTTCGATAAACTGTGACCTGCAGAGGGGAAACCCCTTCACGTGACGATCGGCAGCCACACCTGAGGCCTACAAATCCCAGCTGGGAAGATTCTTGCGGGGTCCTGAATCTGCCCACAGTTGGGCATTCATAACGGGGATTGACTAACCCGCTGCTGCTCCAAGGTGGGTACCTCTTGTCACGTCCACCCCACCTCCACCAATTGATCCTGATAACAAGTTGGCCACACCATAAAATGGCCGGACACGAGTGGGAAGTCCAGTTTTAAAAGGCACTGTTCAAAGGGAAGGAAAAGGAGGGGCGGGTGGAGGGGAGTTCTACCTTCAGGTACTTCCCTTTGCCATCCATTGTCCCACCAGCCTATCACAACCCTAACACACTTCCTTTCCACTTTCCTCCAAGTCGCATCTTCCAGATCAACTCCATGGGACTGAGAAGATTCTGCCCATGATTTTGAAATGTGCATACCCTGGGAATGCGCTTTTAATAGCAGCAAAGTAAGATAACAGCCAGTCGTGACAAAAATTATACTTCTTGCACAAATTCCAAGTTATAAAATGTATTCATTTCTAATGTTTGCTCATGGAAAGGTGGTGTATGTAATCTTTGTGGATGATGAGTGAACATCAATTAATGATTCATTGACCAGGCCTTGCAACTGCTTGTAACTTCTGTAATGGAGCATTGTAATCAGATTTTGTTTGGATGTTTGGATGGCTCCTAAATGTCCTAAGGCGGAACGAAATTGGTTACTTTGTCACTGAAAGAGTGAGATGTGTGTTAACCACATGTAGGACCCTGCAGGATGTCGACATGCAGGTTCATAACTTAAAAAAGAACATTGTTAAGGCATCAATGTTACAGTGAACTAGCACATGAGACATTTATGAATGAAAGCATAAAGAATAATTATTAAAGATATATGGCCGGGATTCTCTGGTCGTTGCGATTCGCTTTTCCCACTGACAGGGCACCCCTGCCAGCATGTTTCCCAGTGGCGTGGAATGGTTACAATGGGAAATCCCACTAATAAGCGGCGGTAAGATAGAACCCCGCCGCCAGTGAGCGGCACACAGCAGAGAAATACGTGGCTGGCGGACCAGAGAATCCTGCGCATATTTCTTAAATCTGATATTAATATGGCCGTAGTAAGCAAGTTATCAAAAGTAAAACTAGCAGGGTGTTGTTCAAAGCAGAGACTGTAATGTAGGTACACATTTTCATGGCCCAAATCACTCTGGACTAAAACTTCCGACCTCTGGTTGGTCGTACCCTGGACATACCCCCGCCAAGATACACTGGGAGACGACTCGAAGGCTCTGACGCACTGACTATGCAGGAATGGCCCAGGGACTTCGAATGGTTAACAGAATAGTTACCCAGGAAAAGCTAAAGGGGTTCAGACAAGTTCTAATTCCTTGGTAACTGTATTACTGACCCCTCCAACACCCCATTGATTTGCCCAACCAGCCTCCCACACCCAAACCCTCGACAAACCCCCTAACCACTCGGCTAGCATCTCGATTACTTGACTATCCTCCCAATCACCGAACTACCCCCCAGACCCATCCCATCCATCTCACCCACTTACCTGCCATGCCATCCTCTCACAAAATGACCTTCCCCCTTGCTCCCTCAACCACCCACCTGACACCCTTGCCTCTTCGCTGACCCAACTGCCACCCTTATCCCTTACCTACCCTCCTGTCACACTACGCTCTCACCCACTTACCTGCCACCTTACCCCATTGCCTACTTATCTGCTACCCTCATCCCTCACCCATCTACTGCTACTCTACCCCTTCACTCACTTAGTTACTACCCGACCCCCTCACCCATCACCCTACCCCTTCACACACCCACTTACCACCCTCACCTGCGCACCTGCAGGGGGGCCGTCTATCCATTAACAAATCATCCTGACATTCACCTGGATATACAGGTAGCTGAGGACAAGCCACTAAACTTAATTGGAAAATAAGACTTTGACTATGAAAGGATGTGCTCAGACATAGGGCTAAATATTATGGGGCTGGGGGCAAACACGTTTTTGCGCTGGAAGCAAAGTCGGCATGGAGCGAACCCACTCCACACTGCCCCACCGCACACCCATAATGCACTGCAGGCATGCTAAACAAGGGTCAAGTGGGACTTCTGCCCCTCACTGTGGAAGATGTCCCGTCCTCGGGAGATGCCAGTCAAGCAGTTTTGCCGATAGCCCCATCAGTCCCAGTACCGCAAAGAGCAGATTAGTAGGCACTGACGTGACTGCAAGCAGGTCCAAGAAGAAGGCCCATGAATTCCCACAGTCAGGTAAGTCCAGGCTATTGGGCAGGCTAGGGGCGGGGCTGGATGTAAGACCGCGGGCAGGTAGGGTTTCTAGGGGGGTTTCTATCTCGGTGGGGAGGGGCCACCTTCTGATTGGCAAAGGGCAGTCCCTAAAGATAGGACTCTCCCCCCCCACTTCCTTCCTGCCCTTTGAAGAATATATTTTAAAACTGGACTGCCCATTCATGTACGACTGCTGGCGCCAATCATTTTATGACATAGGCAGTTTACCCCCAACATGTCCTGCAAGATGAGGCTTTAGGACTCCTTCATACAACGTTGCAGTCGCAGGAGTGTCAATGACACCCCCTACTGGTATTCCCAGCTCTGCCTTTCCATCTGAAACGGCTAAGGGACGAACAAGTCCAGAGGCACAGCACCTCGCTGTGACACAGCTGAATCCTATGATCCAGATCTCTGGCTGTCTAATCCCTGGTCTGTTCCTGCCTACACCTGATGTACATCAGAGTCAGTGGGGCGCTCACTGCATAGTGACCAAGAAGTCTGTCTGCTGAGGTCTCCCAATGAGGTTTCTGTCTCTGTGATGGTGGATGTTACGGGTGATTCCCATGAAGCATCATCGGTGTCCCCCTCCTCCGACATCTCCGAGGTTGTGTCGAGGGTGGACTGTGGGACACTGCTGGTGGACGAAACAGGTTGTTCACCTGATGTTCCTGTAAGGTAAAGAAATGGAGTGGGATTCTCCATCCCGCCAGCTGGCCAATAGAGTTTCCCATTGTGGGCAGCCCCACACCATCTGGAAACCCCTGGGCGAGGTGCGCTGCCGTGCAATGGAAAACCCCGGCAGTGGAGAATCCAGCCCATGGTATTTGTACATGGCCTGGTCAAGGGTTTATAATGCACAGAACTCACCTGAGACTGGTTATCTGGATGAAGGTGCAGTGGTTCTTCACTTTTCTCTCGCAGGCTCACCTCACTCTCAGCACAGGCCCATTCTTGGTCCTCCCCTACGAGCTCCATGGCCCTTTTCTCGAAAGGAGTCAGGAGGCTCAGCTCAGCCATCCCACCGCCCATATTCAATCGCTCACGGCGGTTGGGGATAAGCTTCTCCTGCAGGAACAGGAGTGGGGATAGTGTGAGCTGGCTGCCTGGCGCATCAGATGTCAGTGTAGCTGGCAAGTGTGGGCTCTGCGCATAAGCATGGAGGGGTTGTGATGAGGAACACTAGGGGGGGTGAGGAATCTTGTGGGAGGTTGGGGTGCTGGCACCCTGCAAGGTGGCAGCATGTGGTACTGAGGTAACATTCCGAGGGGCGATGGCAGGGTGGTGGACATTAGGGAACAAAGTGGGTATTTGCAACAATTTCCATGGTCACCTTCACTGATACTCATCATGTAGCAGATTTTATGAATTGAATTTAAATTCCACTAGCTGCCATTGTGGGATTTGAACCTTTGTCCCCAGAGCATTAGCCTGGGCTGCTGGATTACTAGTCCAGTGATATTACCATTACTCCGCCATCTCCCCCACTGATTTCTGGTAAGTTAAAATACTGTGACGAGGGTGGGGGCATGGTGGGACAGGGAATGGGAACAGTGCAGCAAGCCCACCCTGCTATTTAAACCTCTCACCTCCACTGCTCCTGCCAAAAAAGGGGTGTAGAGTTAAGTACCCTTTCTATCTAGGCCGAGACTGCACTGCAATGCTGTAGAAAAAGCTGTACTGTTGACAGTGACCTCTTTCAGATGGACTGAAATGATCCAAGGGCACTTTAAAGAAGAAAAGTATTGGACTCCCATTGGCCTGCCAAAACTTAACCCTCAACCAAGATCACGGGAACAGGTTATTTCATTGCTGTTTGTGGAATCTTGGCCGACACAAATTTTCCTTGAGTTTGCCTAAATTATATTGGTGACTATGCTTTAAAAGTGCTTTGTTGCCTGCAAAACATTCTGGGACATGCTGAGGTTGTGAAAAGCATTGTATGATTCAAACTGTATATGAGCAGAGCAGGAGGAGAGCAGGACGCAGAACAAAGGTTTTTAGCAATGAGGCACACATTGGTACATGGCAGAATTCCACTAACATTCTGAGAGGAACTACCTTCCCTGAGTGCAGCTGGGTCAAAATCCAGGAACTCCCTTCTGAACAGCACTACAGATGTCCCTGCACCACAAGGACTGCAGCGGCTCAAGAAGGTGGTGAGTTACTACCTTCTCAAGGGCAATTTGGGATGGACAATAAATGCCGGCCTTACCAGCAATACTCACATCCAGAATTTTGTTGTAATCCAAAGCTTCCCCATCCAAAAGATGCAAGCAAAGAGCTACCTAGTAATGAAGTAGGAGGGGTGCATCCTCCAGCCTTCTTTAATTTCCGTCATTAGCACAGAGATGGTGGGCGGGATTCTCCCTTCTGAACGCAGAGTGTTGACGCCGTCGTAAAAACTGGAGAGTTTAACGACAGCGTCATCGGACCGCTAAGTGTAGCGACCCACTGCCCTACAGGAGGCCAGCAGGGCACTGGAGCGACCCACGCCACTCCAGCTGTCGATGCTGCCGTCAAATTGGCGCCGTGGGTTTGCACATGCGTGCTGCGACCGGCGCGAATGTGTGCTGGCGCACGGCGACCACGTAAATGTGCACATGCGCAGTAGCTTCCTTCTCCGCGCCGGCCCCAACGCAACATGGCGTAGGGCCATAGGGGCAAGCGCGGAGTAAAAGAGGCCCCCAACAGGAAAGGTCAGCACACCAATCAGTAGGCCCCGATTGTGGGCCAGGCCACGGTGGAGGCCCACACCCCTGGGGTCGGACCCCCCTCCCCCCCCCCCTCCCACCGGACAGCCCCCGACAGGATGGACACCGAAGTCCCACCGGATAAGAACAGACGTGAACGGCGGCGGCGGGACTCGGGTTTTTTTGGCAGCCACTCGGCCCATCCTGGGTGGAGAATCGCCCGCTGGGGCCGTGCAGAGCGGCCCCCGACTGGCGCCGCCCCCACCACGCCGGCGCCAATGGTGCCGATTCTCCGGTCACCGTCTGGGCGGCGTCGCGCCAATCGCGCCCGGCCAGGCGATTCTCCAAACCGGCGTGGGCTGAGAGAATCGCGCTATTCTTCTCAATGGCATCACAGCACACAGTGAAGTGAAATATAACAGGAATCATTCTCCTTTAATCAATCTGTCTGGAGTTGTTTAAAAGACAGGGGGTGGGATTCTCTGGTCCCCCAGCCGTTTGTTTCTTGGCAGCGCGCCATTCGCTGGCACGCGACTCTACCTTCCCATCATTTGGCAATGGGATTTTCCATTGTGACCGTCACACACTGCCGGAAAACCCGTGGGCAGAGTTGCGATGCCGGCTGGAAAAATGAATCACAACAAATGGAGAATTCTTGCCAACATTTTTAATCTGTGTTCCTATTCTGTTTCTCCAGCTATATTCATAAAGCTGTACGAATTGCCAAGTGGCATAGAGCAGTTCAAAGAATCCAGCATTAATCACAGTTACCCTCCCCAAACAGCAGCTCGGGCATGTCTGTCATGGGGATTTTGATAGGCAGATAGAGGAGAAGGCATCGGGCGATACATAGAGCATAGCTGTTCAGGAATGGGTAACATTGGTGGAGGAGGAGGAAGAATTGAAAGCTACTCTCCAAAGGACCAGGTTACATTCTTTCTTCCCTAATTAGTCCAGGGATCCGAGAGGTGGTGCAGCTGATGTGCAGGAGGCCACTACTGTATCTGTGTAGATCTAATAGATAGATTTGCAGAAGTACAAGCTGTAATCGAGACAGTTGTAATTCCATGGGCATTTGCAATACAACAACCATTAACAAAAGGTCTTAATGCCAATAGTAAGATCTCGAGTAAATATTCAAACTTTTGGCCTCTATGGTGGAAATGTCTCTCCCTAAGTTTCCATACAGTCAAAGATTGTGTGGAAAGAAAACATTTGATTGATGCCATTATGTCTGCTGGTATACTTGTCAGGAAGTATTACGATGCAATGCCCAGAAATAGGGACACAGCGAGAACTGGCATGGATTAGGGTGTTGTCACTCAGCATGATGCTGTATCTGTATTCTAATGCTTGCTCACTTCAATTACTACACAGGCACAGGGCAATTCCCCACCCCCACCCAACAGAGCCAATAGCTGGACCAGCCTAGAATCCATCTCAAGGCTTCTACGAATGGAAGAAAGACAGTTCACCAACCTGCCATGATGGAAGCATCTAGAAGGGACATGGGGTTAGGATACAAAAACCCCATTTCATAAAGGAAAGCACTGGTTAATAAGCAGCAATCAAACACATTCTTCACTTTTAAGGAATTACGATTTAGTCGCACATTAATTTGACCATTGCGCAAGAATTATTCTTGATTTAATCTTGACTGGGTTAACTAATTCAAATTTAATTTCGATTCGTGCAGGTGGCAGAAACAGGATCCTTGGTAGACTGATTGCAACTGAAGGCCATGAATGTGATGCTGTTTCTGATTGGCTATGTAGGGAAGATGGATCTATTTCTGTTGATGCAATGGGTGGATGGAAATTGGGAGAAGATCTCATCAATGAATGGCTCCAGCATACTATTAAAGGGCTTCAGTTGCCAGGGCTTTCTGGCTTCTCCTGTCTGTTTTCCTCATCTCCGTACCATAACTGGTTGTGCGCCTCCTCAGGGGCTTGAGTTGTGCTTCACTGCATTGAAAAATTAGGCAGCATGCAACAAATTGCAGTTATCCTGTAGGCTTTGGCCAGGCTATGAATGCAAGCCATCCTTCTGATCTGTCAAAACAGTCTAAAACACGACTTCAAGATTCCCATGGTTAATTCAATAATTGCTTGACGTTGGTACTGTCCCCTGTGGCACGTGGCTTGAGATTGAGATGTAAAGTTAAATGCTGTGGTGACCTTGACAGCTACTGGCAGTGCCGTGTTTGAGCTGAGGTTTGGCTGGAGATTGGTTTCCAGCCAACAGCACAACTTTGTCATGGTCTCTCTCATGAATCACACTATACAAAGACAGACAAATCCCAATAATAGGGCCTCTGCCTATACAGTTGTTTTCTACTTTCATTGGCAATGACCTCTGAGATCCACCCTTTTCTCCTCTTCTTCCTCCAAATTACATAAAAAGAAATTAAATTCCTCAAACAATACCAAAACACTCATCACACACACTGAAAGTAAAGTGGTGTCAAAGTTAATGGCCAACTCAAAATTCTCCTACATCAGGGGCGTCATTCTCCGACCCCCCGCCGGGTCGGAGAATGGCCGTTGGCCGCCGTGAATCCCGCCCCCGCCCCCGCCGAAGTCTCCGGTACCGGAGATTGGGCGGGGGCAGGAATCGGGCCGCGCCGGTTGACGGGACCCCCCACTCAATTCTCCAGCCCAAATGGGCCGAAGTCCTGCCCAGAAATTGCCTGTCCCGCCGGCGTAAATCAAAGTTGGTATTTACCGGCGGGACCAGGCGGCGTGGGCGGGCTCCGGGGTCCTGGGGGGGTCGCGGGGCGATCTGACCCCGGGGGGTGCCCCCACAGTGGCCTGGCCCGCGATCGTGGGGGCACTCTTTCCCTTCCGCCTCCGCCACGGCCTCCACCATGGCGGAGGAGGAAGCGACTCTCCCCACCGCGCATGCGCGGGAAACTGTCAGCGGCCGCTGACGCTCCCGTGCATGCGCTGCATTTCCGCGCCAGCTGGCGGGGCAACAAAAGCCATTTCCGCCAGTTGGCAGGGCAACAAACGCCATTTCCACCAGCTGGCGGGGCGGAAATCCCTCCGGCGTTGGCCTAGCCCCTCAATGTTGAGGCTCGGCCCCCAAAGATGCGGAGCATTCCGCACCTTTGGGCCGGCGCGATGCCCGTCTGATTGGCGCCGTTTTTGGCGCCAGTCGGCGGACATCGCGCCGTTGGGGGAGAATTTCGCCCCAGTTGTCTGCTGTAGACTCCAAGAAAAGCTACAATGACAGCTTAAAATGCTGCGCTCCTGTCAAAAAGCAACCAAATAAGCTGAAACAATTGAGCTGGACATACACATCACATTACTGATGCAGATGACAAGTACTAATTTCCATATCATTTTAATATTCAGATAAAGGCCTCAAATGTTTTTGGTAAGAGCTTTCTGCTCATGCTTAATTGATTGATAGCTGTCTGGCTGCACATTATGAGATCCAGCAAGTACTATTGCTAGCGTCACAAATCACGGGAACATCAATACTCAAGTCCCTTAGGAAATGAAACAGGGCAGATCTCGTTCCTTGACAGCCTAATGACCTCTCCGCTTAAGCAGTCTGCCAACTTTTACCGTCCAAGGTTGACATGAAGTTTGGTCGCATAGGAGAAGTTCTGAGGCGAGCTATTCCATAACATTGCAGGTGTCACTGCCTTCAGGAAAGGAAGAGGGTGGGAAAAGGTGAGGGACAACAGAGTTTTTAAGTTCAACAAATGTGTCTCCTGTGGGCACTGTCTTTCACTGATCATGTTCTATCCAAAACAGGGCGGGGCTGCTGCAGAAGCAGTCTTCATGTCAACAGACATGATTCCATCATCGCACATTTCCAGCTCATGGGGAAAAAATGGATGAAATAGGACTACAACAGTGTGACCCCTATTCTCAAACACATGCTCCCTATTACTCTGATCCCCGCAGGATTGTTCAGGATTGTTCAATCACTCCTTTTTCCTAGGCCAAAATATTACGATCACATTTAATGCTTCAATCGTGCCATAATGCTGTTAGCCACACAATCCGAATCTAATTGAGGAGGTATAAACTCTGACAGTCTCTCACAAAATCTCCAATGAGGCTCTCAAAGCAAAACTATCACCTTCTGCTATAAAAAAAATAGGGAATCAGATATGCTCATTACACTCTCAAGACGTCCTACTCTGATTTATTTCCTATTAAACAAGGCAATGACGTGGGGCAGCACGGTAGCATTGTGGATAGAACAATTGCTTCACAGCTCCAGGGTCCCAGGTTCGATTCCGGTTTGGGTCACTGTCTGTGCGGAGTCTGCACATCCTCCCCGTGTGTGCGTGGGTTTCCTCCGGGTGCTCCGCTTTCCTCCCACAGTCCAAAGATGTGCAGGTTAGGTGGATTGGCCATGATAAATTGCCCTTGGTGTCCTAAATTGCCCTTAGCGTTGGGTGGGGTTACTGGGTTTTGGGGATAGGGTGGATGTGTTGACCTTGGGTAGGGTGCTCTTTCCAAGAGCTGGTGCAGACTCGATGGGCCGAATGGCCTCCTTCTGCACTGTAAAATTCTATGATAATCTATGATACCAAAGTTTCAACAATTGCTGGTGGGTTGAGAGCGGGAGAAATTCAATGTCATTTTGCACATTTTTCTTGCTCATAAAATGGAGAATGAGGGATGAATTTAGGGTCACATTGCCTGCATCTGATCTGCCAACTTGGGAGCCAGAGATGTTGAGATGTGCATGGCACCTGCCCATAATGGGTGTTGGGAACCAAAATGTTAGGTGGGGTTTGGGGTTACGGCAGAGGATTGGGCCTAGGTAAGGTGCTCTTTCAGATGTAGACTTGATGGGCTGACTAGCCTCCTTCTGCACTGTAGGGACTCTATGATTCTATAACAATTCTTAAAACTAAAAGGTGAGCCAAACATATCAATACAGCCTTAGGTTCCATCTCTGTCTTTTTTTGCTGAGTTACCTTATCTCAGTTGCAAAAGGGGTGAATTTGCTACAATTGACCAGGGGAGTGAAGGAAAATAATTTCCTGAATTCTGAATTTGAGCTCTGTTTTTTGAGGCCTATTACAAAGTCCATGTCATAATATTCACTCATGTATATAATGAGATGCAGACAGGCAATGATTGACACATAGGATGACCAGTAAGTATACAACACAGCACAGCCAATCACCAGACAGGACACTACCACTATAAAGCCAGAGGGCACTAGGTTTCCCGCTCTCTTGGGACCCAGCCACTGAGACAGTCAGAGTCCACTAGCTAGCAAGTGCAAACACCATGCGGTAGCTAGTAAGTCTGGTCAGGCTACTACAAGGTCACTAGTCAGATCACTATAGTGTCGACCCACAGCTGAATATGTACAGCAGTTCACCTAGTTGAATAAAATAGGGTTGGATCTTCTCCTGTGTTAGACATCTGTTTCTAACTTCCCTGCATCGAGTGCAGTCCACATCGAACCTACCTGCCTGACACATCAGTCCACACATTAGGACGTCAGTAATTGTACTTGACCATGATGATTTTCCCACAAATAATCAAATAGCTTACCCACACTCGCAGTTTGTACTCACTTGGAGTACTATCAACACCATTAGAACCATTTCCCAGTCAGAGCCGGTGGCAGAGAAGGAGGGAAGATGTCTGGAAAGTAAAAGCAAAACAACAGCTCAACCCCAAGAATGACCATTCCTCCCAGAAAGCCATACAATGGAATAGGTCCCCCTAGCAGATCAGCTGGACAAAACTAGATCACTAAAGTCCATCAACACTGACACGGAAGCAGAGACCAGTTTTCAAAAAGATGTTCTTTGGAGGTGAATCATGTTGGAAAGGCGGCATTTATCACCCATCCCTGATAATGCTAACCCTTTGGAATACATTGGGGCAAAATCATCTCAGAAAATGGCAAAGTCCAATTTCAAATAGGAAAAGCAACGTTTCTCCCGCTGCGCTGACAGCAGTGGCGGATTTTTCTGCCATTTTGTGCAGCATTTAGAGAAAAAATGTGCAGGCACAGGTTCCATGCTGTATCACTGGAGGGGTGGACTCTAATTTGCACACCCCCGCCCCCATCCCACCAATAAAGCGCTTTAATAATCCGGGAGCCTTGTTTAAAGGTCAGCCCTGCAAACAGTTAGCAGACTTTGGAGCTGACCGGGAGCTCACAGCTTCCAGACCCAAGAAATTATTGGCACCTAAATTTACCAACGCCTCCCTCGAGTGTCTGTTGGACGCATTCAACAATTCACTGCAATGTACTCTACCCATGCACTGGGGGAAGAGCTGCAACCAAGATGACCAATCCAGCATGGGAGGCACTGGCAGCTGTGGACAGTGCCAACATCCTGCAGAAGAGGACAGGGTTGTTGCTTCACAGCGCCAGGGTCGCAGGTTCGAGTCCCGCCTTGGGTCACTGTCTGTGCGGAGTCTGCACGTTCTCCCCATGTCTGCATGGGTTTCCTCCCGGTGCTCTTGTCTCCTTCCACAAATCCCAAAAGACGTGCTTGTTAGGTAAATTAAACATTCTGAATTCTCCCTCAGTGCACCCGAACAGGTGCTGGAGTGTGGCGACCAGGGCATTTTCACAGTAACGTCGTTGCAGTGTTAATGTAAGCCTACTTGTGACAATAAAGATTATTATTGTTAAGCATTCAATGCCAGGCTAAGTCAATATTTTCATCACTCATAACTCACCAACTCACAGACCCATCACACATCCACAAGGATCTCAGTAAATGCCAGTCAAAGGCATGCCACCACTAACTCTCCCACTCACATCTTCACCGCCCCTGTGGCTTGTGTCCTCATCAGCTCCCTGGTCCCACTCACTACCCACACATTAAATGCACCCTTATCATTTGCCCTGGCACGCATCCTGCTTAGACTTTCTCCATCTGTCTTCATGCAGGACACACTGGCACATAACAAAAGGAAGAGATTCCCAAATGGGTGGAGGGATGCCAGAATGCAAGTCCTCACAGGCTTTGAGAAGAGAGTGATTGAGCTAGCTGGTGATGACGTGAACTGTTCCCGTGCTGATGATGAGGTTAGAGGTTCTCAGCTAAGTGAAGCTCCTGCACTGCAGAATCCATCAGAAAACCATGCTGTGAGTGATGTCTCCTGCTTCCCTGGCACCTGCCATGCATTAATGACGCCCTCTTTCTTTTGCAGGTACATCTGGGAAGCAAACAAGGGGGTCCATGAGCCAAGTCCTTGACCACAACCCTGACAGCAGCACAGAAGAATCAATACAATTCATAGAACGCAACATTGAAGACCCGTCACAGATTCGCTCACACCCTCTACCATCACAGCGACACACACCTCGGTGGGACCTAGTTCTGGAGTGGCCTCAGGGTCACAATCTGGTGAGCACATCACCATGTCAGATTCACAACAATCAGAGGCAGGGGCATCCACGGATGCCGGCAGTCGGAGGATTGCTGGAAGTCAGGAATCTGCTGAGTCTGAGTCAGATGACAAGCCTGTGGACCTGGTTATGCCTCAGTTACTGGAGCTCCAAAGGCAAGGTAGGGAAAATCAGGAAGGGACTGAAGAGTGTGTGCTGCACTCCTTGGATTGCAAAGCTCCATGGAGGAGTCCATCTGTCTTCAGTCAGAGGTGATCCACAGGAACCTGGGTGTATATGTGCATAGTTCATTGAATGTGGCAGGACAGGTGGAGAGAACAGTTACTAAAGCCCATAGTATTCTGGGCTTTATTAATAAGGGCATAGAGGACAAGAGCAAGGAGGTTATGCTGAACCTATAAAAACACTAATTATACCTCAGCTGGAATATTGGGCGGGATTCTCCGGTCCAGCCACATTTTTCTGGGCAGTGCGCCCTCAAGTCAGTGGGGTTCTCCATTCCCATCACCTGCCAATAGGATTTCCCATTGTGGCCACCCCACGTCACCAGGAAACCGCCGAGCGTGGGTTCGCTGCCTACACAACGGGGAACCCCCTCCTGCTGACGGAGAATCCCTCCCATTGTGTACAGTTCTGGGCACCACACTGTAGGAAGAGTGTGAAGGGCTTTGGAGGGAGTGCAGGAGAGGTTTACAAGAATGGTTGCAAGAATGAGAAACTTCCGTTATGAGGGTAGATTGGAGAGGTTGCAACTGTTCTCCTTGGAGACAAGAAGGCTTGGAGGAGAGTTGACAGCAATGTTCAAAATCATGAGGGAGTTGGACAGAGTGGATAGGGAGAAACTGTTGCCGCTTGTAAAAGGATCGAGCACGAGATTAAAAGTGATTTGCAAAGGAAGCAAATGTGATGAGAAAAAAAAATCATACGGGTTCTTTGGATCTGGAAAGCACTGCCTGGAAATATGGTGGAGGTTGGTTCAATTGAGGCATTTAGGAGAGTGCCTGAATCATAGAATCATAGAATTTACAGTGTAGAAGAAGGCCATTCGACCCATCGAGTCTGCACTGGCCCTTGGAAAGAACACCCTACTTAAGCCCACACCTCCACCCTATCCCTGTAACCCAGTAACCCCACCTGCCCAACCTTTTTGGACATTAGGGGCAATTTAGCATGCCTAATCCACCTAACCTGCACATCTTTGGACTGTGGGAGCACCCGGAGGAAACCCATGCAGACACGTGAGAATGTGCTGACTCCGCACAGACAGTGGCCCAAGCCGGGAATCGAACCTGGGACCCTGGAGCTGTGAAGCGACAGTGCTAACCACTGTGCTACCGTGCCACCCACTGTGACTCATTGCATCTTGTCTCTGTTGCACTCTGTGGACTCCGTGCAGGCATCAGCAGACATGTCCTCAGTGGGTAGACCTTGTCTCCCGGAGCCAACCCTGCAGCCTTTGTGGACCCTGAAAGATGTCAGGGGTTTAAGAGCAGCTGAGAATGTAGGAGTTGTGCACAGTCCCCTGAAATCCAGCCACACCTGCATGATACAGTTGGTGTAGCCACAAACCAGCTGAACATTCAGCCAGTGGAAGCTTTTGCAGTTCACATAACTAACAGTTTGATTACATAGAGCTCTGAGTGCCACGTGAGTGCAGTTGATGGCACTCTGCACCTGTGGGAAACTAGAGAGCTACACAAATCCCATTCCTCTTGCTTCCTGGCTTGCCTGACCCCGGCTGAAATGCACAAAGTGGTATTGCCCTCATGAAGATTGCATCTGTGACCTCCTGGGTACACTTTTGTGCGGAGGCTTGCAAAATACCACAGAAATCCAGGTGGATCCCTGAAAGGAGTCACTGGTGTAAAGTTTGAGCACCGCAGTCACTTTCAGCCCTCCAAGTTCCTGTGATGCCAAATCCTGCAGCAGATGGCAGACGTGACCAACCACCCTGGGCATGCGTAGCCTTCAGCAACACGGTTCTTGAACATCTGCAGGTATGTCAAGCGCTGCCTGTAAACCCTGGGTCGAGGGAGGCACCTCCGAGCAACGGCTCTCTGGCTTTCATCCTGTGCATGCAGAGCAGGCCCTGCACCCCTTCCTCTGCACAGTTCTGCTCCTGCCTTTGGTGAGTTAGTCAGCTCCGTTGATGTCTTCCTCTTCTTCTCTCCTGCCTGTGAGTGTGAAGAATGACAGCAAGATCACCAAGCTCCACGTTCCTGATGGCTCCTCACTACAGTATCAAAGAAAGTGACTTGATGGTTAGCATTTATCTTTGTCCATTCAGTATCTGCAGCTGCAGATTTATGTCATGGACACAACGTGATGCCCAGTCACTAGTTCGCATGCTGGCTGGGTAGGACTCCACACCACAGCCAATCTACTACATCTTGAGCTCTCACCTCAGGCAGAAGCTTTGTTCCAACCTTCACACCAAGGCTTTGCATTCAGCTTGGCCCATGGGGGTGTGAGGGGGGGGGCACTTGTCAATAGGCACATCAGCACAATGTCTAGGAATATGAGCACTATCCTCAGGTAGTATTCAATGGCCACCTTTCGAAGGGGACATAGTTGCTTGCCCAGTCGTACAATGGTAAAGCTACACCACAGCAGCCATTGAATTGGGATGTCCATGTACCAAGGGTTAGATGGTGATCAGCTATCATTGGCACTCTTACCCATAAGTGCTATGTGAGTGGGCACAATTGCACGACTAGTCTTCCTCCATACGTCAACTGAGCTCAAGCTGAATGGTCTCAGCTACAACGCGGTACTATCATTTGCTTTAGTTTTGCCCATGTCTCCTTCCTGACTCGCCACACTCCACCCTCACCCCCCGCCACACTGAAGCCCATGACCCAGGCTACCCTTCCCTTCCCTCTGAGCAACTCTTCAAAGAAGCCCATGGCTCCATACCAGAAGGCAGCCTCGAATATGCTGCTGGTCAGCCTTGCCTGTGACCCCGCCATTTCCCCCCTACTCCACCAATGCCCCCCCCACTTCCTCCTCCTCCCCTTTCCCCCCACTCCCCCTTTAAGACGTAAGCTGCTCTATGTGTGCTGTGTCAGCTTGAGTGCACTCAGATCCGAGCTCCCCTCAAAGTTTTGCTGGTCAGGTGCAAGCCTTTGAAACCCGTCATGCATCACACCGTTCTAACATCACGCTGCATTGGACGCTTTATTTGATATTGATTTTGGCATATGGACCCAATAATGATATGCAAATGAGTTCTAACAAAGTTCCCGATGTTGAGCGGCAGGAAACGGGGTCCGCCACTAATGTGAGGAGGGGATAATGGCATCCTGCATTTACCCCATTGGAAAACTCAAAGAAAGCCTTCTCACGATATTTTCCGCCAGCACAGACAAACCCGCCAACGTGAACGAGAGCAGAAACCCCCGGCCACTAAGACTCAGTTACATAATATTGGCTAGATCCATGTGACACTGGCCAGGGGAGGGAAACAGAACCCCCCCCCCCCCTCCCACATATACACACACACCCCTCCACAGGAACAATTGCAATTTTAAAAATCTCCCTCTGATCTTTGTTTCTTACCTCCTTCGCCTGAATGTTGTGACTCATCCTGGAGCTCAACTCTTCCATTTCAACGGCATGGATCTCACTAGTGGGGCCCACTTTTGCCTCTAGACATACACCAGGTCTCAACCGGAACATCCCAGCATAGAAAATCCTTGGCCATAGCTTGTCAGTAATGATATTTTCCTGCTAAGGACCATGAAGAGTTCCAACACTTGTCAGGCATTTGTCAAAAACGTGTCGTAGAAATCTGGCCCCTCTACTTTCCAGTGATTCTACCAGTCTCTCCCAGAGCTACAGTGGAAGACCAGTCAAACCCCTAGATTTCCAGGGCCCTTGAATGAAATCTGGGATCTTTCTTGGTTTGTGAGGCTCAGTGCCAGACTGTAGAGTACATTTTCCTCAAGATTAAGTAATAATCAGATCCCTTCTCAGCAGCCAGAAATTGAACCACCAGAGATCGGCACTGGCCTTCAATTAGCACCAAATAACCCACCAGGTTATAGCAATAATATGGCCTCCTTCTTCGCTGTAGGGATTCTATGATTCGATGGTTCTATGAATTATGACTTACATTGTGCCACAAATAAGAACATTCTAAATTAGTGAAGGATCGTTTGCTTTTTGTACATTTAACTCAACATTTTGTCTCGGGAAAAGAGATGAGCACCATCTAACCTGGTCTTCCAAATTGAGTTAAATTTAGACATTGGCATGGGTCACTTCAGGATCATTCTTCAGTTCAGCGCTCATCCATAGGATATAGCTCAGCCAGCTGTCTGTCCTTATAAGTCTCTCATTGCTGGCCTAAAAAGATTAGAAACAGCACTGTGATATTCTGGGGGAAACTGACTGAAACTGCCAAGTGGGAATAGGTGAGATACAACTCGGTTGACACAGTTTAAATTTACATTAAAACAATAACATAATTGTTCCGGAGCATTAAAAAAATTACAATTGTGAACATAGCACAGATCCACCACACAAAATGTAGCAACAATGTATTTGGCATATGGAAAACATTTAAAAATCAACCCTCTGTGCCTACCTTCCATTTACAGGTAGAGTGTTGGATATTTAATAATTAATTATAATTTGGATAGTATTTCATGCCCGGCTAAATGTCATCAAAACAAATGTTTTAAACATTTGCAACATATCTAGGAAACCTTCAACTCACAATAGCGAGTGACATGCTAAAACAAGAAGAATCATTGTCAAATATGGTGCAATGATGCGTTCTGATGTCAGTGATTTCCTGACATCACCACGATTGACAGGAGGGCCTTTATTGAACTTAAAACATCTTAATTCACATTACGAATTCCTGGAGACCTAAACATGCATTTCCTCAGACTTGAAGATGGCTAAGACTTAAGACATGATTCTTACCCAGTTCTTTTCACTCGATATAACGAGACAAATATCATCTTCCTCTCTTACATTCACTGGGCAGTACATTTCTCTGTGGGTCGGTGGAATGCATCAATATTTCTTGAACTTTTTGCCTTACTGAAGTCAACAAGTTAAAAGTCATATTGTCATCAAACTCCAAAGGCAGCGATTTCCAGCTTGCCCTTGGGTCACAGGGGGCGGGCAATGGATCACCACAGTCCTGACCTATTTACCAAAATTTGGCCTTCCTTTATCCCATATAGTTAAGATTGTGACACCTGCACTTCATTTTGTGCAACTCCCCCTTTGTCTTCTTTACCCTGGTGGTGGTATTCATGATCATGCAAACGTGCGTCAAAATGATCAGACAAGCAACTGACAAAAAAAAGACTTTCACACTTACCCTGTCAAAGGAACATGGCCGTGGCTATCATTGTAACTGTTTCTCCCACTTTCAATATATCACCGCTGCTCACTCTATAGAGAATGCTGCTGATTGTTCTGGACAGGGTAGCGACTCAACAGTGGGCAATGATGTAGCAGGGAGAAAAAAAGGAACACATTTAAAACATCGCATAATCCTTGAATCCAGACCATGGAAGTTTTAATCTAACTTCAAACGTTATTAGATAAACCAGACTTATAATGTTGAGTGGCACGGTAGCGCTGTGGTTAGCACTGCAGCTTCATGGCGCTGAGGACCCATGTTCGATCCCAGGCCCGGTCCCTGTCCTTGTGGAGTTTGCACATTCTCCCCATGTCTGTGTGGGTCTCATCCACACAACCCAAAGATGTGCAGGTTAGGTGGATTGGCCACACAAAATTGCCCCTTAATTGGAAATATAAAAAAACACAGGTAAAAAGATTTTGAGAGAAAGATGATTACAAACAAATATATTCCATTCAATATTTTCTCCTATTTTCAGAATTTCAACTGGCAGAAGATCTACAGGTTGTGGTAATACCAGGTATTGCAGTACCTGAGAGGTGGATGCCCATTGGCCAGACCTAGGAGTATACCATTGGCCAATATATGTAGCTCCACCCTGAGAGGCGGGGTAAAGGAACTCATGCCGTCCCAGCAGCCCTCACTTTCTGTATCGGAGCTGCTGGGTACAATTCTAGCTGATTAAAGCCGATTAGTACGACTCTCCTTGTCTCACGAGTAATTGATTATGCATCAATTTAATCAGCTATTACTTCTGAAAGGATGGACCTCCGCATCAAGCTCAGTCCCCATGCAGACAACTCCGCTGGTATTTTTAAGCACTGGCTGGCGTGTTTTGAGAGCTTCATCGACACAGCCGCCGACACCCCCATGGAAAGGCAGAAGATGCACCTTCTACGCTCCCGAGTCGGCCCTGCAATCTACCCTCTGATCAAGGAGGCGGAGAATTATGCTGCAGTTATCACGCTGCTAGAAGGACATTACATCCGTCCCCTGAACCAGGTCTACGCCCGTCACCTGTTGGCAACTAGAAGGCAGAGCCCTGACGAAACACTGGAGGACTTCTATTGGGCCCTACTAGTGCTGGGCCGGAACTGCGGCTGCCCGCCAGTCACGGGGAATGAGCACACGGAACTTTTAATTCGGGACGCGTTCGTGGCAGGTATGTCTCCTCCCGACATCCGCAGAAGGCTCCTTGAAATGGTCACGCTGGGCCTCTCTGAGGCACGGGCCCTGGCAGGGTCCATGGACGTTGCATACAAGAACGCACTGGCTTTTGCTCCCGGGCGCACGGCACCCCTCTGGGCTGCGTGGCACCCCGTCGCGGCAGCCCCCCAGACTTTCCCGCTAACCCCGCAGGCCTGCGCCGCTAGACGGCCTGTTTTCACCACCGGCCAATGCTGCTTCTTCTGTGGCCAGGCGAATCATCCGTGCGCGCGCTGCCCGGCCCGCACCGTCATCTGCAAAGGGTGCGGTAAGAAAGGCCACTATGTCGCGGTCTGCCAGGCCCGTGCCGTGGCAGCGGTCGCCAGGGACTATCACCAGCCTTTGTTCCAGGTCCCTGCCATCCAAGGCCCACCGCCACCCTCCTACCCACAGGCAACGTGCGACCCACGGGCGTGGCCATTTTGCCCCCCGGCCACCACGCTAGGTGGATGGGTGCCGCCATTTTGTCCCTCGCCGACGCCATCTTCTGTATCCCCGGACTCCATGTGCGACCCGTGGCTGACGCCATCTTGGATGGGGCCTCAAGCCCCCAGCGCTGCCGACTCCACGCTGCCTGACCGGAACTCCCCCTTGCTACAGCTGGCCTCTGTTACCCTGAACCGGCCTCAAGCCCCCAGCACCGCCGACTCCACGCTGCCTGACCAGAATTCCTCCTTGCTGCAGCTGGCCTCCGTGACCCTGGACCAGAGTCGGCCCCGGACGCTAGCGAAAGCCACCGCAACTATCGCTATCAATGGCCACGTGACGTCGTGCCTGATCGACTCCGGGAGCACGGAAAGCTTCATCCACCCCGACACGGTAAGGCGCTGTTCCCTTGTCACCCATCCCGTAAACCAACAGATCTCCCTGGCCTCCGGGTCACCCGCGGTGGAGATAAAGGGGTTCTGCCTAGCGAACCTCACTGTCCAAGGCAGGGAATTCCGCAATTTCCGCCTGTACATTCTGCCGCACCTCTGCGCAGCCACCCTTCTTGGGCTGGATTTCCTGTGCCACCTGAAAAGCCTAACTTTTAAATTCAGCGGCCCTATTCCCCCCTTTACTGTCTGTGGCCTCGCGACCCTTAAGGTCGAACCGCCTTCCCTGTTTGCAAACCTCACCCCGGATTACAAACCCGTCGCCACCAGGAGCAGACAGTACAGTGCCCAAGACCGGACCTTCATCAGGTCCGAGGTCCAAAGGCTGCTGAAGGAAGGGGTCATTGAAGCAAGCAACAGCCCCTGGAGGGCTCAAGTAGTGGTGGTAAAGACCGGGGAGAAACATAGGATGGCCATCGACTATAGCCAGACCATCAACCGGTTTACGCAGCTGGACGCGTACCCTCTCCCCCATATAGCCGACCTGGTAAACAGGATTGCGCAATACAAGGTCTTCTCCACGGTGGATCTCAAGTCTGCCTACCACCAGCTGCCCCTCCGTCTTGGGGACCGCCAGTCCACTGCCTTCGAAGCAGATGGGCGGCTCTATCACTTTTTAAGGGTTCCCTTCGGTGTCACGAACGGGGTCTCGGTCTTCCAGCGTGAGATGGCCGAATAGTTGACCGGTACGGTTTACGCGCAACGTTCCCGTATCTTGATAACGTCACCATCTGCGGCCATGACCAGCAGGACCACGACACCAAGTTCCAAAAATTTCTCCAGACCGCGCACCTCCTTAATCTGACCTACAATAAGGAGAAATGCGTGTTCAGCACCGACCGTCTAGCCATCCTAGGCTACATAGTGCGAAATGGAGTCATAGGCCCCGACCCTGAAAGCATGCACCCCCTCATGGAGTTCCCCCTCCCTCACTGCCCCAAGGCCCTAAAGCGCTGCCTCGGCCTCTTTAGCTATTATGCACAATGGGTCCCTAATTACGCAGACAAGGCTCGACCCCTGATCCAGTCCGCAACCTTCCCCCTGTCGACGGAGGCCCGCCAGGCCTTCTGCCGCATCAAAGCAGGCATCGCAAAAGCAACGATGCGCGCCATCGACGAGTCCCTCCCCTTCCAGGTCGAGAGCAACCCGTCCGATATAGCTCTGGCGGCCACCCTCAACCAAGCGGGCAGGCCCGTGGCTTTCTTCTCCCGCACTCTCCATGCTTCCAAAATTCGCCATTCCTCGGTCGAAAAGGAGGCCCAGGCCATAGTAGAAGCTGTGCGGCACTGGAGGCACTACCTGGCCGGCAGGAGATTCACTCTCCTCAGAGACAAATGGTCGGTGGCGTTCATGTTCGACAATGCACAGCAGGGCAAGATTAAGAACGACAAGATCTTGCGGTGGAGGATAGAACTCTCCACCTTCAATTACGAGATCTTGTACCGTCCGGGGAAGCTAAATGAGCCTCCTGATGTCCTGTCCCGCGGCACATGTGCCACAGCACAAGTGGACCGCCTCCAATCCCGCCACGAGGACCTCTGCCACCCGGGGATCACTCGTTTCTTTCATTGCGTTAAGACATGCAACCTGCCCTACTCCATCGAGGAGGTCAGGGCAGTCACCAGGGACTGCCAAATCTGCGCGGAGTGCAAACCGCACTTCTACCGGCCATGGAGGGTGCACCTGATAAAGGCTTCCCATCCCTTTGAACGCCTCAGCATGGATTTCAAAGGCCCCCTCCCCTCCACCGACCGCAACACGTACTTCCTTAACGTGATTGACGAATACTCCCGGTTCCCATTCGCCTTCCCCTGCCCAGACATGACCACAACCACCGTTATCAAGGCCCTCCAGGGTATCTTTACACTGTTCGGTTTCCCCGCGTACATACACAGTGATAGGGGGTCCTCCTTCATGAGCGACGAACTGCGTCAATTCCTGCTCAGCAAAGGCAGCGCCTCCAGCAGGACAACCAGTTACAAACCCCGAGGAAACGGGCAGGTAGAGAGGGAGAACGGAACGGTCTGGAAGACCATCCTGCTGGCCCTTCGGTCCAGGAATCTCCCAGTCTCCCGCTGGCAAGAAGTCCTCCCAGTGGCCCTTCACTCCATTCGGTCGCTGCTCTGTACTACCACAAACCAGACACCTCACATAAGAACATAAGAACTAGGAGCAGGAGTAGGCCATCTGGCCCCTCGAGCCTGCTCCACCATTCAATGAGATCATGGCTGATCTTTTGTGGACTCAGCTCCACTTTCCGGCCCGAACACCATAACCCTTAATCCCTTTATTCTTCAAAAAACTATCTGTCTTTATCTTAAAAACATTTAATGAAGGAGCCTCTACTGCTTCACTGGGCAAGGAATTCCATAGATTCACAACCCTTTGGGTGAAGAAGTTCCTCCTAAACTCAGTCCTAAATCTACTTCCCCTTATTTTGAGGCTATGCCCCCTAGTTCTGCTTTCACCCGCCAGTGGAAACAACTTGCCCGCATCTATCCTATCTATTCCCTTCATAATTTTATATGTTTCTATAAGATCCCCCCTCATCCTTCTAAATTCCAACGAGTACAGTCCCAGTCTACTCAACCTCTCCTCGTAATCCAACCCCTTCAGCTCTGGGATTAACCTAGTGAATCTCCTCTGCACACCCTCCAGTGCCAGTACGTCCTTTCTCAAGTAAGGAGACCAAAACTGAACACAATACTCCAAGTGTGGCCTCACTAACACCTTATACAATTGCAGCATAACCTCCCTAGTCTTAAACTCCATCCCTCTAGCAATGAAGGACAAAATTCCATTTGCCTTCTTAATCACCTGTTGCACCTGAAAACCAACTTTCTGCGACTCATGTACTAGCACACCCAGGTCTCTCTGCACAGCAGCATGTTTTAATATTTTATCATTTAAATAATAATCCCTTTTGCTATTATTCCTACCAAAATGGATAACCTCACATTTGTCAACATTGTATTCCATCTGCCAGACCCTAGCCCATTCACTTAGCCTATCCAAATCCCTCTGCAGACTTCCAGTATCCTCTGCACTTTTCGCTTTACCACTTATCTTAGTGTCGTCTGCAAACTTGGACACATTGCCCTTGGTCCCCAACTCCAAATCATCTATGTAAATTGTGAACAGTTGTGGGCCCAACACTGATCCCTGAGGGACAGCACTAGCTACTGATTGACAACCAGAGAAACACCCATTAATCCCCACTCTTTGCTTTCTATTAATTAACCAATCCTCTATCCATGCTACTACTTTCCCCTTAATGCCATGCATCTTTATCTTATGCAACAACCTTTTGTGTGGCACCTTGTCAAAGGCTTTCTGGAAATCCAGATAAACCACATCCATTGGCTCCCCGTTATCTACCGCACTGTTAATGTCCTCAAAAAATTCCACTAAATTAGTTAGGCACGACCTGCCCTTTATGAACCCATGCTGCGTCTGTCCAATGGGACAATTTCCATCCAGATGCCTCGCTATTTCTTCCTTGATGATAGATTCCAGCATCTTCCCTACTACCGAAGTTAAGCTCACTGGCCTATAATTACCCACTTTCTGCCTACCCCCTTTTTTAAACAGTGGTGTCACGTTTGCTAATTTCCAATCCGCCGGGACCACCCCAGAGTCTAGTGAATTTTGGTAAATTATCACTAGTGCATTTGCAATTTCCCTAGCCATCTCTTTTAGCACTCTGGGATGCATTCCATCAGGGCCAGGAGACTTGTCTACCTTTAGCCCCATTAGCTTGCCCATCACTACCTCCTTGGTGATATCAATCCTCTCAAGGTCCTCACCTGTCACAGCCTCATTTCCATCAGTCACTGGCATGTTATTTGTGTCTTCCACTGTGAAGACCGACCCAAAAAACCTGTTCAGTTCCTCAGCCATTTCCTGATCTCCCATTATTAAATCTCCCTTCTCATCCTCTAAAGGACCAATATTTACCTTAGCCACTCTTTTTTGTTTTATGTATTTGTAGAAACTTTTACTATCTGTTTTTATATTCTGAGCAAGTTTACTCTCATAATCTATCTTACTCTTCTTTATAGCTTTTTTAGTAGCTTTCTGTTGCCCCCTAAAGATTTCCCAGTCCTCTAGTCTCCCACTGATCTTTGCTACTTTGTATGTTTTTTCCTTCAATTTGATACTCTCCCTTATTTCCTTAGATATCCACGGTCGATTTTCCCTCTTTCTACCGTCCTTCCTTTTTGTTGGTATAAACCTTTGCTGGGCACTGTGAAAAATCACTTGGAAGGTTCTCCACTGTTCCTCAACTGTTTCACCATAAAGTCTTTGCTCCCAGTCTACCTTAGCTAGTTCTTCTCTCATCCCATTGTAATCTCCTTTGTTTAAGCACAAAACACTAGTGCTTGATTTTACCTTCTCACCCTCCATCTGTATTTTAAATTCCACCATATTGTGATCGCTCCTTCTGAGAGGATCCCTAACTATGAGATCCTGAATCAATCCTGTTTCATTACACAGGACCAGATCTAGGACCGCTTGTTCCCTTGTAGGTTCCATTACATACTGTTCTAGGAAACTATCGCGGATACATTCTATAAATTCCTCCTCAAGGCTGCCTTGACCGACCTGGTTGAACCAATCAACATGTAGATTAAAATCCCCCATGATAGCTGCTGTACCATTTCTACATGCATCAGTTATTTCTTTGTTTATTGCCTGCCCCACCATAATGTTACTATTTGGTGGCCTATAGATTACTCCTATCAGTGACTTTTTCGCCTTACTATTCCTGATTTCCACCCAAATGGATTCAACCTTATCCTCCATAGCACCGATGTCATCCCTTACTGTTGCCCGGATGTCATCCTTAAATAACAGAGCTACACCACCTCACGAACATCTCCTTGTCTTCCCCAGGAAGTCCTCCTGCGGGACCTCGCTCCCAACCTGGCTAGCGACAACCGGACCCGTCCTGATGCGGAAACATGTGAGGGCGCACAAGTCGGACCCGTTGGTCGAGAGGGTCCACCTGCTGCATGCCAACCCCCAGTACGCCTACGTAGCGTTCCCTGACGGCCGCCAAGACACGGTCTCCCTTCGGGACCTGGCACCCGCCGGAGCCCCACGCGCACCTACACCATTGCCCCCACCCACCGTGCAGCACTTGACCGGAGGGATAGTACTGCCGCCACCCCTACTCAGCACCGAACAGGCACCGACGCCCCCTACAGGCGCCCGACCCCCTGCCCACTTTTCGCCCTAACTGCGCCGCCTAGGGGTGACGAAGCTGCCTGGGAAGAAGACACCACGTTCCCGTTCCCGGAGCCACAACCACCGGGGCCTACACCAGGATCACCGCCGAAGCCCAGACGCTCCAGAAGGATGACCAGGCCACCCGATCGTCTGATTGCTGCACCATAAAACAATAAAAACTTTCTCTGTTACCCTCAACATCATGGTACCTGCAATACCTGGTCCTACCATGCAAAAGGCGACAGTAACACTGGCCATCACCCCGCTGGGTTCTTTTTTTAACAGGGGATGAATGTGGTAATACCAGGTATTGCAGTACCTGAGAGATGGATGCCCATTGACCAGACCTAGGAGTCTACCAATGGCCAACGTACGTAGCTCCGCCCTGAGAGGCGGGGTATAAGAACCCATGCCATCCCAGCAGCCCTCACTTTCTGTATCGGAGCTGCTGGGTACAGTTCTAGCTGATTAACGCCGATTAGTACGACTCTCCTTGTCTCACGAGTAATTGATTGTGCATCACAGGTGTGGCTGCTTTCAGATGAATATGTGGTGCAAGAATTTGAGTAATTCTTTTACACTGTATGGCAATGTTGAATACCAACAGGCAGCATGGGTTCTTGAGGCCTACAGAATGAATGTGTTTCCAAAATATTGAAGGATGGGCAGATGAGGGAAGTAGAGAGACAACAAGGAAGGGTCACTTGACTCAACAAGAATACGAACATTTATTTGCTCTTGGGATATGAGCATTGCTTGAAAGGTGCATCCATTGTCTATTCCTAGTTCCCGGTGTTAAGTCTCTTCTCATGTTGCTCTATGATTGTATACTTTTATTTTTATTCATTTATGGGATGCGGGCATCACGAGCTAGGCCAGCATTTATTACCCATCCCTAGCTGCCCCTCAGAAGGTGGTGGTGCGCCCCTCAGAAGGTGGTGGTGAGCTGCCTCCTTGAGCTGTTGCAGTCTCTGAGGTGTGGGTACACCCACAGTGCTATTAAGGAGAGAGTTCCAGGATTTTGACCCAGCGACATTGAATGAACGGTGATATATTTCTAAGTCGGGATGGTGAGTGACTTGGAGGGGAAACTGCAGGTGTTGCTATTCCCACGTGTCTCCTGCTCTTGTTCCTCTAGATGGTAGTGGTCGTTGGTTTGTAAGGTACTGTCTCAGGAACCTTGATGAGTTACTGCAGCGCACCTGGTAGATGGTACACACGGCTGCCATGGTTCTTCAATGGTAGAGGGTTTGAATGTTTGTGAAAGGGGAAGCAATCAAGTGGGCTGCTTTGTCCCAGATGGTGTTGAGCTTCTTGAGTGTTGTTGGAGTGGCACTCATCCAGGCAAGTGGAGAGTATTCCATTACACTTCTGACTTGTGCCTTGTAGATGGTGGACAGGCGTTGGGGGGTCAGAAGGTGAGTTATTCTCTGTAGGATTCCTAGCCTTTGACCTGCCCTGGTAGCCAGAGTATTAATATAGCTAGTCCAGTTCAATTGCTGATCACAGAATTTTAGAATCATAGAATCATAGGATTTACAGTGCAGAAGGAGGCCATTCAGCCCATCGAGTCTGCACCAGCCCTTGGTAAGGGCACCATACTTAAGCCCATGCTTCCACCCTACCCCCAAAAACCATGAACCCTTTTGGACAGAAAGGGACAATCCACCTAACCTGCACATCTTTGGGCTGTGGGAGGAAACCAGAGCACCCGGAGGAAACCCACACAGTCATGGGGAGAAAGTGCAAACTTCACACAGTCACATGAGGCCGGAATTGAACCCAGGTCCCTGGAGCTGTGAGGCAGCAGTGCTAACCACTGTGCCACCGTGCCATCCAAATGATCAATGGTAACCCCCAGGATGTTGATTGTGGGGGATTCAGTGATTGTAATGCCATTGAATGTAAAGGGGCGATGGTTAGATCCTCTCTTGCAGGAGATGGTCATTGCCTGATACTTGTGTGGTGCGAATGTAACTTGCCATTTGTCAGCCCAAGCCTAGATATTGTTCAGGTCTCGCTGAATTTGGACATGGACTGCTTCATTATCTGAGGAGTTGCGAATGGTGCTGAATATTGTGCAGTCTTCCACTTCCGACCTTATGATGGAAGGAAGGTCATTGATGAAGCAGCTTAAGATGGTTGGACCTAAGACATTACCCTGAGGACCTCCTGCACTGATGTCCTGCAGCTGTGATGAATGAGCTCCAACCACCGTAACCATCATCCTTTGTGTTAGGTATGACTCCAACCAGTGAAGCATTTCCCCCCTGTTTCCCACAACTCCAGTTTTACTAGGGCTCCTTGATGCCATACTAGGTCAAGTGCTGCCTTGATGTTAAGGGCAGTCATTCTTACTTCACGTCTGACATTCAACTCTTTTGTCCATGTTTGAACAAAGGCTCTAATGAGGTCAGGATCTGAGTGACCCTGGTGGAACCCAAACTGAGCATCCGTGAGCAGGTTATTGCTGAGTAAGTGCCGCTTGATTGCACTGTTGATGACTGCTTCCATTACTTTGCTGATGATGGAGAGTAGACAGGACAGTAATTGGCTGGGTTGGATTTGTCCTGTTTCTTGCGTACAGGACACACCTGGGAAACTTTCCACATTGCCCCATGGATGCCAGTATTGTCGTTGTACTGGAACAGCTTGGCTAGGGGTGCGGCAAGTTCTGGAGCAGAAGTCTTCAGTACTATCGCTGGGATATTGTCAGCACCCATATCCTTTGCAGTATCCAGTGCCTTCACCAGTTTCTTGATATCACATGGAGTGAATCATATTGGCTGAAGATTGACATCTGTGATGCTGAGGACCTCTGGAGGAGACCAAGATGGATTATCCACTCGGTACTTCTGGCTGAAGATTGTTGCAAATGCTTCAGCCTTATCTTTTGCACAGATGTGCTGGGCTCCTCCATCATTGAGGATAGGGATATTTGCGGATCCTCCTTCTCCAGTTTGTTGTTTAATTGTCCACCACCATTCATGGCTGGATATGACAGGACTGCAGTCCTGAGATCTGAATCATTCATTGTGGAATCGCTAAGCTCTGTCTATTATTTGCTGCTTATGCTGTTTGGCATATATCGTTTGGCATATAAGTGGTCCTGTGTTGCAGCTTGACTAGGTCGACACCTCATTTTTCGGTATGCCGAATGTTGCTCCTGGCATACCCTCCTGCACTCTTCATTGAACCAGGGTTGATCCCCTGGCTTGGTGGTAATGGTAGAGTGGGGGATATGCTGGGCCATGAGGTTGCAGATTGTGGTTGAATACAATTCTGCTGCTGCTAATGGCCAACAGTATCTAATAGATGTCCAGTCTTGAATTGCTAAATCTGATCGAAGCCTATCCCATTTAGCACGGTGGTAGTGCCTCACAACATGATGGAGGGTATCCTCAATGTGAATCCGGGACTTTGTCTCCACAAGGACTGTGTGGTGGTCACTTCTACCAGTGCTGCCATGGATAGATGCATCTGTGGCAGGCAGGTTAATGAGGATGAGATGAAGTATGTTTTTCCCTCTTGTTGATTCCCTCACCACCTACTGCAGTTCCAGTCTAGCAGTTAAGTCCTTTAGGATCCAGCCAGCTCGGTCTGTGGTTGCAATACCGAGCCAGTCTTGGTGATGGACATTGAAGTCGCCCATCCAGAGTATATTCTGCACCCTTGCCACCCTCAGTGCTTCCTCCAAATGATATTCACCATGGAGGAGTACAGATTCATCAGCCGCTGGTGGACGGTATGTGGTAATCAGCAGGGGGTTTCCTTGCACATGTTTCACCTGAAGCCATGACGCCTCATGGGGTCTGGAGTCGATGTTGAGGACTCCCAGGGTAACTCCCATCTGACTGTATACCACTCTGCCACCACCTCTGCTGGGCCTGTCTGGCTGGTGAAATACCCAGGAATGGTGATAATGGTATCTGGAGCATTGTCTGTAAAGTATGATTCTGTGAGTTTGACAATGGCAGGCTGTTGCTTGACTAATCTGTGGGACAGCTCTCCCAACTTTGGTACAGGCGCCCAGATGTTAGTGAGGAGGACTTTGCAGACTCAACGAGGCTGGGTTTGCCTTTGTCTGGGTTGAGGTTTCATTCCTTTTTCATGTTTTTGTGGCAACTGTTTTCATTAGAACAACGGAAGTTGAGGGGTGACCTGACAGAGGTCTGCAAGATTAAGAGGGGCATAGATAGAGTGGATGGGCAGGCACTCTTTCCCAGGGCGGAGGGGTCAGTCACCAGGGGGCATACGTTTAAGGTCCGTGGGGCAAAGTTTAGAGGAGATGTGCGAGGCAAGTTTTTTACGCAGAGGGTGGTGAGTGGCTGGAACGCGTTGCCAGGGGAGGTTGCGGAAACAGATACATTAACGGCGTTCAAAGGCATCTTGACAAATACATGGATAGGATGGGTATAGAGGGATGTGGCACAAGGAAGTGCTGAGGGTTTTGGCCAAGGTTGGTATCATGACCGGTACAGGCTTGGAGAGCCGAAAGGCCTGTTCTTGTGCTGTATTGTTCTTTATTCAATTGAATACAATTGAGTGGCTTGCTAGGCCATTAAGAGTCAACCACATTGCTCTGGGTCTTGAGTCACATGTCGGTCAGACCAGGTAAGGATGGCAGGTTTCCTTTCTTCTAGTGAACCAAATGGGTTTTTATGACAATGGACAATGGTTTCATGGTCATATTTTATTTATTTCCACCACTTGCCATGGTGGGATTCGAATCCAGGTCCCCCGATCATGACCCTGGGTTTCTGGATTACTAGTCCAGCGACAGTACCACTACACCGCCACCACCTCCCCTCTGCTAATGTTGCTCTATGATTGTACATTCCTTCCTCATATTTCTCTGGCAAGATGTGGGCGTCATTCTCCGACCCCCCGCCGGGTTGGAGAATCGCCGGGGGTTGCCGTGAATCCCGCCCCCGCCGGTTGCCAAAGTCTCCGGCACCGGATATTCGGCGGGGGCGGGAATCGGGCCGCGCTGGTTGGCGGGCCCCCCCCCCCGCTGGATTCTCTGGCCCGGATGGGCCGAAGTCCCGCCGGCGTAAATTAAAGTACCTATTTACCGGCGGGACAAGGCGGCGTGGGCGGGCTCCGGGGGGTGCCCCCACAGTGGCCTGGCCCGCGATCGGGGCCCACCGATCCGCGGGCGGGCCTGTGCCGTGGGGGCACTCTTTCCCTTCCGCCAGCTGGCGGGGCAACAAAGGCCGTTTCCGCCAGCTGGCGGGGCGGAAATCCCTCCGGCGCCAGCCTAGCCCCTCAATGTTGAGGCTCGGCCCCCAAAGATGCGGAGCATTCCGCACCTTTGGGGCGGCGCGATGCCCGTCTGATTGGCGCCGTTTTGGGCACCAGTCGGCGGACATCGCGCCGTTTGGGGCGAATTTCGCCCACAATGTCATATTTATATTCATTTACAATATGACCTAACATTTGTCTTGAGCCCATTCATTACATTTGCTTCAATGTCCTACCTAGTAACTTATTATATCTGTTGCCCTGCCTGAAATAGTTCCCTATTCACTCCTAATTTACTGAGTTTTAAATTATGCCACCTAGCTCATCAGTACGAACAATTTGTCTGGAATATAAATCTCCTGTATCATTGTGAAAACATTTATTAGGTCACCTTGAAACCTCCTCTTTCCCAGTGAGAACAAGTCCAATGTTTTAACTTCTCCTCATGATTTCAATTCTTATTTTGTTTGAATATGTTGCAGCCTCTCAAGATTTAGAATCGATCTGAAAATTAAGGGCAAGGGGAGAAGAAAGATATGAAAACGAGACTACGGGGACAGTCAAGGAGGCTCTGAGGGATGATTATTGTAAATTGGATGTGCAGTGCTGGAGCAGAAGCACTGTTTTGATAACGGTCAAGGGAATATTTGATGAAAGTATTTGGTGCACCAAGAGGCTGTTGATGTATTTACTTGGTCTGATAGTCAAGTTTAAGTGATGAAGCTTCGGACTGTTATGCTCAAACCGACTAAAATGCCAATGCAAAAACAAACTATTGGAAATAAAAAGATTGTTCTGTGGGATAACAGTAAAATAATTCTGACTACTACTGGAGTTAAACAATAATTAATAGTTGAGGAATACAAAGGGATGACCTTCAATTTTATCTCTGCAACAGCACAAACATAAAAGCATCCACAAAGGTTTGTCTTTCAAACAGTCAAACATACATTCACGTGCAACCAAACTTTTGACACATCCATAGCTCATTTGAATGCTACTTGAATCCACAATTTAACACGCAGGTTCAGTCGGCAGTGTGGTAGGATGTATTGGGGGTCATGTGGGACTGGAAGCCCGAATGTCATTGGCTGACAGATCCCGGGTCCTGGTTGGCCATTGACCTCTAGCTCCGCCCTGAAGGCGGAGTATAAGAAGCCGGAGTCCTCCCCCGCAGGCCATTCTACTATCGAGCTGCGGGGGAACAGACACGCTTAATAAAGCCTCATCGACTTCACTCTATTCGTCTCACGGAGTCTTTGTGCGCTACAATTTATTAAGCGTGCCTAAAAAGGACTATGGAGCTCAGGATCATTCCGGAATGCCTGAGGATCAGCCCCCACACAGTGAACACGGCAGCAGCCTTCAAGCACTGGCAGACTTGTTTCGAGGCCTACCTCAGAACGGCCACCGGCCGGGTCACAGAAGACCAAAAAACTACAGGTCCTGCACTCGAGGGTGAGCACGGAGATTTTCTCCCTCATCGAAGACGCGGAGGATTTCCAGACGGCGTTCGCAGCACTGAAAAGTCTCTATGTCCGCCCAGTTAACCAAATCTATGCTCGCTACCAGCTCGCGACGAGACGGCAAGGTCCCGGAGAATCGATGGACGAATTCTACGCCACGCTGCTGATTTTGGGACGAGCCTGCAGCTGCCCTTCGGTGAACGCAAATGAACACACGGACATGTTAATGCGCGATGCTTTTGTGGCAGGTATGAATTCCTCCCAAATCCGCCAAAGACTTCTAGAAAGAGAGTCGCTAGGACTCTCAGAGGCCCGGGCCCTAGCAGCCTCCCTAGACGTGGCCGCGCGTAATACCCGCGCCTACGGCCCCGACCGCGCGGCAGCCCATTGGGCTCCGTACGTACCCTTTGCGACAAACCCACCCCCCCCCCCCCCCGGACACCCCACAGGCTTGCGCGGTCCAAACGCCAAGTCGCACCGGGGGCACCCGCTGCTACTTCTGCGGCCAGGCGAAACACCCCCGGCAGCGCTGCCCGGCCCGCGCAGCAATCTGCAAGAGCTGCGGGAAAAAGGGCCATTTCGCGGTTGTGTGCCGGTCCCGCGAGGTCGCCGCTGTCCCGGGAGAACAGGGAACCCTGCACGCCGCTTACGCTCCCCAACCCCCCCCCACCCCGTCCCCACGTCTGACCCGCCGGCGCTACCAACTTGGGTCCCGACCACCGCTGTCCCCAGAGATGAGGGAGCACCGCGCGGTCCTAACGCTCCCCAACCCCCCCAGCGCCCCATGTGCGACCCGCAGACGCCGCCATTTTGGGTCCCGGCCACCACGAGGGGAGGAAGGGCGCCGCCATCTTGGACCACCCCAGACCTGTACGACGCGTGGGGGCGGCCATTTTGTCCACCCTCGCCGCCATCTTGTGACCCCCCAGCCATGTGCGATGTATGGGGGCAGCCATTTTGTTCATCCCCGACGCCATCTTGGACGGCAACAACGGACCCCACTCCACTACTACAACCACGTCTCGCTTCAATTACGCTTGATCAAGCTCGGCCCCGGACACTCCAGACGACGACGACAACGGTGCTAATAAACGGCCACGAGACACCATGCCTAGTCGACTCCGGGAGCACGGAGAGCTTTATCCACCCCGACACGGTAAGACGCTGTTCCTTGACCACCTATCCCAGCGCACAGATTTCCCTAGCTGCAGGATCCCACTCCGTACAGATCCAAGGATTCTGCATAGTTACCCTAACGGTGCAGGGGAGGGAGTTCAAAAACTACAAACTAAATGTCCTTCCCCAACTCTGCGCCCCCACCTTACTGGAATTAGATTTCAAATGCAATCTACAGAGCCTTACGTTCAAATTCGGTGGCCCAATACCCCCACTCACTATCTGCGGCCTCGCAACCCTCAAGGTGCAACCCCCGTCCTTGTTTGCGAACCTCACCCCGGATTGCAAACCCGTCGCCACTAGGAGCAGACGGTACAGCGCCCAGGACCGGACATTCATTCGGTCCAAAGTCCAGCGGCTACTAAAGGAAGGCATAATCCAGGCCAGCAATAGTCCCTGGAGAGCACAGGTGGTAGTAGTGAAGACAGGGGAGAAACAAAGGATGGTCATAGACTATAGCCAGACCATCAACAGGTACACACAACTAGACGCGTACCCTCTCCCCCGCATATCCGACATGGTCAATCGGATTGCCCAATATAAAATCTTCTCCACCGTGGACCTCAAGTCCGCCTACCATCAGCTCCCCATCCGCCCAAGTGACCGCAAGTACACAGCCTTCGAGGCAGACGGGCAATTATACCATTTCCTAAGGGTCCCATTTGGCGTCACAAACGGGGTCTCGGTCTTCCAACGGGAGATGGACCGAATGGTTGATCAACATGGGTTGCGGGCCACGTTCCCGTATCTCGACAATGTAACCATCTGCGGCCACGACCAGCAGGACCACGACGCCAACCTCCAAAAATTCCTCCAGACCGCCAAAGCCTTGAACCTCACGTACAACGAGGACAAGTGCGTTTTTAGCACCAATCGGCGAGCCATTCTGGGCTACGTAGTGCGCAATGGGATAATAGGCCCCGACCCCGAACGTATGCGCGCCCTCATGGAATTCCCCCTCCCGCACTGCCCAAAAGCCCTGAAACGCTGCCTGGGGTTTTTTTCATACTACGCCCAGTGGGTCCCCCAGTACGCAGACAAGGCCCGCCCCCTAATACAGACCACGACCTTCCCTCTGTCGACAGAGGCTTGTCAGGCCTTCAGCCGCATCAAAGCGGATATCGCAAAGGCCTCGATGCGCGCCATCGACGAGTCCCTCCCCTTCCAGGTCGAGAGCGATGCCTCCGACGTAGCTCTAGCGGCCACCCTTAACCAAGCGGGCAGACCCGTGGCCTTTTTCTCCCGGACCCTCCACGCCTCAGAAATCCGCCACTCCTCAGTGGAAAAGGAAGCCCAAGCCATAGTGGAAGCTGTGCGACATTGGAGGCATTACCTGGCCGGCAGGAGATTCACTCTCCTCACTGACCAACGGTCGGTAGCCTTCATGTTCGATAATGCACTGCGGGGCAAAATCAAAAACGACAAGATCTTAAGGTGGAGGATCGAGCTCTCCACCTTCAACTACGAGATTTTGTATCGTCCCGGAAAGCTGAACGAGCCGTCCGATGCCCTATCCCGCGGCACATGTGCCAACGCACAAATTAACCGCCTCCAAACCCTCCACGAGGACCTCTGCCACCCGGGGGTCACTCGGTTTTTCCACTTTATCAAGTCCCGCAATCTCCCATACTCTTTAGAGGAGGTCCGTACAGTCACAAGGGACTGCCACATCTGCGCGGAATGCAAACCGCATTTTTTCAGGCCGGATGGTGCGCACCTGATTAAGGCTTCCCGCCCCTTTGAACGCCTTACTCTCGATTTCAAAGGGCCCCTCCCCTCCACCGACCGCAACACATACTTTCTTAATGTGGTGGACGAATACTCCCGCTTCCCATTCGCCATTCCCTGCTCTGACATGACCACGGCCACAGTCATTAAAGCCCTGAACACCATCTTCACACTGTTCGGTTGCCCCGCATACGTCCACAGCGACAGGGGGTCCTCTTTCATGAGTGACAAGCTGCGCCAGTTCCTGCTCAGCAAGGGCATAGCCTCAAGCAGGACGACCAGCTACAACCCCCGGGGGAACGGGCAAGTAGAGAGGGAGAACGGCACGGTCTGGAAGACCGTCCTACTGGCCCTACGGTCCAGGGACCTCCCAGTTTCACGGTGGCAGGAGGTCCTCCCGGACGCTCTCCACTCCATCCGGTCGCTATTATGTACGAGCACTAATCAAACGCCTCATGAGCGTCTCCTTGTCTTCCCTAGGAGGTCCTCCTCTGGAACGTCGCTGCCGACCTGGCTGGTGGCCCCAGGACCCATCTTGCTCCGAAAGCATGTGCGGGCACATAAGGCGGACCCGTTGGTCGAAAGGGTTCACCTCCTCCACGCGAACCCGCAGTACGCTTACGTGGAGTACCCCGACGGCCGACAGGACATGGTCTCCCTGCGGGATCTGGCGCCCGCCGGCAACACACACACCCCCCCGACACCATTCACCCAACCCCCCCCTTCCTGCCACCGCCGCACCCCGCGACCGCCCCCTTCCCAGGAGGATCGGTTCCCCTCCCCTCAGGCCCGACCAAGAATAAAGCCCAAGCTGAAACCGTAAGGCTCCCGGAGACGACAACACCGGTACCAGCACCACAACCACCACCGGGGCCGAAGCGATCGACACGGACGACCAGACCGCCCGACCGACTCGTGGCGTCGATCTAAATCAATATATGGACTTTTCACAAGAACATTTTGCTTTTCTCCCGATACCTTCTGTAAATAGTTGAAACAGGACAAAATTGTACAATACTGTATTGCCATGTGAATGTTTTCCTCCCAGAACCAGCCCTGTAAACCCTTACCACCATACGAAGCATCACCCCGCTGGGTTCATTTTTGACAAGGGGTGAATGTGGTAGTATGTATTGGGGGTCATGTGGGACTGGAAGCCCTAATGTCATTGGCTGACAGATCCCGGGTCCTGGTTGGCCGTTGACCTCTAGCTCCGTCCTGAAGGCAGAGTATAAGAAGCCGGAGTCCTCCCCCGCAGGCCATTCTACTATCGAGCTGCCGGGGAACAGACACGCTTAATAAAGCCTCATCGACGTCACTCTATTCGTCTCACGGAGTCTTTGTGCGCTACAGGCAGTTAGGAAGGCAAATGCAGTGTTAGCATTCATGTCGAAAGGGCTAGAATACAAGACCAGTGATGTACTTCTGAGGCTGTATAAGGCTCTGGTCAGACCCCATTTGGAGTATTGTGAGCAGTTCTGGGATCCGTATCTAAGGAAGGATGTGCTAGGCTAGGAAAGCATCCAGAGGAGGTTCACAAGAATGATCCCTGGAATGAAGAGCTTGTCATATGAGGAACGGTTGAGGACTCTGGGTCTGTACTCGTTGGTGTTAGGGACGATCTTATTGAAACTTACAGGATACAGCGTGGCCTGGATACAGTTGACGTGGAGAGGATGTTTCCACTTGTAGGAAAAACTAGAACCAGAGGACACAATCTCAGACTAAAGGGACAATCCTTTAAAACAGAGAAGAGGTGGACTTTCTTCAGCCAGAGGGTGATGAATCTGTGGAACTCTTTGCCGCAAAAGGCTGTGGAGGCCAAATTACTGAGTGTCTTTAAAACAGAGATAGATAGGTTTTTGATCAATAAGGGGACCAGGGGTTATGGGAAGAAGGCAGGAGAATGGGGATGACAAAAATATCAGCCATGATTGACTGGTGGAGCCTAATTCGAGTGGCCTAATTCTGCTCCTGTGTCTTATAGTCTTATAGTCTTATGGCATCCGTTTCACATCGCCTATGCAGAGTGCCTAATCATCAGAAGATAGGGATGTATAAGATCGGAGAACAAATGGGATGAAATTGAGATTCAAATCATGCGAAGCACAGTAGATTTGCAGTCTATCATTTTAACCACTCTCTCGTTAAATCCAAGCATAAAATCAACCTTCGATACTTAAGTTTCTATCAGAGAATGATAAAGGTTGCCATCTTGACTCAGTGATACAACTACAGATTGGAAATGCAATTACTTCTTGCTTTGTTACAGATGTGAGTTTTTTTTAGGGACGATCCTTTAAAACAGAGATGAGGAGGAATTTCTTCAGCCAGAGGGTGGTGAATCGGTGGAGCTCTTTGCCGCAGAAGGCTGTGGAGGCCAAATCGCTGAGTGTCTTTAAGACAGAGATAGATAGGTTCTTGATTAATAAGGGGGTCAGGGGTTATGGGGAAAAGGCAGCAGAATGGGGATGACAAAAATATCAGCCATGACTGAATGGCAGAGCAGACCCGATTGGCTGAGTGGCCTAATTCTGCTCCTGGGCGGATTCTCCGATCGCTGACGCCGAAATCACGTACTGCGATTGGCCAGAGAATCCCTGTTTACAGCGGAATCGGGGGCGGTGCCATTTTTGCGGTGCTCCGCCCCCTCAAAAACAGGGAGTATGCTGCACGTCATGTGGATGGCCTCAGGATGGCTATCCCCCAATGCTCCGCCCCTGATGCTCCGGAGGGCCGTGGGCCACGTGTACTCACACCATTCAGAAACCTCGCGTGGCAGCTGAGTCCAGTGCCGCCACAGTCAGGGGGGAGCCGTTCCGCAGGCAGGGGCGCTTTGGCGGGGGCTGGGGGCACTGGTGAAGGGTAGTCCGGGGGTGGCGAGGCTGGCTACAGGAGGACAGGTTGGCTACAGGAGACCCGGCCATTCCCCGGCTGTTTCCGCAGGTAAAGCGGGGGGCTTAGAATATTGGGCTGGATTCTCTGGTTCAGACTGCAAGAATTTGAGAGAGAGAGAAACAGAGGCAGCAAATATCTACAGCTCATCACACAAGAATGTGGTAGGACTTCACATTCACATCGAAGAGACTGAGTTTGTAAGAATTTAAATGAAACTGAAATATTCACCTAGTTTTGGCTAGAGGGAGGGATCTCCCAAGTAACTTTTACCATGAAAGTCAGTTCATGGAGTAGAAACCATCCAGCTGGAAAAGGAAAAGACTATAAGCAATCCACCTGGAGGTAGGAATTACTTTGGATTGGTTTCAGGAGGATAGAGTGACCACTTAAGGAACAGAGTAAACTATAACCATGAAGGGAGATTTTTGGTCACATTAAAGCATCAATGAGGGAATTTTTCTGTAGTTTAGACTATAAATTGCCTATAATATAGTGTTTAGTCACTGTTGATTTTAGTTTGTTTGTTACAGTAAACGCGCTAAAACTTAAAGTCATGACGGCAATACCATTAAATTGATCACTGGGAATTTGAATTTCATTTTAAAAGTTAAGAGTCTCCATGGGGATCATATCTGTTTAAGAAAACTTTGTTTAATTAAGTATTTTCAGATATTTTTAGTCGATGAAATTGCTGAATTATCTTGTGTTGTGAATGAACATTTTGCTGATTGACTGTTTTATGGATGGCCTGGTCCAAGAAAAGCTCTGGTTCCAAATTAGAAAAACAAATAGGTTGATAATGATACACAGGTAGTTAATGGAGATACCATCATGCAATTATCTGCCAAGAATTTATCCACATTGTGTTGCTTTTACAACAATCGGCTGTACAAGAGAAAATTAACAATGTGACATTTTTTAAAACATGTTTAGTTTTATTTCTTCTGCTGGAAACAGGAGTAAATTGCCGTGCAAAATATTATTAAGGAATAAACCGTGCTTGAGAGAGTTTCAGGCTGTTATTTCGGATTAATTATAAAAATTGGTCAATGGGTAGAAATGAGACATCACACAATAAGACGCCGCAATGCGGCAAGAATGTCAATGCCTCAAAATAGCCAAGGAAGAAAACAGGAAGCAAATGGACAACACAACAAACACCTTTCCTGAAAAAGGTAACATTTCAAATGCTAAAGCTGGTCCTTTCTTGGCATGATTGAGTTAAAAGTTTACTGTCTGCTATTGTGGGTTTATCTCAGCATTCATTGGCTTCTTCTACGAAGAAAAAGAAGTCATGCATGAGGCAATGGTCTTGTGTTCAAATACATTTATTTACATGCAAATTATTTACAAGGTTAAACAAGACCAAGACATTGCTGGAGCAACTCTCTGAAATGCTTTACCTCTCAATGAATGACATAGCTGTAACATAGCTCCTTACAAACATGCTCAACAGCTATCATTAGAAATAGCCTTTTATTCTATATCTTCACTTGAGTCTTTATCCACATGCTATTATACACACATACCTGCCCCCCATCCCCCCATCCCCTCGCAGTCTCTCACACCAATGACATCAACCTCCGACTGTGTTTTTGGTTCTTTTTGAGGATGTATGGGCCATATGGTCTCCAGAATCTTCTGCTTGGAAGGCACCAACCTCATCAGACAGCGATTTCTGCAACTGGTAGTATAAGGGCAATGAACAGAGATCTTGTTGTTGGTTACCATTATCCTTGGTGCACCTGTCCAACACTGCATCTAGCTAGATCTACGGCATCCTGTGGTCATAGCGATGGAATTTTGTCAATGAATATTGGTGCACAGCATTCTAAGTCAACTTGTCTTTCCTGAATGGAGGTCCTTTAAAATATTTCTCCTTTTGTACAGTGAACACAAATCTGCTGGAATGGCAGACCATTTTAAAATGGCCAAACTTGCCACGCCCATGGCACTGTTCAATATGGGCAGAGCATTCTTCCTGCCAATGGACCTTCTTCCCTCCGCAGCCAGGATATTGGAAAATGGTTGGAGCCTTATCAGAGTGCTACCCTGGTTGTTGCATTGCTATAATTTTATTTCAACAACCACAAATTGAACAACTGCATTGGGCTGTTCTTGGGAAATTTTTGTATCTCTGACAACGGCTTCATTCTGTCTCTGCTCTTCAGCCTGTCTGATCAGTTGCTTAAAATAAAATCTTTCTGAGATTGCAAGAAGATCAGGGGCGTCATTCTCCGACCCCCCGCCGGGTCGGAGAATGGCCGTTGGCCACCGTGAATCCCGCACCCGCCCCCGCCGAAGTCTCCGGTACCGGAGAGTGGGCGGGGGCGGGAATCGGGCTGCACCGGTTGGCGGGACCCCCCCGCTCAATTCTCCGACCGGGATGGGCCAAAGTCCCGCCCAGAAATTGCCTGTCCCGCCGGCGTACATCAAAGCTGGTATTTACCGGCGGGACCAGGCGGCGTGGGCGGGCTCCGGGGTCCTGGCGGGGGGCGTGGGGCGATCTGACCGGGGGGTGCCCCCACGGTGGCCTGGCCCGCGATCGGGGCCCACCGATCCACGGGCGGGCCTGTGCCGTGGGGGCACTCTTTCCCTTCCGCCTCCGCCACGGCCTCCACCATGGCGGAGGCTGAAGAGACTCTCCCCACTGCGCATGCGCGGGAACTGTCGGCGGCCGCTGACGCTCCCGCGCATGCGCTGCATTTCCGCGCCAGCTGGCGGGGCACCAAACGCCATTTCCGCCAACTGGCGGGGCACCAAACGCCATTTCCGCCAGCTGGCGGGGCAACAAACGCCATTTCTGCCAGCTGGCGGGGCGGAAATCCCGCCGGCGTCGGCCTAGCCCCTCAATGTTGGGGCTCGGCCCCCAAAGATGTGGAGCATTCCGCACCTTTGGGCCGGCGTGATGCCCGTCTGATTGGTGCCGTTTTTGGCGCCAGTCGGCGGACATCGCGCCGTTGGGGGAGAATTTCGCCCCAGATTCTCATATAAAATTCCAATAGCTATTCTATCTCTGATAAGGTTGCCTTTTAGTGTTCCACTCACAATTTTCAGCAAGGCGGTACAATTTGTTGATAAAAGAATAAATCCCTTGCCAATTTATGACTGCGCCAATTGACTGAAGTATGAATCAGAGACTCCGATTACATCCTCATGGGAGGCTGTCTCTTGGATCACAGCTTTGTCTGGCCAACACATCATCTGACATTCTCCCAACAGTGTATAACAACGTGCTAACCTGTTTTTTTCTACACTTACTGGCAGGACCTGAGTAATTGCGGTACCAGGTAAAATGTTGCCAACAAGTATGCCATTACTCACCTTGTCTGGTGCTCTTTATATTTTGGTAAGGGTAGAGAAGTGGCCATTTCTCACCCTGGTTCAGAGTTGTCTTCTCCCACGCTGCCGGTCTTGCCAGTTGCTGGGCTGTAATGGTAATTTGGTCATCTTCATGGGTTGTTGGGTTGGCCTCAAAGTCCCTCCCCTGTTGCTCTGCATTATCTCTGGGTTTCACTTTAAACTTTTCCCACCATGTTCTATTGTACCTTTGCGGAGGCAGTCACTGATGCAACCAACTGTTATTGTGGGTTTATTTCAAGGTTTGTTGGCTTCTTAATCCAGAATACATCTTGCTGGAGGCAATGGACTTTTGTTCCAAAGCAGCTGGGCAGAGTTTTCCAAAACAAATGGCAAAGTATCACCGGGCAGTCAGGTTTCCTGACCAGATCTTCTGACACTCTGTCAACAAAGGTCGGGGGGCACGGTTTGCATCATTAATCTGGTGGGGCGGGACCTGATGGAATTGATAAACCCGGATCCACAGAGATCAGGGTGCTGTCTTTAAAGGGCGCCCAATAAGCAAAACAATTAAACTCCCTCCAACCACTCCATGATTATGTAGGACCACCCCCCGAAAAGCTTCAGGACGAACCCAACCCCCCCCCCACCCCATGGCAGTATCGGGAGGCACTCTCCCCATCTCCACCCCACTCCCTGCGTGTTCATCAGTGCGCACCCCCCTTCCCCTCATCGCACATAAGGGAAAGCCCCTTCCCCCAATGGAGGAGAGTTACCCCCCCTGTCAGTGCCACCTGGTTGTGCCCACCTCAATGTCCCCTTGGCCCTTAATCCTCAAGCCTCCAGGCACCTCTACATCCCTGGCGTGGTCATCACGACTGGTTTTCAGTTTTTGTGACATCACGCAGCCGGGGGCGGGCAATCCATGGGGCCGGGCACTAGGTCATAAACCATTTAAATATGTTTAAATGTATGCAAATTCAGTGTAATCAGGTCCACACCCTTTCTGGGTGCGAACCTGATTCACCTAATGGCAGGGGCCAGGGAAGGTCTCAAATTGAGATCTTGCCAGCACAAACCCTGTTATGGCCCTCTCAGGAGATTTAGCGGCCATAACAGGATTTTGCCCGGGGCTAACAGACCCGAGAAGGCACGCCCTTATTTACATGCCAACTATTTACAAACAAAGTGTAAACAAGACCAAGACATTGCTGGAGCTGCTCTCTGAGATACTACATACTCACCTCCAACCAGCGAGTGACATCACTTCCACACATGGTCATTAGCTACCATTAGAGACTAAACACCGTGAAGAATAAGTTAAGCATTCTTCACGCAAAGGTTCAAAGCTATCCATTTCAAAAGCAGGTTATTAAATTCACAGTTTGAGTTCAATCCATACAGACTGCCAAGGCATTCAGAATGTTAAAATATTGGTCACATATTAATATTGTGTTGAGGACCAAGACATGCCATGCAGCTAGATGCCCCAACATTTATAGGTTTTTATCCTTCTGAATCTGACAACACTTTCAGTATTCAGCATAAACTCAGAAATATTGCGGAAATCCTGAAGTTGTGGTCTAGCATTCAGTACTTCACCCACAGCCTGCAAATTGATTTTCCGAGAACTTGCCCTATTCTGTTTTCATAGCAAAGTTAGAAAAAGTTACAAAATTTGAACTGTGAGGCGTAGGTGAGTTTTTCATGGTAATCAGAGTAATAACTATTGCTGAACTATTGATTTGGCCGAAAAACAAAAAGTTTTATGTGGATGTAGTAATCCAGGAGACATGCAGAAGAAGGCTAAACACATTTATTTTAACTCAAAACGATAAAGCTGCTACTGCGCATACAAAACAAATGTCCCAGCTCGGGTCTATCGAAACTCCTGGTCCGGTCTGGGAGCAGCATTTAAAGGACTCTCTAACAAGTCCTAGCTGGGCGGGTCACCGCCCTCTACCTTGGGACCCTGCACTCTACCAATATTTCACTGTGATAACCATGAGGGTTATCACACTATTGTCAAATGTTTTCAAAATGACTTTATATTAGATTTTTTTAATAAAACTGTTCTTCAATAATTCAACATATTTAAAAGAAGAACGGAGGTTATCAGAAAAACTCAACAGGTTTGCCAGCATCTATTAGATTAGGAGAGAAATCTTGTCTGTTTGTTTTGCCTTAATCGTATGTATATGTCCCAATCTTATTTCGCTCTTGGTAAAACCTTTAAAAAGATTTTATAATTGGTGCCTTTTATTTCCTGGTTGGCTGTCTGTGAGATTTCCTCAATGTGATTGGCAGCTTGGACAGCTTGAAACATCCCTGCAGTATGGTGCTGTATATCCCCAGTAAACTATGCTACAATCCACTGCACAACAAAAGTGTTGGCCTTGTAAATATATAGTTCAAAGTCACAGGCTTTTGATACTGGCAAGACTATGGCATAGAGGAGGGTTCCATAATCGATTGACCAAAGTCTGCTAGTTCAGATTTGTCAACAATTTGGCATAAAGGAAGATTGAAATTTGGTTTTGTCATAGATTCAAGGCTACAGTTGTTCAATAGGTAGGGAAATAGATAGAAAGATAGAACAAATTCTGATTACATTATATGAGAAAGAATTGGACAAACACAAATATATGCAGTGGTGTGTCAGTAAAAGAATCATGCATGTGGTAAAGTGCATGTGTACATCACCAGACCAGTGTTCCTTTAGCATCCATTGTATTCATGTAGAAAAAGAAAGATTGTGTTGAGGGAGGCCCTGGGGAGCATTTTTTATGGTTAGATACCCATCAATTAAATATATATCAACAATTAATGCATCAGGTCATAGGGATTTAGCCATTTGCTTGTTGGTCTGAATTGAATTTATTGCTATTTCTTAAATGCCCTGGACAGCTTTTTAATTTTGGCTGAAGCACACCCTCCCCTCCCTCTCCCCCAGCAGTAATAAAACATTTTTTGCGAAAAACATTCATACATGTTATACTAGCAGTGTCCTGCTCTCTGCTGTAAGGCTACATATGGCTTTTAGCTTTGCCAGACCAGCCCTTGGGGTACAGAGTTCTATTTGTGGAAATACATACTTTTGGCTTGCCCCTTATTGGTCTGGAGATTTGCAAACTGCCCCCGTTAGCAGCTTTTGATCCATTGGTTGGGAAACCTCGAATCAGCACGGGGAGATCTGATTTGAGCATTGAGATATATGCAAGTTAATGAGATTGCTAAATTTGATATGCGTCGTTCCCCCGTCCCCCCTCTTCACCACCACAAGGCTCATGGCATGCATCTTTGTAGCATTTAAAGGCAGCAGCTTGAATACCCTCGCTGTGTACACTTTCTCAGAAACCAAACAGCACTAAAATTAGCCAAGATCCAGTACTCTGGTGCACAGGGAGAATCATTGCAAACCACTCTCAAAAATGAATAAACCAAATCAGCATTTGTTTCCAACTGATCTACCCTGAAACGGGTGAATGTGAAAACAAATTTCTATTCTGAATGAAGCGTTGTATAATTCATGACAGTCTAAAACTGTGCTGCCATGTTGTAACTCTTCATTCTAACATTCCCAACATCATTCTTATGATGGGGACATTTTAGGATAACAGACATTTTCAGGTTGTCAGGTTTCTGCAAGATTCAGCGCTGCAGGGGCCTCAGCTATTTACAACCCATATTAATGTTTCAGATGAGGAAACTAGGTGAAGCATATCCAAATTTATTGATCATGCAAAGTTAGGTGCGAGGTAAGCCTTGCAGAGGCTGCAAAGATACTGCAGAGGGGCATGGAAATGTTGGGTGAGTGGGCAAGAACAGGTGGAATGTGATTCGGTTGCCAAGCTACCCAGGCATCTTGGATCTTCCTTGGCTTTAGGACCTGCAAATGTAGGTTAGAGAGTGGAGATAGTGGCATGCACTCCTCCTCCACCGCCACCACGATCACCAAATGCCTTAGCGTAGGTATAATTATAAAGTGTGGCCTTACAGCTTTGATATACTTGGACAACAAGGAGTCTATAACGACTATCAAACCACCAAGAAGGGCAATTGCATGAAACCCATTGATCCAAGAGACTCATTTCCCTCCGAGTCGCATGTCTTCCTCACAAGGCGATGTATGCCTTTCCTTGATCATGGCTGGGCCAAACTCCTGGGATTCCCAACCTAAAAGCATTGTGGGTTTACCTGTACCATATGGACCATCCCTACCAGAAAACCTTGAAATCATTTTACACTCAACAACATTCATTCACACTCATTTGTGATGATCTACGTTCCAAAGCGATTATTCAGTCATCATTTAAAAGCTAACAATGATCAAATGAAAACACTGACTTGAAATGAAATTACACAGCACTCAAATCATATGAATTGTGAACAATTATTTATCTTCAAAGCAGTTCGAAGTGCTCGACTGACATAATTGGTGATCAACTGACACGGAATGAAACAAAAGCAACAAGAAGTGAAAGCAACTCACAATTGCCTTCTCAAGGGCAATTAGAGATTGAAAATAAATGCTGGCTTTGCCAGGAATTCTACATCACAAAAATGAAAATAAAAAGAAACAGATCTGGATATTTGTATAGATTACATTTCTGAATATCTTAAGTGAGGTGAATATTAGCCAATCCAAATTACACAGCATAGATTCAAGATTAGAATTGGGACAACATTTTGAGTATCCTGAAATCAGACACTAGCGACTAGATCTAAAGGCATCAGTTTCTTTAATCGATTTGCATTCAACTGGCTGAGATTCTGGCATGTATGCTTCTGCCTTGAACCGAGCCGGGATTCTCCCTTCCGAATTTGCCCCGCTACTGCTGCCATCGAGAACGGAAAATCCCCAAAACTCCATTCACTGCAGCGGGAATGGGGAATCCCACCGACATGAAGGAACAGAGAATCCCGCCCCTTATTTCATGCAAAATCTTAAAACCTGGAAGAAGAGGAAGGACAGTATGGAATGGAAAGGTATGGAACGATGTCTGATTACAATGAGAAGAGGAGATAGGCAGGGATGTCTAACCTATTTTGTAAGCTACGTACCACCATGTAGGTCACACTGAAAACGTGACACTCATTGTCAAACATTTGCTACAATCGCTTGTTTGATTTAACATGTAAAGATCACTGAAAATAAGAAGCAATTCACTTCAAATGAGGCTCGTGAATCATCCAGCTTAGACCATGAGTGTCTAATTGTTAAAGCTCCATCTGTATATGCCCTCAATAATGATATAACAACAATAAAGGGTTGGGTTAGACTCAGGCAGAGGTGTGATTTGGACTCTATTCAATGTTTGCGGTGTTAAAACTGAAAAGAATAGATAGTGAGCGGGATTCTCTGGCCGGCCAGCCGCGTTCTCCTGGGCGGCACGCCTTCACCGGCAGCGGGATTCTCCATTCCCGCCACCTGCCAATGGGATTTCCCATTGTGGCCACCTTGGAAACTCACGGGCTTGGGTGCGCTGTCAGCACGATGGAGAATCCCACCAGTAGAGAATTCCGCTGAGTACTTTTTCCCTAAGGTGCAATTAAACTGTAACTATCAATCTCAACAATGGCGTTCTACCATTGGTTATCAAGTGATGAATTTTCTTTGGGATGTTATGGTTGATGGTTGCTGGAGGTGAGATCAGAGTGGCACTACACTGGCCAGACTCGATGGGCTGAGTGGCCTAATTCTGCTCCTATGTCTTATGTCTTATGGCTGTTCTGCCCCTGCCATGTCCGGAACCCATTTTCCTGTCTCAGCATCAATTCTACCTTGCAGGGCAGGCTCTGGAAAGTAACTCCAGAGCATCTCACCCCTGTACACAAGGGAACTTGTGTAATGGGGTTGTTAGGTACAGTGACAGAAAGTGGAGGTCTGATGACTAAAGCTCCATTAAGGTTTTACCACAATCGACCTCATTGAGCACAAATGCACCATGCTAGTAGTTGGAGAGCAGAATAAAAAAAACACATACTTGAATTTTCAAAACTTCTTTCATGTAATAAACTATCTCAAGGTGCTTCACAGAGGCAATGTAAAACAAAATACCACTAAGCCGCATAGGAAACAGAGCACAGTATGGGATTCACCGATTCCCCCAGCCGAGTGTTTCTTGGTGGTGAACAGCGGGATTGTCTGCTCCCGGCGCTTGTCAATTGGATTTCCCATTGAAGCCACCCGACTCCACCGGGAAACCCATGGGTGGGGGGAGGTTACGCTGCCAGCAGGAACAGCGAATCCTAATGGCTGGAGAATTCTGGCCCCTCTGTTGAATATAATAGGCATTTCCTACTTTACACTTTGAAATGTACTTCATTGGCTGTTAAGCAATTTTTGTCGGATTCTCCGTCAGCCGACGACGGAATCGGAAAACAAAATTGGGCGGAGAATTCAGCGTCAGCCGAAGATTGAGGTTGGCACTGGGCATCCAACGGAATGCCATGCTCCGATCCCTCGACATTGGCATGAATGCGTTTTACGCTGCAAGTCGCCATGGCCATGCAAATAGTACAGTAAACACCATTGGCATGGGAGGCACGGTAGCGCAGTGGTTAGCACAGTTGCTACACAGCTGCAGGGTCCCAGATTCGATTCCTGACTTGGATCACTGCCTGTGCGGATTCTGCACTTTCTCCCCGTGTCTGCGTGGAGTTCTTCCGGGTTCCTCCCACAGTCCAAAGATGTGCAGGTTAGGCGGATTGGCCATGATAAATTGCCCTTAGTGTCCAAAAAAGGTTACGTCGGGTTACTGGGTTATGGGGATAGGGTGGAGGTGTGGCCTTAGGTAGGGTGCTCTTTCCAAGAGCAGACTCAATGGGCCGAATGGCCTCCTTCTGCACTGTAAATTCTATGATATCATTAACAGGCCCGACCGGCATTTTCCAGGCCTTCCGCAATGCTCAGCTGCTGCCAGGAAGAATTACCGACGGCGAGGTTGTCACGTGTACCGGTACAACCAGCGCCATCACCTTGGCTGGGATGAGGTTCGGCATGCAATGGAATTTAGTATTCCAAGCAGAGAATTTATCCATTTGTCTTGTCCTGAAATCATGAAAGGCACTGTGCTTCCTTAATATTGCACCGAGATTTTCACCTAGAATACATGCTCAAATTTCCAGATCCATTGGCAGCACGGTGGCGCAAGTGGTTAGCCCTGTTGCCTCACGGCGCCGAGGTCCCAGGTTCAATCCCGGCTCTGGGTCACTGTCCATGTGGAGTTTGCACATTCTCCCCGTGTTTGTGTGGATTTCGCCCCCACAACCCAAAGATGTGCAGGCTAGGTGGATTGGCCATGCTAAATTGCCCCTTAATGGGAAAAAATGAATTGGAGACATTAAAAAAAAATTTTTTTAAATTAATTTCCATAACCAGATTTGAATCCACCATCATCTGGTTCAGAGTGAACAGTGCTACTGTTGATAGTAAGATTTTACTATGATGGATGTCAGAGTTGATATTATGTCAGAGTTAATTTTAAGTAGGGGATTTGACTCTTTCCTCTCCAATATAATTACCCTCAGTTTATAATAAATCATTTGTAACGCTTGGAAAAGTATCTGCACCTGAAACATGCCACTGGCCTTTCCCTTGGTGGAGCGGCCATGTAGCCGAAAACTCCCGTCCATGGCTTGGATTTTCTGGTGCCACCGAAAGTGAATAGAGTTTTAGCTGGAACACCAAATTTTCCATTCTCGCTCGCAACAGGTCCTGTAAAGGATGATACCAGAGAATCTGCCCATTATATATTCCTATCACCCCATGGCCCAGAACCTTGGTTACCCAAGAAAAGTTAAAAGGATTAATATGACTTCTAACTCCTGGGGAACGATAGTACTGAGCACTTGCTCCCCCCCACTCCTCATCCCCCCACCGCTGCCCCAGGCCCAGTGACTACCCCGCAACTGCCCTCCCAGCCACCCCAACTACTCCCCCCCCCCCCCCCCAACAACTGCCCCTTCGACAAGCGCCATATAAAGGAGACGAGACTTCACTCACTCCAATGCTACCACACTGCACAGGGGAGCCCCAGGAACTATCTGTAATCATCACCCCTCTGAAGTTCCAGCACTTTCTGTTTATAGTCCCGCTTTCCTGCATATGTACTTACTTTTATCTGTAATGATTGCAATGTCATTTGTAAGGCAGGTCAAATATGCTGTGCAGGTTTAAGCCAGCTTTTACAACAATCACCCTGAATATATTAAATCAAAAAACTGCAAGCAAAATAACTGGTTCAATCGAGGATAGGATATAAATGATATCAGTAAAGCATCTAACTTGCAGCCTCAGAATATAGTGTCCCGTCTGGGAAAATCCCTGGGCGTTTGAAAATATGAGGTAACAGCTAAGCAGTATTATTGCTCTGGGGAAATTAAAGAGAAACAACTGTCTTTATAAATGAATGTTGTGGAATTTTATAAATCATTTACTCAGCTTTGTAAACAAACACCAATTGCCTCATTTGCCGTTTTGCTTAATAAACAAAAATGGATTTTCAAACTTTCAAGTTTCCCGATGTGAAAGCGGATGTAAAATTCTGTGATTATGGACGCTCACGGTAGATCCCGACAGTGTGCAATGGTGTCAAACAGTCCACTTTACAACTCCCGGGAGTTTTATCTCCACTGATGTCTTTGAAGTGGTCGAGGTCACACGGGTTTGGCAGGTGCTGTCGAAGGAGGCTTCACAAGATGCTATGGTGCACCTTGTGGATGGTACAACCTGCACCACAGTACGGCAGTGGTAGAGGGGGTGAATGTTCAAGATGGCGGAGGGGGTGGTGATCAGGAAGACTGATGGGTGAGATTAAAGTTTGAGTGTTACATCAGCTGCGCTCATTGAGGTAAGTGTCCTGCATTCCATCACATGCTTCAATGTGTCTTGTATGTGATGGAGCTAGGAGGTGAACCTAGCCTCCAAATTGTTCCAGCAGCTACGTGTATTTATGTGCTTGCTCCAGCTGAGTGTCTGGTCAATGATTACTGCCAGGGCATTAACGATGAGGGATTCAGCAATAGCAATGCCATTGAAAATCAAGGGATGGTGATTGGGCTTGTTCTTCTCGAAGGTGTCTGTTGAATAGCACTTGTGCGATTAAATCCTTGCTTGCACAGACCAGGCCAAGCCTGAATGCTGCAATGTGGCATGAACTGCTTCAACATGTCAAGAATTTCCAATGAAGCTGAACAGGCTTAATCTTCAGTGGACAGGCCCATTTCCGAATAGATTTGGAGGCAAGGTCATTGATGAAGCAGCTGAAGATAATTGGGTACTGCTTTGAGAAAGTCCTGCAGTGATGCTCTGGAGCTGAAATGTTCTGGCCTCTAACCATCACAAACATGAACACAACTGTTCTCCAGAACAGTTAGGGCAGCATGGTAGCATTGTGGATAGCACAATTGCTTCACAGCTCCAGGGTCCCAGGTTCGATTCCGGCTTGGGTCACTGTCTGTGCGGAGTCTGCACATCCTCCCTGTGTGTGCGTGGGTTTCCTCCGGGTGCTCCGGTTTCCTCCCACAGTCCAAAGATATGCAGGTTAGGTGGATTGGCCATGATAAATTGCCCTTAGTGTCCAAAATTGCCCTTAGTGTTGGGTGGGGTTACTGGGTTATGGGGATAGGGTGGAGGTGTTGACCTTGGGTAGGGTGCTCTTTCCAAGAGCCGGTGCAGACTCGATGGGCCGAATGGCCTCCTTCTGAACTGTAAATTCTATGATTCTATGATTTAGAACTCTAAGTGCTAACAATTGGCCCATGCCACTTTTTGTGCATGGGTTACATGATTTGCAATCTGCCCTAGTGCAGGTAAGCAGCACAGAAATTTGTCACTGCCTCCCACATTTACCTGAGGGCAGTGTTGGAGCAACCGACGTGCGTGGTGATAGCTACTTCTGCACTCAGCGCAGGATTAATCAAGGTGGGCTAATACCATTTTCCTAAAGGTAGTTTGTCTCTCTTAAAGTGAAGCTTCACCGAATTACAGAGGCTGTTGAATACTATTTATACGATTATAGACAAAGAAAATGAATGCAGGGCAGAGAGAGGATTCCAACCTCTTGAATGAAGCATTGGAGGCTTTCATGGTGTAGGCGACCAAGAGGATATGGTTCCATAGGGGCCAGGTGGACTTAAAGATCAGCAGTAGAGAGGAGATGGTCAAGGAAAAAGTGGCCAAAGAGGAAGGTCAATTCCTGGTGTCTGGTTGTAAATAGTGAAGAGCAAAGAATTAATTAGTTTGGAACTAATTGTCAAGTATAAGTGTTACAGGGACCCATGCCACAGCTACACAAGAGACTGACATGATGTGCAAGCAGAATCAGTTCAAATTGGCTGTTCTTGTGTGCATGCTAACACGTCAAGTTAAAAAAGCCCAAAATTTCTATGTATCAGTGAAAAGATCACATACTTACCTGCGTTGAGAAAATGCAAAGAACATTCCGATGCGAGCAGCAGTCTTGGACCTACGTCTGGACAGTCTGCGCACGCCCCAGCGCAGCGGGAGTTGAGTAAAGCCATGCCCCTTTGTGACAAGGGAACTAAGGGAAACTGACCATTAAGGTCAGTGATTTAAACCTCAGGTTTGTGTTGAAGAGGGAGCAAGCTACGGGCTTGGCAGCTGTTTTAAATGTATGTGGAACCTTTCATATCCTTTTTTATCATTTCTTTTAAACAGTTAATTCTATTGTTATTGGTTCTTTTAAAGCGTAATTTTTAATTTTATTTTTTATAATTGAAGATGATTATTATTTAATATTTAAAAGTGAACATAATCTTTGTTATTTGTTTTCAATATGTGAAACTACTGTATAAATCTGCATCATATGATTATATAACTTTACCTGTGGCACGCTTATAAATATTCGCATGCTTTAATTTAGAATATGGCAACTGAAAATTTAGTTCTGAAGAAGGGAAGTGAGAACTTCACAGGCGATGATTTGGGTACCTTATTTGTGAGGTTCAGCATAAAGGAAGTCCACATTCTAGGCCGTGGAAAATCTAAACCACCAAGCAAGCCACAACCCATGGCTTGTAAGTAAGTTTTGGACATTCTCTTGAGAATGGTTTAGGATTTCTGACCTGCATGAAAATCTTACTAGCCTGCTTCTGAATAAGCCACCAAAAGAGGGAAAGTCATGTTCAAATGCAAAACAGAACCGCTCTCACTAGAGGGAGATTACTCTTCCAGCTCTGAAATTAGCTTAATAGCTTTCAGTCATGATCTGGTGGGAATTGTCCAGGTAAGAATACTAAATCGCTACTTTGTCAGTGTGGATCCTTGTCACTTAGGACATCCTAATGATCATCTGGGAATTTTAAACTTACTCAATGCAAGAAGTACACAGTTAATTTTTAGTGGGGTTTTATTATAAACATTTTAAAATATAAAACAGAGTTGGAGAGTCTCCAAAATGTAAATCTACTAACAGTTTTCCATTATTACGTCTAACAATTTGTTCTTAAGACATGGATATGCAGAAGTTATCTCCACTTCAAAACTTTTAAAAGAGTAAGAAAGATTTGTTTAATGAAACAGGCAAGAACTGTGACTGCACCCTCTTGCAGGAGAGAAGAGTGAGTTCTGTTGAATCTTTTAATACATTTTTCTCTCTTTTGTCTGGAATAGAGTGATGGTAAATTGCCTACAGTGGGCCACCTTAAAGATGGCTATTCATATGTATAGATTCTCCACCATTTTTGTAAAGAGGTTGTTTATAGGACATTTTATCTCTGTGGTTAATTGCGGTGTTGGTGTCAATACGTCTTGAAACATAGCCAAACTAATGGGTTCGAGGAACATGTTATCCCTGTGGGCCTTTTGTTTGAGCTTTTACTGTGATGTTAGGAAAATTTATGTTTATCAATTCAAGATCTTGGAGTAAAATTTATTCTCTTTGTAACATTTGTTATTTGGGGTAGGTGAACTATTTAAGTCTTATTCCTAATTCTATTTGTTATGTTTCTATCCCAATGGATATTAGGGATTCTTAAAGACACTTGTATTACATTGATTTTACTTTACTTGTGTCACACGCTGTGCACCAGAATCAACTCCAGCTCATGAGTTTTGATTCTTAAAAGAATTTTCATTTTGCCTGACTTTGTGGTCAGTGTGATATTTGCCACGCTCTTAGCAAACAGTGAAGTGGCGAGGACAGCAGATCAGCGCCAAAAGAAACTTAATGAGGGCAACACGGTGGTGCAGTGGTTAGCACTGCTGCCTCACGCCGCCGAGGTCCCAGGTTCGATCCCGGCTCTGGGTCACTGTCTGTATGGAGTTTGCACATTCTCCCCGTGTTTTCATGGGTTTCGCCCCCACAACCCAAAGATGTGCAGGGTAGGTGGATTGGCCACGCTAAATTGCCCCAAAATTGGAAAAAAATTAATTGGGTACTCTAAATTTATAAAATAAAAAATAAACTTAATGATTTGATGCATGCAAAAAATTAATTGTTAAAACTTAACTTTTGCAGGCAGAAGGATTTTAAGAATGTGTTCTTCTGTCCACTATGTTTCCAATGCAATCTTGCGCAGGGGACATGCTAACTTCTCTGTATCATTCCAGTTTTAGTATATGTACTGCCAAAGCGAGCACTCAAATGCAATAATTTTTTTATAAAATGTTTTTTCTTGGGTTTTTGAACATAATATATTTACAGTTATGTACACAGAATGAAATATATTTTAAAAACTGGTAGGATATTGTATACCAGCTCAAAAACAGCAACTCTGTACAGTTAGCAATATTACATTTAACAAATAAATAGACACATGTTTGTGCGGGGGGGGGGGAGATTTGGGGAGGTATATATACATTTGGGTGCCGGAGAAACAATTACAGTAGTTATGTCCAATACAGAGAGGGCAATACGAGAATGGATCTGGTGTTGGTGTTGTTACTTGCTTCTCCCGGACAGCTTTCGCTGCCGTTGTTGTTGCACGTCCACCTCCGCTTCGGCCGTTTAGAAAATGCAGTAATGTTGCTGTGATATATCCCATTCTGTGTCCCTGCAACCCACCTGAGGGCTCATAAAAATTACCAACAATGAATGTGCTATTAAGCAGGTTATCCAATGTGAATAACACTGTCTCCTCACAAACCTGCAGAAGGGGGTCATAAAATTGACTGACAATGGAGATTTTATGAAGCAGGCCATCCAAAGTAAATAAGATCGTTTCCGTACAAATCTGTGTAAGAGGGTCATAAAATGCTCTTTACCTTGAAAGTGGTTGTGACTTGATCGTAAGAGTGGAAAAGGTGTCCCCAGGGCTTTTTGCTTTTCACTGCCCCTGTGCTTCAGGATATAGTAGCAAGATTTTTAAAAGACATTTCCATTCCTTTCTTCAGGCGAAACAGGCCCGTGATTCCCGGGAGCATTCACTGACTGGAGGGGGCTGGCGTACATGAAGGATCTCACTCACAGGAGGAGCGTGCTTGGCAACTGTTGGGTCTCTCAAAGCCCCATCACAAGTGGTTATGGAGATTTTGGACTGAGTCAAGGTAAGAGGGAAAAGCTCGTTGATCATATTATCAAGACAACAGTTACTTTGATGCAAATATAATTATGCTTTCTTTAGTTTTCACAGACGAGGCGGTGACAGCAGAGCAGAATGGTAGGGCAGCACGGTAGGACAGTGGTTAGCATAGTTGCTTCACAGCTCCAGGATCCCAGGTTTGATTCCCAGCTTGTACCACTGTCTGTGCGGAGGTCGGCACGTTCTCCTCGTGTCTGCGTGGGTTTCCTCTGGGTGCTCCGGTTTCCTCCCACAGTCCAAAGATGGGCAGGTTAGGTGGATTGGCCATGCTAAATTGCCCCTCGTGTCCAAAAAAGGGTAGGCGGGGATAGGGTGGAGGTGTGGGCTTGGGTAGGGTGCTCTTTCCAAGGGCCAGTGCAGACTCGATGGGCCGAATGGCCTGCTTCTGCACTGTAAACTCTAAGAATGCAGGTGAGTGTCACAAGCAGCAGAGATATGTGCGAGAGATTTAACGCAAATGATTACATCACAGCAGCGCAGCACAGATGTTGCAGCAGAGAAGGCTGGTATTTCTGATTTTGACAGTGATGTTCAGGGGGATCACATGATGGCGGAGGGGAAGCGCAGAGATGACATGGCGGCTGTGTTGGAGGAAGAGCATTCAAATCCCTCGGGGGGTGAGCAGGCTGCAGCATTGGCAGCGGAAGATCCCGCACCTCCTGAACTCCAATTTGCACATCGCGCCTGTTCGAGGTTCGAATGGTGACGGCTGGAGGTTATGAAGCCAGTGCAAAGACCCATCAAGCCTGAACTGATGTCTTCCAGTAGCTCAAAGTGTAACTGAGGTCAATTCTCAGCACATGCAGATTTCTCAGCAGGTGCACAATCTCCTGAGAGTTTTCACTGGCATTTCAATGCAGCGAAACAAGCTGGTGAGATAACAAAATGAGTACCCTTGTGCGATTAGCAATAAATTGATGACCCTTGCTGCTGCACCCTCTGGCCAGGAGCTGCCCAGTTCAGAGACAGTTGCTGTTGGGCAAGATGCAGTGCCATTTTTCTGCGGCCGAGGGAATGTATACAGTACGTACATAGTAGACAAAGAGAACAATCAACAGAGAACATTGACAAATGGTACATCGACAAACAGTGATTGGTTACAGTGCGGAACAAGGAGCCAAACAAAGCAAATACATGAGCAAGAGCAGCAGAGGGCGTTGTGAATAGTGTTCTTACAGGGAACCGAGCTAATGAGATGGAAATTGATTCAAATTGGGGTCAAGGATATGCTCGCCATATCCGAAATGCGCCATTGGGAGCGGGCCAGTTAGACAGCAAACTGATTCGTCCCAGCATGAATTTAACTTTTTTGCCTTTCCCGCTATTTAACCGGCACACCCAGATCAGCGCTGGGCGCAACACATTTGTTAAATCGTGGCCAGTATCCCTGCTTCCAGTCTGTCCAGCCCTGTCAGAATTTTATACGTTTCAATGAGATCCCCTCTCATTCTTCTAAACTCCAGTGAACACAGGCCCAGTTAACCCAATCTCTCCTCATACTACAATCCTGCCATCACAGAATCAGTCTGCCAAACCGTCACAACTCTCCCTCTATAGCAAGTATATCCTTTCTTCGATAAGGAGACCAAAACTGCACACAGTAATCCAGGTGCGATCTCAGAAAAGCCCCCACCATCAGCTGAGAATTAATTCTTAAAAATGTAGTTTTCACAACTGAAATCATTTGACTCAATCTTTTTTTTTTAATAATATTTTATTAAGGTATTTGAAAATTTTTATAACAGTAACAAAAACAACGACATCAACATGGTAAAATAAACATTCCTCCCCCCAGCCCAATCTTCACACACCTCAAGCATACAACAACAATCCCCCCCTCCCCCCCACCCCCTTGGAATACTGCAACAGCTGACATTTTACTTTTCCCCGAAAAAGTCGACGAATGGCTGCCACCTCCGGGTGAACCCTAACATTGACCCTCTTCAGGAAAATTTTATTTTCTCGAGACTGAGAAACCCAGCCATGTCTCTAACCCAGGTCTCTACACTCGGGGGCTTCGAGTCCCTCCACATTAAAAAGATCCGTCTCCGGGCTACCAGGGAGGCAAAGGCCAAGACGTCGGCCTCTATCGCCCCCTGAACTCCTGGATCTTCCAACACTCCAAAGATCGCTACCTCTGGACCCGTCACCATCCGTGTTTTTACACCGTGGACATTGCTTTAGCAAAACCCTGCCAAAACCCTCTAAGCTTCGGGCATGCCCAAAACATGTGGACATGATTTGCTGGGCTTCCCGCGCACCTCGCACACCTATCCTCTACCCCGAAAAACTTGCTCATCCTAGCCACTGTCATGTGTGCCCGGTGGACTACGTAAAATTGTATCAGGCTAAGCCTGGCGCAGGATAAGGAGGTATTAACCCTGCTTAGGGCATCCGCCCATAGACCCGCCTCTATCTCTCCTCTTAGCTCGTCCTCCCACTTGCCCTTAAGCTCCTCCACCGGAGTTTCCTCCGCCTCTGAAAGTTCCTGGTAAATATCCGATACCTTCCCCTCTCCCACCCAGGTACTGGAAACTCCTCTATCCAGCATCCCCCGTGGCGGCAGCAGCGGAAAGGCCGGCGCCTGTTTTCTCAGGAAGTCGCGCACCTGAAAATACCTAAAACCATTCCCTGCTGGCAATTTCAATTTATCCTCCAAAGCTTTCAAGCTGGGAAAGCTCCCATCTATGATAAACCCCTCATCCTTCTAATTCCTGCCCTCTGCCAACTGCGGAACCCACCATCTAGCCTACCTGGTACAAACCTGTGGTTGTTATAAATCGGGGTCCAAATCTATGCTCCCTCCACTCTCTTATATCTCCTCCACTGCCGCCAGATCCTCAGAGCCGCTACTACCACCGGACCTGTGGAGTATCAGGCCGGCGAGAACGGCAGAGATGCCGTTACCAATGCTCCCAGACTGGTGTCTTTACATGACGCCGCTGTCATAATATACACATCAGTATATGATGGTGCAGAGACACATACTGACTGACACACTGCAAGACCAATCAACACACACAACACAGCAGCCAATCACCAGTTAGGGCAGGGTCACTATAAAGACAGAGGGCACTAGTTTTCCCGCTGATTCAGGATGCAGCCTCTGAGAGAGACAGAGCCCGCAGTCAGTAGCACAAACATCCACGATGTGCGAGCAGTATAGGCTGGTCAGGTTAGGCATAGGTCTTCAGTCAATCTAACATAGTGTTGACCCACAGTGCAAGTATGTTTAACAGCTCTTAGTTAAATAAAATAGAGTTGTACTATTACAAGTGTTGGTAGCCTGTCTATGTTACTGCTAAGGTAAACGCAGTCTCCACAGATCCAGAGTGCCCAACACATCATGGTACCAGTATGTGATTTTAGAGTTTAATAGACCTACCTTCAAGTGATCTGCCTTCGACCAGCAATCAGCCATCCGATAATATGGACAGCGTCCGCCCTTCCCCGCCGCTCTGCATCACCGGCAACCTCAGTGCGAACTGGAAAATCTTTAAACAACGATTCCAGCTATACCTCGAAGCTACAGACCTGGAAGCTGCCTCAGACGCCAGGAAGATTGCTCTCTTCCTTTCCACGGCCGGGGACCAAGTCATCCATATCTTCAACTCTCTCACTTCCACTGAAGGTGAAGACAAGTCCAAGTTCAAGGCAGTCCTGCTCAAATTCGACAGTCACTGTGACATCGAGGTAAATTTAAGTTTTGAGCGCTATGTCTTTCAACAGCGTCTGCAGGGTAAGGATGAACCTTTTCAATCTTTCCTCACCCACCTTCGCATCCTCGCGCAGTCCTGTAATTACGGCTCCACCTCCGACTTGATGATCCGTGACCAGATCGTTTTCGGTGTGCAATCGGACCCCCTACGCCAGCAGCTCCTCAAGGTTAAACAGCTCACCCTTGCGATAGCCATCGTGACCTGCGTTCTGCATGAACACGCCACTAACCGATACTCGCACATTCAAGCGGCTGAAACGGCACGGCAAGGTCCCCACGCGCACTGACCGAGGGAACGGCGAGGCCGAAGACCACACTGCGCAGGCGCGCACTACGTATGACCGCACCGCGCATGCGCAGTGGCGTACCAAACGTTCTGACGTCACGACGTGCGGCAACTGTGGCTCCGCCCACTTAAAGCGGCAATGTCCTGCAAAATCCCGACGCTGTCTCCAGTGTGGCAAGCCTGGCCACTACGCAGCCCTATGCATGTCTGCTCAATCTACTACCTCTCGTCGCTCCAACCAGCTGCTCAGGGATGTCCGAACCATCCAGCCACCGGTCACCGATTCCAACTCCGACTTGATTCCTGACCTTGTCACTGAGGACCCTAAAGCACCATTTTGGGTGGGCATCATCACCAAACACAAGATGCTCCAGAAGACAAAAGCCAAGTCTCTCCCAATATTCAGCATTGATCCGGACGACGAGTGGTGTGCCACCCTCACGGTCAACCGATCCCGCATCCGATTCCGCCTGGACACCGGCGCCTCAACCAACCTCATTACGCAGTCTGACCTTGAAAGCCTCCATGTCAAGCCTACCATCCTGCCATCCACCTGCCAGCTTCTGGACTATAATGGTAATGCCATTGCTGCCAGTGGCTCTTGCCAGCTTGAAGTGTCGCACCGGTTATTAAAGGCTAACCTGCCATTCAAAATAGTGGGATCCACTAAAGCCTCCCTGCTTGGTGCTCAGGCGTGCAAACTTCTAAACCTTGTCCAAAGGGTTCACTCCCTGTCACCCGCTGACGCTTCCGCATCTCAGGACGCTGACTTTCAGACACAGCTGAACGCCATCATCACCCGATACCACGGTGTATTCGAGGGCATGGGCACACTCCCATACACTTATAAAATCTTGTTAAAACCAAATGCCATGCCTGTGGTGCACGCACCTCGCAGGGTACCAGCTCCCCTCAAGGACCGCCTCAAGCAGCAGCTGCACGACCTCCAGGACCAGGGCGTCATTTCGAAAGTTACAGAACTGACTGACTGGGTTAGCTCTATGGTGTGCGTGAAAAAACCATCCGGCGAATTACGCATATATGTTGATCCCAAGGACCTCAACCGCAATGTTCTGAGAGAACACTATCCCATTCCAAAGCGCGAAGAACTCACCTGCGAGATGGTTCGTGCCAAATTTTTCACCAAGCTAGGCGCATCCAAGGGGTTCTGGCAGATCCAACTCGACGCATCCAGTCAGAAGCTCTGCACCTTTAACACCCCATTTGGCCGGTATTGCTACAACCGGATGCCGTTTGGCATCATCTCTGCATCAGAAGTGTTCCACAGAATAATGGAGCAGACGATGGAAGGTATCGAAGGGGTTCGCGTATATGTGGACGACATCATCGTCTGGTCTACCACCCCGTAGAAGCACATTGATCGCTTCCAACGCATCGTCCGACGAATCCATGAGCATGGCCTCCGCCTCAACAGGGCCAAATGCTCCTTTGGTCAAACCGAACTTAAATTCCTCGGAGACCACATTTCACAGTTTGGCGTGCAGCCGGATGCTGACAAGGTATCTGCCATTAAGGCCATGAAGACACCGGAGGACAAGAAGGCAGTCCTCCACCTCCTGGGCATGGTCAATTTCCTGGGGAAATTCATCCCCAACCTCGCCTCCCACACCACGGCTCTCAGGAACCTGGTTAAGAAGACGACCGAGTTCCAATGGCTCCCCGCCCACGAACAATAATGGTGGGAACTCAGGGCGAAGCTGACCAAGGCCCCGGTGTTGGCATTTTTCGATCCGGCCAAAGAAACAAAGATCTCCACGGATGCCAGTCAGTCCGGTATTGGAGCAGTGCTCCTTCAACGTGACGATGCCTCCTCATGGGCTCCTGTCGCATACGCGTCACATGCAGTGACGCCCACCGAACAGTGCTATGCGCAAATTGAAAAAGAGTGCCAGGGCCTTCTTACCGGAGTCGTCAAATTCCATGACTATGTCTATGGACTCCCAAAGTTCACAGTCAAGACAGACCACAGGCCACTGGTCAATATTATTCAAAAAGACCTTAACAACATGACACCGTGCCTGCAGCGCATTCTCCTTAAACTCAGGAGGTACGACTTCGAACTCGTCTACACCCCGGGTACGGAGCTCGTCGTCGCCGATGCACTCTCCCGATCTGTCACCACACCCTGCGACCCAGCGGGCTTCATGTGCCAAATGGATGCTCAGGTAGCATTCGCCGCATCCAATCTGCCCGCCACGGACGAACGACTCATCCATATTCGTCATGAGACGGCCAACGATCCCCTGCTCCAACATGTCATGCGCCACCTGATAGACGGGTGGCTCAAGGGCCAATGCCCTCAATTCTATAACATTAAAGATGACCTGGTGGTGGTAGATGGAATTCTACTAAAGCTGGACAGGATCGTCATTCCGCACAGCATGCGGAACCTCGTCCTTGAGCAGCTCCATGAGGACCACCTGGGAGTGGAGAAATGCTGCCGATGGGCCCATGAGGCAGTGTACTGGCCTGGAATCAACGAGGACATTGCCAACGCTGTTCTAAACTGCCCAACATGCCAGCGTTTCCAGCCTGCTCAGCCAAGGGAGACCTTGCAACCCCATGAGTTTGTCACGTCCACCTGGACCAAAGTGGGCATCGACCTATTCCATGCACTTGGCCGGGACTATGTTCTCATAGTGGACTATTTCTCAAACTACCCGGAGGCAGTTAGGCTACATGACCTCATCTCAACTGCGGTCATTCGGGCGTGCAAGGAAACCTTCGCTCGCCATGGCATCCCGCTCACGGTCATGTCCGACAATGGCCCGTGTTTTGCCAGTCAGGAGTGGTCCAATTTTGCCAAACGATAAACTTCACACATGTCACGTCCAGTCCCCATTACTCCCAATCCAATGGCAAAGCTGTAAAGGGGGTGCATATTGTCAAACGACTCCTGTGCAAGGCGGCTGATGCAAGATCCGATTTTTACCTCGCCCTGCTTGCTTGCAGATCAGCTCCATTGTCCACCGGCCTGTCACCGGCTCAATTGTTGATGAATCGCACGCTGCAGACAATGGTGCCGGCCATTCACATCCCGGACTTGGACAACCTTCCGGCCCTTCGTCGAATACAGTTGTCTCAGGCCCAACACAAATCGGCGTACGACGTCCGCGCCACAGGTCTCCCTGCTCTGGCTCCTGATGACGAGTTCCGTGTCCAACTTCCCGATGGTGGTTGGTCTGCCACCGCTGTGGTGCCCAGACAAGTGGCCCCCAAGTCAGTTCCGGTTCGTCTACAAGACGGCTCTCTTCTTCGCCGGAATAGGCGGGCACTATGACTCCTTCCTCGCTCGCCACCAGATCATCATGTCCTGCTCCGCCGTCACGACGAACCTGTCACGGACTTTGCAGAGCTCCCTTTCGCTCTGCCACCCTCTGAGTCTGACACAGTCCCGCCCATTCCTGAACAGGCGGCCCCTGACCCACCCTTGAGGTGGTCAACCAGAATTCGTCGTCCACCTCAGAGACTGAATTTATGAACTGCCTGAATTCATGGACTCTTTGAACTCATGAACTGATTGTTTCGTTACCCTGTTTGATTAACTCACTGGTTTGTACATACTGTTGTTCTAGTTATATTTTATGTTACATACTGTCCATCTGCACTAGACACCTTCCAATGTAAATATCTTAGAGTTCCTGTACATCGTCCTGTAAATATGCTCACATGTGCCACACATAGGAACATACGCATACTACATTATTTATTGCCACGAACACACTATTTTTTTCGAAAAGGGGGGATGTCATAATATACACATCAGTTATGATGGTGCAGAGACACATACTGACTGACACACTGCAAGACCAATCAACACACACAACACAGCAGCCAATCACCAGTTAGGGCATGGTCACTATAAAGACAGAGGGCACTAGTTTTCCCACTCATTCGGGATGCAGCCTCTGTGACAGACAGAGCCCGCAGTCAGTAGCACAAACATCCACCATGTGCGAGCAGTATAGGCTGGTCAGGTTAGGCATAGGTCTTCAGTCAATCCAACATAGTGTCAACCCACAGTGCAAGTATATTTAACAGCTCTTAGTTAAATAAAATAGAGTTGTACTATTACAAGTCTTGGTAGCCTGTCTATGTTACTGCTAAGGTAAACGCAATCTCCACAGATCCAGAGTACCCAACACACCAACCCCCTCCATCCACTCCCATGCCGACCCCTCCCCCACTACCCACTTCCTAATCATGGCTATATTAGCCGCCCAGTAGTAATTGCAGAAGTTCGGTAGCGCCAACCCACCCTCCCCCCAACTGCGCTCCAGCAACACTTTCTTCACCCGCCCACACAATGCCCAAAATAATCTTATTCACCCGCTTGAAAAAGGCCTTAGGGATGAAGATGGGGAGGGACTGAAAGACAAACAGAAATCTGGGGAGGACCGTCATTTTCACGGTCTGTACCCTCCCCGCCAGTGATAGTGGGAGCATGTCCCATCTCTTAAAGTCCCCTTCCATTTGTTCTACGAGCCGGGATAGGTTTAACTTGTGCAGTGCCTCCCATTCCCGGGCCACCTGGATTCCCAGATACCGAAAGCTCTTTTCTATCATTCTAACCGGCAGATCTCCCAGTCTCTTCTCCTGCCCTCTTGCCTGGCTCGCGAACATCTCACTTTTCCCCATGTTCAATTCATACCCCGAAAAATTGCCAAATTCCCCCAAGATTCGCATTACTTCCCCCATCCCCTCCATCGGGTCCGAAATGTACAAGAGCAGGTCATCTGCGTAGAGCGAGACCCGGTGCTCCACCCACCATGCCCCCACCCACCCCCCCCCCCCCCCCCCCCCCCCCGAGCCAGCCCTTTCCAGTTCCTAAAGGCTCTTAACGTCATGGCCAATGGCTCTATGGCCAGAGCAAACAGTAACGGGTGTCATGATATGCTGACAGGCACTTAATGAGATACAGACAGGCAGCTAATGAGCGCAGGGAACAGGATATAACCAATCAGCAGGCAGAACACTTGGGAGGTGGTTTCGCACTATAAAAGGCATGAGGCACTCACACTCCACCTCTTTCCACGAGGGACATCTACAGAGTGAGTCCAGTGTACATATCACGTAACGCATACAGCACATGGAGAAGAGCTAGTCTGGTTCAGTCGCGATAGAGAAATCACAGCTAGGTTAGCAGAGTGTCGAACTCACAGAGAACTGTGCGAACTGTGTGACAGGTTCAATAAATCAGGTTGAACTAAATTCAAGGTCTGGAGTCTACTTGAGTTATAGCTGCATCCAGTTGCAGCCCGTGTTATCTCAACGTGCTTAACACGACATGGTACCAGTAGTCTGCTTTATCTAGGTGATTTACCTCAATCTGTTATGTGACGACCAGTAAAGACACCCCGGCATCATGGAGAAGATCCAGCCTCCTCAACTGCTGTGGGCCTCCGGCAATCTTAGTGCCAACTGGCAGACCTTCAAGCAAAGGTTTCTGCTGTACATTGAAGCCTCAGACCTCGAAGGTGCGTCTGATACCAGGAAGATCGCGCTCCTCCTATCAACTGCGGGGGATCAAGACATCCAAATCTTTAACTCGTTCAACTTCGCCGACGGCCAGGACAAGACGAAGTTTCAGACCATCCTGGACAAGTTTGACAGTCATTGTGAAGTGGACACCAATGAAATCTTCGAGTGCTATATTTTTAAGCAACGCCTACAAGGTTAAGACAAATCTTTCAACTCCTTTCTAACTAATCTCCGTCTACTAGCGCTATCCTGCAACTTGGTGACATTACTGACTCCATGATCAGGGATCAGATTGTTTTTGGCGTTCACTCTGATCCGCTGAGGGAGCAGCTTTTGAAAATCAAACATATGACCCTGTCAGTCGCGATCGAAACGTGTGCCGTGCATGAGCACGCCAAAAATAGGTATTCCCTCTACAAATCGGCTGAAACAGAGAATCTTGCCTCCCACGAGGCAGAGAGTGTGCAATCCATCACCCGGATGCAGCGCCTCAGCCTTGATGAAAGCGACCATTTTGCGCGCTCTTCCCAGGGACCCACGCATGCGCGATGCGAATGGGATAATGAAGCGGCCGACCAACACACTGCGCAGGAGCGAACGTCTGCCGACCGCACTGCGCATGTGCGACGACGCACGGAGCGTAACGACATCACGACGTGCCTGAACTGTGGCACCGCCCATTTAAAGAAACACTGCCCTGCAAGAGGCAGGCGCTGTTTGAATTGCGGGAAGCCTGGACACAATGCAGCCTTGTGCAGGTCTGCACCACCAGTCAAGGGCCAGCGATCCCAACTCCAACGCAGGCCAGTTCGGAGTGTACAGCACGGAGTACAGGATTCATATCCTGGCAGTATCACGGATCCGGAGGACGATTGCCCGGAGTCCCCCTACCATGTGGGCATCATCACCACGCGTGAGCATTCCTTGCCAACAGCATCACAAAACCTGCCCATCCTCACTGTGAATTCAGCAGACGAATGGCGTGCGGTGATGCAAGTTAATCAGTGCTTCATCCAGTTCAAGCTGGACACAGGTGCTTCTGCCAATCTTCTTTCACAGGTGGATTTCCACCGCATCAAAAAGCCACCCAAGCTCCTTCCAGCAGCCTGCCAGCTCCCGGATGATAACAGAAACGCCATCACAACACTGGGATCCTGCCATCTGCTTGTCTCCAACAGAAGCGTTCATGCGAGGCTCAGGTTTGAAATCGTCAAGCCTGACAGGGCCTCCCAACTCGGTGCACAGGCATGCAAGCAGCTGAACTTGGTGCAGCGGGTCTACATGATAACCTCCCCCAACGTGGATCTTCAAGCCGGCATTGATGACATCCTCGCTCAATATCCAGATGTATTTGACGGGATGGGCACTCTGCCATATCGCTACAAGATCCTGCTGCGCCTGTGGTCCACGCTCCAAGCCGGGTTCCGGCTCCACTGAAGGAGCGCCTGAAGGCACAGTTGAAGAATCTTCAGGACCAGGGCATTATCTCCAAAGTCACAGAACCGACTGTCTGGGTCAGCTCGATGGTCTGCGCAAAGAAACCGTCAGGGGAGCTGCGCATCTATATTGATCCCAAGGATCTGAACCAGAATATCATGCGCGAACACTACCCCATCCCGAAGCGGGAGGAACTGACAAGTGAGATGGCGCACGCCCGGTTTTTCACAAAGCTGGATGCATCCCATGGGTTCTGGCAAATCCAGCTGGATGAGTCCAGCAGAAGGCTCTGCACCTTCAACACACCGTTTGGCAGGTACTGCTACAATCGTATGCTGTTCGGCATTGTTTCGGCCTCGGAGATTTTCCATAGAATCATGGAGCAGATGATGGAGGGCATTGAAGGGATTCGTGTGTATGTGGACGACGTTGTCATTTGGTCCACTACCCCCGAAGAGCACATCTCTCGTCTCCAGCAGGTATTTCGCCTTGTCCATGCCAATGGCCTCAAGCTGAACAGGGCAAAGTGCTCTTTTGGCATGACAACACTGAAGTTCTTGGGTGACCAGATATCTCAGCAGGGTGTGCGCCCGGACACAGACAAGGTCAAGGCCATCGAAGCCATGAAGACCCCTGAAGATAAGAAGACGGTGCTGCGCTTCCTAGGGATGGTGAACTTCCTGGGCAAGTTTATCCCGAATCTGGCATCACACACCATGGCCCTCAGACACCTGGTAAAGAAATCCACTGCCTTTGAGTGGCAGGCAGCTCATCAAGCAGAGTGGTTGGAGCTGAAAGCCAAGCTCACCACTGCACCTGTGTTGTTTTTTTTTGATCCTGACAGGGAAACGAAGATCTCGACAGATGCGAGCCAGGACAGCATCGGCGCGGTGTTGCTCCAGCGCGATGACACCTTCTCCTGGGCTCCTGTTGCCTACGCATCACTGGCGATGACACCCACCGAGCAGCGGTACACCCAGATTGAAAAGGAATGCCTGGGCCTGCTTACTGGAATCCTCAAGTTCCATGATTATGTGTACGGCCTGCCGACGTTCGCCGTCGAAACGGACCACAGGTCTCTGGTCCACATCATTCACAAGGACCTGAATGACATGACACCCCAGCTGCAGCGCATTCTCCTCCGGCTCAGACGGTATAACTTTGCGCTCATGTACACACCGGGCAAGGAGCTCATTATTGAGGATGCCTTGTCCCCTCCGTTACCTTGCCTGCCGATCCCCCGGCATTTGTCCAGCTGATCGAAGCACAGGTGCAGCTGTGAGCTAGCAATCCCCCGCATCGGATGAAAAGGTGATCCGCATTCGCGACGAGACAGCCAAGGACCCACTTCTGCAGCGTGTCATGCGCCACCTCACCGATGGCTGGCAGAAAGGGCAGTGCCCCCAATTCTTTAATGTGAAGGACGACCTCACAGTGGTTGATGGCATCCTCCTAAAGTTGGATCGCATCGTCATTCCACGCAGTCGCCAGAGCTTGGTGCTTGGGCAGATATACGAGGGGCATCTGGGTGTTGAGAAGTGTAGGCGCAGAGCCAGGCAAGCTGTCTACTGGCCTGGGATCAGTCAGCGCATCTCAAACATGGTCCTCAACTGTCCGACCTGTCAACGCTTCCAGCCAGCACAGGGTAAGGAGACGCTTCAGCAGCACGAGATTGTGACCTCCCCGTGGTCTAAGGTGGGCATCGATCTCTTTCACGCCAATGGTCTTGACTATGTGCTCATCATCGATTACTTCTCCAACTACCCAGATGTTGTGAAGCTCTCGGACCTCACGTCCAGGACCGTCATCAAGGCCTGTAAGGAGATGTTCACCAGGCATGGTATTCCCCTCGCTGTCATGAGTGACAATGGTCCTTGCTTCAGCAGCCAGGAATGGTCGAGATTTGCCCAGCTATATCAGTTTCATCACGTCACTTCAAGCCCACATTATCCGCAGTCCAACGGGAAGGTTGAGAAAAGGGTGCAGCTCATCTGCAAGGCTGCGGATTCTGCTTCCGACGTCAACCTTGCACTGCTCGCATACAAGGCGATCCCTCTGTCGACAGGCATGTCACCAGCTCAACTCCTGACGAACAGGGACCTGTGGACCACTCTTCCAGCCATAAACTTGCCTGATCTGAATCACCTCCCGTTGCTGCAGAAGGTGCAGAAGCTCAGGGACCAGAAAAAGCAGAGCTATGATGCCCTTGCCACTGATTTGCCTGTGCTATCCCCGGAGGATACGGTCGGATCCAGCTGCCCGACGGAAGCTGGTCAGCTCCAGCGGTTGTTGTCCGGCAGGCTGCTCCTTGATCGTACGTTGTGCGTATGGCTGATGGCTCTGTTGTGCAGCGCAACAGACGGGCCCTGCGCACAGTTGCCCGCCCGCAACCACTTTCTTCGTTGTTTCCATCTATTATTGTGCCACCTCCGGACACCTCAAACCACGAGGCCACCGGTCTGGCTGCAACCCGCCCATCAAGGCGCCGTTGTGCCCGCCACCACCTCTCTGGCGGTCGACCCGGATCAGACGCAAGCCCCAGAGACTGGACTTATGAACTTTTGTTTTGTTTGCCATGTTCTGTTTTTGCACATTTGACACCTGTTCTCATATGTACATTTTTTTTTAACTGTCATCTCATGTAAATATGTTAGTTTTTCAGCCTACACATGTAAATACCTTCACATAGGCTGCAGAAAAACTTTTCAAAGGAGGAGATGTCATGATATGCTGACAGGCACTTAATGAGATGCAGACAGGCAGCTAATGAGCACAGGGAACAGGACATAACCAATCAGCAGGCAGAACACTTGGGAGGTGGTTTCCCACTGTAAAAGGCACGAGGCGCTCACACTCCACCTCTTTCCACTAGGGACATCTACAGAGTAAGTCCAGTGTACATATCACGTAACGCATACAGCACGTGGAGAAGAGCTAGTCTGGTTCAGTCTCGATAGAGTAATCACAGCTAGGTTAGCAGAGTGTCGAACTCACATAGAACTGTACTAACTGTGTGACAGGTTCAATAAATCAAATTGAACTAACTTCAAGGTCTGGAGTCTACTTGAGTTATAGCTGCATCCAGTTGCAGCCCGTATTATCTCAACGTGCTTAACATGGCAACGGGGATAGGGGGCACCCTTGCCTCGTCCCTCGGTGTAGTTCAAAATACCCCGACCTCAGCCGGCTCATACGCACACTCGCTACTGGTGCCTGATAGAGCAACCACACCCAGTTAATAAAGCCCTCACCAAACCCAAACCTTCCCAGCGCCTCCCACAGGTAACTCAACTCCACCCGATCAAAAGCCTTCTCCGCATCCATCGCTACCACCACCTCCGCCTCCTCTCCTTCTGAGGACATCATAATAACATTTAGAAGCCTTCGAACATTGGCCTTGAGTTGCCTGCCCTTAACAAATCCCGTCTGGTCTTCCCCTATCACCCCCGGGACACAGTCCTTGTGGCCCGTATCTTAGCCAGCAGTTTGGCATCCACATTCAGTAGAGAAATCGGCCTGTATGACCCGCATTGCTCTGGATCCTTCTCCCGTTTCAAGATCAATGAAATCGAGGCCTGCAACATTGTTCGGGGGAGGACTCCCTTCTCTCTTGCTTCGTTAAATGTCCTCACCAGCAGTGGGCTCAATATCTCTGAAAACTCATAGAATTCCACCGGGTAGCCGTCAGGCCCCGGGGCCTTGCCCGACTGCATGCCCTCCAGCCCCTTGATTATTTCCTCAATCTCAATTGGGGCTCCCAACCCCTCCACCAGGTCCTCCTCCACTCTCGGGAACCTCAACTGATCCAGAAATTGCCTCATCCCCTCCACCCCAGCCGGGGTTTCCCACTCATATAATTTACTATAAAAGTCCTTAAACACCTCGTTCACCCTCGCTGGGTCCAGGACAGTATTACTATCTCTAATCTTTACTTTACCTATCTCCCTGGCCGCCTCTCTTTTCCTGAGCTGGTGCACCAACATTCTGCTTGCCTTTTCCCCGTACTCATAGATCGCCCCCCTTGCCTTCCTCAACTGTTCCACTGCTTTCCCTGTGGTCAACAGCCCAAACACTACCTGTAACCTCCGCCACTCTCTCAGTAGACGTTCAGGGCCTCCGAGTATCTCCTGTCCGCCTGGAGTAACCTATCCCTCTCAGCCCGTTCCACCTTTTCTCTGTGGGCCCATATCGAGATTAATTCCCTTCTGACTACTGCCTTCAAAGCTTCCCAGACCGTCGCTGCAGAGACCTCCCCCGTATCATTTGTTTCCAGGTAGTTCTGGATGGACTTGTTAACCCGCCCACAGACCGCCTTGTCCGATAGCAACCCCACATCCAGTCTCCACAGCAGCCGTTGCCCTCTCTCCACACTAACCCGTAGATCCACCGCATGATCCGACACTGCAATTGCAGTATCCACCACCTTCGGTATTAGCGCCCTGCTCAGAACAAAAAAGTCGATGCGAGAGTATACCTTATGGACATGTGAAAAAAAGGAAAACTCCTTTGTCCTCGGCCGTGCTAACCTCCATGGGTCTACTCCCCCATCTGTTCCATAAAACTCTTCAATTCCTTTGCCGCAGCCGGCCTCCCCCCTGTTCTGGATTTTGACCGGTCCAATTCCGGATTAATGACTGTGTTGAAGTCCTCTCCCATGATCAGGTTATGTGACTCTAAGTCTGGGATCTTACCTCACACCCGCCTCATAAATTCCACGTCATCCCAATTCGGAACATATATGTTCACAAGTACCACTTGCACCCCCTCCAGCTTCCCACTCACCATTATGTACCTACCCCCCTTGTCTCGCCCTGCCTCGAATGCCACTCATTTGATGATCAAGATCGATACCCCCCTGGTCTTTGAGTCCAGTCCTGAGTGGAACACTTGGCTAACCCACCCCTTCCTCAATCTCGTCTGATCTGTAACCTTTAGGTGTCTCTTGAAGCATTGCCACGTCTGCCTTCAGTTCCCTCAAATGTGCGAACACACAAGCCCTCTTGACCGGCCCATTCAGTCCTCTGACATTCCATGTGATCAACCTGGACGGGGGGGGGCTTCCAACCGCCCCTCCCCCCTGCTGACTAGCCATCACCCTTTTTAGGCCAGCCTCGAGCTCGCACCCTCCGCTTCCTTGAGTCCCCATTCGGGCTGTCGCTGTTCCCGGCCTCCCATTTGTCCCCTAGTAACAGTTCCTCCCCTGTCAGCAAAGCAGCTCCCCCCTAGCAACAACACTAAAAACCCAATCCCCCAAGTCTAGCTTCAGCTTAACACCTGTCCACCCCCCACTGGGCTTCCGGGAGTCAGCTGGCCCATGCTGACTCGATAGCTCCCGCCTCTGGCACCAAGCAGTCTGTCTCCCTATTGTACTCTCCTCTCTCCCCCCCCCCCCCCACATGAATAAACATTTTTAAAGCATCACATTCCCCAGTAAACAAACAACAGGAAAAAAACAGTGTAGAAACAATCACTTTAGAAAAATAGTCACCCAAAAAGCAGAACTAAATTGAAAGCCCATCCCCCCCTCTAACAAGGTCCTTGCAAGACAGATCAACCTTTAATCATCCACACAGCCCATTATTTCACATAGAGCAACTTAAATTTTTACAATCCAGCACCACAAATCACTGCCACAGTACTTCTCCAAAGCTTAAGTGTCTTTTAGTTTGCCTGCAGCTTCATTTCTTTAATAAAGGTCCATACTTCGTCTGGCGTTTCAAAGTAGAAGTCCTGTTCCTCATGTGTGACCCAAAGGCGGGCTGGGTACAGCATCCCGAACTTCACCCCCTTCTTAAAGAGGGTCGTTTTTGCCCGATTGAACCCAGCTCGCCTCTTGGTCAAATCCGCTCCCAGGTCCAACTCACAGTTCTCCCACTTGCTGCTCCGTTCTTTCTTGGCCCACCGCAAAACGTGTTCCTTGTCCATGAAACGGTGAAAATGTACCATCATGGCCCTCGGCGGTTCATTCGCTCTGGGCTTCCTCGCGAGGGCTGTGCGCTCTGTCCAATTCCAGGGGCCGAGGGAACGCCCCAGCCCCCATCAACTTCTCCAACATGTCCACCACATAGGCCCTCGCATCCGATCCCTCACTGCCTTCAGGGAGGCCAACAATTCTGAGATTCTGCCTCCTGGACCTATTCTCCAGGTCCTCCAGCTTCTCCTGCATTCTTTTCTGGCGGTCGTTCATCATCCCCACCTTGCTTTCCAGCACAGTTATATACTCCTCGTGCTTGAACAACTTTTGTTCGACCTCCTGGATCGCTCTCCCGTGGGTTTCCTGATTCTGAGCTACTTGGTCAATCGAAGCCTTAATCGGGTCCTTCTTCAGCTTGGCGAAGCAATCCTCGAAAAAATTCACCAGCTGCTCCGTCGACCACTGTGCCGTCTCTCTGCCCTTGCCCTTGCCCTCCGCCATGCTGTCCCGTGTTACCAGCTCTGCTTGCGTCTCCCTTATAGGACTTTGTCATCTCACACGGCCACTTCTGGTCCAATTCGCCATACACCAGAGGTTGATTTCTCCTTACTGTCTCATTCTTCACTGCTTTATCCCATAAAAGCCGAAAAAAAACGGGGGGAAAAGGTCCAAAAGTCCGTTACAGGCGGGAGCTATCAAATGTGAGACCTACCCCTCCACGGCCGCCACCGGAAGTCCATTTGAATCAATCTTAAATGAAGCGAATCATTTCTGTGGCTGTCTAAAGCTAATTTTAAATGCAACAGTGAATTGCAAGTACTTTAGATCATTTTTGAATTGTAGTTAAGGCAGGCAATGGCAAGAATGCCTGAATAATGCCATTTGTGAAGTAACTATTTCCAAACAGTTAACAGAAATTTCGAAGTTAACCGTAATCTGCTGCGGATATATGTTCGACAGGAAAGTTACAATGCATTAATCAATTAATCTATTTTGAAATTAAGGTAATTGGCACACGGTAAGGATTTATTGAATGTACCTTTTAAAGTCTTGATTGATTTGGGGAAGAAGTCTCAATGAAGGCGCTGGTTTTCCAATACATTGTTAAATAAGAAATCCATAAGGGAACATGGTGAAGTTTCTGAACAATTATATTAATTATACTAATTTTATTTTTTTCCACTGCAAAGAAAATATTAAAAAGTCAGTTTTGCAACAATCATTCCACTGCTCATTAAAGGCCTTTCAAATAAATAATCCACGATTCTTGTGGGATTTGTTTTACTGAAGACATCTTCACTGTCACAAGGAGGCAAATAAAAGGTGTGTGGGTTAATTGTTAATTTTTTAAAAAAAATTATTTTAAGTAGGCCAACTACTTGATAAAACTGTCAACTTGGCGTGTTAGACCCTTTCTTCCGCCTTCTGTTATTAATTATGCTACACTGGGAGCTACAGCATGGGACAAACATGTGTGAAATAGAAATAATTTGTTGCTCAGCAGGACATAGAACAGTTTTTTTGTTCCTCATTTAATCTAAGCAAACTTCCAACATCCCTATTTCATACAGCTTCCTCTTTAACACCGTGCTGGTGGCAAAGCCGTTTCCCATTCAGAGTGTGGATGGGTCTAATTTGCTACCTGGTGAGGGAGGTGTGTTCTGAAATTGAAGGGGTCAGTCGATACGGAATCAACACGTCCTCTGGGGTTTCGGTCAATCTCAATAGCAAGTGGATCCAAAGGAAATCCCTAACTCATTAAAAAAAAAATAGATTAATTGACACAGTTCTATAAGAAACAGCCCCAGGACTTCATAAACTTTGAGATAGTTCATTCCAATTAGACTTAAGCTCAGCATGATAAGCACAGGCCAACCACATAATACTTTTCTCCCCGCAGGTCTGTGAAAAGAAGGGTTTTCCCTTCATTACCATTGGTGCTGACACAAGGAATTTGCAGCGACAAACTAATTTGTGACTCTTCTTCTCTCTTATTACCCTTATAGTCCAGAAAGATAGTGGGATATAGAAAATTTGGAGCACCAACTCAACAGACTATGCACCCTTCTGTCAATTTAGCCCTCATAATTAAATTATTAATAATGTTTCAAAATTGTAAATTGGTGTCATTTCCAATTCGCTACTACTGAATTCCCTAAACTTCAAAATGTCTGATCAGGTCAGTTGACATAATTCTTGGGAAATAATTTTCGTTTTGGTTTTGAGTCCAATCTTGTAAAATGGGTGCCTTTGTTTGATGTAGATGCATGTACTCATGATAGTGTCGATTAAAAAAGGGTTACAACGATGACAATGACTTGCAACTTGTGTAGCGTGTTGCATACACAAACATATAACAAGCCACTCCACAGAGGCACAAGGAAAAATGGGTGCTGAACCTAAGAAGACAACAAGAGAGACTTAAAGCTTGATCAAAAAGATGGATTTCGCAGAGTATCTTAAAAATGAGTGGTGCCTGTTCTAGGTCAGTTGGTAGCACTTCCACCTCTAACTCCAATGTTTGTGGTTTCAAGTGCTAGTCTAAAGACCCAAGTGCAAAAGTCTAGGCTGACAACTACTGTGTAGCGCTGAAGGAGCGTCAGAGGTGCCAACTGTCTGATAAAACATTAAATCTAAGCCCCTTGCTGGCTTCTGAAGTGGATAAAAAATACCCCATGGCACCATTTTGTGGAAGAATGGCAGGGGCTGGGGTACTCCCCAATGTTCTGGTCAGTATTTACCCTTCAGCCAACAACACTAGAACGGATTATCTGGATATTATCACTGTGCTGTTTACCAGGCAATGATGATTGCAAAATGGCTGCCATGCTCCTCTGCTACAACAAAGATCATACCTCAAAAGTACTTAATCGGCTATAAAGCACTTTTGGGACATGCTGTAGTCATGGAAGGTGCTAAATGAATGCAAGTCTTTCTTTTACAAAATACATTTGGCCACTGTTTTTGCCAGAAGCCTTCTGAGTTGGTAAATGGTGACATGGTGGTTGACTAAATCAATGGGGATCTCCTTGATAGCCTAAATATATGCCTCAATATTATGGATCAGGTTTAAATGTCATTAGTAAAAAAAAAATACATGTCTGACCCGGGCTCTAAACAATTCCACATCACCAAAACAGATTGCAGCTCTGTTGAATATGTGTACCAGAATGAAGACATCGTATTAGAAGTGATTTAATTATCCTTACAGGTTTATTGATTTAGAAGATGATTTCAGCCAGGCAATAGAAATATTTGATTCATCCATAATATTACAAAACTGATCGAATATTCTACCAAGGAGTACATGCCATTCATGCCCATCCATTTTCGTATGCCACCCCGATGCATACTTTGTATTGTGAACTATAAAGATGGGGGATGAGTGTAACAAAATGAAGAATTGGATTTGTTTACTGCTTTATCACATCAAACATTTCAAGTCACTGCACTATGGAGGGTTAAGCTGATAGAGTTGGATAAGGAAAACATGCAGAGGCTTGAGTAGAGCCTAAATGGACTATTTTCTATGTGTTCCTGGATTATCAACATACCGGCAAGGCCAGCATTTAATGTCCATCCCTAATTTTCCTTAAACGTGTAGTGAGCCATCTTCAATTGAAGGACTTGCTGGGCCATTTCAGAGATCAGTTAAAGTCATTCACATTGGGTGGCTAAGATCAGCAGACCTCCTCTCCTGAATGACATTAGTGAACCAGATGGGTTTTTACAACAAACAGATGATTTTATGGTCATTGTTAACGAGATTAGCCTTTTAATCCAGATTAATAAATTGAATTTAAATTCCCCCAGCTGCCTGGAATTTGAACTCATGTCCCCAGAGCATCAGTCGATGCCTGTAGTTTATGTGGCCATATTCCTAGCTGGTTGCTTCAAATTTTCTGTTTCTGTGATGTGTGTCCTATGTCGTTCTGTGCAGCTCAATGGATTACTTAATGGAGTGACTGGGGCTTCATGAGCACACAGAGTAGGACAGTGATCTCACACCAATAGCAAAGAAGTGAATGACCTGTTGATTTTTTGGGGGGTGTTTTGTTTGAAAAATGAATTTGGGTAGTGCACCAAGTGAATACCTTACATTTTTTCATGAGAACGTTAACTTCCACCTTACCCACTGAAGCAGGCATACTTCATTTTAATTAAAGATCTCATCCGAAGGACTGACAATGCCCCACTGCTGCAGTGGAAAGTCAGACTGGGTCAGAAGTGAGTTCAAACCCACCAACCCTACTCTGAAGCAGGATGCTACCAAATCAGCCATTCGGCACACTCACTCACATGGTGAAATGCAAATTAATGAATATGTTTCAGGATCAAATGGTTGCATTATTAGAGGGATTGCTGACATTTTAATCTCCATAACATGGAGGTGTGCGGCACTTGAGTAAATCTCTAACATCAAGATATTAAGAGGACTTTGGCAGAGTGAACTACATTACGACTGACCAAACACTCAATCATGCACACATTGAACTTCGCATCCAAGGCAGCTTATATGCTATGCGCATGTATCTTGCTGATGAATGAAATATAAGCCACAATGGAGTCAATGACGTTTGCACTTCTTCATTCCCCAAGTCTTGTGTTAATGTATGTTGATTACTTCACTTTCAATTTATCTTTATGAGCACATATACATGTACATACATATTTATTCTTGCACAGAACAGGTATGCATAAATGTTAAATCTCTTCTACATTAAATATTTAAAAATGTAAGGAGTTAAGAGTCTGAAAGAAAGCTTGGTTCTTCTTCCACTCCTTTCTATATAGGTAGAAATCCACATAGCAGGAATGAGCAAATCTGTGTCTAAAATGTATTAATGATGTAGGCAGTCATAACTACCTTCGCATGGTTAACAGAACAGTTATTGATATTACTTTTCAACACTGATAACTAGCAGGAAAAGTAAAACACCTTTAAACATTTTGCTGCTATTGTTTAGCAATTTTTCAGTCAGCAGTGAATCAAATGTGCTTGCTGCTGACATCAAAGACAGCTGGCCATAAACATCTGGTAATCTCTGAAGATTATGGACTTCCTTTTATATAGAACATAGAACATAGAACAATACAGCGCAGTACAGGCCCTTCGGCCCACGATGTTGCACCGAAACAAAAGCCATCTAACCTACACTATGCCATTATCATCCATATGTTTATCCAATAAACTTTTAAATGCCCTCAATGTTGGCGAGTTCACTACTGTAGCAGGTAGGGCATTCCACGGCCTCACTACTCTTTGCGTAAAGAACCTACCTCTGACCTCTGTCCTATATCTATTACCCCTCAGTTTAAAGTTATGTCCCCTCGTGCCAGCCATATCCATCCGCGGGAGAAGGCTCTCACTGTCCACCCTATCCAACCCCCTGATCATTTTGTATGCCTCTATTAAGTCTCCTCTTAACCTTCTTCTCTCCAACGAAAACAACCTCAAGTCCATCAGCCTTTCCTCATAAGATTTTCCCTCCATACCAGGCAACATCCTGGTAAATCTCCTCTGCACCCGCTCCAAAGCCTCCACGTCCTTCCTATAATGCGGTGACCAGAACTGTACGCAATACTCCAAATGCGGCCGTACCAGAGTTCTGTACAGCTGCAACATGACCTCCCGACTCCGGAACTCAATCCCTCTACCAATAAAGGCCAACACTCCATAGGCCTTCTTCACAACCCTATCAACCTGGCTGGCAACTTTCAGGGATCTATGTATATGGACACCTAGATCCCTCTGCTCATCCACACTTTCAAGAACTTTACCATTAGCCAAATATTCCGCATTCCTGTTATTCCTTCCAAAGTGAATCACCTCACACTTCTCTACATTAAACTCCATTTGCCACCTCTCAGCCCAGCTCTGCAGCTTATCTATATCCCTCTGTCACCTGCTACATCCTTCCACACTATCGACAACACCACCGACTTTAGTATCGTCTGCAAATTTACTCACCCACCCTTCTGCGCCTTCCTCTAGGTCATTGATAAAAATGACAAAGAGCAACGGCCCCAGAACAGATCCTTGTGGTACTCCACTTGTGACTGTACTCCATTCTGAACATTTCCCATCAACCACCACCCTCTGTCTTCTTTCAGCTAGCCAATTTCTGATCCACATCTCTAAATCACCCTCAATCCCCAGCCTCCGTATTTTTTGCAATAGCCTACCGTGGGGAACCTTATCAAACGCTTTGCTGAAATCCATATACACCACATCAACTGCTCTACCCTCGTCTACCTGTTCAGTCACCTTCTCAAAGAACTCAATAAGGTTTGTGAGGCATGACCTACCCTTCACAAAGCCATGCTGACTATCCCTGATCATATTATTCCTATCTAGATGATTATAAATCTTGTCTCTTATAATCCCCTCCAAGACTTTACCCACTACAGACGTGAGGCTCACCGGTCTATAGTTGCCGGGGTTGTCTCTGCTCCCCTTTTTGAACAAAGGGACCACATTTGCTGTCCTCCAGTCCTCTGGCACTATTCCTGTAGCCAATGATGACATAAAAATCAAAGCCAAAGGTCCAGCAATCTCTTCCCTGGCCTCCCAGAGAATCCTAGGATAAATCCCATCAGGTCCCGGGGACTTATCTATTTTCAGCCTGTCCAGAATTGCCAACACCTCTTCCCTACGTACCTCAATGCCATCTATTCTATTAGCCTGGGGCTCAGCATTCTCCTCCACAACATTATCTTTTTCCTGAGTGAATACTGACGAAAAATATTCATTTAGTATCTCGCCTAACTCTTCAGACTCCACACACAATTTCCCATCCCTGTCCTTGACTGGTCCTACTCTTTCCCTAGTCATTCGCTTATTCCTGACATACCTATAGAAAGCTTTTGGGTTTTCCTTGATCCTTCCTGCCAAATACTTCTCATGTCCCCTCCTTGCTCGTCTTAGCTCTCTCTTTAGATCATTCCTCGCTACCTTGTAACTATCCATCGCCCCAACCGAAACTTCACACTTCATCTTCACATAGGCCTCCTTCTTCCTCTTAACAAGAGATTCCACTTCCTTGGTAAACCACGGTTCCCTCGCTCGACACCTTCCTCCCTGTCTGACCGGTACATACTTATTAAGAACACGCAGTAGCTGATCCTTGAACAAGCCCCACTTATCCAGTGTGCCCAACACTTGCAGCCTACTTCTCCACCTTATCCCCCCCAAGTCACGTCTAATGGCATCATAATTGCCCTTCCCCCAGCTATAACTCTTGCCCTGCGGTGTATACTTATCCCTTTCCATCATTAACGTAAACATCACCGAATTGTGGTCACTGTCCCCAAAGTGCTCTCCTACCTCCAAATCCAACACCTGGCCTGGTTCATTACCCAAAACCAAATCCAACGTGGCCTCGCCTCTTGTTGGCCTGTCAACATATTGTTTCAGGAAACCCTCCTGCACACACTGTACAAAAAACGACCCATCTATTGTACTCGAACTATATCTTTTCCAGTCAATATTTGGAAAGTTAAAGTCTCCCATAATAACTACCCTGTTACTTTCGCTCATATTTAGAATCATCTTCGCCATCCTTTCCTCTACATCCCTAGAACTATTAGGAGGCCTATAAAAAACTCCCAACAGGGTGACCTCTCCTTTCCTGTTTCTAACTTCAGCCCATACTACCTCGGAAGAAGAGTCCCCATCTAGCATCCTCTCCACCACCGTAATACTGCTCTTGACTAGCAGCGCCACACCTCCCCCTCTTTTGCCTCCTTCTCTGAGCTTACTAAAACACCTAAACCCCGGAACCTGCAACATCCATTCCTGTCCCTGCTCTATCCATGTCTCCGAAATGGCCACAACATCGAAGTCCCAGGTACCAACCCATGCTGCCAGTTCCCCTACCTTGTTTCGTATACTTCTGGCATTGAAGTAGACACACTTCAAACCACCTACCTGAACACTGGCCCCCTCCTGCGACGTCAAATCTGTGCTCCTGACCTCTATACTCTCATTCTCCCTTACCCTAAAACTACAATCCAGGTTCCCATGCCCCTGCTGCATTAGTTTAAACCCCCCCAAAGAGCACTAACAAATCTCTCCCCCAGGATATTTGTGCCCCTCAGGTTCAGATGTAGACCATCCTGTCTGTAGAGGTCCCACCTTCCCCAGAAAGAGCCCCAGTTATCCAGAAATCTGAATCCCTCCCGCCTGCACCATCCCTGTAGCCACGTGTTTAAATGCTCTCTCTCCCTATTCCTCATCTCACTATCACGTGGCACGGGCAACAACTCAGAGATAACAACTCTGTTTGTTCTAGTTCTGAGCTTCCATCCTAGCTCCCTGAAAGCCTGCCTGACATCCTTGTCCCCTTTCCTACCTATGTCGTTAGTGCCAATGTGGACCACGACTTGGGGCTGCTCCCCCTCCCCCCTAAGGACCCGGAAAACACGATCCGAGACATCACGTACCCTTGCACCTGGGAGGCAACATACCAAACGTGAGTCTCTCACGCTCCCACAAAATCTCCTATCTGTGCCCCTGACTATCGAGTCCCCAATTACTAATGCTCTGCTCCTCTCCCCCCTTCCCTTCTGAGCAACAGGGACAGACTCCGTGCCAGAGGCCCGTACCCCATGGCTTACCCCTGGTAAGTCGTCCCCCCCCACAAGTATCCAAAGCGGTATACTTGTTTCTCAGGGGAACGACCGCAGGGGATCCCTGCACTGACTGCTTTTTCCCAGTCCCTCTTACAGTTACCCACCTATCTCCAATCTTTGGTGTAACTAATTCCCTGAAGCTGCTATCTATGACCCCTTCTGCCTCCCGAATGATCCAAAGTTCTTCCAACTCCAGCTCCAGTTCCCTAACTCGGTCTTGGAGGAGCTGGAGATGGCAGCACTTCCTGCAGGTAAAATCAGCAGGGACACTAACTGCATCCCTCACCGCAAACATCCTGCAGGAGGAACATTGCACTCCCTTCCCTGCCATTCCTCTTACTTTCTACCAAGATCTGGCTAACAACTAAATTAAATTTTTATAAAAAATAATAATAATATAATAAAATATGGTACTTACCTCAGACCAATGGGTTTTATTATTAGGTTAGAGGAGGAGGGCGGGTGGGAGACACTACACGTGTAGTGTCTCGGGTTTCCTCTCCACCAGAATTTATTGGTGAGGGTCTTCCCAGACGTCCGCAGGTCGACTTCCTGTTCCCGCCTAAAAAAAACTAATTTAAAAAAAAAAGAAAAATTCTCAGCTCCTGCTGAAATTGCCTAACCAGCCAGCTCCACTCCCGCCGAAATCGACTGGCCTGCCCCTGCAAAGTCAAGTGCTTTTAAAGGTTGACTTACCTCCCAGCAGCCACTTCCGTAATGCTCCCGCTGAAACTGACTCACCAGCTGATTCTCCCGCCGAAATCGACTGGCCTGCCCCTGCAAAGACAAGTGCTTTTAAAGGACAGACTTACCTCCCAGCAACCACTTCCGCAATGCTCCCGCTGAAACTGACTCACCAGCTGTTCTCACGCCGAAATCGACTGGCCTGCCCCTGCAAAGACAAGTGCTTTTAAAGGTTGACTTACCTCCCAGCAGCCACTTCCGCAATGCTCCCGCTGAAACTGGCTCACCAGCTGATTCTCCCGCCGAAATCGACTTTTTCCTGACATCAGTTTGAATCTGGCACCAAAGGGGCCTTCAGGTGTTCAGCAGCAGTGATGTTCTCAAGCAGCCAATAACATTGAAGTATTCTCACAGATGGCAAGCAAAGAAGTAAAACGCAAGGAATCCTTTCACTTTAAATTTCATAGAGAGCAAAATAAATTATTGGGAAAAACGCATGGGGCCATAACGGCACGACAGCACAGTGGTTAGCACTGTTGCTTCACAGCACCAGGGTCCCAGGTTCGATTCCCGGTTGGGTCACTGTCTGTGCGGAGTCTGCACTTTCTCCTCGTGTCTATGTGGGTTTCCTCCGGGTGCTCCGGTTTCCTCCTACAAGTCCTGAAAGATGTGCTGTTAGGTAAATTGACATTCTGAATTCTCCCTCAGTGTACCTGAACAGGCGCCGGAGCGTGACGACGAGGGGATTTTCGCAGTAACTTCATTGCAGTGTTCATGTAAGCCTACCTATGACAATAATAAAGATTATTATATTATTATTAACTTCCTGGCTTCCTAGCATCGGAGTTGGTGCAGAACCCAACGATATACTGGGGAATCCCTCTTGGAGATTCCCAGGTAAAGGTTTACCCGGCAATTGGCCAGAAGGGCTAACTTCCTCTTGGGCAATTGCGCAGTGCTGGGAATTATCTGACATAGCGATTTAAATCTCTAACTTCTGATGGTTCTGCCAATGTTATGCTAATAGTTATTCTGAAAACACTTCTATCTTCAGTGTAACTATTTTAAACACATAGACTGAGCCCCATACGCATCTCCACCCCACCCGCATCCTCACACCCCAAATTCCCAAGGGGCACCTCCACTCTCACCCAGACTGACCAGCCTCTCCCCACGGTTTTCCCCACCCCTCACAACCACCCACATGGACTTCCCCACCCCTTCCTCCTCAAGCTGACACCCTGACCCAATCCAGATGGAACCTCCTCTCTCCTGAACTTAATCCACCCCCCTGACATGACCCAGTCTGACACCTTATCCCCTGACAAGCCCCCATCCCCATCCCTCTGACATGACCTGATGTGATTTGACCTGACCATAAGACATAGCAGCAGAATTAGGCCACTCGGCCCATCGGGTCTGCTCCGCCATTCAATCATGGGTGATATTTTCTCATCCCCATTCTCCCGCCTTCTCCCCATAACCCCTGATCCCCTTATTGATCAAAAACCTATCTATCTCTGTCTTAAAGACACTCAGTGAATTGGCCTCCACAATCTTCTGCGGCAAAGAGTTCCACAGATTCACCATCCTCTGGTTGAAGAAATTCCTCCTCATCTCTGTTTTAAAGGATTGTCCCTTTAGTCGGAGATGGTGTCCTCTGGTTCTAGTTTTCCCTACAAGTGGAAACATCCTCTCCACGTCCACTCTATCCAGGCCTCGCAGTGCCTTATAAGTTTCAATAAGATCCCCTCTCATCCTTCTAAACTCCAACGAGTACAGGCCCAGAGTCCTCAAACGTTCCTCATGTGACAAGTTCTTCATTCCAGGGATCATTCTTGTGAACCTCCTCTGGACCCTTTCCAAGGCCAGCACATCCTTCCTTAGATATGGAGCCCAAAACTGCTCACAATATTCCAATTGGAATCTGACAAGAGCCTTATACAGCCTCAGAAGCACATCCGTGGTCTTGTATTCTAATGTACCTAACTTTTTTGGGCACTAAGGGCAATTTAACATGGCTAATTTAGCATGGCCTAACCTGCATACCTTTGGACAGTGGGAGGAAACCGGAGCAACGGTACGAAACCCACATAGACACGGGGAGAACGTGCAGACTCTGCACAGACAGTGACCAAAGCCGGGAATCGAACCTGGGACCCTGGAGCTGTGAAGCAACAGTGCTAACCACTGTGCTGCCATGCCACCCATATGTGCTGTCTGAATCTTATCCGGCCTGAGTCACGAAAGTCGGACGAGACAGCACTTAAGAATTTTAGCATAAGTAGGTGGCTATGGAGCGGCAATTTGACACTGATTGCCTCTCCAAGGAAGTTATGGCACACGGGATTAAAGTAGCAGCTGAAATATCAAATGTTTAAAAAACAAATTTTAAATTTTGGAATTTCTTAGCATAATAGAGAAAATTGACTTTCAATAAATATAAGATTATTCTTTCAGGAACAGTGAGGGTGTTTAGCTGTAATTACGCCTCATTTAACAAGATAGAAGTTATCGTCAGTTCAGTGATTTCTAATTGACTGCATTTTAGGGGCCTCAACCCCACTGGGGAAGCATAGAATCATTGACAGCACCCTGTGGATTTCCACAATTAACTGCACATATGCAGACTTCAATCCAACAGGCAAGGTCGAGTGCGCGCAGGCTTTGAAAGTAGTACTCAGGCTTCGAAGAGAGGGTGGAGGAGCCTGAACCCGTATGCCTCTGATTCATTTCCTGCTAAGCTCTTTAAAGAGTTTGTTAATGGCTGGAGTGGAACAGAATGCAATTATCAAAGGAAGAGCAAATGGTCTGGGGCAACTCTTAGTGCACAGGAGATGACATCACAGAGGGGAGCCTTTATATATTGTGGCTGTTAATATCAAACCTTGCAAATTATATAACCTTGCAAAACGAGGCGCCCATGTGGTGGCACCCAGTTGTCATTGCTCTCCCATCTGTCCCATTCCTCAAGGCACTGGCAAGCCCAATCATGGCTACCTTTGAAAATCACCTCCCCTGTAGCCACCTAAATTGGCCAACTCCCGATTTAAAATGGCGAACGGCAATGGCTGATGGGAAAGTCAGCCAACAAGACAGAAACCGGAAGGTGCAGGTTTGCTGTGTATTAAAACTCTGCAAAAGGCCAGACAACATCGATACCAGCGACCATCAGCATAACAATGTAGCAGCCATCTGCATACTGATGAGCAATCCCCGGGAACAATAAATAACATTTTGGACACACAAAGCAAAGCCAGACTCCCCGGCACCAGCAGGAGCCAACACAAAGGAGGTGAATGAGCACCTCAAGACCGCCCATCAATCCAGTATTGGAGAAATCGAACCAAGCGATTGGGTCAAAGTCCTATCACTTGGGACCAGGTACAGGGTCAGCCCCCAAAGGCGGGTAGCCCCTGGGGACTATAAGAGTTAAGCCCCAAGTTCGACTCGCGCTCTTCACCTCTTCGTCCTGCCCGGGTCACCCAGCAACACAAAGCAACATTGACCGTGACCGGTGCAGTGACCATTGAACGAAGTAAGTCTTAATTTAACCCTCGCTATGAGATAGGCGCTCCTAGCTACCAATCCGTACCGACTTCGAATCCCGCAGACTCAGAACCCGAACGAAAGGCCTTTTGTTCCCCTGACCTGGTGGGCCAGTCCGAAGTTAAGTATAGGCCTATTTGTTGTAGAAGTAGCTTAGACGTAGAATTTGTGCATGAGTAGCGATTACTGTGTATAATAAATGTGCTTTGATTTGAATCTTACTAATCGGTGTATTGGGTTATTGATCATTACTTGGACTTGAACCTCGTGGCGGTACCATAAAGATACCTGCCGACTCGAAAGCAAAGGTAATAAAAAAGAGCAATTGAACCAAGGAGAAAGTTAGCAACATTATTTGGCGACTCTGGTGGGACCCGATCTCGAAGTGGCATAACCACTCCGGGAGAACCCAAGAATTTGAATTAGAGATCCAATTGGGAACAGAAAACCACAAGCGTTCAAGCAGTTCTGATCAATACTCATAATTCGGAAGTGTGTGTATGCGTAACTAACAGGGCGATAAGGTAAAACTGATCGATTTTTTGTTGCGACAAAACTGTCGGGAGTTTGTACTTCGGAAAGTAGCGAAAGCTGTACTCGTGTTTACAGCACCGCCTTAATACCCCTGTCCCAAATTTGAAGAGTAGCATTCGGATAGGAAAGATGGCAATGCAGGCAATGCAACGCCTCACGAACCCAGAGGAATTTGCAGTCGCAGCGACCAGCAGCAGTAGAGTGCAACAATGTCCCATTTGGGAGGAAGAGATCAGGCAATATCTCAAAGGGAAAGGATGGCCCCTTTGGAATGTATTCTGTGACAACGAGGAATCAGGCCCCGGGAGTTCAGGACATACTTGGTGGGAGAACCTGAGCGAGATTCACAAAAAGAGCTCAGGGAAAGCTCGCAAGCCGATGGCAATCGTGTCCTGCTTGGCACAATTGCGAGGCACAGAGGAGGTCGTTAGGACGCTCTGGAAAGAAGTAGAGGGCATACATCGAATGAGTAAGGTCGATGTAAGCGAGGTAGAAAGAGAGAATTTAGAATTGAGGAGGAAATTGGCAGCAAAAGATGGAGAGGTGGAGGATGCCAAAAGGGCTCACCAGTCTTGTCTGGCGCACTTAAGCAGCTTCCAGTCTCAATATGAAAAGGCCTATCAGGACACGCAACGTGCAGTCCTGGTACGTGAGGAAACAGAAAAGCAGGTAGAAGCATTGCAGAGATAGTGCAGCGACCTAAAGGCAGCGTTAAGAGCACTCCATGCTGCCACCACAGAGCAAAGACAAAGCACGCTAGATCACGCAAAGTGATGGAAGCAGATTGCAGAGCTGCAATCGCTGCTTTCAGTTCAGAAAGGATTCCAGGAAACCTTTGGAGCAAAGTTAGATGAGGAAGACGGCCCTGATTGGGGAGGATTAAATGAAACAGCGCAGAGATATGTTCAGGGAACATGTGCGCAAGGAAAGCCACAAAAGAGGAAAGCGCACCAACCCCCCACACAGCAAATAGTTCAGGCTCCAATGAACCCAGTAACTACCCACCGCACAGCCACAGCAGACAACACAGAATTTCTATACTCCACCCCCTTAACAGTGACCTAATTACGGGATGCATGCAATAAGATCACACCGTTCCTCCCCACCCCAGACTCCCACCATTTCTTTGCCACAGTAAAGCATCAGGCGACCATGTACGGCTTGGATGAGCGAGAGCATGTAAAGCTCACAGTTTTAAGTTTAGATCCTTCAGTCGCAGCAGCCCTTCCCGACCCACAGAATGTAGGAGGAGGCACTCTTGCAGAAATGCATACCGCGATCCTGGATGCGATTGGGTATAACCAGGGTGACCCCGTAGATGGCCTCAACAAATGCAGGCAAAAGAAACCCGAGCACCCCACAGCGTTTGCTGGACGCCTGTGGATCCACTTTGCAGCAGTCTTTGGAGATGTAGACCGTGCCCATTGGTCCCCAGACAACATGGCCAAGTGGACCTGCACCCTTATCTCCCATGCCACAGAAACAGGACAGAAAACTTGCGCGAGTTATGGTCCCTCAGAGGAGGCCCATAACCAAAAATGTGTTGTAAAGAGATTGTCCCGCGCCTGGGAGCAATCTGTACAAAGCAAACCCGCAGTTAAAATTCCCGAAGAAAAGCAGGCCGACGTTGATATACAGGTAGTTACAACACACCAGAACCCTGCATGGGTGAATGAAGGAAAGAACGGCCCCCCACCCAAGTCACAGGAGTGTTACAACTGTGGACAGTTGGGACACTTCGCAAGAGAGTGCAATGCCCCTAGAAAGCCACAGAAAGCCCAGCAGGCGGGCACTCTGAGTAAGAAGAAGACAGAGCCCATTCATAGTTTTAGCGTCCGTTCAGATCAGACGGACCTGACCGGAACGGACTGACGGCGTACGGGCTCCCCCAGTTGGGTCTGCGACACCCTTTGGGATAGGTCCGGACGACCGGTAGTTGCAGCGAAAATTCGGGGATAACCCATCGAGTCTCTCTGGGGCACAGGAGGGTCCCGCACCACAATAAATTCCTCCACCATGTTTCAAAAAGACACGTGGCCCACTACAGCCACATCACCCTCAGCGGCTTTACAGGCCACTCACAGCAGGGACACATCACAGCCCCTGTACCCATTCAAATCGGTACCATCACCACCAATCACCCCGTAGTTTTAGTCGATCTGCCCCACACAGCAGAACACATTCTGGGAATCGACTTCATGAATTCCCACAATCTTTCATTTGATCCAGTCAACCAGTATGTCTGGAAAATGGCAAAGTCTGCAAGAGCCCCCGCAACGCTCAACATAGGAGAATACGCCAACAAAATTAGCACAGTAGGCGAATTTTGGTTCAACCCGACCACGCTTAGCATGGACAAGCAGGTTAGGGCAGTTCTGCAAAAGAACAGGGCAGCATTCGCGACCCACAAGCATGACTGTGGACGGATGACTGGCTCTGTACAGATAACAGGGCCTGACCCTAGACCCCAAAAACAATACGGATTTCCCCAAGAGGCAGAGGGAGAAATCTCAAAGGTAATTGAAAGCTTATTAGAGCAGGGCGTACTCAGATCAGTAGCCTCCACTAATAATGCCCCGATTTGGCCAGTGAGAAAGCCCGATGGATCATGGCGACTGACCATCGATTACCGGGAACTCAACAAAATCACCCCCGCAGCAGCCCCCAAGGTAGCCACAAGTCCCGAGACCATGCTCAAGCAGGGACTCAATTCCCGATTCTTTACGGTTTTGGATGTCAGTCATGGATTCTGGTCCATTCCATTGGCAAAGGCGTGCCAGTACAAATTTGCCTTCACTTTTAAAAATCAACAGTACACGTGGACATGCCTGCCACAAGGATTCCACAACTCCCCCTCCATTTTCCACCGACAGCTGGCAAATGGTTTAGCCAAATTCTCTCACCCCGAATGTCTGGTCCAGTACGTAGACGACCTACTACTGCAGACAGACACCAAGGAAGAGCACATTGAGCTTCTGTCCGAACTCCTTGAACTCTTACACTCAATTGGTTGAAAAGTCAACCCCAAAAAGGCCCAGATTTTGGAAGATAAGGTGATATATTTGGGAACAATAATCACGCATGGTAAACGCGAGATCGAGCATAAAAGGATTGACTCGATTGCTAAATTGCCCTTCCCCAGAACGTTTCAGCCCTCCGGTCGTTTTTAGGACTGGTTGGCTCCTGCCGAAACCACATTGTCGGTTTTGCCAGCAAGGCAGCACCCCTCTCAGACCTCCTAAAGAAAGGAGCCCCCTGGGAATGGCTTCCGCAGCATACGGATGTTGTGGATGCGTTGAAGCAATCACTCATAGCAGCCCCCGCAATACAAGTTCCAGACCCGCTTTCCCCTTACGCTATAGAGGTAGCAACCACAGACCTCACCCTTTCGGCCGTGCTCCTCCAGGAACGGCACGACCAGTTAAGGCCCGTAGCTTACGCCTCCAGAATTTTAGCTGCTGTGGAGCAGGGATTTTCAGCCTGTGAGAGGCACCTGCTCGCAGTATTTTGGGCAGTTCAGTATTTTTCGTACATTACCGGACTGAACCCCATCACAATCCTCACAGAACACCCCCCCACCCAACTTTTACTGGACGGACTCAAGAACGGTACAGTCAGTCAAATAAGAGCAGCCAGATGGACCCTTCTCTTGCAGGGACGGGACATCACTGTGAAATGGACAAAGACCCACACTTTTTTAGCCGACAACTTACAGTACCACGGAACCCCCCATGAATGTGAAATTATCTCTCCACACCACAACACAGGCCCCTTTATTGCTAAAACAGCCCCCAGCACACAGACTCGTGTGAGCCCATAAGGATATATGTGGATGGATCTTCCACAGTATTGGATGGGAAGCGCATAACAGGTTGCGGTATATATGCGCCCTAGAAGAAATCGCAATAAAACTTCCAGCCACTTAGGCGCGCAGGCAGCAGAGCTTGCGGCCATTGCGTATATAGTGGAACACCCAGATTCCTTCCCCAGTCCAGCAGGCATATACTCGGACAGCCTCTATGTCTGCAATAGCCTCACGGAATTCCTGCCCCTGTGGAAAGCAAGAGGTTTTGTTTCCGCAGACGGAAAACCCCTCCCCTCAGCCCCATTGCTCCGTCACATTTTAGAGAGAGCACATAACAGGACTTTTGGGATAGTCAAAGTTCAAAGTCACCATCGTTCCTCCCCCCCCGGAAATGTAAAAGCCGACGCATTGGCTCAAGCAGGTTCCAGGCATGGGTATTTTTGGACACCCCCCCGAAAGCGCACCAGTGAATGCAGTTCAGGTCTCACAGACTAGGATCGAGGATCTCGTGGAGGCCCAGAAGCAGGACAGCAATCTCAGGGAGATTTTAAAAGGAAACTATCCAGCACCCTACGAGAGAGTTTAAAATGCTCTGACCACACATGACAGTGTGGTGTTAAAAGACACCTTTTATGTGGTTCCTGAACAGGACAATTGATTTGTTTATTCCATGACGATCATGGACATCAGGGAATCGATCCCACTACAGCCCACCTCAAGCAGCTTTGTTGGTGGCCGAATTTAAAGGACGATGTAAATCACTACATCGAGAATTGTCTTATCTGTGCCCAGAATAATCCGGACAGATATGCCAAAAAGGCTGAGTTTAGCCACACCCGACCCGTTAATGGCCCCTGGACTAACCTCCAGATTGATTTCATAGGACCATTTCCCCCTTGCAGGAATGGTTATAAGTATGTACTCGTGGTGATAGACACGTTTACAAAATGGGTGGAAGCATTCCCATCCAGGACAAACACGGCAAAGACCACAGCCAAGATTTTGACCCACCACATCTTTACAAGATGGGGACTCCCCCGCAGCATTGAATCTGAACAAAGTTCCCATTTTACGGGACGTGTCATGCAGAACATCCTCACGATATTTGGCATCACCCAAAAATTCTACACAGCATACCACCCACAGTCGAGTGGTACCGTGGAGCGCATGAATCGGACCCTAAAATCCACCCGCAGAAAAATGGTCCAGCAAAACAACACCACTTGGGACTCAGTCCTCCCTTTTGCGCTGATGTTTCTGCATAATACAATTTCAACTTCCACAGGCTACACCCCACACACCCTCATGACCGGACGCCCCATGAAAGGCACAGAATTGTTATTAGGTTTAGACTTGACCAGCCCCGAAGTGACGGCCCTCACACACGAGAAGGCAGTAGCGCAATTAATGAATAATGTTAAAACGGCTCAGCTAGCAGCCGCAGTGAAATTGGGCACAAGGAAGAAACAGAGCAAGGCTTGTTTCGACAAGACAGTGCATGCGACTGAGTACAGTGTAGGACAGCAAGTCATGCTCTCCGTATACAACCCCAGAACATTCCTGTCACCAAAGTACTCGGGTCCGTACTCCATTGCGGACAAAGCAAGCCCTTCCGTATACAAGATAAAGTATCCCAACGGAAAGACTGCATGGTTCCATATCAACCAGCTGAAGGCATATGGAACACAGTCCAACCACGCACACCACGTCATGCTCGACGCAGCACACCACACCCCGCCCACAGCCAACGTAACCCTACCATCCACCAACACGTCCAGCCCAGCCACGGACTCGACCTCGACTCCACCCCCGAAATATACACTCCGCCCCGGAACGCCCACCGACTGCAGCAGCGGAGACAGTGACTGTGACTCGGACGATAGCCACAGCACGCATCCCTACTATCCCCATGCAACAGGGCCCACACCCAGTGAATCCGACTACGCTTCGAGTGATCCCTTCATGATCACTTTCCTAAACAAACCCGACCACCGACCTACCATGACGACCCCAATTCCGTCCCCACACAACTAGACATCACCTAGGCACAGAGACAATTCGTACAGACTCGTCCGAAACGACGAGCGCGACCCCAGGCTGTCTTGCCTGGGGGCTCCTGCCTCCACCAGATGTGCATCAGCAGCTGTGTGGTGCTCACCAGATTGTGGCCCCGAAGCCTGACCACTAACATATCCCATCGAGATGTGTGTATCTGCGCTGGCGGAGGATGGGGCTGACAGCTGTGCCTCGACTATTACAGTGACATCCTCGGAGCTCTCCTCCGAGGTGGTCTAGTGGGAGGCTGGATAGGGTGCCGCCCAGGATGGGTCGGCGCCATAGGCTGGAGGACCTGCAGGAGAATGGACATGTGGTCAGTGGGAGAGATGGGTCAGTCAGCAAGGCAATGACAACTCACGTTTGACAGGTCCCCCTGAGGAGCCCGGTGGTTTCTCACATCTGCGGCGTCTGCCAGGGCTCCAGGTAGGTGGCCCTTCTGTCCTAGGCCACCCCACACGCCCAGGGCCCGCTCCTCGAACGTGGTGAGGATTCTTAGATCTGTCACACCACCGCCAGTCTAGGCCCTCTTCCGACGGTTATAAGAGAGGTTTTCCTGCGGGGACACAGAGAGGGCATCGTTAATCACACTCGTGGTTCACAGTGGTGGGTGGGGGGGTCTGAAGGAAGGTTTGGGGGGGGTTTGAAGGAGGAGGGAGCTGGAGGGACTGTTGGGAGTCGCATCAATAGTTGGGGGGTGCAAGTTCCCTTGGGCCTGGACAGGTCTTGGAGGAGGGAGATGTGTGGTTGGTGTCTACTCATTGATGCTGCCCGGTGTAGGTTATTGACCTTCTTACTGCACTGCAGGCCAGTTCTCCTGGTCACCCTCCTGGCATTCACAGCTACCGTCAACTCATCCAAGGCAGCACTGACTGCCCTATGGTTAACCCTCCAGGACCCTCGGGGGGACAGGACGTCCCTCCTGGCCTCCACGGCTTCTAGGAGCCTCCCTAGGTCAGTGTCCCCAAATCTTGGGGCTGGTGTCCTCGGCCCAATTGTTGCGAGCTGGCTGAACAAGTGCAGCTTAAGTGCTGCTCCGCCTTGTTAGCGGGAGCTGGCAAGTGTGGTGCCGGCGATTTGGCTGGCGAGCCTTTATTTGTGGCGATAAGTCCATGGGACCTCGTTAAGTGGACCAATTAATGTTGAATAGCGTTGCTGGCCACGCTGGGCTAAACGCCAGGAGGATCGCGGCAATTACCATTCGCTACAACACTTAGAAATCTTTCCGGAGAATCGCGCCCTTGAAGTTTCTTTGCTGAATCGCGGCCAAGGTATCTGAGATCAACTTCCACATACTTTATCCCTCTTCTTGCTTGTCTAATCTCACTAATTATATTTCCTGCCCTTCTTTAGTGTAACATTATTGTGAAGATGAAAGATACAAGAGTAATTGAGTAACTCTTCTATGAAGGATTCATTTTATGACATGTTTGGGAGTTAGTGCTGCCTCAGCTCTGGTGTGCTTAGCCAGTAAATCAATAAGCGATGGCTTTCTGAGGCGAAGGCCAATCCACATTGCCGACATTATCAATCTCATGCTAGATGAACCTATGTTCCACTACCCACAATGTGTTGATACCTTAAATTGCACAAAAAGAGTTAATATCCATCTGCATATTTGTAATTCTTCTAACATTCAGTGAACCATCCAATGAACATTAAAATTTCACTTCCAATTTCCTGTGGGCACCAACTAACTTGGCATGGCTGGATGAGCTACAGAAAGAATATGGCATGAAGAGTTCAATGGGAATCCTACTTCATACACCTATTTACAAGTCATGATAGGCAGGTGGCAACGGGCACAGCTATTTTAAAGTCACCCCTTTGCCTATACCTCATGTTATGGATCTGGACCAGAACCCGGACAAAACCCATTGTATTTGGTAAAATTGTGGGGAAATATTAATGTACCATCGGAGTGATAACACTGACAAATAGACTGCTTTCATGTTAAAATAAACTTAATTTTAAATACAGAATTAAGCACATTTATAACAAAAAAATAGCTTTACAGTTAACAGTTACAACATCTTAACTTACTTCCTGGAACCTGTCTCTTGATTCCAATTAAGCAAACACATATATATCAAAAACCACTGATGTATAAAGTGAACAACCAGATTTTACTTCATTATCTTGGTGCAGAGTCCTTGAAGAGCGAAACCTTTTTTTTAGGACCAAGCTGAAAGCCTTCTACTCAGCTTAGAATCCTGGAGAGAAACTATTTTATCCAGGCTGGCCTGGCTCCTCCCATTAACTACACCAGCTGCACTCAAAGCATACAGCATTCTTTTGTCTCCTGTTGCAAGACATGCCTTGATTTGTTTAGCCAGACTCAGACTGTTACAACATTACATTAGCCTCTCTATCTGCAAACCGGTAAAATGGCTTTTAATATCTATTTGCAAAACATTTCACCTGCAAAATTTTAGATTTAGATTTATTGTCATGTGTACCGAGGTACAGTGAGTATTTTTCTGCATACAGTGTAGGCAGAGTCAATGGGTGGGAGGTGGTCTTGCATGATAGACTGGGCTGCGTTCACGAGCCTCTGTAGTTTCTTATGGTCTTTGGCCAAGCAGTTGCTATACCAGGCTGTGATGCAGCCAGATAGGATGCTTCCTATGGTACACCTTTGGAAATTTGTAGGAGTCGTTGTGGACATGCCGGATTTCTTTAATTTCCTGAGGAAGTATAAGCGCTGTCGTGCTTTCTTAGTCATAGCATATAGCATCAACATGGGTGGATCAGGACAGATTGTTGCTGATGTTTACCCCTAGGAATTTGAAGCTGTCCACCATCGCTACCTCAGAACCATTAATACAGAGAGGGTCGTGAACGACACTTCGCTTCATGAGGTTCAAGATCAGCGCCTTAGGTTTGCTGACATTGAGGAAAAGATTGTTGTCATTGCACCATGCCACTAGGTTCTCTATCTCCTTCCTGTACTCTGACTCATCATGGTTTGAGATCCGACCACTGCAGTGGTCTCATCAGCAAACTTGTAAATGGAGTTGGAGCCGAATGTTGCCACACAGTCATGTGTGTATAGGGAGTATAGTAGGGGGCTAAGTACGCAGCCTTGTGGGGCCCCAGCATTGAGGACTATCATGGAGGAGACATTGTTTATCCTTACCGATTACGGTCTATGGGTCAGGAAGTCGAGGATCCAGTTTCAGAGGGAGTTGTTAGTTTCTCTGCTGTTTGGTCTTTTACACCTTTTGTTCTCTCTGGGGACTGCCATTAGCACTCTTTCCACTTGATTTCTGTGACTATTAGCACCCCATTTCCCTGGGTTTCTGTGGCTATGACTCATTTTTCATTCTCACTCCACAGTATAAATATTTCCCACTTTCTCTGTCGCACAGGGCTAAATCACTGGCTTTGAAAGCAGACCAAGGCAGGCCAGCAGCACGGTTCAATTCGCGTAACAGCCTCCCTGAACAGGCGCCGGAATGTGGCGACTAGGGGCTTTTCACAGTAACTTCATTGAAGCCTACTTGTGACAATAAGCGATTTTCATTTCATTTAATTTCATTTCATTTTAGCTTTGACAAAGGGTTATCTGGACTCGAAACGTTCGCTCTTTTCTCTCCCTACAGATGTTGCCAAACCTGCTGTGATTTTCCAGCATTTTCTCTTTGGTTGCAGAGGGTGGAGCCAAGACCTAAGTTTTGGAGTTTGGATATGAGCTTGGCTGGGATGGTGGTGTTGAAGGCGGAGTTGTAGTCAGTGAACAGTGTAGTGATCTCTGTATGTAGTAATGCATGATCAAGTAATGTTAAGCAAGTACAGACAAATGAACACTCGATGGCCACACTATCAAGACCTATAAAACGGTTTTCTCGCTCTCTCTTAGAGGAGAGTGTGTTAGGAGTGTGAAGAGTACAGAAGGGAAACAGCTAGAGAGAGAAGATTTTATAGACTTTAGTATATAGCATAATCTTATTTAATAGTTTAATCTATAGTTATTTGTTTGTTTACTAGATTAGTACTGAAGTAAAAGAACTCACTAGTTTATTTAATATTACTTGTTAAATTATTTTGTCATCACTGGAAGACTACGTCTACATTTCAAAAACTCGGTTAGACAAAAGAGTAATATATATATTGCAAAATAGTAATATAACATGGTACCAGGTCAGAATAATCTTTAAGAAAGACTAGTAAGTAAATTCAAACAAAGATAAAGTTCCGATACCGACTATTCGACTGATGAAGTCATCGCAGCAACAGAATCCTCAACAAGAAATCTATCTCGATGGACCAAGTGCAGGCTCCCAGACATCTGAAGACAACCGGTAACCTTAATCTAAATTGGAAACTTTTAAGCAACAATTCCAGCTTTATCTTGAAGCTAACAATGTAAATACTGCTCCAGAAGCTAGACGAATCGCGTTGCTTCTGTCCCTAGCAGGACAGCAAGCTATTGAAATCTACAACACATTTATTTTTGCTGCAGGCGAAGATCAAACTAAATTTGAACACATAATTGCTAACTTTGATGATCACTGCAGACGAACAAAATATTAGAGCGATTTAGATTTCATAAGCGAGTGGAAAAGATTGGAGAATCTGTGAATAACTTCATAACTGATCTAAAACTCTAAGCTCTGACCTGTAATTATGTTGATCTGCATGACTCTCTAGTGAGAGATCACATCGTCCATGGTATAACAGGTGAATCTTTAAGAGAAGCTTTAATATGCCAGAATGATCTTACGTTAAAAATAGCTATTGAAAAATGTATCTCCAGCGAACAAAGTAAAAGTCAATGCTTAGAATATTATCCGAAAGAAAAAGGAGCGAAAGTCCACCACGAGGCTGAGAAAATAAAAATGGTGTCGCAGGCAGCAAACAAGCATGTTCGGGACGGCGGCTAACTTGTGCAAGCATTTTCCACCTCGGGACATGCGCACATCGCACAAAAATATGAGACTCCGTAAAAGAGGTCTGCACATGCGCGAACGTCACTGATGAGTCAACAGGACAACGTCATGACGTGTTTCAGATGAGGAAATGTCCACTTAAAAGGGAACTGACAAGCTATTGGAAAACGCTGTTTGAGATGTTCAAAAATGAATCATTATGCTTCTCAGTACCAGTCTTCAGCTAATTATCTCCCACCTACACACAAAAAGAATTATAGAGTAAGAGCAATAGAGAAAGATGAAAAAGTCAATTCACCGCAAGATTTTTCCCAAGGTGATGAAATCTTCTCCTTGGAAAATACATTCTTTGTCGGAGTGATTGAAGCATCAATGAAGAGAGATCTTCAAGCAAAAAAGACAAATCTTCAAGCAACATAGACAGCTCTTTACGCAACTAAGAAAGCTCTTCAAGCAACAAAGAAAAAGAATCAGCAAGTCAACATCATTCATAATGAATGGATGACAACAGTACGTATCAACGATAGCCCAATAATATTTAAGCTAGATACAGGCGCTTCAGCAAATTTACTCAACTCTAAGGACTTGTCTACTATCACAGGTGACTACGACATAGTGTCTGCAGAATGTTCACTAAAAGATTACAATGGAAATCAAATCATTTTGTATGGTTTGTGTTATCTAACTGCCAGCAACAGTGAAATTCAAAGAAATCTAGTGGATGATCACCTATCTTCGCTATTGGGTGCTCAGGCATGTCAAGACTTACAGCTGATTCAGAGAATCTTCCTGAATACTTCTGAGAAATCTACAATAGAGGATGACATCCAGCAACTGATGTTTTTGATGGCATGGACACATTGCCATATCAATATAAAATTCTTCTTAAAAAAAATGCCAAGCCAGTTATCCATCAACCAAGATGAGTACCAGTACCTCTGAGAGAAAAATTAAAAGTTGAACTCATGATATTACCGTCTCAAGGGATCATCTTGAAAGTTACACAACCAACAGATTGGGTGAGCTCCCTAGTATGTGTAAAGAAACCATCTGGTGACACAAGGGTATGCATGGATCCTAAAGACCTCAACAGAAATATTCATCGAGAGCATTACCCGATACCTAAAAGAGAAGAAATCACCTCAGAAATGGCCAATGCCAAAATATTCACTACATTAGATGCCTCACAAGGATTTTGGCAGATGCAACTTGGTGACTCTAGCAATCTCCTCTACACGTTCAATACACCTTTTGGTTTCAGTAGGATGCCCTTTGGGCTAATTTCTGCATCAGAAATATTTCATCGTATAATGGAACAAATGACAGAGAATATTGAAGGTGTTCGTGTTTATGTCGATGACATAATCATCTGGTCTACCACAGAAGGAGAACACATGATACGAATAAGAAAGGTGTTCAAGAGAATTCATAAGTATGGGTTAAAGCTAAACCATTCGAAGTGTATGTTTGCCACGTCATCACTAAACTTTCTTGGTGACAACATAACAGCACATGGTATCAAACCTGACAATGATAAGATTCAAGCCATTAAAACAATGCAGCTACCGAAAGATAAAAAAGCGGTACTGAGATTCCTTGGGTTTGCGAATTTCTAGGAAAATCTATATTGAATCTCTCATCCAGAACTACTGCATTGCGTCAGTTCATCAAAAGAAACACTGAATTTGAATGGACTCAGCGTCACAATGAAGAATGGTTAAATCTAATGCAACAGCTCATTCAGGTTCCAAGCTTGACATTCTTCGACCGGACAAAACCCACGAAAATATCGACTGATGCCGGTCAAAATGGCATAGGTGCAGTTCTGTTACAGCAAGACGACCACAACAACTGGGTTCCAATCGCGTATGCATCCAGAGCAATGACATCAACTGAGTGCAGGTATGCCCTGATTGAGAAAGAATGCCTTGGGCTTGTTACAGGAATTACAAAATTTCATGATTATGTATACGGCTTACCAAAATTTACTGTGGAAACAGATCATCGTCCTCTTGTTAACATTATCAACAAGAATCGAAATGGTATGACACCTAGACTGCAACGGCTTATGATGAAACTGCGAAGATATGATTTTAACCTTATCTACACTCCAGGTAAAGAGTTACTCATAGCAGACACTCTGTCAAGATCAATTGACACAGACATCACACAACAAGAATCAATCAATGATATTGATGCTCATCTACAACTATCTAGAGAATCACTTCCTGCGTCCAATCACAAACTTCAACAGGTATGTGATGAGACACAGAGGATGCCACTTTCAGCAAAGTAATCCATCAATTGCAGAATGGATGGCCAAAAGGTCACTGTCCACGATACCAGAGTATACAGTCCGAACTGGCAGTATTAGATGGTATTCTACTGCGACATGTCAGGATGGTCATTCCAGAGAGTCTAAGGTCAGAGATGCAAAGCAATCTTCATGAAGGCCATCTTGGCATCGACAAGTGCAAACAAAGAGCAAGGCAGGCTGTGTACTGGCCAGATATTAATCAAGGTATCACAGACATGATCATGTCATGTTCTACTTGGCAAAAACACCAAAATCAGCAATGTAAAGAGAAATTGCAGCAGCATGACATTGACAAGTCACCTTGACTCAAAGTAGGTATAGACCTTTTTCCTTCGTATGGCAAAGATTACATTTTAGTCATTGACTATTATCTGAACTTTCCAGAAGTCATGAAACTGATTGATCTCACGTCCACAGCATTATTAAAGCATGCAAAGACACCTTTGTGAGACATGGAATACCGCAAACCATAATGTCTGATGGGTCTGTGTTTTATCAGCTGGGAATGGATGGAATTCGCAACAACTTACAATTTCTGCCACATCACCTCAAGCCCTCATTTCCCGCAATCTAATGGAAAGGTTGAAAAAGGTGTTTGAATTATCAAACAATTTTTCAGTAAGGCTCGTGATTCACAATCTGACTTCTACTTAGCTTTGTGATCTTACAGATCATCACCACTAGCCTCAGGATTATCACCACCACAAATGTTGTTTAACAGAAACATTAGGACAACATTTCCTCAAGTGCATATTACTGATCAGGATCAACATGATGTTGTAAAAAAACTTCATCACCAACGTCAAAAACAGAAAGAGTACTATGATCAACATGCCAAGAATCTGAAAACTCTTGAAGCAGATGATACTGTTCGCATCAGACTTCTTGATGGAGGTTGGTCAGACACTGCTCGAGTTCTCAAACAAGTATCACCTAGATCATATCTGATTAAAACTTCAGATGATGTACTCGTCAGAAGAAATTGTGCGATCTACAAGTTAAGGTTCACGCACCTGTTTTTCCTGATCTTGATTTACATCAATCCGTCTCAAGACATGAAGAACAACGTTCTATTCCACCAGAGAGACAGAACATTAAAACTTCTACCTCACCGTTGAAATTAAGAAGATCTACAAGAAGTAGACACAAACCGCATAGACTCAATCTATGAACTTTAAAGTGTTTCAAGTATTTGCTGTACTATGCTAAACTACTACATTTCTAATGTACAATTTTCTTTTGTGCTCACAAGAAAAGCGTTTTAAAAAAGGGGGATGTAGTGATCTCTGTATGTAGTAATACATGATCAAGTAATGTTAAGCAAGTACAGGCAAATGAACACTAGATGGCCACACTATCAAGACCTGTAAAAAGGTTTTCCCACTCTCTCCGAGAGGAAAGTGTGTTAGGAGTGTGGAGAGCACAGATGGGAAACAGCTAGAGATAGAAGTTATGAATTTTAGTATATAGCATAATCTTATTTAATAGATCAATCTACAGTTATTTGTTTGTTTACTAGTTTAGTATTGAAGTAAAAGAATTCACTAGTTTATTTAATATTACTCATTAAATTATTTTGTCATCCCTGGAAGACTATGTCTATATTTCAACAACTCAGCTAGACAAAAAGAGTAATATATATATTACAAAATAGTAATATAACAAACAGGAGTCTGACATATGTTTTCTTGTTATCGAGATGCTCCAGGGATGAGTGCAGGGCCAGGGAGATGACATCTGTTATGGATCGGTTGTGGCGATAGACGAATTACAGTAGATCAAAGCAATCTGGAAGGTGGAGTTGATGTATCTCATGATTAACCTCTTGAAGCACTTCATAATAATAGATATCAGGGCCACCAGTCTGTAGTCATTGAGGCACGTTGCCTGGTTCTTCTTTGGTACCGATATGATAGTGGTCTTCTTGACATAGGTTGGAACCTCGGAGCGGAGTAGGGAGAGGTTAAAGATATCCATGAACACACCCGCCAGTTGGTCTGTGCACAATCTGAGTGCATGACCATGGACACCATCAGGCCCTGTTGCTTTCCGTGGGTTCCCTTTCGAGAAGGCCGATCTAACTTCTGAGACTGTGACCGTAGGTATGGGTGTGTCCGAGACTATTGGGGCAGGTGACGTTGGTTCGTTGGCTTCCTGCTCAAAACGAGCATAGAATGCATTGAGTTCATTGGAGAGGGTATCCTGTTGCCGGAGATTCTACTCGGATTTGCTTTGCAGTCCATTGTATTTTTTAAGCCATGCCACAAACGACGAGGGTTCGTGTCATTAAGCTGGAACTAACTTAGTCTGGTATTTTCTCTTGGCATCCCTGATGGATGTGCAGAGGTCATACCTATATTTCTTATATAGGTCAGGGTCACCATAGTTGAATGCCTCAGACCTCGACTTCAGTAGGGAGTGAATTTCCCCGTTAAACCATGGTTTCTGGTTGGGAAACAGACGTACTACCTTCTATGGCACGCAGTCCTCGACACACTTACTGAAGAAGTCTGTGACAGCAGCGGCATACCTGTCTACGTTGGCCACCGATTTCTTGAATATGGACCAGTCCGCTGACTCCAAGCAGTCGCGTAGAAAGTCTTCCGTTGCCTCTGACTAGCATTGCACGACCTTCTTAACCGCATCCTCCCGCTTAAGTTTCTGCATGTATGCTGGGAGAAGGAGGACCATATTGTGGTCTGATTTTCCGAAATGTGGATGGGGCATGGAGTGGTAGCCGCCCTTGTGTAGCAGTGGTCAAGGCTGTTAAGTCCCCCAGTGGGACATGTGTTGGTGGAATTTTGACAGGACACTCAAGGGTGGCCTGGTTGAAGTCCTCAGCCACGATGAACAAGGCCTCCAGGTATTCCATTTCCAGGTTGTTTAAAGCGGTGTACAATTCATCAAGCACCTTCTTCACTTACGCCTGGGGTGGAACGTAGACCGCTGTGATAATGACAGAGGTGAAATCCCGTGGAAGGTAGCATGGATGGCACTTCACAGTCAGGTATTCCAGTACCAGGAAGCAGTAGTTCGCCAGGGTCGCCACGTCTGGGCATCGGGAGGCGTTGATGATAAGGCAAACTCCTCCATGCTTCGCCTTGCCCGAGGACGTCATGTGGTCCATCCAGTGAATTGAGAAGCCCTCAGGTGTATGGCACGCTCCAGAGAAGCAGGAGTGAGCCATCGTCCCTAAAACAGAGCACACAGCACTTCCCTCTGAGAGGCAAGTCTAGCGTTAAGCTCATCCAGCTTGGTTTTGGTCCCTTGGACGTTTGCTAGGAGTATGCTGGGGAGAGGAGATTTGATTACCTCACTTATAATCATTTTTCATTTCATTTCATTTCATCACTGCTCTAGCAGATTTGTCTGTAAGCATTTTTACCGAGGTTTTAATAATATTGCTGCAAAAATACAAAGTATGACACTTGCTTATATTCATCACACTCAACAAACAAAGCTGGAGCCCAACATTTTCATCCTTGAGCTTTGGCACATTGACCATTTTAGGAATGCTCAAGTTAGAAGCTCTCAGCGGTTATGCGCATTAATGTTATGCAGTCTCTTCATATCCTGTGGAATTCCGTCACTGCGTTAAACAACCTACAGCTAATGTGAGAACACAGAAACAAAAGAGATAAGGGCCTTCAAGGCGGAAATATTAAATTGTTCCCAAAATTTAAAGTGCCACCACCTTGAGGAAATTCTGCCCCCTGAATTGTAAACATTTCACCTCAAACACCGGGGTTCAAAAATAATTTGATACTTCTAAACCAGTTGACTTATGCACCAAGGGTAGCAAGACATTTCAATTGTAGAAGTGTTGCTAGATTAAGTTATTTCTCACTGTTTGACTCACCAGTCTCTATGGAAAAGGCAGGCTGTCTATTATCGGGGAATCAACTGTGATTCCACTCAGAATGCCAGTGTTTTGTTTTACACACTCTGTTCAGACATTTGCGTACCTTCCCAGGAGCATGTTGAAATGTACCAGTCTGCTTTTCAACACATCAGAAACAAATTTTCAACATCTCAAAGGCGCTGGCAATACTCATATGAATAGATGTCTGTGCCTGGTTATTTCTGTGTTCAGGGCGGCTGTGAGGATGGAGGTAAGGGACATTTTGACAGCCTCTGGAGGCACTTGCCACCGCTGCTCTCAAGCCAACCCTACAGTCTCAGTGGGACAGTCAGATGTGTGAAAGAGTGAATGAACAATGGCACTTAACTATTGTGCTTCCATTTGCTTGCGTTCAGTTCAAGAGAGAAAGTCTGTTGTTTGTAATGTGACCTGGTTGACGGACTGATCATTGTATAATCTCTGAAAAGGTGCCTGGAAGGAGCGTATGCATTGAAGCTGTTAGCTGCTGTCACCTCCACAGCTATTGGTAATGCAGTGGAAATTATATAATTAAATTGTGAATCGCTGCAGCTCCTCAGCTGGGACAGTTCGAACTTGTCTCATAGAATTTACAGTGCAGAAGGAGGCCATTCGGCCCATCGAGTCTGCACCGGCTCTTGGAAAGAGCACCCTACCCAAGGTCCACACCGCCACCCTATCCCCATAACCCAGTAACCCCACCCGACACTAAGGGCAATTTTGGACACTATGGGCAATTTAGCATGGCCAATCCACCTAACCCGCACATCTTTGGACTGTGGGAGGAAACCGGAACACCCGGAGGAAACCCACGCACACACGGGGAGGATGTGCAGACTCCGCACAGACAGTGACCCAAGCCGGAATCGAACCTGTGACCCTGGAGCTGTGAAGCATTTGTGCTATCCACAATGCTACCGTGCTGCCCCAGTCTGCTAAGCATAAATCTCCTCAGGCTTTTATCTTTCAGTAACAGACAAAGAATTCAACCTGAGGCAAAAACTTTGTCTGGAGGGGCACTGTTTTCTCCCTTGCAACGTTTTTTGTCCTCTTTTATTGATACTACCTGGTGAATCAGGGTCAATTTTAAGGCCAACTCCTATCTGGTATAAAGTCAGCAGTCAATAATACTGAAGATCATCATTGCAAACTGTACGTCGGTATTGTTTCTCGTGTTCTGTCCCATAATCATGAACTCAATGGCCAGGGTTTTCTGGCCTGCAGGACTTTCCGGAGCCACCAAAAATCAATGGACTTCTGCCTGGCCTTCCAAATTTTCCCTTTCCGCCTGCGACAGTTCCCACCATGAGCTGGCCTGGAACATCCCGGCCAATGGTAATAATCACTTTGCCACTGGTGTACAGTAGCACCTAGAACATGTGAAACAATGACAATGCGGCTCGCACTGTTTACTAGGCTTCTTGCTCCCAACATTAAATTCACTCAATCACAATTGTCCAAATCCTTTTGCTCGGACTGAATATCCCACCACCTCATCCTAACCTTCTGTTCTTGGAAGCAATTTTGCCCACCATAGCAATTATTGGGCATCTTTGCCTGGCTTTATTTTTTACTATAGTCCATCTAATACAGTTTCAATACTAATAAACATTAAAGCTAGCTGCATTCAAAATGAAACCCGTTAATTAACTCAAACTAAATGCTGCAAAGATTAGCCCCCAAGTCTATAGGCATGAAGGAGGAACTAATCCATATAATGCAAAGACAATGCAGTGTGATTTATTAAGTTACATGTATTACGGGAAGCTCCTTTTGAATTTAGCTGACAGTTATTCAAATCCATTACTGTTGGTTAGATATCTAAGAGTGGAAATGTTCATGAGATTGAGGTCGTCGGTACTTACATGGAGCTCGGTCAGCTCCTAGAGTTGGCAGGACTATACCGGTAAGAAAACAATTCTGCATATAGAAGTTTATTTAGAAATAATAATCCAACTTCACGATTGTAACATTTATGACTTTGCCTTTCAGGAGTTAAAGTAATATCTATAGAAAATGTGTGAGCATCATTAATGGGTCTCCCATGGAGTTGCACAAAGGAAAGACTGAAGCGAAGTGGAGATAAGGAGGTTGTGGTAATTTGACAGGGGTGTGTCTAATTAATTTAGTCCCGAGTTGATACTCATGCATTTTGTCTGTATATTACTAATATTATTGTACCTACACCACATGGACTGCAGCAGTTCAAGTAACCTGCTTATCACCACCTTTTCGGTGGTGCCAATTCGGAATGGGCAACAAATACTGGCCCCGGCAGCAATGGCCACATCCTGTAAAAGAATGAAGGGCAGCACGATGGCGCAGTGGGTTAGCACTGTAGCCTTACGGCGCCAAGGTCCCAGGTTCGATCCCGGCTCTGGGTCACCGTCCGTGTGGAGTTTGCACATTCTCCCCGTGTTTGCGTAGGTTTCGCCCCCACAATCCAAAAATGTGCAAGCTAGGTGGATTGGCTAGGCTAAATTGCCCCTTAATTGGAAAAAATGAATTGGGTACTCTAAATTTATTTTAAAAAAGTAAAAGAATGAAAAAATATATTACTTATAATCAAAAAGAAAAATATAGTGCAATTTGAGAAACAGCGTTGGTTGGAGAATAAGAATTTCTCTATAATTCAAGCTGAGCAACCAGGGGATGCTCTACAGCACCACCACTGGTGGGAAGATACAGGTGGAATTTTCTGGCCATTCGTTGGCGGTGGAGGTACGCTGGTCTTGCCTGCAGTGCACCCCTCCCCCCGACATACAGGTTTCCCGGCGGCGTGGGATGGCTTCAATGGGAAATCCCATTGACAGCGACAGGAGCAGAGAATCTCGCCACCAACGAACAACGCGCCGCCTCCCACCGCCGAGAAACATGTGGCTGGGAGGCCGGAGAATCCCGCTCATAATATCAGCATGACCATCCACAAAACTCACAAGCATCATATTTTGTAGTTGAAAATTTATTTAGCATCTTCAATGCGATAAAGTCATCCCAAAACACTTCACAGGAAGGAATGTCGTTAAGCAAAATCTCACACTGAGCTACGGAGGGATACGTTAGGACAAGAAGCTTAGTCAAAGAGTAAGATTTTAAGGAACATCTTAAGAAGGAAAGTGAGGTAGAGAGGTGGAGGTTTTCAGGAAGGAAATTCCAGAGTTTAGTGCCTTGGAACAGAAGATATAGCCAACAGTGATGGAGCAATTAAAATCTGGGAGCCACAGAAGATTTCAGAGAGCAGGGTTGAGATTTTGGAGGGATTTGAAAACAAGGATGAGAATTTTAAAATTAAGGCACAAAAATGTGACAACAACATGTCATAGAGTCATTACAGCACAAAAGAGGCCATTCAGCCCATCAAATTTATTATCAGTGTTCCCTTAGCCTTATATCAGCAGATAATGGGAACCCTTCTCTTTTCCTAAAAGATCTATAGCCGTCATGATCTTGAACACCACTACCAAATCGGCCCTCAATTCCCGTTAATCCAAAGAAATCAATCTCAGCTTTTCCAATCTAGCCTTGTAACGAAAACCCTTCTTCACTGGAACCATCCTAGTAAACCTCCTTTGCACGGTCTCAGGGAGTCTCACACCTTTCCTAAAGTGTGCTGAGAATGCAATTACAAACCTTCTCAACTAAACAATACGAGAAATGCAATCATGAATTCGGAACTAAATTGATTTATTTGCAACCAGCAAAGGATACACAGAAAATATTCTATGGCCATAAATGTCAATTTGAACCGAGACACCATTTAAAATCATAGAATCATAGAATTTACAGTGCAGAAGAAGGCCATTTGGCCCATCAAGTCTGAACCGGCCCTTGGAATTAGCACCCCACTTTTAAAAAATTAGTTTAGAGTACCCAATCCATTTTTTCCAATTAAGAGGAAATGTGCCAATCCACATACCTTGCACATCTTTGGGTTGTGGGAGTAGAACCCACGCAAACACGGGACAGTGACCCAGAGCCGTGATTGAACCTGGGACCGATATCGTGTTGCCCCACGATATTATTTGAATATCCAGTGCCTAATTTACTTAATACACTTCTTCAGCACATTTTCATCATCGTCACACAGAAAAACATTGAGATTAATTCTCCGCCTCCCCAGCCGTGTGTTTCTCGGCACCACGCCGTCACTGGCAGCGGGATTCTCCGTGCCCGCCGCTGGCCAATGGGATTTCTAATTGTAGGCACCCTCATGCCGCCGGGAAACCCACAGGTGAGATGGCACTGCCAGCGGAATGGAGATTGCCGCCGGTGGAGAATTCACTCCATTATATTTTTATTGTTATGTGGCATTGGCTATTTACCATTACCAACCAGTGTAAAGTAGAAATTGTTCATACTTGATTATCATGCTGTCATCCCTCAATTTGAAATGGAATCATAGAATCACTGCAGTGCAGAAGGAGGCCATTCCGCCCATTGAGTCCGCACCGACCCTCCAAAGCGCACCCTACCTAGACCCTCACCCCCACCCTATCCCCAAAACTCCAACTAACTCTTTGGACACTAAGTGGCAATATAGCATGGCAATCTGCCGAATCTGCATATCTTTGGACTGCAGGAGGAAACTGGAGCACCTGGAGGAAACCGGAGTAGCATAAACATAATATTGCAATCCCTACGTTTCCAGTGAAGTGGATTTTGCTCTGTGCAGCTCAAGAAAATTTCTCGGGCAGGTTTATGCAGCTGGTGACAGCTACTCTACTGCAGGCTTCAGGGACCCGCTGTTTGCCAGTAGCTTCACTTGTATCATTTAAGAGTATACTGCAACACTAGCGAAAAGAGGTTTAAAAAAAATCTCCTCCCTTCCCGTCAAATCCGTAGACTTGAATAACTAAAAAAGAAAGGCAGTGAAGAAAATTGTCTCATAAAACTTCTTGAGAAATCCCGAACAGCCTCACAAATTCAACAAGCTCGAATCACATGAGCAAAATGTGAGGCAGGGGAGCTTAATATCTCACTTTATTTCTCCTTGGTATCACATTGTGATCTCAGTGGTTTCTCTACTAAAAGCTGATGCAGTCTCCAGAGGTAAATCAGCAGATTAGTATTAGATTCCTGGCTCCAATTAACCTTTAATTTGACTGATATTACTCATCCCCTCATTTCCAGTTGAAATCCCTGCTAAGGGTGCGTCATGCTTGGTCCTAAAGAATTTGTCACGGAGAGATTTTAATAGAGAGGAAAGATAAAGGTATGTAATCCTGAGAGGATTACAGTCGTCCTATTTCACTACAAGCTTCTGCGAGACAGATTTTCTCAGTCTTCCTTTCAGTTCATTTAAAGGGCAGCGTATCTGAGTGTCGGGATTGCACCACAACGCAGAGAATATTCAGCACCTTTGCAATTCATTTCGACAGGATTTTGCCAACAGCACACTTCATGTTTTATTTCAGCTGTTATTTTTGCCATTACTTTACCTCCCAAAAGCACATTGATATGCCAAGTTCTGACATATTAAATTCATTCCATTCTTGAGGGACAAATATATCACCATAATTACAAAGGTTCAACAGCCTCCTCAGATTATTCGCTGTCATTGTGACCTGTAAAAACAACTGAGTGTTACATTCACTCGCACAAACAAAGTCATCTTGAGCAGCTTGAATTTAAATACACATAATCCTTCCAACACAGGTAACAGTACAACCGGTCAACCATGGTTAACTTTGTTTCTTGTGAGTTTTTAGTAGAGAAATAATCACTGTAAGTGCATGTAATTAATTACACATATCTACCTACCTCTCTGTGTCCAGCAAGTTTTTGTCCATCACATTGCTGTGTCATTCCTCAGGCATCCTACATGTTGATGTGCACATTTATTGCAATGAATGTGCTCAAACTTCAGAATGATAAAACAAAAAATCACAGTTGAAAATGCTTGGAAAGTTGGTAGATAAATTTCCAATAAGGAACTATTCATTAACCAACATCACTGAAACAAATTATCTGGTCATTATCTCATTGCTGTTTGTGGGACTGTTGTCGAATAAATGGGTATTGGTTGTGTTGATGAAACAACGATGTCGATGATGATGGAAGCATAACATCAGGGTCAGTAGACCAAGTGGCTCCAAACGACCAGGACGCCGAAAAGTCTGTGTCCAGAGAACAACCTGCTTATCATGAGGTCTTGGATGCAAATAGTTCGACATAGAACATAGAACATTACAGCGCAGTACAGGCCCTTTGGCCCTCGATGTTGCGCGGACCTGTGAAACCACTCTAAAGCCCATCTACACTATTCCCTTATCGTCCATATGTATATCCAATGACCATTTGAATGCCCTTAGTGTTGGCGAGTCCACTACTGTTGCAGGCAGGGCATTCCACGACCTTACTACTCTCTGAGTAAAGAACCTACCTCTGACATCTGTTTAAACTAATGTGGCAGGGGGATGGGAACCGATGCAGGAATGACTATGATTTAGTGGCCATTACTGAAACATGGTTAAAAGATGGTCACGACTGGGAGTTAAATATCCAAGGGTATCAGACTATACGAAAGGATAGAATGGACGGTAAGGGCGGTGGTGTAGCTTTGTTGTTTAAGGATGGCAATAGTAAGGGATGATATTGGTGCTATGGAGGACAAGGTTGAATCAATTTGGGTGGAAATCAGGAATAGTAAGGCAAAAAGGTCACTGATTGGAGTAGTCTATAGGCCACCAAATAGTAACAGGATGGTAGGGCAGGCAATAAGCAAAGAAATAACAGATGCATGTAGAAATGGTACAGCGGTTATCATGGGAGATTTTAATCTGCATATCAATTAGTTTAACCAGGTTGGTAAAGGCAGCCTTGAGGAGGAGTTTATAGAATGTGCCCGGGATAATTTCCTGGAACAGTATGTAATGGAACCTACAAGGGAACAAGCGGTCCTAGATCTGGTACTGTGTAATGAGGCAGGATTGATTAATGATCTCATAGTTCGGGATTCTCTTGGAAGGAGCGACCACAATATGGTGGAATTTAAAATACAGTTGGAGGATGACAAGGTAAAATTAAACACTAGTGTTTTGTGCTTAAACAAAGGCGATTACAATGGGATGAGAGAAGAACTAGCTAAGGTAGACTGGGAGCAAAGACTTCATGGTGAAGCAGTTGAGGAACAGTGGAGAACCTTCCGAGCGATCTTTCACAGTGTTCAGGAAAGGTTCATACCGACAAAAAAGAAAGACGGTAGCAAGGGGAAAAATTGACCGTGGATATCTAAGGAGGTGAGGGAGAGTATCAAATTGAAGGAAAAAACATACAAAGTGGCAAAAATTAGTGGGAGACTAGTGGACTGGGAAGTCTTTAGGGGACAACAGAAAGCTACTAAAAAATCTATAAAGAAGAGTAACGTAGGCTATGAAAGTAAACTGGCTCAGAACATAAAGCAGATAGTAAAAGCTTCTACAAATATATAAGACAAAAAAGAGTGGCTAAGGTAAATATTGGTCCTTTGGAAGATGAGAAGGGAGATTTAATAATAGGAGACGGGGGAATGGCTGAGGAGCTGAACAGGTTTTTTGGGTCAGTCTTCACAGTGGAGGACACAAATAACATGCCAGTGACTGATGGAAATAAAGATATGATAGGTGAGGACCTTGAGATGATTGTAATCACTAAGGAGGCAGTATTGGGCAAGCTAATGGGGCTAAAGGTAGACAAGTCTCCTGGCCCTGATGGGATGCATCCCAGGGTGTTAAAAGAGATGGCTAGGGAAATTGTAAATGCACTAGTGATAATTTATCAAAATTCACTAGACTCTGGGGTGGTCCCAGAGGATTGGAAAGTAGCAAACGTGACACCACTGTTTAAAAAAGGAGGTCGGCAGAAGGCGGGTAATTATAGGCCGGTAAGCTTAACTTCGGTTGTAGGAAAAATGCTGGAATCTATCATTAAGGAGGAAATAGCAGGGCACCTGGAGGGAAATTGTCCCATTGGGCAGACGCAGCATGGGTTCACAAAGGGTAGGTCGTGTCTGACTAATTTGGTAGAATTTTTTGAGGACGTTACCAGTGCAGTAGATAACGGGGAGTCAATAGATGTGGTATATCTGGATTTCCAGAAAGCTTTTGACAAGGCGCCACACAAAAGGTTGCTGCACGACACAAGAGGTGCAGGACAGAGTGATCTCAAAGACATGGGTGGGGGATGGTAAGGTGTCAGATATATATAGGGAAATGAGGGACGAAGGGGAGACTATGGTAGATGAACTAAAAGGGAAATGGGAAGAAGAGCTGGGGGAGGAGATCGAGGAGGGGCTGTGGGCAGATGCCCTAAGCAGGGTAAACTCGTCGTCCTCATGTGCCAGGCTAAGCCTGATTCAGTTTAAGGTATTACACAGGGCGCATATGACTGGAGCACGGCTCAGTAAATTTTTTGGGGTGGAGGATAGGTGTGCGAGGTGCTCGAGAAGCCCAGCGAATCATACCCATATGTTTTGGTCATGCCCGGCACTACAGGGGTTTTGGATGGGGGTGACAAAGGTGCTTTCAAAAGTAGTGGGGGTCCGGGTCGAACCAAGCTGGGGGTTGGCTATATTTGGGGTTGCACAAGAGCCGGGAGTGCAGGAGGCGAGAGAGGCCGATGTTTTGGCCTTTGCGTCCCTAGTAGCCCGGCGCATGATATTGTTAATGTGGAAAGAAGCCAAGCCCCCGGGGGTGGAGACCTGGATAAATGACATGGCAGGGTTTATAAAGCTAGAGCGGATTAAGTTCGTTCTACGGGGGTCGGCTCAAGGGTTCACCAGGCGGTGGCAACCGTTCGTCGAATACCTCGCAGAAAGATAGATGGAATGGAAAAAAGAAGGCAGCAGCAGCAGCCCAGGATCGGGGTGTGGGGGGGGGGGGGGTGGGGGGGGAGGGGGGGGGTGGGGGGGGGGAGGAGGAACCAGAAGGACTCTCAGGGTTGTTAATCTATACTGTATAATATGTATAGGTCGTTGCGACAGATAATTATATATTGGACTGTTAAATTATATTTTTGGAGAGTGTTACTTGTGATAAGGCAGTTGCCAATTAGGGTTAGTTTTCATTTTTGTTATTTATTATTTATTCTTTTTTGTTTATAAAATAGGTCATTGTTATTTGTGTTGTTATAATATTGTGTAAAGGATGCACAATGTACTGTGTTGGTTGACCAAAAATTTTCAATAAAATATTTATTTAAAAAAAGGTTGCTGCACAATCTAAAGATGCATGGCATTGAGGGTAGAATGGTAGCATGGGTAGAGGATTGGTTAACAACAGAAAGCAAAGAGTGGGGATAAATGGGTGTTTCTCTGGTTGGCAACCTGTAACTAGTAGGGTCCCTCAAGGATCAGTGTTGGGCCCGCAGTTGTTCACAATTTACATAGACGATTTGGAGTTGGGGACCAAGTGCAATGTGTCAAAGTTTGCAGACGACACTAAGATGAATGGGAAAGCAAAAAGTGCAGAGGATACCGGAAGTCTGCAGAAGAATTTGGATAGGTTAGGTGAATGGGCTAGGGTCTGGCAGATGGAATTCAATGTTGCCAAGTGTGAGGCTATCCATTTTGGGAGGAATAACAGCAGAATGGATTATTATTTAAACGGTAAGATGTTAAAACATGCTGCTGTGCAGAGGGACCTGGGTGTGCTGGTGCACGAGTCGCAAAAAGTTGGTGTGCAGGTGCAACAGGTGATTAAGAAGGCTAATCGAGTTTTGTCTTTCATTGCTAGAGGGATGGAGTTCAAGACTAGGGAGGTCATGCTGCAATTGTATAGGGTGTTGGTGAGGCCGCATCTGGAGTATTGTGTTCAGTTTTGGTCTCCTTACCTGAGAAAGGACATATTGGCACTGGAGGGAGTGCAGAGGAGATTCACGAGGTTGATCGCAGAGTTGAGGGGATTAGATTATGACGAGAGGTGGAGTAGACTGGGACTGTACTCACTGGAGTTTAAAAGGATGCGGGGGGATCTTATTGAAACATATAAAATTATGAAGGGACTAGATAGGATAGATGCGGGCAGGTTGTTTCCACTGGTCGGGGAAAGCAGAACTAGGGGGCATAGCCTCAAAATAAGGGGAAGTAGATTTAGGACAGAGTGTAGGAGGGACTTCTTCACCCAAAGGGTTGTGAATCTCTGGAATTCCTTGCCCAGTGAAGTAGTTGAGGCTCCTTCTTTAAACGTTTTTAAGAAAAAGATAGATACCTTTCTAAAGAATAAAGGGATTCGGTGTACGGGCCGGAGAGTGGAGCTGAGTCCACAAAGATCAGCCATGATCTCATTAAATGGCGGAGCAGGCTCGAGGGGCCAGATGGCCTACTCCTGTTCCTCGTTCTTATGTTCTTATGACAGAACAGGGACAGAAACAAAAGGCAGTAAGGGGGAAAGTGTAAGGCAGAGAAGCCATAAGCAAAAATCAAAAAGGGAGACAGTACAAGGTACAGTGGCTGAGGGGAGCTCAGTGAATAGGACCAGGAATACTAAAAGGAATAAAATGGGAAGTGAAAACATTAATGGTAAGCGACGTGGCAGGTTGTTACGTGAAGATATGAGTTCAACAACAAGGAAAATTAGGAGAAAGGTTAAGAGGAAATATAACTTAGGAGAGGTTACTGATCGAGGTGTTAAGATTCAGAACAGAGGTAAAAAAAGCCAACATAAGTGTACTTTACCTGAATGCTCGTAATATTCGGAATAAGGTAAATGAGTTGATGGCACAAATCATCGTGAATGACTATGATTTAGTGGCCATTACTGAAACCTGGTTAAAGGATGGTCACGACTGGGAGTTAAATATTCGAGGGTATCAAACTATTCGGAAGGACAGAGTGGATGGTAAGGGAGGTGGTGTAGCTCTGTTATTTAAGGATGACATCCGGGCAACAGTAAGGGGTGACATCGGTGCTATGGAGGATAAGGTTGAATCCATTTGGGTGGAAATCAGGAATAGTAAGGCGAAAAAGTCACTGATAGGAGTAGTCTATAGGCCACCAAATAGTAACATTATGGTGGGGCAGGCAATAAACAAAGAAATAACTGATACATGTAGAAATGGTACAGCAGTTACAATGGGAGATTTTAATCTACATGTCGATTTGTTTAACCAGGTCAGTCAAGGCAGCCTTGAGGAGGAGTTTATGGAATGTATCCGCGATAGTTTCCGAGAACAGTATGTAATGGAACCTACGACGGAACAAGCGGTCCTAGGTCTGGTCCTGTGTAATGAGACAGGATTGATTCAGGATCTCATAGTTAGGGATCCTCTCGGAAGGAGCGATCACAATATGGTGGAATTTAAAATACAGATGGAGGGTGAGAAGGTAAAATCAAGCACTAGTGTTTTGTGCTTAAACAAAGGAGATTACAATGGGATGAGAGAAGAACTAGCTAAGGTAGACTGGAAGCAAAACTTTATGGTGAAACAGTTGAGGAGCAGTGGAGAACCTTCAAGCGATTTTTCACAGTGCTCAGCAAAGGTTTATACCAACAAAAAGGAAGGACGGTAGAAAGAGGGGAAATCGACCGTGGATATCTAAAGAAATAAGGGAGAGAATGAAATTGAAGGAAAAAGCATACAAAGTAGCAAAGATTAGTGGAGACTAGAGGACTGGGAAATCTTCAGGGGCAACAGAAAGCTACTAAAAAAGCTATACAGAAGAGTAAGATAGATTATGAGAGTAAACTTGCTCAGAATATAAAAACAGATTGTAAAAGTTTCTACAAATATATAAAACAAAAAAGAGTGGCTAAGGTAAATATTGGTCCTTTAGAGGATGAGAAGGGAGGTTTAATAATGGGAGATGAGGAAATGGCTGAGGAACTGAACAGGTTTTTTGGGTCGGTCTTCACAGTGGAAGACACAAATAACATGCCAGTGACTGATGGAAATGAGGCAATGACAGGTGAGGACCTTGAGAGGATTGTTATCACCAAGGAGGTAGTGATGGGCAAGCTAATGGGGCTAAAGGTAGACAAGTCTCCTGGCCCTGATGGAATGCATCGCAGAGTGCTAAAAGAGATGGCTAGGGAAATTGCAAATGCACTAGTGATATTATACCAAGATTCACTAGACTCTGGGGTGGTCCCGGCGGATTGGAAATTAGCAAACGTGACACCACTGTTTAAAAAAAGGAGGTAGGCAGAAAGCGGGTAATTATAGGCCAGTGAGCTTAACTTCGGTAGTAGGGAAGATGCTGGAATCTATCATCAAGGAAGAAATAGCGAGGCATCTGGATGGAAATTGTCCCATTGGGCAGACGCAGCATAGGTTCATAAAGGGCAGGTCGTGCCTAATTAATTTAGTAGAATTTTTTGAGGACATTACAAGTGCTGTAGATAACGGGGAGCCAATGGATGTGGTATATCTGGATTTCCAGAAAGCCTTTGACAAGGTGCCACACAAAAGGTTGCTGCATAAGATAAAGATGCATGGCATTAAGGGGAAAGTAGTAGCATGGATAGGGGATTGGTTAATTAATAGACAGCAAAGAGTGGGGATTAATGGGTGTTTCTCTGGTTGGCAATCAGTAGCTAGTGGTGTCCCTCAGGGATCAGTGTTGGGCCTACAACTGTTCACAATTTACATAGATGATTTGGAGTTGGGGACCAAGGGTAATGTGTCCAAGTTTGCAGACGACACTAAGATAAGTGGTGAAACAAAAAGTGCAGAGGATACTGGAAGTCTGCAGAGGGATTTGGATAGGCTACGTGAATGGGCTAGGGTCTGGCAGATGGAATACAATGTTGACAAATGTGAGGCTATCCATTTTGGTAGGTTAACAGCAAAAGGGATTATTATTTAAATGATAAAATATTAAAACATGCTGCTGTGCAGAGAGACTTGGGTGTGCTAGTGCATGAGTCGCCAAAAGTTGGTTTACAGGTGCAACAGGTGATTAAGAAGGCAAATGGAATGTTGTCCTTCATTGCTCGGGGGATGGAGTTTAAGACTAAGGCGGTTATGCTGCAATTGTATAAGGTGTTAGTGAGGCCACACCTGGAGTACTGTGTTCAGTTTTGGTCTCCTTACTTGAGAAAGGGCGTACTGGCATTGGAGGGTGTGCAGAGGAGATTCACTAGGTTAATCCCAGAGCTGAAGGGGTTGGATTACGAGGAGAGGTTGAGTAGACTGGGACTGTACTCATTGGAATTTAGAAGGATGAGGGGGGATCTTATAGAAACATATAAAATTATGAAGGAAATTGATAGGATAGATGCGGGCAGGTTGTTTCCACTGGCGGGTGAAAGTAGAGCTAGGGGGCATAGCCTCAAAATAAGGGGAAGTAGATTTAGGACTGAGTTTAGGAGGAACTTCTTCACCCAAAGGGTTGTGAATCTATGGAATTCCTTGCTCAGTGAAGCAGTAGCGGCTCCTTCATTAAATGTTTTTAAGATAAAGATAGATAGTTTTTTGAAGAATAAAGAGATTAAGGGTTATGGTGTTCGGGCCGGAAAGTGGAGCTGAGTCCACAAAAGATCAACCATGATTTAATTGACTGGTGGAGCAGGCTCGAGGGGCCAGATGGCCTACTCCTGCTTCTAGTTCTTATGTTCTTATGTTCTTTTATCTATCTCCCCTCAATTTAAAGCTATGTCTTCTCGTGCTAGACATCACCATCCGAGGAAAAAGGCTCTCACTGTCCACCTTATCCAATCCTCTGATCATCTTGTATGCCTCAACTAAGTCACCTCTTAACCTTCTTCTCTCTAACGAAAATAGCCTCAAGTCCCTCAGCCTTTCCTCATAAGATCTTCCCTCCATACCAGGCAACATTCTGGTAAATCTCCTCTGCACCCTTTCCAATGCTTCCACATCCTTCCTATAATCCGGTGACCAGAATTGCACGCAGTACTCCAAATGCGGCCGCACCAGAGTTTTGTACAGCTGCAACATGACCTCATGGCTCCGAAACTCAATCCCTCTACCAATAAAAGCTAACTCACCGTACGCCTTCTTAACAACCCTCTCAACCTGGGTGGCAACTTTCAGGGATCTATGTACATGGACACCGAGATCTCTCTGCTCATCCACACTGCCAAGAATCTTACCATTAGACCAGTACTCTGTCTTCCTGTTATTCCTTCCAAAATGAATCACCTCACATTTTTCTGCATTAAACTCCATTTGCCACCTCTCAGCTTATCTATGTCCCTCTGTAACTTGTAACATCCGTCCGCACTGTCCACAACTCCACCGACTTTAATGTCATCTGCAAATTTACTCACCCATCCTTCTATGCCCTCCTCCAGGTCATTTATAAAAATGACAAACAGCAGTGGCCCCAAAACAGATCCTTGTGGTACACCACTAGTAACTGGACTCCAGTCTGAACATTTCCTATCAACAACCACCCTTTGTCTTCTTCCAGCTAGTCAATTTCTGATCCAAACTGCTCAATCATCCTGAATCCCATGCCTCCGTATTTTCTGCAGTAGACATAAATAGTTCAATGAAATCTAATACTGACTATCTCTCGGTCACTCGTAGAGTACCACTCATCAAACCTGTTGGCAACCCTGGAGGTTCCAGTTTAAGAAATTTAGACTGCAAGATTTTTACTCATGGGTGAAGACCTTGAACCAGCTCAACTTTTCAATGAAGAAGAACAAAATCAAACATCCTGTTGAGGGACAGTGAACTACTCACGATATTGGTAGCCATTGATCAGTCACTACTGTTCCACAGTTCTTCTAACAAATCACGTGACCACAGTAAGGACAACAATAGGAAATTTGGAGGCAAAAGTTCAAAAGGTACTGAACAACTACGGGCTTACAAGAGAAGGCAGAAAAATACTTGGTCAGTACTTTTTTATACATGACTGTGACCATAGTTGATGATGTCCTGACGAGTTAGGAAGTTGAGAGGACCCCAACCTCCAACAAGGGGCCTTAATAGTGACTCCAGCTCAAGGAATAAGTTATTGAATGTGCGGGTTTCAATGAAAGGGGCCAAAGCTCGGCTGAATCCTTTATTGATTTATTATTGACTTGTATAAAGTGACCAGTAATTACAGCCATCAAGATTTAAAGTATGAGCTGATTTGCGACTACATCATAGTTAAAGTGTTCAATGATGCGCTGTCGGGCATTTTGCAAACCAGGGAGGATTTAACTTTAGAGAAGGCTGAACAGTTTGCAGGGCAGGTGGCGATAGAACTGTAGAATCTGTACTTCAGGGACATATTGAGGCTCAGGGGGGGTCGGATCAGCATGTAGGCCCAAAGTTGGGAGACCCGTCCACCAAAAGACCTGTGAGAAAGCCCACCAATATGGCCAAAGGGGCCAGAAGAATTCTTCCACCTGTGTCAAAATGTTCCCGATGCGGTACCAAAAAGCAGCATCCCAATGAAGCAGCCCAGCAGGGGTAGACAAATGCCTCCCCTTTGGCAAGCCTGGACATTTAAACAAATCAGCAGATCTCAAGCATAATTTCAAGGAAGAAAACTTAACAAGATTTCAACCGTTTTGAATTTAGGAAACTAGCAAAATAACATTTCAACCTGACGATTTTCTAGGAGGAATCAAAGATCACAATCAGCAGTTCTGGTCTGCATATCTGTAAGTCCGGGATGAAGAACAGAATTTAACCTGGACTCCGGTGCTGAGGTCACAGTCTTATCAAACAAATTGGACTAGCTTCAGGGCTGGCTTAAAGAAATAGAAATCCAGCCTCTAAAATAAAACTACAGGGGCCACAGGCCACAGGCCTCAAAGTGAAGGGTCAGTTCACTACAAGCCTTTGGCTTGAGGATAAAGAAATTAATGAAACTCTTTATATTTTACAGAACCAGCAGATTTCTCGCCTGAACAGCGTGTTTAGGACTTGATCTTCTACCAACGGTGGATGAGTTAAGAGTGGAGGACAGTGAAGTAATACTCAGGCACAAATTTCTAAAGTTGTTCTGAGGACTTGGAAACCTCAAAACCACAGCAGATATTCAAGTTGACTCATTATGCAGTGAGCTGGTGTTTATTGAAGAAAACCATCCATTGGACCACCGGAGGAAATTGCAGATCTCTCACTTTTTTGCAGACAGGCTAGAAGAAGCAGAAAGGGGATACACCAACAAAGATGGTGATCATCCGCTTGAGGAGCTTCTAGACCTGGGTTGGCTGTTTTGGGGCCGAGTTCAAGAGCAGGAAGCTGCAGGAGAGGCAGATGATCTGTTTGAAGAAGAGATCCTAGATCTTACTATCCTCTTTGACTCCACTGCCCCACTTGTGAAGTCTTTGCGGTCTATTTTGTGGAGAACCACCCTTAAGTTGAAGAAAGAGGTGAATTGTCTATTTATTCCACTGTTCCCACCTAATGAAATGCAACAAAAATGCAGCCAGCAACATGCTATCCAGGGAGAATGAAATACTTAAATCCAAGTTGGATCAAATCGATAGTTGAAGTTCAGAGTTTATTAATCTGTACAAATGTAAACTGCAGCTCAGACTTGCATTTCACCAGAAGGCAAGAACACTCTGAAATCTTCTTTCAGTAAAGAAATAGAAACTCAATCAATAGAGTTTCTACAGATGAAGAGTATCATACAGGAACTTTCAAGAGATCCTGCCTGGAGGTTTATTCCATTGTGCTGATGGTGCAATCCTACTTTCGTCTGCTGACCCTTAGAGCCCATTGTCTGCAACAGAGCAGCGTCATGCTGAAGCAAGTGTTGAAATGATACCACCACCTACAAAAAGTGGAATTCTTAGCCTAAGACTAACAGAGAAATCTTCCTTTCCTCATATCCTGCAGTGTCTTCAGGATGCTCTTCATTCTTATTTTCATCTACCATTTTCATTCATTTTTTTTTTTAAATAATATTTTATTGAAAATTTTTGGTCAACCAACACAGTACATTGTGCATCCTTTACACAACATTGTAACAATACAGATAATAATGACCTTTTTAAATTTAAACAAAAACAACAACAAATAAATAAATATTAAATAACAAAAAATAAAAACTAGCCCTAATTGGCAACTGCCTTGTCTCAGGCCACACACCACCACCCCCATCCCCCCCCCCATCCCTCCCCCCCCCCCCCAAGTCCTGGGCCGCTGCTGCTGCCTTCTTTGTTCTCCCCTATCTATCTTTCCGCAAGATATTCGACGAACGGTTGCCACCGCCTAGTAAACCCTTGAGCCGACCCCCTTAGGACGAACTTAATCCGCTCTAACTTTATGAACCCCGCCATATCATTTATCCAGGTCTCCACCCCCGGGGGCTTGGCTTCTTTCCACATTAGCAATATTCTGCGCCGGGCTACTAGGGACGCAAAGGCCAAAACATCGGCCTCTTTCGCCTCCTGCACTCCCGGCTCTTGTGCAACCCCAAATATAGCCAACCCCCAGCTTGGTTCGACCCGGACTCCTACTACTTTCGAAAGCACCTTTGTCACCCCCATCCAAAACCCCTGTAGTGCCGGGCATGACCAAAACATATGGGTATGATTCGCTGGGCTTCTCGAGCACCTCGCACACCTATCCTCCACCCCAAAAAATTTACTGAGCCGTGTTCCAGTCATATGTGCCCTGTGTAATACCTTAAACTGAATCAGGCTTAGCCTGGCGCACGAGGACGACGAGTTTACCCTGTTTAGGGCATCTGCCCACATCCCCTCCTCAATCTCCTCCCCTAGCTCTTCTTCCCATTTCCCTTTTAGTTCGTCCATCATAGTCTCCCCTTCGTCTCTCATTTCCCTATATATATCCGACACCTTACCGTCCCCCACCCATTTCTTTGAGATGACTCTGTCCTGCACCTCTTGTGTCGGGAGCTGCGGGAATTCCCTCACCTGTTGCCTCGCAAAAGCCCTCAATTGCATGTACCTGAATGCATTCCCTTGGGGCAACCCATATTTCTCGGTCAGCGCTCCCAGACTCGCAAACTTCCCATCCACAAATAGATCTTTCAATTGCGTTATACCTGCTCTTTGCCACATTCCATATCCCCCATCCATTCCCCCCGGGGCAAACCTATGGTTGTTTCTTATCGGGGACCCCCCCAGTGCTCCGGTCTTTCCCCTATGTCGTCTCCACTGTCCCCAAATCTTCAGTGTAGCTACCACCACCGGACTCGTGGTATAGTTCCTTGGTGAGAACGGCAATGGGGCTGTCACCATAGCCTGCAGGCTGGTCCCCCTACAGGACGCCCTCTCTAATCTCTTCCACGCCGCTCCTTCCTCCTCTCCCATCCACTTACTCACCATTGAAATATTAGCGGCCCAATAATACTCACTTAGGCTCGGTAGTGCCAGCCCCCCCCTATCCCTACTACGCTGTAAGAATCCCTTCCTCACTCTCGGAGTCTTCCCGGCCCAAACAAAACCCATGATACTCTTTTCTATCCTTTTGAAAAAAGCCTTCGTGATCACCACCGGGAGACACTGAAACACAAAGAGGAATCTCGGCAGGACCACCATCTTAACTGCCTGCACCCTCCCTGCCATTGACAATGCTACCATATCCCATCTCTTGAAATCTTCCTCCATCTGTTCCACCAACCGCGTCAAATTTAGCCTGTGCAATGTGCCCCAATTCTTAGCTATCTGGATCCCCAGGTAACGAAAGTCTCTTGTTACCTTCCTCAACGGTAGGTCTTCTATTTCTCTACTCTGCTCCCCTGGATGCACCACAAACAGCTCACTCTTCCCCATGTTCAATTTATACCCTGAAAAATCCCCAAACTCCCCAAGTATCCGCATTATTTCTGGCATCCCCTCCGCTGGATCCGCCACATATAGTAGCAGATCATCCGCATATAAAGATACCCGGTGTTCTTCTCCTCCCCTAAGTATTCCCCTCCATCCCTTGGAACCTCTCAGCGCTATCGCCAGGGGCTCAATCGCCAGTGCAAACAGTAATGGGGACAGAGGACATCCCTGCCTTGTCCCTCTATGGAGCCGAAAATATGCCGATCCCCGTCCATTCGTGACCACACTCGCCACTGGGGCCCTATACAACAGCTGCACCCATCTAACATACCCCTCTCCGAACCCAAATCTCCTCAACACCTCCCACAGATAATCCCACTCCACTCTATCAAATGCTTTCTCGGCATCCATCGCCACTACTATCTCCGTTTCACCCTCTGGTGGGGCCATCATCATTACCCCTAACAACCTCCGTATGTTCGTGTTCAGCTGTCTCCCCTTCACAAACCCAGTTTGGTCCTCATGAACCACCCCCGGGACACATTCCTCTATTCTCATTGCCATTACCTTGGCCAAGACCTTGGCATCTACATTGAGGAGGGAGATTGGTCTGTAGGACCCGCATTGTAGCGGATCCTTTTCCTTCTTTAAAAGAAGCGATATCGTTGCTTCTGACATAGTCGGGGGCAGTTGTCCCCTTTCCTTTGCCTCGTTAAAGGTCCTCGTCAGTAGCGGGGCGAGCAAGTCCAAATATTTTCTGTAAAATTCAACTGGGAATCCGTCCGGTCCCGGGGCCTTTCCCGTCTGCATGTTCCTAATTCCTTTCACCACTTCTTCTACCGTGATCTGTGCTCCCAATCCCATCCTTTCCTGCTCTTCCACCTTGGGAATTTCCAGCCGATCCAAAAACTCCATCATTCTCTCCCTCCCATCCGGGGGTTGAGCTTCATACAATTTTTTATAAAATGTCTTAAACACTTCATTCACTCTCTCCGCTCCCCGCTCCGTCTCTCCATCTTCGTCTCTCACCCCCCCTATTTCCCTCGCTGCTCCCCTTTTCCTCAATTGGTGTGCCAGCAATCTGCTCGCCTTCTCTCCATATTCATACTGTACACCCTGCGCCTTCCTCCATTGTGCCTCTGCAGTGCCTGTGGTCAGCAAGTCAAATTCCACATGCAGCCTTTGCCTTTCCCAATACAGTCCCTCCTCCGGTGCTTCCGCATACTGTCTGTCCACCCTCAAAAGTTCTTGCAACAACCGCTCCCGTTCCTTACTTTCCTGCTTCCCTTTATGTGTCCTTATTGATATCAGCTCCCCCCTAACCACCGCCTTCAACGCCTCCCAGACCACTCCCACCTGAACCTCCCCATTGTCATTGAGTTCCAAGTACTTTTCAATGCATCCCCTCACCCTTTAGCACACCCCCTCATCCGCCATTAGTCCCATGTCCATTCTCCAGGGTGGACGCCCTCTTGTTTCCTCCCCTATCTCCAAGTCTACCCAGTGTGGGGCATGATCCGAAATGGCTATAGCCGTATATTCCGTTCCCCTCACCCTCGGGATCAATGCCCTACCCAACACAAAAAAGCCTATGCGTGAATAGACTTTATGGACATAGGATAAAAACGAGAACTCCTTACTCCTAGGTCTACTGAATCTCCACGGGTCCACCCCTCCCATCTGCTCCATAAAATCCTTAAGCACCTTGGCTGCTGCCGGCCTCCTACCAGTCCTGGACTTCGACCTATCCAGCCTTGGTTCCAACACCGTGTTAAAGTCTCCCCCCATTATCAGCTTTCCGGTCTCTAGGTCTGGGATGCGTCCTAGCATTCGCCTCATAAAATTGGCATCGTCCCAATTCGGGGCATACACGTTTACCAACACCACCATCTCTCCCTGTAATTTGCCACTCACCATCACGTATCTGCCCCCGTTATCCGCCACTATAGTCTTTGCCGCGAACATTACCCGCTTCCCCACTAATATAGCCACCCCCCTGTTTTTCGCATCCAGCCCCGAATGGAACACCTGCCCTACCCATCCTTTGCGCAACCTAACCTGATCTATCAGTTTCAGGTGCGTTTCCTGTAACATGGCCACATCTGCTTTAAGTTTCTTAAGGTGTGCGAGTACTCGTGCCCTCTTTATCGGCCCGTTAAGCCCCCTCACGTTCCACGTGATCAGCCGAGTTGGGGGGCTTCCCACCCCCCCCCCTTGTCGGTTAGCCATCATCTTTTTCCAGCTTCTCGCCCAGTTCCCACACAGCTGTATTTCTCCCAGACGGTGCCCCCCCGCCCATCCTTTCCCGTACCCACTCCCCCCTTTCCCCAGCAGCAGCAACCCAGTAATTCCCCCCTCCCCCCCCCCCCCGCTAGACCCCCCGCTAGCGTAATTACTCCCCCCATGTTGCTCCCAGAAGTCAGCAAACTCTGGCTGACCTCGGCTTCCCCCCGTGATCACGGCTCGCCCCGTGCGGCGCCCCCTCCTTCCTGCTTCTCTATTCCCGCCATAATTATCATAGCGCGGGAACCAAGCCCGCGCCTCTCCCTCGGCCCTGCCTCCCATGGCCAACGCCCCATCTCCTCTCCCTCCCCACCTCCCCCCATCACCACCTGTGGGAGAAAGAAAAGTTACCATACCGCAGGATTAATCATACAATCCCTCTTCGCCCCCCCCCCACTCGTCCCACCACTTTGTCCAAACGTTCATTTTCGTAGTCCAATCATTCCAATTTTTCTTCTACAATAAAAGTCCACGCTTCATCCGCCGTCTCAAAGTAGTGGTGCCTCCCTTGATATGTGACCCACAGTCTTGCCGGTTGCAGCATTCCAAACTTTATCTTTTTTTTGTGAAGTACCGCTTTGGCCCGATTAAAGCTCGCCCTCCTTCTCGCCACCTCCGCACTCCAATCTTGATAGACGCGGATCACCGCGTTCTCCCATTTACTACACCGAGTTTTCTTCGCCCATCTAAGGACCATTTCTCTATCCTTAAAACGGAGAAATCTCACCACTATGGCTCTGGGAGCTTCTCCTGCTCTCGATCCTCGCACCATAACTCGGTATGCTCCCTCCACCTCCAACGGACCCGTCGGGGCCTCCACTCCCATTAACGAGTGCAGCATCGTGCTCACATATGCCCCGACGTCCGCCCCCTCCACACCTTCAGGAAGGCCAAGAATCCTCAAGTTGTTCCTCCTTGCGTTATTTTCCAGTGCCTCCAACCTCTCCACAGATCGTTTCTGGTGTGCCTCCTGTATCTCCGACTTCACCACCAGGCCCTGTATATCGTTTTCATTCTCTGCTGCTTTCGCCTTCACGACCCGAAGCTCCTGCTCCTGGGTCTTTTGTTCCTCTTTCAGCCCTTCAATCGCCTGTAAAATCGGGGCCAACAACTCTTTCTTCATTTCCTTTTTTATCTCCTCCACGCAGCGTTTCAAAAACTCTTGTTGTTCAGGGCCCCATATGAAACTGCCACCTTCCGACGCCATCTTGGTTTCTGCTTGCCTTCCTTGCCGTTGTTCCAAAGGATCCGCTGCAATCCGGCCACTTTCCTCTCCTTTTTCCATCCGTGTCCAGGGGGAACACCCTTCTGGTTTACCGCACGGTGTTTTCAGCCGTTAAAATTGCCGTTGGGGCTCCTATCAAGAGCCCAAAAGTCCGTTTCACAGGGAGCTGCCGAAACGTGCGACTCAGCTGGTCATCGCCGCACCCGGAAGTCCCACCATTTTCATTCATGACTCAATGTGCAACGTAGAAGATTACAGAAAGGATTTCATTGCATTGACTTCTTTTTCAAGGAATTGTGATCATTTGAGTCCTGAAGGTTTCTGTCTTGAATCAATCTTTCCTTGATTGGTTTTCACTGCTGTTACATTCAGGTCACAAGAGTCGCAGCCCAGGAGCCAACTATCATGAAAAGCTGCTATCCGACTCCACCAATGTGGTTGCTTTTCAAGGATTTAATAATAGTTCATAAGATATAGCAGCAGTATTAGGCCATTCGGCCCATCAGGTCTGCTCCCCATACATCCTACACGACCTTCAATGGAGTGAGAGCACTGTTGGTGATTGACGTAATGTGACTTGGAGGGTAGATGGGAGTTGAATGGAACCTGTAAACAGTACATAAAGCTAACAGACAGTGGGAATGTAATGTTAAGTATCTTAACAAAATAATGTAACGGTTCTGCTTTTGGTAATTAGGTAATGATGTTAATGATGATTTAAGCATGACATCAGATTCAGATGACCAAGAGACTCAAAGAGAGCTAGGCACAGAACAGTCTGGCCTGATTCTCCGTTACGAGTCCGCTTGCCAGCACTGCGAGCAAGGTCGGAGAATTTGCCACTCATCCAAATCTCCTATTCATTGCAGCAGGACTGGAGAATCCCGCTGCCGTTAACGGACAGAGAATCCCACACTCCGGGCGGGATTCTCCACCCCGCCGCGCCACATTTCTATCCCGACCGGCCAGCGGGATTCTCCATTACGCCAGCCGGTCAATGGGGTTTCCCATTGTGGGGCAGCCCGAGGCCATCGGGAAACCCCCGGGCGCCGGCATAACGGAGAATCCCGGTGGCGGAGAATCCCGGCCTCCGTGTCCAGAAAACAATGTGCTTACTGTTGCTCTTATTAGCCTTCGTTCTATTAGCTCTAATTCTGTCACCTTTGCTCACGAGTCGCCAGGTATCTTTCTGATACCGCCACGTGGTTCAAGCTCTAGTTATGATTAATAAGACAGCACACCGCTTAGTAAGATTAAAATCAACGGTCATTTATTATGTACAGCAATAAATACTTACACAATAATCCTACTTTCTAGACTACTACCTACCACTACTGGCCAATACTTAACTTTTGGGAATGGCCCACCAGGTCAGGGAAACAAATGGCTTATCGAATTGGGTCTGGCCTGCGGGATTCAAAAGGCTGATACAGGTCGATGGCTAGGAGTCTCTATCGGGTAGCGATCGCTGGAGTCAAACTTACGGTTGCTGGTCGATTGTTCTTGCGAAGGTTGCGAGCAGGAGAAGAAGGGAGAGAAGGAGCGATCTGAACTTGGCCCCTCAATTTATAGGGCCCAGGGGCTTCCCGCCTCTTGGGGCGGCCCTTGACCCTGAGTCCCAAGTGATTGGACTTGTTCCCAATCACTGGGTTCGATATGCTCCAATAATGTGGCGATTCCTCGATCGGGGGGGTGGTCGTTCACCTGTCTTTATTTCGGCCACTGCAGGCGCCGAGAGGTCTGGCCCAGCATTCAATTGCTAATATGTTGCAATTGTTCCCGGGGATAGCCGATTAAACTGCAGATGTCTGGGTTGACGTGCTGCTAATAGTCGTAGGTATCGATCTGGGCCGACTTCCCCAGAGCCGAATACTCTATTCTGTCTGCAGCTGTCCGTTTGTGTCCTGTTGGCTGCTTTTCCCATCAGCCTTTTCGGTTAGCCATTTTATATCGGGTTTTGGCCAAATTAATCGGGAATCAGCCATTTTAGGTGGCTACATTACCATGAGGTCTTGGACGTAAATAGTTTTAAATTACTAGTGCAAGAGAAACTAACTACTGACTATCTCCAAGTCACTCATGGAGTAAGTGAAGCTCATCCAAACAGTTGTGCACTAATTCCCTGTCATGCTTTCCACATTACAGCAGTGACTACACCTCAGGAGTCCTTGCAGGGCTGTAAATGCTTTGAGACGTCTTGAGGATTTGAGAAGCATTGTATAAGTGAACAACTTTCTTTACTTATGAGGAGGCAGTAGTGGTAATGTCATTGGACAAGAAATCCAGAGGCCTCGGCAAATGTCCTGGGGACGCTGGTTCAGATCCTACCATGGCAGCTGTTGGAATTTGAAATTCAATAAATTAATAACCTGGATTGAAAGTTGGTCTCAGTGATGGTGGCATGAAACTATCATTGATTATTGCAAAGCACATCTGGTTCACCATCTACTTTAGGGAATGAAATCTACCATCCTTACCTGATCTGGCCTCCATATCCAGACGCACTCAATGTGGTTGACTCTTACTGCCCTCTGAAATAGAATCATAGAAACCCTGCAGTGCATAAGGAGGCCATTCAGCCCATTGAGTTTGCATCAAAAGAGGAGTCCAGCATTGCACTCAGTTCAAGGGCAATTAGGGATGGGAAATCAATGTTGGCCTTGCCAGCTGCACCCACATTCCATGAAAGAATATTGTTTTAAAAAACTCAGAAATAAAAAATGATTGAATCGCGATGGGCAATAAAAGAAAGAACTGCTGATTCTTAAAAATTGAAAATCATTTGGTGATTGTTGATTTCTGCATTAAAATGAGGTATTTCCATTAAACGTTGAGTTTCTATATACAGCTGGGAACTTTAAAAACTAACATTTGCAAGCAAATTACTGAAACTCTCTAGGGGCGGAGTTTTCAGATTTAATGGCAGAATGGCACAGCGATTGGGAAAAACGGCGGGGGAGGGGGGCTGGAAAGCCGCCTCCTCTATCATATTTTTAGCCACAGTGCAAAACAAGTCAAGGGGCAGCTCCCACGACGTAATGCTGGTGGGCGGGCTCTGTTTGAGCTGCCCCGCCACCAATCCACCACCAGAGAGCACCCTCCCACCCCCCCCCCATGGAAATGGACACCCATCCACGCAACCCCCCCCCCCCTCACAGAACAACTCTCTCCTCAGCGCTGCCTGTACACTGGCAGGTTGTTCTTGTCCAGTGAATGTCGTGGGGGACCTGTCATGATTCATGTTGGTGCAGCTCTATGCCCACATGAATGAAGCAATAGGGGGAGAGGGAGAACTGTCGAGTGTAATGGTCTGATAATGATATTTAAATCTATGCAAATGGAGATCAGGATTTCCGTTACATCATGGGGGGGGGGGGACAATTGATCGGAGCAATCCCACCGGCATAGAAGTCTCTTTGGGCCTCCTGCAGGATTTCCTGCCCCTGTTGTCATTCCACAACACCCCTCCCCCCAACCCCACTCCAAAAAAGAGGAGTGGAAAATCCATAATGTTTTCTTTAAGATGCCAAATTTTATGCTGGAATCCTGGGACTCAAAGTCATGAAATACTGTCACCTGTAGGGATTTGGTAGCAATCAACACCACCTGGATACAGTGATGCCAGTGTCCTGTAGAAATGTTGATGGTAGAGTGTGAGAATGACCACTCACACACTGCAACAGGGCTTTCTGTTCCTGATATCCCGGGCGGGATTCTGTGCAAATCGTCGGGGCGGGAAAAAACGGCGCAAACCCTGGCGAGAACCATTCCGGCGTCGAGCCGCCCCAAAGGTGCGGAATCCTCCACACCTTCAGGGGCTAGAACGGCTCCGGAGTGGTTTGCGCCGCTTCGGCCGGCGGGAAGGGGCTTGGCGCCACGCCAAACGGCGCTGAAGGGCCTCCGCCGGCTGGTGCGAGTTGGCGCATGCGCGGGAGCACCAGCGTCTGCTGGAGTCATCCCCGTGCATGCGCAGGGGGGTTCATCTCCGCGTCGGCCATCGCGGATCGGTGCAAGGCTGACACAGAGGAATAGAGTGCCCCCACGGCACAGGCCCGCCCACGGATCGGTGGGCCCTGATCGCGGGCCAGGCCACCGGGGGCACCCCCCGGGGCCAGATTGCCCTGTGTCCCCCTGAGGACCCCGGAGGCCGCCCATGGAGCTGGGTCCCGCCGGTAAGGACCAACCTTGATTTGCGCCGGCGGGACCCTCGTTAAATGGGCAGGACTTCGGTCCATCGCAGCACGGAGAATTCGGGTGGCCCCGGGGCCCATTACGTCGCGCCGGTCCCCGCCATTCTCCGAGGCGGGCGGCGGGATTCACGCCGGGCCGATTTTTGGGGGGCCGGAGAATTCGTAGGACGGCGGGGGCGGGATTCATGCCGACCCGGTGGAGGGTCGGAGAATGTGTCTCCAATGGAACACTGCTAGATACAAAATCTTAATGGTTGTGTATTTAAATAATGGATCAAAATACCATTAGTCCACCACCAAATATCAGACGAGCACTGGTACAACCAAGTACACATGCTTACTTGATTCATACGAGAGAAACATTTTGGTGTTTGGGACACCATGAGAAGTCTTACAGTAGCAGCCATTATGACCATCAATTTCTGACTCTTCATGGAAGAATACATGAGTGTCTTGGATATGGATGTACTTGTAGGAAAAAAGATAATATTTGAACTGAAGGAATATGCTCAGCGTCAACCATACTATTTGTTTCAACATTATTGTTACATGTTGAGGTGTCACTCATTTCACATAATTCCACTATATTATTATTAGGCAAGGTCTTCCAGGTGTTCACGGTGACAAGAGCTACTGATCTTGCCGACCGCGCACCCCTACCGTGGATTCTCTGGTGCCATGAGGTGGATTCAATGGGAAATCCCATTGACAGCAGTAGGACCAGAAGATCCCACCACTGGCCAACAGCCTGCCACCTCCCACCGTTGAGAAACATGGCGCGGGAGGCCAGAGAACCTTGCCCAATTTTATTATTTATTGAATGCAAATCCCCGAAGCTAAGCGTCATCCTCCCCATTTGCTGAGTTTACTATAATCAATCTGCCACGTAGTCTGTCAAGGTAATGGATTTGTACTGAGACCCCAGCAATGGACGTTGATTAAACAGGGGCCTTGGCCTGTCCTAAACCAGTTTAGCAAGGCCAACTTTGCCATGCGCTGTATTTTCCGGGTCGTCCTGCCAGAGGGATCTTCTTGTCTCATTGAAGGCAACACCCTATGGGGGGGGGTTTCCCTGGTGGTGGGGTAGCCAAACCACGCAAAATGCCATAGTCATGGACGGGACTCAAAGATTCCACTTGTGACCAATGACGGAAAATACGTTGCGACAGGAAAACTCCAACCTTGGTAGTTCAAAGCCTGCCATACGACAGATAAGATATGTCACAGGTAACTTGTTCGTGATTTCCCATTCCCAAGTGGAATTAAAATTAATTTAATGGAGTCATTCCAATGAATGTAATAAGTCAATTCCAAATAACTCTGCAGTTATTTGTCTCCATTCTGATCTATTGCATTGTGCAAATGCGCACTGACATTGTACCTACCCTATTGTTGCTTCAACTAGTCTCTGCACCCTCAAGCATCCAAAGTGTGCAGCACATATGAGCAAAACCACAGATCTCCAATTTGCTTTTTTTCACCAGCAGTCTCACATTCTCTGTGCTAATTTCATTGCATGCAATGATGCCAGTGATCTTTTTAAAATAATACTTTGTGCAACTTGCCATTTATTGTGAACTTGAACTCCAATTACTCCTGGTTCAATTACAGAGGAGATAAGTATAACTTTGGAGTGTTTAATTGCTCCACCATAATCTCCTCGACATGAAAGAGACTCTACACGCTACTCTATCACATATGTTTCAGCAGTTTGGTATTGAATGCATACTATTCAATGTAATGTTGCTTTCTCTATTTTATGGTATTTTATGTTCAGCAAGATCAAAGGACTTAGCTCTAAGAACTGCATATGATTCTTAATTGCGAATGCAGTAACAAATGAATACATTCCCGTACACGCACTTAATGGGGGAAATCTGTTTGCATAGTGCTACGCAGGTTTACATGGAGGCCTGAGAGCCAGGCATTGAAGAATTCAAGCGGGCCACATAAGCAACAGCCCACAATACTACCTGCCCCAGTGTTATGACACCATGGGCCAGTGTGCAGTCAATTCCAGTCCCACTTGAACCAGGGGCGTCATTCTCCGACCCCCCGCCGGGTCGGAGAATGGCCGTTGGCCGCCGTGAATCCCGCCCCCGCCCCCGCCGAAGTCTCCGCTACCGGAGATTGGGCGGGGCGGGAATCCGGCCGCGCCGATTGGCGGGACCCCCCGCTGGATTCTCCGGCCCGGATGGGCCGAAGTCCCGCCCAGAAATTGCCTGTCCCGCCGGCGTAAATCAAACCTGGTATTTACCGGCGGGACCAGGCGGCGTGGGCGGGCTCTGGGGTCCTGGGGGGGGGGGGCGCGGGGCGATCTGACCCCGGGGGGTGCCCCCACGGAGGCCTGGCCCGCGATCGGGGCCCACCGATCCGCGGGCGGGCCTGTGCCGTGGGGGCACTCTTTCCCTTCCGCCTCCGCCACGGCCTCCACCATGGCAGAGGCAGAAGAGACTCCCTCCACTGCGCATGTGCGGGAAACTGACAGCGGCCGCTGACGCTCCCGCGCATGCACTGGGAAACTGACAGCGGCCGCTGACGCTCCCGCGCATGCGCCGCATTTCCGCGCCAGCTGCCGGGGAAACAAACGCCATTTCCGCCAGCTGGCGGGGCGGAAATCCCTCCGGCGTCGGCCTAGCCCCTCAATGTTGGGGCTAGGCCGCCAAAGATGCGGAGCCTTCCGCACCTTTGGGCCGGCGCGATGCCCGTCTGATTGGCGCCGGCTTTGGCGCCAGTCGGCGGACATCCCGCCGTTGGGGGAGAATTTCGCCCCAGAATTGTAACATGGTTGAAATTAACTTTTAAAAATATCCGAGGTCTTTGGCTGCCGAATAACTACATTCACCAGGTTTGTAAATTTAAACATAATTGACTTTTTATTATTAACTATAATTAAATAGGCAACAAATACAACTGGTTAACTACTATCTGGTCTCTAACCTCCTTCCCCGCCACCTTTTAACTCGCCCCACCCTCTACACACACACACACACACAGACAAACAACCACACATGGGAAAGGGAGGGGTGTAAAATTATGATGAACAAAAAACAATAGGAGTATTTGTTTCAAACGGACGCCTCCCAGTTAATTTCTTCTTCAGTTTAGGCTTTCAGGTGGATATTATCTTTTCTTTCAACTTGTAATGGCTTTCACTGTAGACTCACAGAAATAGCAGGCAGCCAGCATTCGTGAAAGAGAAAGAGACAGCTTCTTCTTTCAGGGTCTAGAAACGTCTAATTTCAGACATTGGCAGCAGAGCAGAGAGCTGCTTCCACCATGAGGGTCCAGTGGCTTCTCTCGGATTCTCACCGAAAATCCCCACCTGACAGGAACCAATCACTGTCAGTTGCCGGGCAGAATACTGTCCCTGGTCAATCCATTGGCCACCAGCCAACCAATCAAAACAAACCACTCCAATATCTTGGGTGCCATAAAGTCTGGGTTCTTCTGCCCAAAATACAAAACTTCATAACACAATATACTATTTTGACACTTTGAGCTCCTTACTTCCTCTGCTGCACTTACAGGTATGTCTCCATTAATGATCCATGGATCAAAAATAATAAATACAAAATAAAAGAAAGAACTAACACCTTACACCTGGAATCTATCTAATAATAATAATCATCATCATTATTGTCACAAGTAGGCTTAAATTAACACTGTAATGAAGTTACTGTGAAAAGCCCCCAGTCGCCACACTCAGGAACACGGAGGGAGAATTCAGAACGTCCAAATGACCTACGTCCGAATGCTGCAAATAAATTTCTCCCCTTCAGAGGATCAGCATCTCTGGCTCATAATGTTCTTCAATCTCAGTATCTGAAAAATTCCTTGACTGTTTTATTGTGTTATTTATTTTTACTGTCTAGACCAATCAACATGTGTCCTCTCCTACAGCTGATGTCTGCTACAGTTGAACAAATCTTGCTTTATTGTCCAATTCCTATTGTGAGGAAATCTGCATTTTTGGATTTTTGTGTGCCTATTTTTTGTGTGGAGCCATGGCAAGTTAGCATCCATTGGGATCACCTATAGTTAACTGAAGATTGTAACCTTTAAGGTACAGAATGTACCAAGTTTGATTCATTGGGCGTGCTTCGGAAGATGGGCTTGACTCTATTGTAAGATTTAACAGGACACCAGATTTGTCCAGAGTGCCTGAAGCATCACAAGGTTGGTAGTTTCATCTTGCTCGGGAGGTTAAGGCCCAGACATGCCATGGGGAGCAGTATCAGCTCAGCGAAGCTGAAGTGCATTTTCTGCTCCTTGCAGTTAGAGCAAAGATTAGCCAGTGAGCCATGATGTTCTGCTCAGTGCAGATATGAAGCAAGGATCCTGCCAGTGATGAGGCCGCTGGGCTGCAGCTTTGTGAACCTAATGGGACACCGTCTCGGGAGAAGAGATTGAGCAACTAGCAGGTGAGCCATTGTTGGGAGACTGAATTAGAGCTGCTGTTAAGGGAAATCAGATGACAGATCCTCAAAAAGGATGAGTTTAAGTCCCTTAGGAGGAAGGCAGTGTTTTAAAGAGGTTTTGAGACTCATAGTGGTCATTGACATCTGGGTGGGTTGCTGCACGATTTGTGGGTCCTGTCATGGTTGCACTGTTATTAATGTCCAGTTTGTGGTGTGTTCAACCATAGTAATTCATGTTTATTTCATGTAAATTCTGGCTGTTAGCATGTAAGTTAAATGTATTGACTGCTTTTTTGACTCTTGTATTGCAAACTTTCTTCTTTTTATTTAAAACGTTGGAATCTTGTGGTTTTGCTCACTTAGTAAGTAACTGGATTTAATTAAAAAACTGGTATTTTTTTTTTAAAGTTGCTGATCCCTAACTGAATTTTACAAAAATGTGAGTACTCACCCAGTACTGCGACAGATTAGTGTCTTGATCTATCATGTAGTCTGGCCATGATTTATTTGTTAAGCATTATTCAGGCAAGCGATGGGTGTGCATGTGTATATTTGTCACACAAACAGCAGGTAGCACGGTGGCACAGTGGTTGACACTGCTGCCCCACAGCGCCAGGGACACCAGGTTCAATTCCAGCCTCAGGTGACTGTCTGTGTGAAGTTTTCAAGTTCTCCCCATGTCTTAGGTTCCCTTCGGGTGCTCCATTTCTGCCCACAGTCCAAAGATGTTCAGGTTAGGTGGACTGCCAATGCTTAATTGCCCCTTAGTTCCAAAAGGTTTGGTGGGGTCATGGGGATAGGGGAGGGGTGTTGGCCTATGTAGGGTGCTCTTTCAGAGGGTCGGTGCAGACTCGATGGACCAAATGGCCTCCTTCTGCACTGTAGGGATTCTATGATTCCCAATTTAGTTCTGGGTCTATGGTATAATGCGGTTGCTGAGCTTTCAGCATGAAATGCAATCTCCAGTTGGTGATTCAGTGATACAGAGCAAAGATAAAAGTGGATAGAAGAAGATTTTAGCCAATTGTTAACAGCATACAACATAAATGAGGGGGTCTATTCACAACTGCAACTAAAAAAAGCGAGGCCTGGGAGCAACAAGCAACAAACAGCATCAAATATTACATTCCATTTGAATACGTTTAAGACGCAAATCCATAATCAACATGTCTCTTGAACTTCCATTCATGTGTGCAGCTGTGCAGCTGAGGGTATTTTTAATTCCTGCTGCGAATGGCTACTTCCTGACATGTAACTGCCCACTGTTGCTAGGTAGGAGCATAAACTGACTGGAATGAGGCAAGCTCTCACCTGTTCGAAGCTCTGGCTACCAGGGCAGTGGAGCAACCTGCCACAACGTGACCTCCCACCCCCCATTGGGTTGTATGACAAGATGGCTGCAAGCTTTTCCTCCCATTACTACCCTGTTTTGAAGCACAAACGATGGAGCAGCAGAATACAATTAACCATCAGTCTCCCCAGTTTCTAACACACTGTACCACCCAGTAACCATTGTCATGATATCCACATTAACATATCATGGTGCAATCACACACACACACTGATGGACAGGTAATTGGACCAACCAACACACACATAACATCGCAGCCAATCACCAGTGAGAGCACACGCACTATAAAACAGGGAACACCACAGTTCCCGCTCATTCTAACAGGAGGTAGCTCAGAGCACAGAGCTCACAGCGTGCCACTCAGACATATACCATGTGCTGAGTACCTCACTAAGATAGTGCTAGGGCTGGGTCCACAGGTTAGCTGGTGAAGTACGAACCACAGCCAGAAGTTAATAGTTATTATTGTACAGAATAATAAAACAGAGTTGTACCATCTACAACCGTGTTGGTTCATTTGGGTATCGGAACACCCAACACGACAGGATACCAGGACTAGAAACTCGCCAGCGACTGTGAGACCTAACTGCACCTCTTCAGAAACCCGCCATCCTGCGCCATGGAAACCATCAGCCCGCCGCAGCCGCTCCGGGTCACTGGAAATCTTGGCATCAACTGGAAGCTGTTTAACAGCGCTTCCAGCTCTTCCTAGAAGCCACAGACAGGGAGAATGCATCAGACACCAGGAAGATTGCCCTCCTCCTCTCCACGGCGGGGCAACACGCCATCCATATCTACAACTCCCTGGCATTCGTGGAAGGCAAGGACAAGACGAAGTACAAGACGAAGTACGAGGAACACTTCAATGTGGAAGTTAATGAGAGCTTCGAGAGGTACCTCTTCCAGCAGCGCCTGCAGGGTAAGGATGAGCCTTTTCAATCTTATTTGACACACCTCCGTATCCTCACGCAGTCCTGCGGCTATGAGGCCACCTCAGACTCCATGATTCGGGATCAGATAGTTTTTGTGGTCACCTCGGACACCCTACTCCAGCAGCTCCTCAAAATAAAGCGCCTCACCCTAGCCACCGCCATCGAGACCTGCGTCCTCCACGAAAACGCGACCAGCCGGTACTCCCAATTCCAGGCAGCCGAATCGGCACGGCAAGGGTCCTACGAGCCCAAGCAGGTCCAGTCGATCGAGTTCCACCCTGCCCCTGGCCCGGACGAGGGCGGCCATTGTGTGCGCTTTCCGAGGCCTCCCGCGCTTGTATGTGCCAAAAGAGGGGACGTCGATGCAGAGGGACGGGACGTGCAGGCACGCTCTACACAAGACCGCACCACGCATGCGCAGTGGCGCAATGAACGCCATGACGTCACGACGTGCGGCAACTGTGGATCGACACACTTAAAGCGACAATGTCCGGCCAAAGCGCGACAATGCCTCCGCTGTGGCAGGATGGGCCACTATGCTGCCTGCTATCGAGCAGCTCAACCTGCCAACTCTCCGCAATTCCGCCAGCCTCGCATGGACATGCGGGCCATTCAGCCCCCATACACCGAGTCATACCCTGACGACGTGCTGACCGATGATACCGACGACCGGGAGCTCTTCCGCGATGCGGTAATAAACAGGAACCGGATGTCCCAAAGTCGGACCCACCAGCCGCTGCCAGTGCACGGCATTAATCCAGGCGATGAATGGTGTGCCACCCTATCGGTCAACCCAAATTCGTTGTCCACCTAATAGACTGGGCTTATGAGCCTGTTTGCACATTGGACTCACTGAATTGTTTTGCAATACTGTTAACGTGTTTCTTTCTTGTCGTTCCAGAAGTTCTCTTTTGATGTTTGCTGTTTACACTTGTTTTGTTCGTGGTACAACCTCGTTGCTCTGTTGCACCTGACACCTTCCTCTGTATATAGTTTAGCCTCATGTACATGTTGTAAATATTGCACACACATACTCAGATGCACTCAGTACACACCAATATTTATTACCATGTAGGCACATATTCTTGTGAAAAGGGGGATGTCATGATATCTACATTAACATATCATGGTGCAATCACACACACACTGATGGACAGGTAGTTGGACCAACCAACACACACACAACATCGCAGCCAATCACCAGTGAGAGCACATGCACTATAAAACAGGGAACACCACAGTTCCCGCTCATTCTAACAGGAGATAGCTCAGAGCACAGAGCTCACAGCTTGCCACTCAGACATACACCATGTGCTGAGTGCCTCACTAAGATAGTGATAGGGCTCGGTCCACAGGTTAGCTGCTGAAGTACGAACCACAGCCAGAAGTTAATAGTTATTATTGTACAGAATAATAAAACAGAGTTGTACCATCTACAACCGTGTTGGTTCGTTTGTGTATCGGAACACCCAACACGACAACCATGTTAAATACGTATTCTGAGTGAAGATTTCAAAACTCGGCAGTCAAGATCTTAAGAGCAGCCAGGACTGCTCAATATTTCAAACATTCTCGTCTAAAACTTGGGTCCAAATTGGGGTATGATCCTAATAGAGTGCAAACCGTACGTATCCCAAACTGTACGGGACATGGGCCCGAAATCCTCAGTTGTTTATTACCATCAAGCTACCGGTGACAATTGTGTGCCAGAGGCAGTTCTGTGAAAACACGAAGCATCAGGTATGATGAGCATTGTAAAGTATAGGATCAGAAGGTGTGTGGTGAAGGGGTGGATGTTGACCATCAGCAGTCGCTAGATTTAATGTGGAGCTGGAATGCTCCCACGACTCTCACAATAAAGTCAGTAGAAAACCTGAAATTATCTGTGCAGGGCAGCTCCTGCAGTCCCTATAAGGGACACTGTGCTGCCAAGCCACTGCAGAAACTGACCATTGCAAGTCCATTTCATGGTCATTCAGTCCAACTTTACAAAGGGAGCCCCAAACCGATGTGAGGGCCACTATTTGAACATACAGAGGGTCTAATGCCTATATCAGGTGCTATTACAAGGTACCTGGTCTGGCCTCATTTGTAACATTGTGATTATATTTAGACAAGCAGGTCATGGGGCACCTGAGGGGATGGAGATGATGCAATTAATGGGAGGAGCCAAGTCTGTAGAAAGCTGTAGGATTTTTTAGTCTGACGAAGACAGAAGGATCTGCAGGCTGTTCGTGAAAGAGTCTCTCTCTTTCTCCAAGCAGTCTTTCCAAGAAATCTCTACACAATAGTTAAGCAAGTGTCCCTGTGTTTGCTAACTTTATTTTTAAATGGCTTTTGACCTACAGTGGGCTTTGCATAATTGGAGATAGAGAAGTTAACAATTAGTAGTTAAAGGGTTTCATTTTATTTTAAGAAGTATTTAACTGTTAACTGAAAAGCTATTTACCGTGATGTTAATGTGGTTAATACTGTGTTGATAATAAAGTTTGTTTTAATATAAAAGATCTTTATTTGTCAGTGGAATCACTCCTGGAGCAAAATATCCTTTCCTCACAGTTTTACAAATTGAAAAATTGTTGGGGTTTCACGTCCAGTTTCCTAATATAATTTGGGGTCTGGTACCGTGACACAAGGCCTTCCCGACAAGAGACAGCGTGCATGTCTCACCAGCTCTCCAGGTGGCAGGCAAGATACCCAACACTTCAACAAGATTCCACCCATCGTCATTCAATTAGGATCTTTCCGGAGACTTGAGGTAGTCTGTACAGAAATTGCCAAAGTCACCTGACTTTTGGCAGCCACGTTAGCAGCCTTTGAATGTTCATTTCAAAAGAATAGGCAGTTCCGGAAAATTCTATATGGAATGCAGTCAATGTTGAAAGTTATGAATGTCTCCAAACAACCTAATGTTAAACAACTTTAACCGTGTGGGAGACATTTTGAACTATTCAAATAGAACTGGCGCTGGCTTCAAGGTAAATTGTTTTCTTCGTCTCAGTGAATGAGGAATTCGGGAATATAATTCAGTCTCAGAATTGTAACCCAATGCACTTACATAAATGCTCAGTGAATGGGTATCTTTAATTTCTGTCACACTCATCTAAACTTTAAAATTAATCAAGATTTCCTAACTTTTACCTCAGTAATGAAGGAGAAGAGTTTCCTAACCACAGTTAGCATTAAGGATTACCTCTTTCTGGGTTTCATGAAATGAAAATGAAAATCGCCTATTGTCACGAGTAGGCTTCAAATTAAGTTACTGTGAAAAGCCCCTAGTCGCCACATTCCGGCGCCTGTTCGGGGAGGCTAGTACGGGAATTGAACCGCGCTGCTGGCCTACCTTGGTCTGCTTTCAAAGCCAGCAATTTAGCCCAGTGTGCTAAACCAGCCGCTGGTTTCTTACCCTGGTCATCTTCTTATTACTTCCTTCTGACCCTTTCCACTCAATTTCCAAATCAAAAGATGAGTACGTGTTCACATTTACTCTGAAGTTCTAATGAACTCTTTACTTTAGCCCCCTTAAATCACCCAGCTTCAACTTTCTGTGGCCAAAACTACTCCTCCCTCATCGTGGTAAATCGTCTGATGTCTCCATCTTTCTCCGAACCTTGAGAACTCTGTAGAGCTTTTGAACATGTTGTCAAACAAAATCTAATCCATCATATCTCATGGTCCTTATACTGAAATCACTGCACTGGACAGCTTCAGTGTTCACCATCGCAGTGGCTCCACTGCTGATCAGGCCGAAACCAATGTCAAGTAATTTACTACACTGGAAGACTTTTCAGTAACTTTGAATCAGCCCACCCATATCCCTAACAGACCCAAAAATTCTGTTGATGTCCTCAACCTATTCCTCACATTCGGTTCTAATTCTCACACTGTACTCGGATCTTCCTGTCTGGGTTCTCCTGATGATATTTTATTCTGCAACAAAACCAGGTTTCTTTTGTTTGGCATTAGAAACCACTGTACCTGATTGTCTTCAGAATTATTTGCTGCATTCATTTCATTCAGCTGCTTTTTTGTTTTCCTGATTCCGTGGGCCGAAATCTCCCAAGCCCCCGACGGCCAGTTCAATGGCTGGCGAGGTGTGGGGGTGGGAGAATTTGGCTGGAGACCCAAAGAATCAACATTAATTTACAGTGGTATTTTCCACTGTGCCCACCATGGCAGGTAAGGAAATCCGTTGGAGGCCAGCGTGAAACTCATTTGCATTCCACTGATAGGATGCAGATGAAGGTTCAAGCACTCATGCCCAATTCTCCATGGCACCAACAGGAAACCATGTCATGCAAAACATATTTGGAACAGCATGGCGTGAATATGCTTGGACTCATCTGAACGGTGCCTGGAGCTGCTTTCAGATTTCAGGTAGCCAATGGCGATACCGGACCCCAGGACACCACAAATGTCATACCACAGCAGCGAGTGGGGGGAGAATTCATAGTGGGTTCCAGATTCGTGGAGGGTGTCCCTCTTCCAGTCTCAGAATGTTCCTCGAGATCGATCTTTATTCTCAGGAGGTCCACCTTCTTTCTTAAATGGTAGGGCATATGTTGGGAGCCTTTTCGATATGGCACTCAGACCTGGGACGGGATTCCCCGCGAAACGGCAGGGTGGGCCACTGCGGCGCGAAGGAGTTTCTTCTCTGCACCGGCTATGGCAGAGGTTGACAGCGGCCAGTGCGGGGGGAAAGAGTGCCCCCACGGCGCAGGCCCGCCCGTGGATCAGTGGGCCCCAATCATGGGCCAGGCCACCGTGGGGGCACCCCCCCGGGGCCAGATCCCCCTGCGCCCCCCCCCCCCCCACCCGAGGACTCTGCAGGCCACCCATGGAGCCATGTCCCGCCGGTAAAGACCTGTTGTGATTTACGCCGGCGGGACACGCCGAAAACGGGCGGCCACTCGGCCCATCGCGGGCCGGAGAATCGCCGGGGGGGCCGCTGCCAGCAGCCGCCGACCGGCGCGCCGTGATTCCCACCCCTGCCAAAACCCCGGCGCCAGAGAATTCGGCAGCCGGCGGGGGCAGTGGTCACGCCACCCCCAGGCGATGCTCCGACCCGGCGAGGGGTCGGAGAATCCCACCCATGATGTAGAATCCGTAGAATCCCTACAGTGCAGAAGGAGGCCATTTGGCCCATTGAGTCTGCACCAACCCTCCAAAAGAGGCCCAGCCCCCCACCCTATTCCCATAACCTTGCACACTGATCATGGCCAATCCACCTAACCTGCACATATTTGGACTGTGGGAGGAAACCAGGGCACCCGAAGGAAACCCACTCAGACACGGGGAGAAAGTGCAATCTCCATACAGTCACCCAAGGCCAGAATCGAGCCTGCGTACCTGCAGCTGTGAGGCAGCAAAGCTAATCTCTGAACCATCGCCTCGCAGTGGACTATGCGGCCTGCCCCGCCACGGAATACGGTGCAAAACACCTGGGGCGTCATTCTCCGCCGGCGGGAGTCTCCGTTCTGCCGGCGCCCGGGGGTTTCCCGACGGCGTGGGGCTGCCCCACAATGGGAAACCCCATTGACCGGCCGGTGTTACGGAGACTCCCGCCGGCCGGTCGGGGCAGAAATGTGGCGGGGCGGGTAGGAGAATTTCGCCCCTGGTTGCTTAAGTAGTGAGGTCATGGCCGAAAGTTTTGGTTTTCCGCCTGGCCTCCACAGCAGGAAACACTCCACATCCCGCCCCGGCCACAGGGGTTAGTCCACAGATGGGAGAATTTTGCCCTTTATCTGTACCACTGTCTTGTGATGTTGTTCCTGAGTAGAAAATTAAGCCTCAGATCTCACCTTACATACATGAAGATACGACACTACAGCTCAGATTCAATCATATCTCACATGCTGCTACCACATAAAAGTTTGAGCATGTTAATCAGTCTGAGGTTCCCCAAGCTTGGCCTCTGTTTGAGACCTCTGAGAGTCGCAAGCTGCTAAATACGAGTGCGTTGAACAGAATTAGCAACAGCTGCATTTGTGCCTTTTTAAATTTCTGGTCTCTCACTGAAGTCCCTTCAAATTTCTTCAAACTCTCCTTTTCATTATCCCTCATGCAGCGCTAATTATCAGTATCTAGGGGCTAATCCTTATTGCTTTGGCACAAATTTGCAGTGTCAGGAAAATTCAACTCTGTATAATTTAATATAATCCGATTGCAACTTGGCCACACATTGTAACTAGATTCCTAAGGTTGTTGACAAGAGAGATCTTTTAAAAATCAGTTGAAATGCTAATGCTCCCTCAGCAGGGTCTTTGGTGATTTTTTTTTTAATCACCTGACTATTCTTCTTGAAACATCAAGTTAGGTAGAGAGAAAATGGGGGGAAAAAACAAAGATTTGTATTTATATATGACATTTCAACCATCTGAATGTTCTTCACAGGCAATGAATTAGTCTGAAGTGTAGTAACTTGCGACATAAGCAAACACAGATTTGCTGAAAAACAACAAATTAAAGCAATACAGCGTGAGTTGTAAATTTGAGTAAATTTGGTGCTTCGTTGAATTTTCTTTGCGTATCAGGATGAAATATGTACAACTTTCCAACAAGATTTTACATTCTGGGTAACATACTTGATAGAGCAAAATATGCTTGACCTATGGAGAACATGCAGCAAATATATCACATTCTGGAATGCTACGATTGGGTAAAAACGTATCCCGAATAATCATAGAATCCGTACAGTGCAGAAGGAGACCATTCGGCCCATCGGGTCTACACCGATCTTATGAAAGAGCACCTTACTTAAGCCCACGCCCCCACCCTAACCCCATAACCCTACCTAACCTTTTGGGCACCACGGGGCAATTCAGCATAGCCAATCCATCAAACCTGCACATCTTTGGACTGTGGGAGGAAACCGGAGCACCCGGAGGAAATCCATGCAGACATGGGGAGAAAGTGCAAACTCCACACAGACAGGCACCCGAGGTCGGAATTGACCCTGGGTCCCTGGTGCTAACCACAGTGCCACCATGCCGCCCCCTGTCCAAAATGTTGATTGTTCTAATAAATGAGAATTCAAGGCACATGTTTCATCCTAGTCCATTACTTCTTTTGAGCATTAGTGATCATATCATTAGATTCAACACTGGCACGGTTTGCGGCAAGAGATAAAATGGAAATACTAGATTTCCAGAAAGAAATAATGTGAAGAATAAATTGGGGGAAAATAGCAAAGGGGAACATTGAAAACAAAAACGCAAATTGAATATGACTTTATAGCTAACATTAGTTTTTTTAGTTTGAATGTTTAAATAGGAAAGTTAAGTTGGAACACAGGAACGTATAGAGTCACAACACATGACTGTGATTGCTCTGCATAGTCTCAGTCAATCTAGTCCATTTTCAGCCAAAGATGCTGAGTGGATGATCCATTTCAGCCTACCCCTAAGGACTCAATACCACAGATGCCAGTCTTCAGCCAATTAGATTCATTCCATATGCAATCAGAAAATGGATACAGCAAAGGATATTGGCCTGACTACATCCCGGAACAGTCCTGAAGACTTGTGCTCCAGAACTAGCTGTGCCCCTAGTACAGCTATAACTTGCACCTACTTGATAACATGAAAAGTTGTTCAGGTAAGTCTATCCACAAAAAGCAGAACAAATCTAACCCAGTCAATTATTGTTCCTTCAATCTTCTTTTAATCATTGGCAAAGTGCTGAAAGGTATTATTGAATCCAACAACAGCCTGGGGTTTACCATTGAGCAGAAACTTAACTAGACACACTATATAAACACAATATCACAGGTTGCAAGTTTAGGCCAAACGTTGGGTATTATGCAGTGAGCAACTCACCTCCTGATGCCCAAAGCTGTCCACCATCTACAAGGCACAAGCCAGGGTTGTAATAGATTTCATTTTTGTGATTGAGTGCAGCTTCAACAACGTTCAAGAAGCTCAGCACTATCGAGAACAAAGCAGCTTACTTGATTGGCACCCTACCCACCAACTTAAATGTTCACTCCCTCTACCGCCAGCGGATGGTGGCATCAATATGTACAATCTACAAGATGGACTACAGCAACTTTCTAGGTCTTCTTCAACAGCATCTTCCAAACACATGACCACTATCATCTAAAACAAGGGCAGCAGATGCATGAGAATATCACCTGGAGGTTTTCCCACCAATTTGCATGCCATCCTGACATGGAATCATATTGCCGTTATTTCATTGTCAAGAGATCAAATTCCTGGAGGTCGTTCTGTGGGTGTACCTACAGAAGTACAACAGAGGGTGGGTGTACCAACTGCTCCAGACATTCACGAAGGTGGCTTACAGTCACCCGTTCAAGGATAATTATTGATGGACAATAAATACTGGCCTTGCCAATGACACTCTCATCCCAAGAGATAGGGGTATTCGGGGAGAAAATTTCAGAACAAGGAATCTAGCATTTCCACAGCTTCTGTGAAGTTCCTCTGTCACCAAAATCTAAGAAGTGTGATCAGGAGACATTAAGAAATCACCGGGCATGGGTAACTTCACAGAATCAAGAAAATTATTCATACATGTCAATCATGTTGAGGTTATGGAGTCCTTTATTTTACTGGCCAGCTTAATTAAATTAAAGCACGACATCCAAAATCTCTTCTTTGGAGAAATATTCAGAGAAAAGGAATCTTTATTTTCACTTAGTTCTCCAATATTTGTATTATCAAAGCTCCTGGAGGGCAGAAATAATCCTAGTGTGTTCAACAGGAGGGGAAAATGTTAAATCTTTACCGGGTTTATTAATATCCTCAGTTCCAGGACATATTCAACTGGTTATCAAATGCCATTTGTGCCAGTATGTTTGCAACATATCAGTACGATTACATTTTTAGCAACTATAAATTGTTAACAAAGACAAGCAGTCTTTTCTCACATAAGTGACAATGAATAACAGTCAACAATTTTGGTCTCTATGTACCTCTCTCGGCACAGTTTCAAAAGCATGCGATTTCCACCTGCCCCTCTAGATCTGTTTCCTGCTACAAAACTCTCTCCGTCCTCAGGGAGAATATTTAAGTCTTCATTGGCACCTTACCTGGTGGCCCCAGTTAATGATAGTGAGTTGGGAGAAAAAGGAGGGATCTTCTTTGGGGACCTGGACTTTGTCATTTACGTGCAGTAGGCATGGAGGCGCTGCCAACAGGGTAGGGGCAGCCAAAGGCAGGGAATGAAAGGAGCAAAATCTCAGTCAGAGTAGTGAAGCAATTCATAACCTCAGCACTTAATGTTTGCTCATCCGACCCAATTTGATGGAGGAGAATTCCCTTTGACATGGAGGAGAGAGTCTCAATCCATTTCGTGCTGAAGTTTGAGCAGGTTCAAACTATTACATTTACGAGGGATAAATAGGCGGGTAGTGTCTCGGGGAGAGGAGCGGGCATGTGCAGTATGGTTTGATTGAAGTACTGGTTTTATATTGATGTTTGCCCATTTCTGTTATCTGTAACTGTTTACAATGTCAAAAAATACCTCAATAAAATTGTTTGTTAAAAAAAAACTATTACATTTACAACTCTTAGCATTAGTGAAATTGCTTCACAACAGTACTAAAGCTGCAGATTAATGACTCCCTTAATGATCTTTCATTTTAAAGAAAATTGCCAACTCAGGAAAGAATTTTGAAAACTGCATATGGATAACCTGTAATTTCTGTATATGGAAAATCAAAATCTGTGATGTGTTTTCGTTATATCAAAGATATTCTACACTTTATTTGGACAGGAGGGCAGACCTCACAGTCTGGGACACAGGACCGGGACGCTGAGACCTCCGGGACAGACATTAGTCAGGGGCACAGGGTGGACAGTAATGCCGAAGCCCACATCACGGCCACACACCCGCTGGATCAAACTCAAGACGACATGGCCCGCATGGAGCTTGCGCCGGGCCATGAGGGGGACCAGTACACACCAGACTTCTTGACGGATGATGACCTCGAGCTTGCGGCACTGCTGTCTCCCACACCGTTCACCATCGCAGAGACACTCACCTCGGTTGGGCAGATAAGTGATGAGGCTCCCGGGTCACGGTCTGGTGCGCACCCCACAGCCGAGCCGGTACAGCAGGTGGAGTTTGGAGCAGCCGAGGGGCTGGACGGTCGGAGGGCAGCCCAGGCCCAGCAACCAGCTGCCACCCAGACGGTTCCCGGGTTCCTGGATGTAATTGACCCACCCGGACAACCGATGCGTATGGACACCCAGGGACTGAGTAACGGGGTGAGGGCAATCTTCCAGGACCTGCACACGCAGCTGGAGGAGTCCATTCGCGTCCAGGAGCAGGGAGTGGTGCCGCTCATCGCAGCCACCCAGGCCGACACCGCACGGGTGGCGTCCGCGGTGGAGGCAATGGGTGAAGGGGTTTCGGCCATGGGTCAGGTTCTGCAAGGCATTGGGCTTCACGTGCACGCGTCATCCATGGCCCAGGAGCGGGCTGCCCTCTCACAGGTAGCCATGCGCCAGAGCCAACACGACATTGCCGCCGCTCTCCGGGCCCTGGCTGAGTCTCACCATGCCGTGGCACTCAGTCCCAGCAGTCGGTCGCGGAGAGCATTGACCGCCTGGCGCACGTGATAGATGGCGTCGCGCACTCACAGGTCGAGATCGCACAGACCTTGGCAGGAATGTGGCACTCCCTGGGCTCCGTCTCGTCGAACATTCGGACCGTGGTCGATACCGCTGCAGGCCTCCAGGACTGGCAGCGCCATGTGTCGGGGGTGCGACGGGGCATGTCTCCGAGCGCATCTCCGTCCCACAGTGAGGCCCGGGGGCCACCGGGCTCCCCGAGGGAGGAGGAGGTTTGGGGCCCGTCCCGGTAGCTCCACCAAGGGACGTCCCGGTACACTCGGCCTTCCCCCGTTCCGTCCCTGGCGCATCTGGTGGGGAGCGGGCAGGTCAGGGTGGCACCACGCCATCCAGCACGCCCGCAGAGCAGCCTGGCCCATCGAAGCCGGGCCGCCCCAGGAAATGTGTGCCGACGGGAAGCCATGTCGCAGGGCGTGATTCTCAGCAGTCCACCTCCACTCCTGCTGTACCATCTGGGAACACACCGAGACGTAGTGGTAGGGCCCGTAAGGCAAAGTCGTTAGGCACGTAAGAAGTTGGCACGGGTGCAGGGCACAGTCTAGTTGTAGTGGGTAGGGCACCTATGTTTACCACACGAATAAACGCACTGTTAAATCTGACTTGTAAGACTGTGTGCTATGTCCGGTGCCAGGGGGCTCGTGAGGGTGCCCGAATGGCGTAGTGGTATACAAGCTGTTCAAGGTCTGTTCCGGGTGTGCTGACCCCCCCAACCGCCCCCCCCCCCCCCCATAATCGGACACCGTTGTCCTCGGTACACCGATGCCAGCCACCCCACGGGCATGTGGTGAAATATCCGTCACGAAGGCTGTGACCACCGGAGTGCATGGTTCAGCCATAGCCATGAGTCAGACCTCGGCTGGCGAATCTGAGCACGCAGCTCATCGCAGAGCGGGCTGTCATCATTCAACATGGCACTGTTCACACCCGCTTACTCAATCATCAATGTTGTGCAATCCCGTAGTGCCGCAGTGGTAAGGTGATGTGGAATTGTTGCCGTGAACGCGGTGTGGGGGTGCGGGGGCGTGGGGGGGGGGGGGGGGGTGGAGGTGGTGGGCGCTGTGTGGTGCCCGTGTACAGGAGTGACGGTGCAAGTGGCAGTGTTCAGCGAATCCCACCCCCACAGTGCGTGAACCGTGCGGCCACCAATGCGTTGCGTGCCCGCTGTCCCTGGCGGTGCCGTCGCACAGCCTCCTGGGCGTAACGAGCTGCCGGGCAGTGTCTGCGTCCTGCGCCCCTCCCCCCACCCTGATGCGCCCCATCATCCTCATCCTCCGCATCCTCCTCTTCCCCATCCCCCTCGTTTGTGTTGGCTCCGGTGCCGTCGGGTCCTCCCTCCGACTCCTCCACCAGGTCATCTCCCCTCTGCATGGCAATGTTGTGCAGCGCACAGCAGACCACAACCATGCGACCGACCCTGTCGGGCCGGTACTGCAGGGCCCCTCCTGATCGGTCCAGGCATCTGAAGCGCATCTTCAGCAGCCCGAAGCACCGCTCCACCACACCCCTGGTTGCTGCATGTGCCTCGTTGTATAGGCTCTCCGCGTTGGTGTGAGGCCTCCGTATTGGCGTCAGCAGCCATGACCTCAATGGATAGCCCTTGTCGCCCAGCAACCAGCCCCTCAGCCGGGGGGGGGGGGGGGGGGGGGGGGCATCCATCGACCTTTGCGGGGATGAACGACTGTGCCAGAATGTAGGCGTCATGCACACTGCCGGGGTACTTTGCACACACGTGCATGATCTTCATGTGGGGGTCGCACACCACCTGAATGTTCATGGAGTATGCACCCTTTCTGTTCATGAACACTTCCCTGTTGTCTGCAGGCGGTCGCATGGGGACGTGCACACCATCGATGACACCCTGGACCATCGGTATCCCGGCCACCTTGGCGAATCCACGTGCCCGTGCTTCCTGCTGCGCTCGGTCCTCGGGGAATTGAATGTACCTGTCCACGATGGCGTACAAGGCGTCGGTGACGGCCCTGATGTACCTGCGGACCGATGCCTGTGATATCCCGGATAGGTCCCCGCTCGGAGCCTGGAAGGAACCGGTTGCATAGAACCTTAGGGCCACCGTCACCTTGACGGAGACTGGTATCGCGTGTCCTCCTCCCATGGTGGGGGGCAGAGAAACAACATGTTACACGGAGGTTCTTCCACACCTCATCAGCCGGGCTGCATGAGATACCTGTGTGCTCCGGTGGCCTGGTCGCGCTGCAGACACGCAGCCAGCCTAACACTGGTCACTGTCTGCGCCCAACGGTCAGTTCACACCGTACTGCTCACCAGTGTGCCACTCTCCTGTGCCCATCAACCACACGCACCCTGCGGCCGTGTCCTCGTCACCGTCCTGCCATATCAGGGCGGCTGACTTGTGGCATCCGCGGATGGACGATACCATCCACACTCTCCCTCACCCCCTCCCACCTGCATGCCGCTCCCTCATCCCCCCCCACCTGCACGCTCTCCCACCCCCCCTCCCACCTGCACCCTCTCCCACACCCCCCCCACCTGCACACTCTCCCGCATCCCCCCTTCCTACCTGCACGCTCTCCACCCCCCTCCTCCCACCTGCACCCTCTCCCACACCCCCCCCACCTGCACACTCTCCCGCACCCCCCCCACCTGCACCCTCTCCCACCCCCACCTGCACACTCTCCCGCACCCCCCTCCCACCTGTACGCTCTCCCACCCCCCTCCTCCCACCTGCACCCTCTCCCACACCCCCACCTGCACACTCTCCCGCACCCCCCCCACCTGCACCCTCTCCCACCCCCACCTGCACACTCTCCCGCACCTCCCCTCCCACCTGCACCCTCTCCCACACCCCCCCTACCTGCACCCTCTCCCACCCACCCCCACCTGAACACTCTCCCGCACCCCCCCCTCCCACCTGCACCCTCTCCCACACACGCCTCCCACCTGCACCCTCTCCCACACCCCCCCCACCTGCACACTCTCCCGCACCCCCCCCACCTGCACCCTCTCCCACCCCCCCCACCTGCACACTCTCCCGCACCCCCCCTCCCATCTGCACGCTCTCCCACCCCCCACCTGCACACTCTCCCGCACCCCCCTTCCCACCTGCACGCTCTGCCACCCCCCACTCCCACCTGCACCCTCTCCCACAGCCCCCCCCCCACCTGCACACTCTCCCGCACCCCCCCCCCACCTGCACACTCTCCCACACCCCCCCCCCCCCACCTGCACACTCTCCCGCACCCCCCCCCTTTGGCCGCAGCCTTCTCGGGTAAGTCGACTCGGTCTCCAGGCGCTGCGCAACAGTCCGCTCACCTCCTCCCTGCTCAGCGTCAGCCAGCACGACTGGCTGATGACTTTAAAAAGCAGGTGTGAATGGCGACGGCGTGAACTGGGGTCACGCCGTCGGGACTTCGGCCCATCCGGACCTGAGAATAGCAGGGGTGCCGGAGAATCGCCATTTTGTGTGTCTCGGGCGATTCTCCGGCCTGCGGCCCGCGAATCTCGACTGGGCCCTTCCCGCCGCTTGGGAGAATCGTGGGAGGGCGTCGGACCGGCGTCGCGGGAAATTTTGGCGGCCCAGGCGATTCTCCCAACCGGCCCGGGAGTGGAGAATCGCGCCCCATTTCTTTAATAATTCTAATTTCCTTCAGCTCCTCACTAAAATTTGGGTTTCTCAGAACTTCCGGTACATTGTTCATGTCTTCCTTTGTGAAGGCAGAAGCAAAGTACCAATTTAGTTCCTCAGCCATTTCTTTGTTCCCTGTTAGGAATTCCCCCATTTCTGACTGTAAGATAGTGTGAAGTTCAGCAAGGGATTGTCTGCCTCAGTGCCGACATTCCTTGTTGGCTGTAGTGAGAGTTCGAACAAGGAGTTTGAAAGAGATTTCTGTAAATTTTCTTAAATTTGTGTTTTCCTCAACAGCCCAAGCCATAAATGTGTAGTCAGTGTAATTTAATCCTGAGAATTGAATTCATTAAATAAATCATGGCTAGCATACAGCAAAATACAAATCAAAATTTGAGCAAGTAGCAATTTTCCAACTGCCAAGTTATTTCTTACTGTACTCCAGTATTATTTTCTCAAATTGGTAAGAGCTTGGATCAAGTTCCGCTAATTCATTCAGAAACCACAGGACCATTTTGATGTTTCAGTTCGTTTCAGTGCTCCTCCTTACAGACCATAATGGTTTCACTGAAACAAGAGGGGTTGTGATAATCCTGCTGTACTGTACACTTTCGTGAATTGAAGATCCTGAGCTAATTGAAGACTCCTTATCTTATAAAATCAGTTCGACAAAAGAACTGCTATCTGCAGTGCTGCACCAATCCAGTGTTGTGTTCTGGGCCCCATGGTTGCCTAACTGCTTGGCCCTTGGGAGGGTTTAACATCTTACAGTTCAACTGAATTTAATAGTGCAAAATTACATCATATGTAATGGTCTCTCAACAGCATTAATAATAGCTAATTAAACCTTTGTAAGAATTTATTTTGTTTTCACAAATTCACTCATGAGTATCCCGAACAATAATGCTGTCAAAATTAGCACAGCAACCGCTCTCTGATGTAGAATTGTTCTCCCATGGCAGCAACGTCAAGCTGTAACTCGACAACTCAAAGAAAACTTCAAAAGTCCATATGGTATGTTTTCTTCACAGTGGCTATTAAATGAACAAACAGTAAAAGGAAACTTGGATCCAAGTTAACTCAAACACTTCCCGTTTTATTTGAGTTCCAGTCAGACCTTCGCTTTAAGAGGATTTTGTATTTTCAGTTGTGACTTCAAAACCTCCGCTGGTTTTAATTTTCAGCACGAGGTGTAGTGAAGCATACATCCGAAAGATGTCAGCAATCACACCTTGCCATCTGTTCCAATTGTATAAAGTAATCTGTAAACGTGAGCTCACCTCAGCTGTTCCGACAAACTGCGTAACAAATACTGCAGATGTTCACGCCGTCACGGTTCACCCCTGCCTTGACCTTGGGTGCACCTAGGGCCACCCAGGGCCCCCCAGGCGCCCCCCCCCCCCCCCCCCCGCTGCAGATCGTAATGTTTGGGCACCAGCCAGCGATGTTTGCCGCCATGGCGGGAGCCGCTGCCCTGCAGATGGCCCTTTGGCAGCGTCGCCGCAGGCGGTTCAGAGCAGCTGCGGCAGCGGCCGCTGCAGGAGAGGGACTGGCTGCAGAAGGCCCTATGCTACCCGCTCAGGCTGCAGGCCCGCCCGCCCGACAGGTGCAGGAGGAGGCGGAGCGGGACGATGACCATCACATCGTTGGGGATGCACAGGACGAGGATACCGATCTTGATGGGGCGCAGGGGGAGGAGGAGGAGCAGGGGGTGGTGCCAAGGCGCCGGAGGTGCCCCATGAGGTCTCGAGTGTACCTTCGAGGACCTGCCGGACAGGGCATGCAGGAGCAGACTCCGGATGAGTAAGGAGAATGTTGCTCATACATGCCACCTCAAGGCACACCTGGCACCACGTGAAACGGGGGGAGGACATGCTATCCCGGTGGCTGTCAAGGTGACAGTTGCCCTCAACTTCTACACAATGGGGTTGTTCCAGGTGCAGAGCAGGGACCTGTCCGGTATCTCCCAGGCATCGGTGCACCGGTGCATCCGAGCAGTCACCATCACCCTGTATTCCATCGCCGACCAGTACATCCAGTTTCCAGAGGACCACGCACACCAGGATGCCCGGGCAGCGGGATTCACCTCCGTGGCCAGGATACCAATGGTCCAGGGGATGATTGATGGGGTGTACGTCGCCATGCGTCCACCATCGGAAAAAAGGGACGTGTTCATGAACAGAAAAGGGACCTACTCCATGAACATTCAGGTGGTCTGCGACCACCGCATGAAGATCATGCACGTGTGCGCCCAGTACCCCAGCAGTGTGCATGGTGCCTTTATGCTGGCGCAATCCTTCATCCCCGCCATGTTCGAGGCACACTCTACCACCCCCCCCCCCCCCACCCGGCTGAGGGGCTGGTTGCTGGGCGACAGGGGTTACCCGTTGCGGTCGTGGCTGATGACGCCACAGACGGAGGCCACAGACCAACGTGGAGACCTGCTACAATGAGGTCCATGCAGCAAACAGGGGTGTTGTCAAGAGGTGCTTTGGCCTCTTGAAGATGTGCTTCAGGTGCCTGGACCATTCTGGAGGGGCCCTCTAGTACCATTCAGAGAGGGTCAGCTGCATAGTTGTTGTCTGCTGCGCCCTGCACAACCTAGCCCAGCAGAGGGGCGATGTCCTGAAAGAGGAGGAACAAGGGGAGCCCGATGAGGGCGACGCATCTGTACATGAGGAGGAGGAAGAGGAGGAGGATGCGGGGGGGGGGGGTGTACAGACGCGACATGGGGGCTGGATATGGCCGGGAGGCTGCACGACACCACCGGCTTGGCGAGCGAGCACGCGAGGCGTTGATCGCCGCACGTTTCACCAACTAGGGGGAGGGCATCATTGAGCAAGGCACTTGCACCACCGTTCCACCAAAACACACCACCCAGCACCCCCCAGCTCCCGCACCATCCAACAACCCTAGCTCCCACACCACCAGTTTCACAGCAACTTACACCTGCGGCACAACGGGATGGTCTCACACAATTACTTGTGTAAGCGGGTGTGATCAGTGCCATGATGAATGATGACAACCCGCTCTGCGATGAGCTGTGAGCTCAGGATCGTTAGTCAATGTCGGACTGAAGGCCACAGCTACACCCTCCAACTGGGTGGTCCCTGTATGCATCACGGACACTCCATCACAGGACCATGTGGGGTAGCTGGCGTTGGTGTTCCGAGGACGACGGGGGATTGGGGGGGGGGATCACACACCTCGGTGTACCAAACTTCAACCCCAGCGGTCCCCTTCACGACCCCTCAGGCACCGGACATAGCACAGAGGCATCTATGTTTGGTGTAACAGTGACTTTAATCGTGGCATTCACAGACAAGTGCCTTAGCCCCTAGAACTAAGCTGTGCCCTGCGACGTGTTTCCCCGTCGGCGCGAGTTTCCAGGGGCGGCCCGGCTTGGATGGGCCAGGCTGCTCGGCGGGCGTGCTGGATGGTGTGGTGCCACCCTGTTCTGCCCGCTGCCCACCAGATGCACCAGGAACGGAACGGGGGGAGTCTGAGTGTTCCGGAACCTCCTTTACTGGAGTCACCGGGACGGGCCCTAGAACCTCCTCCTCCCTCGGGGAGCCCGGTGGGCCCTGGGCCTCATTATGGGACGATGGTGCGAGCGGAGACATGCACTGTGGCACCACCGACACCTGGCACTGCCAGTCCTGGAGGCCAGCTGTGGCATCCACCAGGGTCTGGACGTTCGCAGCGATGGAGCTCAGGGAGTGCGCCATCCCTGTCAGGGACTGTGCAACCTCCCTCTGGGCTTGTGTGACGCCATCCAGCACATGCGTAAGGCCGCCGATGCTCTCAGCGATGGCCTGCTGAGACTGGGCCATGGCCTGCTGAGACTGGGCCATGGCCTGCTGAGACTCGGCCAGACCCCGGAGCGCGGCGGCAATGTCCAGCTGGCTCTGGGACATGGCTGCCTGTGAGAGGGCAGCCCTGTCCTGGGCCACGGATGATGCGTGCCCATGAAGCCCCACGCCTTGCAGAACCTGACCCATGGCCGAAACCGTTGCCTCCATTGCCTCCACCGCGGACACCACCCGTGCAGTGTTGGCCTGGGTGGCAGCCATTCCCTGCTTCTGGACGCGGATGGACTCCTCCAACTGCATCTGCAGATGCTGGAAGACGGCCGTCATCCCGTTGTCCACTCCCTGGGTTTCCAAACGCATCGGGTCTGTGGGTGGGTCTGGTAAGTCCAGGAACTCGGGAACCGTCTGGGCGGCAGCTGGGTGCTGGGGCTGGGCTGCCCTCTGACAGTCCAGCCCCTCGGCAGCTCCTACCTCCACCTGCTGTACCTGTTCGGCTGTGTGGTGCACACCAGTCAGTGTCCCAGAAGCCTCATCACTAATGTGCCCAACCGAGGTGAGTGTATCTGCGATGGTGGAGGGTGTGGGTGACAGCAGTGACACAAGGTCCATGTCCTCATCGGACCCCAGATCTGGGGTCTCCTGGGTCGAGCCTTGGACCGATGGACGTTGTCCCCGACCCTTGTGAGGGTCCGTGCCCGTACTGTCCTGGTTCTCCGTCCTCTCTTCGTCTGTCTCATGGCCGTCAGTGTCCTGACTGTCCGTGCTGTGTTCGTCAGTGTCGTTTGTGTCAGTCCTCTGTGCGTCCGTCTCCTGTGGCCTGGCTTTGGAAGAGGGCCCTCCTGTCCGTCTTCCTTCCCCTCCCTGGGTCCCTGTGGGCGGATGGACGTGAACCTGGACGGCTGTGCCTTGTCTGAGACGTTCCGGGATGATCGGCGGCTGGCCCTGGAATACACAATAAAGCATGTATCGTTAGACACGTGGAGTCGGGTGTGAGGGGGTGGAGGGGGCAGTGTGAGGGGGTGGAGTGTGGGGGGGGGGGGTTAGTGGATGGAGGGGGCAGTGTGAGGCGGTGCATTGTGAGGGGGGGAGGGGGAGGTGAGGGGCTGAGGGAGTGTAGCCAGGCAGGGGAGTCTCAGTTGGTACTGCGCCTCCGATCTAGCATGGCGCTACCTCCCGGGTGGCGGATCCCCCAGCGAGGTCCAGAGCCCTCTGCTCATGGACGGTGAGGGGGTGCAGAACAGGTGATCCCCCTCCGGTTCTTGCACACTCACGATGGTTGTGGGCTGTCTTATCATGCGGGGGGGGGGGGAACCATCAGGGTTAGGCGGTCAGCAGCAAGACGTGCAGATGTTGGCAACATTATGACTGGGGGGGGCACTGGGCACCACGCCATGGCAGCCTGCAAGGGTGGTGTGGTGCCCATGTGGACCGTGTGGTACGTGGAGCCCCCCCCCCTCCTGCATGGGCAGGGGGGACGCGGCACGTGGTGGAGGGTGGGGGGGAGGGAGGTGTGGGGTGTGGCCCAGGGGAACTCTCGGGGTACTTACCCTGGCTGCCCTCGTGTGGTCGTGGAGCTTCTTGTGGCACTTCTCTCCCGAGCGTGAGGTGTGCCCCACAGCGCTAATGGCAATGCCCACATCACGCAAGCTGTGCCTGACTGTGCCGGTGACCACGCTGTGGTGTTGGGTTCTCTGGTGCACAGATGAGCCAACACAGTTGTATGTAGTACAACTCTATTTTATTTTAACTCTTATCTACAGTTCGTTCTGGATACTCTGCACGTGCTGTCTCCCTGAGTGTGTCGTGTAGCAGGTCTGTCCTGATCCTCCTCTCCAGCTAATACTGACCTACAGGTGTCGTGTTTGTGCTTTTATATCTTTCTGTGATTGGTTGTGGTGTTGTGTGTTCTGATTTGTCTGTTGGTGTGTCTATCATGATGTGTGTGTTTGAATATCATGACATCCCCCCTTTTACAAAGGTATGTGCCTACGTGGTTATAAATATAATCGTGTCGTGAGTGCATCTAAGAGTGTGTGTGTGTGTTGTGTACAGCGTGTGTATATGACGTAACTATTTACATGGGGCGATGTCGGGTGCGTCACACTAACAAGGTTGTACCATAACAAAACATGAATGCGAGAGAAAAAAAAAACTTGAACAGTGGTCCGGTCAGACGATGTCTGGAACGATAAACAACAACAGGTTATAATACAGAAGTGTTTGACTTTTTGAACGTATGAACAGCATTATAAGTCCAGTCTAATGGGTGACCGCCTCAAGAATAGGCTGGTCCTCAAGCCGGTTCAGCTGTGGAGATTTGGGGTCACACTGGTTCACCTTGGACTGTTGGAGGTGATGCTGCTGCCGAAGTCTCTACTTTTCCATTTGTTGTACTTCGTGCAGTGCTTGGTTTTTCATTCGTGCAAATATAACATTCAACACCTTTGTTAGTGTTGCCTTGGCTGTGGTTTGGTTCTGGTGGCGATGGAAGGGGCATGATCCGTGGCATCTCCACGAAGTCATCCTTGGGAACCAGTGGAGGATCCGGCGTGTGCGTACGGTTCAGTTGCGAGCGTGGAAGGCGGCGCAAAGCTCGCTGATTACGCCTACGCACCAATCCATCTGCCCTGCATGCCAGGAACAAGGTGGAGTCTTTTTTCTTTTTATGTTTGTGGTGGACGGCATCTTGTAGCCGATGGGTCATTGCCATCGAACAAGCACCATCACTAATATCATGCAAGGCGATGACTGTGCCAGATGTGGAAGTTGGCCGAGACCGTGCACGCTGGTTCCGGCCACCTGCTGTGCCGGAAGGGCGACTCCGCAGAGAAACGTCGAAGCATGTCGTCTTGGAGAGAGAATTGTTGCTCGCATCAACGTCTGGCGATGGCGCGAATTGGTGTGTCCGTCTTGGACCGCCGGTGATGGTCGCCACTGCCGACCCAGTGGGACTGCCACGCGATCCATTCCCTGTCGCCGTGGCATCCGCCGTCACCCTGAGCGTGCCATCACCGAGGCCGCGACACCGCCCGTCCGGAGCAAGGTCTGGCGTGCGCGAATCAGAGTCGGCGCTTGGCTGCTCCCCATCTGGAGTCCGGTCTGCCTTCCGTCGATGCTCCCCGTCCGGAGTCCCAACAGGTTCACTGGAGGCAGCCGAGCTTCCCTGAAGCTGCACTTCTAGAGTCGGAACATGCAGGAATGCACCGACCAGTGGAGAGGCTCGAGCCATCGAGGATGGAAGCGGTGCGCCGCCACCGCAGTCGTCAGTGGTCCCACCGTGATCGTCGAGTGCCTCGGTACGCACTAGGCGAGGTCTGTCACCTTGCACCTTTTGCATGGGAAGTGGGATGCTGTCGTCACTCGTCTCACATCCCATGGATAGATCCTCATTAGCAGCTTGCTGTTCACTAGGGTTGGGTAAATTGTCAGAGTTTTCATCTGGTGGTGCACACCATGTCGGTGGACTGTCATTGTCTTGCCGTTGTCCTTCATTTGGGCTTTTCTTCTTTGGAATTTTAAATCTTCCCCCAGACATTGCAGGACCTTGTTTATTACCCCCAAATTCTCCCATATGTATGGTCTCGAATATAGGATCCAATGTTTCTATCGACATTGTACTATTTTCCAAAGAACATTCCGTTTCACTTTTCTTCTCAGGTACCTCATATGTATCTTTGTCTAATGTACATGCCTTCATGGTCTCTGGGTCTGATTTTGCTGGGACTGGCATGGTCACAGTCTCTCTTTTACTGTTCTCAATTGCCCACATTATAGTCCCCATACATAACTGCTTAATCACTGGGGTTAGTGTGGTACAATGGATAATCGGGTCGACCTTATCTGCATCTTCACCATTAGTGGAAAGCACACTTGGTTCACTTGAAACTGCTGCGGGTTTTAAATTTGTTATCTGGCTACTCGATGTCGGTGTCCTCAGGATTCTTGCTCCAATGTTCTGCTCATTTATCAGTGGAGTGTGTATAGGTTCAATGCAATTAATGTTCCCCTCAAGGTTTGAAGAGTCATTACTGACTAACTGCTGGTCTCCGAAGTTGGGACTTTGCGGCGTTGTGTTGAAGGGAGACATTTGTCCCTGCTGTAGATATGATTCAGGTTGAGTTATTTCCATTAATTGAGGATCAAAGTCTTGTCCATTTTTTAGATCCGTACTAAAACACTGGCAATTCTCAGTCTGCTCCTTGCAAGTTAAACATTCAATTAATTTCTTTAGCAAATCCTCAGCATCCTTCTGTGACCGTGCAGCATTATTAATCTCTGTTCGGCTATAATGATCCTGAAGGTCAGCGCATAAACCTTTTTTCTTCGGGCTTGGAAGGGGCGATTCCTTTGGCTTGTCTTCAGTTGGGCTGGAACAGTCTTCAGCGCTGTGCCCTTCATTGTAGCATGAAAGACCGTCATGGTCATGCTGCTGTGTAGTGGAGCATGGTAGGCTGTTATAGCCTTCTTGCTGTTCACGTGAGCATGGCAGACTTGCATCGTCTGCCGCTGGTTGGTCAGGAGAGGTTGCTAGACCCTCATGGTCTTGTTCCTGCAAGGACCGCACATTGGAGTCTTGCGTTGCTTCTATCGTGGAGGCTGTCCACGAGCTCTCTGTGGAGGCTTGTGACACTGGAGTCACTTCTTGTTCGTGCAAGGATTGCGCTCTGGAGTCTTGCGTTGCTTCTATCGTGGAGGCTGTCCACGAGCTCTCTGTGGAGGCTTGTGACACTGGAGTCACTTCTTGTTCGTGCAAGGACTGCGCTCTGGAGTCTTGCGTTTCTGCAATTGTGGAGTCTGTCCACGAGCTCTGTGTGGAGGCTTGTGACTCTGGAGTCACTTCTTGTCCGTGCAAGGACTGCGCTCTGGAGTCTTGCGTTTCTGCAATTGTGGAGTCTGTCCACGAGCTTGCTGTGGAGGCTTGTGACTCTGGAGTCACTTCTGGTTCATGCGAGGACTGCGCTCTGGAGTCTTGCATGTCTTCTTTCATAGAGTCGGGAACGTTGAGCGGGACGTGGACCACGCTCTGTGTGGCAGCAGGGCGCTCTCCGTGTGCTTGCATCACTCCCTGTCTGTTAATGTCAGGCTGCAGCATCATCCGGTACTGATGAGTTGGAACGTCATATCTGCTGGGTTGAAGATCTTCAAATCCGAAAAATGAATCCGCATCTGCGTCGGATTCAATGTGGGGGCCGCCAATGTGCAACACGAAAGGTTCGTCCGAATCATAGTCGTATAGGACCACGGAGCTATCATTGGGCTCGCGAGGTCCGGAAACACTGTAAAGATCGTCATCGAAGTATTCGAGGTCGGAATCATCGGCTTGTGCGTAGGTAACTGCTTGTCGGAGGGTTCTTCGGAGGTCAAATTCATCTCCTGGGTCAATTTGCGGCAATGTGCTGTCATCCCAGGTGAGGGAAGGTTGTTTTACAGCTTTAACAGATTTTTGTTTTTTTTGATTTGGGACGTTTCCCTTTTAAATTGGATTTGGGACATTTCCCCTTTAAATTGGTGCGGTCTGGGGCCTCTGACAGCCTGACGCTCGGTATGTAGCACGTAGGAAGCGACTGCGCATGCGCAGATCGCTGTTCCTTTACCGATGGCCGTTTTCTTGACTGCGCATGTGCAGCATCTCACGCATGCGCAAACGAAACTTCCGGTTCTGCGCACTGCTCGCGCAACTGTGCTAGCGTGATACCTTTAGCAAGATGGCCGCCGACCTCGACCCAGCCCTCTCTCAGGCCCGGGATTTCGGCCTCTGGGAATTCGGGCTCCGGGATCCCGGCCACGAGGTGAATACTGCCGCTTTTCTTACCTTTACTTGCCGATTGGATTGCGTTTTCTTCACAGTACTTGGAGAATTTGTCCAGGACTGCCTGGTAATCGTACCTTTGCTGCCTCCTGAAGAACCTGAACCTTGTGAATATTTCTCTTGCCCTTGCACCGGCGATGGTGAGGAGAAATTCAATTTTTTCGCTATCATCCAGGTCTTGAAGTTCAGCTGCCACCAGGAACAATTCGAACACTTGCCGGAATCGCCGCCAGTTTTCGCGGAGATCGCCGTGGCACTGGAGCGGCTGCGGAACCGGGAGCTCTATCATTTTGCCTGGGCACTGCTGGTTGTCTGTGTACACTGAGGTATGCCGGCAGGTATCGATCCACTCCTGTACCATGTGGTGTTGGGTTCTCTGGTGCACAAATGAGCCAACACAGTTGTATGTAGTACAACTCTATTTTATTTTAACTCTTATCTACAGTTCGTTCTGGATACTCTGCACGTGCTGTCTCCCTGAGTGTGTCGTGTAGCAGGTCTGTCCTGGTCCTCCTCTCCAGCTAATACTGACCACCAGGTGTCGTGTTTGTGCTTTTATATCTTTCTGTGATTGGTTGTGATGTTGTGTGTTCTGATTTGTCTGTTGGTGTGTCTATCATGATGTGTGTGTTTGAATATCATGACACACGCCTTGGGCACAGGATCACCCTCCGCTCTTCCACTGCATCCAGCAGTGTTTCCAGGTCATTGTCCCGGAACCTGGGAGCGGCACGGCGGGGCGCAGCCATCTCTCTGTGTCGGCACCTGTGCGCGGATCGCGTCATTCGGGCGTCGCGCGATGATGGCGCCGCTCTGGTGCCATGCCCACCGCGTTTCTCGCAGCCCTGCTGCTGGCCCCTTTGCGGGGCCTGAATCGATGCTGCCGGTGGCCCGTTAGCGCCGTCTTGAAACGCGGCGATGTTCACCACGGCGCGGACACTCTGACTCGCCATCGGAGAATCCCGCCCCCCCATCGAACCATTTTGGTCATTCAGGGCAATTTAGCATGGCCAATCCACCTAACCTGCACATCTTTGGACTGTGGGTGGAAGCACCCGGAGGAAACCCAAGCAGACACGGGGAGAACGTGCAGTCTCCACATAGACAGTGACCCAAGCTGTGCTACCGTACCATTCTCTCATGTGGGCATGCGGATGCGGAGTTAAAATGGCACGCAACAGGAAGATTCGCTAAAAAACTGAGCCAGTTTGCATTTAGTCTCCCCAATGACGAGGAGACCGGATTGGGAGCAGTGAATACAATAGACATCTTCCGCTTCTTAAAGCTGTTACTTCTTGTTGCAGTTTCTATAGCTGTAACACATTCTCCCTCCCTTCAGTTCTGGCCAAGAGCCAAAGGACTTGAAACATCAACTCTGCTTTACCTCCTAATTGATGCTGGCAGACCTGCTGGGTTTTTCCAGTGACCTCTGTTCTTGTTACACCATAAATATCTAAACTTGCAAAGGTTTATAGGATGCCAGCCTGAGACACGTCACGTGTGAATGAGGTTACTGTGTTTCATCTAGGTCACGTGGTTGATAATATTCCTTTTTACGCACGTTCCTTGTTTTAGGCATAACTAAGCTGTGGAGAAATTATTCGGAAGTATGCAGCAAACTGTTGATACATTGGTTTGCTAATAGTCATGAAAGGATGTGCAATATGGGGACACTATGATATTTCAGATGTTTATCTTTTGTTACAATCTGGATGAGTGAACATGGTGTTCATTGTTTACTGCACAGGAAATGGTGAAATTGGGATAAAAAACCCAAAATGATCAACATCTCGAACTACTATAAATTGAGAATTAATTGTCCAACTGCAGAACAATTTGAACAAATATAGCAATTTTATCACCAGCTTTACACTTTGTTCATTTTTTAACTTGGTCCATTCATATTATTAGAATGAACATTGGGCCATAATCCTCTGGGTTTTTGATTTTGATTTGATCTATTGTCACATGACCGAAGTACAGTGAAAAGTATTTTCTGCGGCCGAGGGAACGTACACAGTACGTACATAGTAGACAAAAAGAATAATCGACAGAGAACATTGACAAATGATGCATCGACAAACAGTGATTGGTTACAGTTCGGAACAAGGGGCCAAGCAAAGCAAATACATGAGCAAGAGCAGCATAGGGCACCGTGAATAATGTTCTTACAGGGAGCAGATCAGTCCGAGGAGGAGTCGTTGAGGAGTCTAGTAGCTGTGGGGAAGAAGCTGTTCCTATGTCTGGATGTGCAGGTCTTCAGACTTCTATACCTACTGCCTGATGGAAGGGTCTGGAAGAAGGCAATGCCTGGGTGGGAGGGGTCTCTGATAATGCTGTCTGCCTTCCTGAGGCAGCGGGAGGTGTAGACAGAAGCAATGTGGGTCTGGCAAGCTTGTGTGATGCGTTGGGCTGAGTTCACCACACTCTGCAGTTTCTTGCAATTTTGGACCGAGCAGTTGCCACACCAGGCTGTGATGCAGCTGTTTAGGATGTTCTCTATCTCACATCTGTTGAAGTTTGTGAGAGTCGATGCAGGCATGGCAAATTTCTTTAGCTCCCGTAGGAAGTAGAGACGTTGTTGAGCTTTCTTGTCTGTTGCATCAACGTGAGTGGACCAGGACAGACTGTTGGTGACGGTGACCCCCAGAAACATAAAACTATCGGCCATCTCCACTTCAGAGCCATTGATGCAGATGGGAGTGTGTGTCGTGCTACGCTTTCTGAAGTTGCTGATCAGTTCCTTGGTCTTTCCGACATTTAGAGAGAGGTTGTCTTCGGTACACCTCTCTCTAAATGGTTCCTCAGTCTCAGAGTTGGGGACATGCCCCAATAATGCGCTATGGTATCCCTCTTGGAGGCTCCAGATAAACATTTGCACTGCAATTGTCCAGAAGCACAAACTGCCCCTCAACAATTGATCTGCACTGCGAAGCATCCAACAAAGCCATTTAATTCACTAACTTCAGATGGTTCACCAAGGTTACGCTAATAGTTACTCAGAAAAGGTTAGAAGAAATAAAACCTCTCCTGACTTCAATCCCCCTCTGTCCTGCCTCAGTTACCCTCCCTGTTTTATGGCCCCACAAATTACCTGGTCCTGAGTTCCTGAGTTCCTGGGACTGAGGCTCCAGGGACTGCTTGCAGTTCCAGTCCTGTCCACTGAAGCTTCTGGCACAGCAGGGACCAGCGAGTTGCTGGCAAATAAGATTGACGGGCGACTGAAGGGAGGAAGTTCTGTCTCCAGCCAAATAATGTTAATTGGAGGGTGAAAAAGGGCGGGAAAGGAAACCCTGCCATCCCAGAAGTCCTGGCCATAGTATTTGTGCTGCAGTGTGGTTAGGACTGCTGCCTCACAGTGCCAGGGACCCGGGTTCGGTTCCGGCTTTGGGTGACTGTGTGGAGTTTGCATGTGTGAAGTTTAAATGTTCACCCCGTGTCTGTTTCCTCCCAGAGTCCAAAGATGTGCAGGTCGGGTGTATTAGCCATGTTAAATTGCCCATTAATGTCCAAAGATGTGCAGGTTAGGTGGATTGGCAATGATCAATGATTGGGGTATGGGGATATGGAGAGGGTGTGAGCCTAGGTAGAGTGCTCTTTCGGAGGTTAGGTGCATACTCGATGGGCCGAATGGCTTCCTTTTGTGCTGTAAGGATTCTATGAACAGCCCGCCTTCCAAGGGCTTGGGTCTTTTGCTGTTCTGATTAAACTTGTTCTTGTATCTGTTTCCTCCAATTAATTAGCCAAATCTGTCCTTTGACTGTTAATCTGTCTGGTTAGTAATCTGCTATTTTATACACGGCTTTGCTTGTTTTTTCTACTTTAATAACAGTTTCGCTCTGGATAATTTTGCTATGCTGCTCCTGTGCTATGTGGCAAATCATGGAAGCTTCAGTTGTCCCAGGTGACCACGTGTGCAGTAAGTGTGTCCAACTTCAGCTACTGGCTAACCACATTCCAGAGCTGGAGTTGAGAGTGGATTCACTGTGGAGCATCCACAATGCTGAGCAAGTCGCAGTTAGCACATTTAATGAGGTGGTCACAGCGCAGGTGAAGATTGAACAGGCAGAAAGGGTGATCAGCAGGCAGAGTAGAGGAAGGCAGGAGTCCCCTGAGGCCATCCGCCTTTCTAACTGATGTACCGTTGGGGGAGATGACTGTGCAGGGGAAAGCAATGGCAGCCAACTTCATGGCACAATGGGTGGGTCTGTTGCACAAGAGGGGAGGAGGAAGAACGGCAGGGCTATAGTGGTAGGGGATTCAACTGTACGGGAAACAAACAGGCGTTTCTGCAGCCGCAAAAGAGGCTCCATGAAGGTATATTGCCTCCCTGGTACCAGGGTCAGGAATGTCACTGAATAGCTGCAGGGCAATCTGAAGGAGGAGGACAAACAGACAGATATTGTGGTACACTTTGGCACCAACGATGTAGGCAGAAAAAGGGATGTGGTCCTGCACGCAGAATTTAGGGAGCTAGGAAGCTTTTAAAAACAGGATCCAGAAGGTGGTAATCTCTGGATTACTTCCAGTGCCACTTGCTAATGGGCATAGGAATAGGAGGTGAACTCTTCTATCGGCGATGAGGTGAGTGATCGCACACAAGGTGGCTCCCGCTTGGCGGATGTGGTTTTTGGTCCTTGTTACCCGGTTAACAGGCAAATTTATGGGAAGAAAGGGGGACTAAGTGAAGTTTGTTGGTTGCTCCTTTCGTGTGGGAAGTCTGCAGGGTATAACCTGAGGCAGAGGTCGAGTAACGGCTCCGCAGCAGGTTCTGCAGTTTGTCATGGCAAAGTGGAAGAAAAGATGGCAGAGCCCTCTGTCTCGTCGATGCCCTCCCAACGGCCAATGGAAAAATGGGTGGAATTCCTTATGGGGAAATTCCAGAAACAAAGGCAGTCAATGACACAGGATCCATCCAGGCTGATTGAGGTGGCAGTAATACCCCTCCAAGTAACTTTGGAGATGGTGGCGCAGGGGTTGGAGGCACAGGACATGATGATCTGAGAAGTGGAGGAGGCAGTCACGGACCACAGTGGCTGGATTGCCTCTTTGGAGGCTGAGGTAGCATTGATGGCTGAGAAACAAAAAGTTTTGAAAGGCAAGGTGGACGACTAGGAGAACCGGTCCATGTACCAGAACCTGAGGATTGTCGGGCTACCGGAGGCCATTGAAGGCACAAGTACCACCGAATATGTGGTGAAGATGTTTGGGAGGTTGGTGGGGAAATCCACCTGAGGTGCCCAGGGCCCACCGGTCACTGCGACAGAAGCCACAATCCAGGGATCCAGGGGACGGTCATAGTCCATCTCTATAGATATCTAGACAAGAAGCAGATCTTGAAATGGGCGAAGGCCATGCGAGAAAGTTATTGGGAGGGACACTCCATTCAAATCTGTCAAGATATTAGGTGGAACTGGCAAAACAACGAGTTGGGTTGAACAAGTCCAAGGCGGCGCTCAGCAAGAATCAGGGGCGGGATTCTCCAGGCCCCCACCGGGTCAGAGAATCCGCCACTCCGACGCCAGCTACCAAATTCTCCGGTTTACGGGCGGGAGCGGGGATCACTCCGTGCCGGTCAGGGGCCGTTGGCAGCGGCCCCCCCTGGCAATTCTCCAGGCACCGATGGGCCGAGCGGCCGCCCGTTTTCAGCCAGTCCCGCTGGCGTGAAATGGACATGGTCCATCCCGGCGGGACCTGGCTTGGAGGGCGGCTAGCAGAGTCCCCGTGGGGCGGGGGGGGATCCGGCCCCGGGGGGGGGGGGGGGCCCACGACAGGCCTGGCCCGCGATCGGGGCCCACCGTGGGGGCACTCTTTCCCTCCTCGCCAGCCTCTGGAAGTCTCCGCCATGGCCGGTGCGGAGAAGAAACCCCCTGCGCATGTGCAAGAAACACAGCGGCGATTCTGCGCATGCGCCAGAACACGCCGGAGATTCTGCGCATGCGTCAACTCGCGCCGGCCCACGGCAGCCCTTTGGTGCCCGTTGCCGCGGCACCAACCCCGCCGCCGCCGGCCTAGCTCCCGAAAGTGCGGAGAATTCCGCAACTTCTGGGCGGCCCAACGTCGGAGTGGTTCGCGCCGCTCTTGGCGCCGGCGTCGGGCCGTCTCACCAATTGCGGGAGAATCCCGGCCCAGGTGTGGTTTGTTATGGTGTACTTGGTACAATTGTTTGTATTATATTGAAATGGCTTTGTCTGTGAGAATTTGGCAATGTTTGCAATATATTTAATAAAAAATTGGAGATTAGACCAACTGAATGCGTGACTGGAGAGATGGTACAAGAGGGAGGGCTTTAGATTTCTGTGACAATGGTCTATTTTTGGGGGCGGTGGGACCTGTACAAGGCAGTCAGGTTGCACCTGAACCGAAATGGGACCAGTGTCCTTGCTGAGAGATTCGCTGGTGGTGTTGGGGAGAGTTTAAACTAACTTGGCAGGGGTTGGGATCCTGAGAGAAGGTTCAGCATAGGAAGTTGCACAGCCAGAATTATAAGAGACAGCAAGTGAGTCAGGAAGGCATAGAGGTTTCATAGATTATCATAGATTATCATAGAATTTACAGAGCAGAAGGAGGCCATTCAGCCCATCGAGTCTGCACCGGCTCTTGGAAAGAGAACCCTACCCAAGCTCAACACCGCCACCCTATCCCCATAACCCAGTAACCCCACCCAACACTAAGGGCAATTTTGGACACTAAGGGCAATTTATCATGGCCAATCCACCTAACCCGCACATCTTTGGACTGTGGGAGGAAACCGGAGCACCCGGAGGAAACCCACGCACACACTGGGAGGATGTGCAGACTCCGCACAGACAGTGACCCAAGCCAGAATCGAACCTGGGACCCTGGAGCTGTGAAGCAATTGTGCTATCCACAAGGCTACCGTGCTGCCCCACAAGGCTACCGTGCTGCCCCGTTAAGGCCAGTTAAGTCACAAGCAAGTTTGGCATGATTGGATGGCATGTATTTTAATGCAAGGAGTCTGACAAACAAGGCAGATGAGTTGAGGGCACAAATTGAAACATGGGGGTATGATGTCATTGCTGTCACTGAGACAAGGTTGAGAGAGGGACAGGATTCCCAGCTCAGTATTCCAGGATATAAGATCTTCAGGCAAGACTAGGAAGGAGGTAAAAGAGCAGGGTGTGTCACAATTTTGATCAGGGAATCAATTACAGTAGTAAGGAGGGATGACATTTTGGTAGGCTCTTCAACTGAGGCTATGTGGGTAGAACATAAAAACCAAAAAAGGAGCAAACACATTGCCAGATCACAGTCAGTGGCCAGGGAAGAAATTGGGCCATGAGCCCAGAAGCCAAGATGACATTTATCAATAGAGGGGCCAGGATTCGTGCAAAAGGACCCCCAGGAATCGTGCAAAAGGACCCCCGGGAATCGTGCTATAGGGAGTTTATTTGTTTTCAGTGCAATAGAAAGGGCCGTATTCAGGCACATTGTCACGCTCATCAGAACGTGCCAATTCTAAAAGAAAAGAAGCGAACCATATCTCCAGTAAACGAAGTGGAGATAAATTCATATGAAGAGCTCGAAACATACAGATTAACCATAGTGAGAGTGAGCAAAACCACCCTAATTGAGATAGTCCACACAATAAATGGAAGACCACTAAAGATGGAGGTCAACATCAGGGCGTGGCCACAGTTGTGAGCGAACAAACATTTAAATTTCTTCGAGGAGGTGTTCGGCCTTTGAACCTGAGTGAGACAACATGTATGGGGGGGACACTGAAAATGTTGGAACAACTGTGACTCTGGTGTCATATCAGCAACAAGATGTCCAGTTACCTATGATCATTGTCAAGTGTCATCAACAAAACCTAATGGAGTGGGATTAGTTTCACCAAATCAAGTGGAATTGGTTGGAAATATTTAATATCTCGGACAGCGTCTTTCTGGAAGTCTTGTGCAGATATCAGGAAGTGTTCCAGAACGGGTTGGGTCGAGTACAGGGAGTAAAGGCCAAGATTTATGTCAACCCAGACTCAACGCCAAAGTTTTCAGAATAAGATTGGCCCCTTACACCTTGCACCAAAACATGGAAGCTGAACTTAAATGCCTGGAAGAACTGGGAATTAGCAGACCTGTGCAGTTTTCAGAATGGACAGTCCCATCATCTCTGTATTAAAGCCGGACCACTCTGTTAGGATATGCGGGGGCTATAAACATACAATCAACCAGGCAGCTCAAGTAGAAAAATACCCAATTCCATGAACTGAAGACCTTAATGTGAAGTCAACAGGTTCCTCATCTCCACCAAACCCAACCTCAGCTGGAACTAAATGAAGATTCCTGAAAGTTTTCGCTGATTAACACGCCGTCGGGAACCATTCTCCGGTCGATCGACGTTCCCGATTTCGGCATCGGGCAACAGAGAATCCCGTCCTCTATCTTTCTGACATGCGATGTATCGCTGTATGTGATAGGGGCAGTTCTAACCCATACAACGGAAGACGTCTCAAAAAGACCAATCGCCTTCGCCTCTGGAACGCTTTCTGATGCTGAGCATTAACATGCACAAATTGAGAAGGAAGACCTTGCCGTAATCTACAACTTCAAGCAAAATCACCAGTATGTTTACAGGCAACATTTCATATTAATAACGGACTACACCCACTGTGGTGGTGTGCATCAATGTAAATACATGTAGGCTAGCTGGACACTAGAGGAAGCACAAGAGACATCACACACACACATTCAACCAATAGATCAAGTAGATAGGACAGGACCAATAGACATTCACGATACATAAGGAGGTGACACGACCACAGGGGGCATTACACCAACCCATATATAAAGGACACCACACACATGATCTGCCTCTTTCCAGTGGAGACAGTCAGTGAGTACAGGCACAGGGTTGATTCAATATTAAACCCATCACGTGGATTGCAGCAACTGGTTAGTCAGTCTGGGTAGCTATAGTAGGATTAGCAGTAGTGTCTAACCCAAGTAATAGAAATGTAAATAGTTTAATAAACGTGTTGAAGTTATCTCCACGTCTGAACCTTCCTTTGTCAAGTGCACCACAAAGAAGCCGCTTATGTTACACCTGGAACATAACAAATCATGATGCCAGGACTGAACTGTTTCAATCCATATAGCAATACCTCAGCGTACAGTGACAACCAGCAACGATACCCAGGCAAGATGTTCGAGATCCGAGTTCCGCAGCGGCTCCAGTGCCACGGCGATCTCCGCGAAAACTGGCGGGCATTCCGGCAAAGGTTTGAAATCTTCCTGGTGGTAGCCGAATTGGAAGAGGTGGCCGATCCTGAAAAAAACAGAGCTTCTCCTCACCATCGCCGGCGCCAGAGAAGAAGAAATCTTTACAAAATTCAAGTTCTCCAGGAGCGACTTCCAGGCAGTCCTGGACAAATCCAGCAGATACTGTGAGGAAAACACACTTCAACTAGCAAGAAAAGGTAAGAGAAGCGCCAGTACTCACCATGATGCCGAAATCCCGGAGCAGAGAACAGTTTTGATCGGCAGCCATCTTTCTAAAGGGTCTGCACTTGCACAGTTGCGCGAGAAGGACGGGAAGGTCCGTTTGCGCATGCGTGAGGTGCCGCGCATGCGCAACCCCAAAAACGGCCATTGGTAAAGGAACAGCAATCTGCGCATGCTCAATCGCTTCCTACGCACTACGTCACATGCGTCATAACATCAGACAACGCCCATTTAAAGGTGAAACGTCCCAAATCAAAGAAAAAATCTTTTAAAGCCGTAAAACAACCTTCCTTCACCTGGAATGACAGCACAATGCCTCAAATTGAACCAGAGAATGAAATTAACCTCCGAAGAACCCTGCAACAAGCAGTTACCTACGCCCAAACTGATGATTCCGACCTTAATACTTCGATATCGACCTTTACATTTTCTCTGGACCTCGCGAGCCCAATGCCAGCTCCGGCGCTAACAGTGATGATATGGTCCTAGAAAACTACGGCTTGGACGAACCTTTCACCTTGGGAGGCTACCCCAGTACCAAATCCGAACCGCAACTAGACGTGTTGCACATTGACGACCCCAATGACGAATTCTTCGGATTTGAGGATCTTCAGCCCAGCAGATATGACATCCTGACTCGTGAGTGCAGGATGATGCTGCAGCCTGAAACCAAGAGACAGAAAACGGTACAAGCCCACAGAGAGTGGCCTGCTACCACACAGAGCGTGGTCCACGCACAGCTCAGGGTTCCCGACTCTACGAAAGAAAACATGCAAGACGTCTCAAAGGGACCAATTGCCTTCGCCTCTGGAACGCTTTCTGATGCTGAGCATTAACATGCACAAATTGAGAAGGATTAGGGTTAGTAATCTACAACTTCAAGCAAAATCACCAGTATGTTTACAGACAACATTTCATATTAATAATGGACTACACCCCCAGCTGGGGCTACTTCACGAAGATAAGCTGATACCACCAATTGCTTCAGCAAGAGCACAATGGTGGACATTGTTGCTGGCGGCCTATGACTGCATCTTTCAGCATAGGCCAGGTCCACAGATTTTGAATGCTGCTGCATTGAGTCGGCTCCCACTTCAAAAGAACCTGGCAGCCCTGCCGGTGCCTCGAGAATTTAACTTGGCATTGAACTTTTTGGACATCCGACCAGTTTCGTCCAGCCACATAAAGCATTGGACACAATGTGACCCAGTCTTGTCCAAAGTGGAACACATGATCTTAACTGGGTGACACCATGATAAACCTGACCAATTAAGACCGTGCCTTACCCGTAAGGACAAACTCAGTTGTGATGATTGAGCCACACTCTGAGGGTCTCGTGTGGTAGCTCAGCCGGAGAGCTGTTTCTGCAAAATTGCATAGTGACCATTCAGGCCAGACAAAAATGAAAATGCTTAATTAAAGCTATGTTTGGTGGCCTGGCGTAGACAAGGATATTGAACACATAGTGCGCCAGTGTGACCCTTGCCAGCAGACACTGCACGCTACAGCCAACCTCCACCCTTGGGCATGACCTGGACGCCCATTGAACAAGGGTACACGTGGACTTCGCTGGTCCCTTCCTGGGCAAGATGTTTTGGTTGACGCTCATTCAAAGTGATTGGAGGTTCAAGAGATGGGAATGTTGACCTTGGCGCTCACAGCAGAGGCCATGTGGTGGGTGTTTGCTATACATGGCCTCTCCGAAGTAATGGTGTCTAACAACGGCACTCCCTTCACTGGTGAACACTTTCACCATTTTGTCAGATCGAATGGCATTCGCCATACCAGAACAGCCCCCTGCTTCAAACAAGTTCGTGGAGAGAACTGTACAAACATTCAAGGCAGCTATGAAGAAGCAGGCCAGCACACTACTATGTCTTAGGTTGGCCAACATTTTTTGCCTTCTAAAACGATCCCCCCCATGCCACTATGGGCGTCAAACCGGCAGAATTACTTATGAGCTGTCGTCAAAGTACCCAAATTTGTTTTCCCAAATTTGGCAGGGAGGGCGGAGGCACGGCAGGCCTCCCAGAGGAAACAGCACACTTTGTGAAAATGGGGTCGATCATTCCAAGCGGGCAACCTGATCCTTGTCAGAAACTTTACGTCAGGCCCCTATGGTTACCAGGCTGAATTGAGTCTAAGTCAGGCCTAGTCTTATATGTTTTACATTTGAACAGCGAGACAGTACAGGAATACAGTGACCACGTGAGAAGCTGAGGGAACCACACTCCCAATCTCGGAACAGTTGGAGCCGGCAGGCAGCGCCAGTTCTCCTGAGGTGGAGGAGGAACAAAAGAGGATCCAGAAATCTCGAGGAGGCCCATCGATGATCTAGGAATGAGCTACAGAAGGTATTGTGGGTTTGGTTGACTCTCAGGGACATTCTGCTCAGGATGACGGAGTCATCACCTCCAAATTGGGAGAGCCAGTAGGGCGATCAATGTGGTACACAAGATACAGGAAATCTCCGATAGGCTAACGCTGTGATGGAGTGTTTGGACTCTGTTCCCTTTTGTTCCTCAGTCTTATATTGTATATAATTATTGTATATAGTTTATTCATACATATGTTATTGAAGGACTTAAGGTGGGAGAAATGAGGAATCGAGGCTCCTTTAAGGGGCGTTCCCTCACGGTCCATGAGACTGGCTCGGGGCCTATCATTCAGGAGCGTGCGAACCCCAATGAATAAAGAAAAAGTGCGGGACTCGGGGAGCGGGTTCTAGTCAGAGTGAACTCAGGAACCAGAGTGTGAATATCTATGTAGAAACTCTGTGCCTGTATGTAAGTTACGCTTGTCAGTTGCCAACAAAAACTTGTTTTTCCTCACTGACATCCACCCGGTATTGCCTCGAGCCACCACAGACACTTTTTTCAGAAAATTCCACCTTGCATCTCGAAGTGATTTTCAGGGACCTGGTTATGTTGAACCATTCAGTCTGTTGTAGGTGGGGGTGCAGGGAGGAAGGGTTTTTGTCGCTTTGGTACATTGTGAAATATATGCAAATACAATGAGTACCATTCATTTCTTTGTTAAATTAAATGACTTTTTCGTTTATTAAAAAATAACCCGAACAGAAAGAAAGGATGCGCAGAAATGTGAACCGTCAATATACAAATTCATAATATAATAATAATATTTATTATTGTCACAAATATGCTTACATTAACACTGCAATGAAGCCACTGTGAAAATACCCGAATCACTACACTCCGACGCCTGATCGGGTACACTGAGGGAGAATTCAGAATGTCCAAATTGTCATAATATACACCAGTATATCATGATGCAGACACACACTGATGAACACACAGTGAGACCAATCAACATACACAACACTGCAGCCAATCACCAGTGAGAGCACACGCACTATAAAGACAAGGGACATCAGAGTTCCCGCTCATTCGAGTAGCAGCCATCAAAGAGCACAGAGCTTGCAGCCTGCAACACAGACATTCACCATGTGCTGAGTGCATCAACTGATTAGGAATAGGCAAAGGTCTATAGTTAAAGCTGGTATCGTATATACCCACAGTTCAAGTATGTTTAAATAGTTAACCTTGTAATAAAATCTAGTTGCACCACTTCAAGTGTTGGTGACCTGTTTGTGATCCAGAACACCCAACACATCACAAATTACGTAACAAGCATGTCTTGCGGGACTTGTGGAAGGAATCCGGAGCAACCGGAGGAAACCCACACAGACACAGGGAGAATGTGCAGACGCCGCACAGACAATGACTCAAGCACTAATCGAAGCTGGGACCCTGCTACTGTGAAGCAACAGTGCTAACCACTGTGCTACCGTACAGCCCTCTGCTCCAGCAAGCAATGAAAACAGACAATTAAATGAACATAGCTAGCCAAGCAGAATGCAGAAAGGTTCCTGTTACATGTGACCATGTGAGAGCCCCAGTGGCCATTTGCACTGTATTAGCCTCTGACACTTCCTCCTGCTAAATAGGGGAAGTGGTCCTCATTATAAACAAGTCCTATAGGTTGCTCTAATCAACAGAGCCACTTTCTAAAGTATCACATTTACTTTTCTACTGCAGTTATTTGAACCAACTTGTCCATAAATTGAAGTTTGAAAATTGAAGAGAGACTTGAAAGATTTGCCCCATTGTGCAGCAACATAGTTGCAGGCAATTATTTGTAGATGTCTGCTTGCGAAATGTCTGTAGGGATTTTTAACATTAAACACTGACATCACGGGTTGAGCAAAGATTGCATCAATTAAACTGAAGTTATTTCCAGTGGTTTAAATGTCCATTCACTCCAACAACAGCATATCATGGCAGCATGGCTAGCTCTACAGGATGCATGGCAGCAACTTGCCAAGACTTCTTTGGCAGCACATCCCAAACCCAGGACCTGTAACACCTACAGTGGGACAAGGGCAGCAGGTACTTGGGAACAGCAACACGCCACATTTCCACTCCAAGTTACACACCATCCCCACTTGGAAATATATCACCGGTTCCCTTCTTTGTCACTAGGTCAGAGTTCTGTAACTGCCTGCCTAGCTTCCCTGGCTAGTTTTGTGAGAGTACCTTTACCATATACCTGCAACAGTTACAGAAGAAAGCCCATCACCACCTTCTCAAGAGCAGGCAATTAATGCCAATTTCTTTTCGCAAAACCCACTTCCCAAGAATGAAGAAAGTATAATGATGTAAAAGGCTACAAAGGAACCAATCCTTTGTCTATATTGCGTGCTACATTTTAAAACAGGAATTTCATTCCCAATGCCTTAAGAGCTAAGGTGCAGAAGAATTGTTTATGCACGATAAAGGGTTAAAAAAATGAATGGTTATTGCGGGAAATTGGTGGTGAAGTGCCTTCATTAAAAAAAAACTATGGTCAATTGTAACATTTTTGGAAGAGGTGTTTCAACACAGCATTACTGTAAAGTCGCCTTAGTCCCAGATGACCATAGGCTGCTTTCCCCTTTGAGGGGGAGAGCTGACTGGTGGTGATTTAACCTGAGGGTCACCACACCTCAGGCGAGGAGCAAGGGGTTGAGAAGGTGGACCCTTCTTGAATAACATCAGCCGGCACCGGAATAGAGCCCGCGTTGGCCTTGCTTTGTATCACAAACCAGTTGTCTAGCCAACTGAGCTAAACCGGCATCACTATACTGATCAGTGGAATAGGTTAGAAAGGTCTACCAAGCTTGTGTGTGGAACAGATGCTACATTCTCAGCAGAGATTAATTTGCAGTGCTTCAGTGATCTGTCATCACATAGTGAGTTAATATCAGCTCTCTTACTTACACCGGACTCAGTTATTCATCCTAACCAAGTCCTGGGTAGATTTCTGAGAACGTGGCTGGCGCAGAGAACACTGGCCCTTGGCAACACATATCAGGCGGTGGCAAGCCCTGCACCCGTGATTGCCCAGCATATGATGCCAGCAGTTTACTCAACCTGTACTGGAAATATCCACACGTACCTAACGCTTAACATCTCGTTAAATGCATGGAAAAGTAACATTTAAAACCAAGTCAGGCTCCCTTTTCAAAAGGGGTGCCCTTAATAAAAGAGGTCCTGCCTCTTGAGGACTCAGTCCTCAATGCATCGGAACATAATCATTTTGACTTGGTCAGATTTCCAATAAGTTGCATGTCCCAGTCCATTTCAGTGTCTCTTTCTACAACAGAACAAGCAGAACAAAACATCCATACATGGTAAGATTTTACATGCATTTTCAGTTCTAATGTTGCCGTTACGACAGCATAAGGCATTTTAATGACCAAAAATCCATCATTAATAAAAAGAAAGATCAGAATTGTACTAGTGCTGGTCGCTATAAATCTAAAATCAATGTTTCACAGTTGTAACTACATTAATGTCAGTCTTTTAACCAGACCATACACAAAATGCCAGAAGTCACAGGAAACAGGAGTGTTAAATTGAAAGATTCTATGTTCTATGTAACAGAAGCTAAATTTGCAATCTCCTCATTCAAATTGAAAAATAAATGAAAAATTTCAGAATTACAGAAGTAAAAGATATGAAATCTTGTAATATGGAAAGATTAAGATGCAGATTATAACGAGACGGGAGTTAATGGGGAAAGGTCACCGTGTGTGCGTGTATAGGGGGAGGTGCGGTGCAGAGGCGTGAATGTCAAAGGAACGTAGTACAACACTGCCATCTACAGCTGGGATACAAATGTATTCTCAACAGGACATAGAATTACTGGAGAAAGCACAGAAACGATTTACAAGGATGGTATCAGAACTGAGAGATAAAGGCTGTTGGGAAAATTGAATAAGTTGGGCCTTTCTTCTTGAGAAAAGGAAAGACTTAAAAGTGACCTGATAGAGACTTTTAAAATGATCACTAGGTTGGGCAGGGTAGATATGGAGAGTGTTTCCACATGTGAGAGAATCCAAGACCACAGGCCATTACTATAAAATAGTTACTACTGCATCCAATGGAGAAATAAGGAAAAAATTATTTGTTCAGAGAGTTGTCAGAATTTGGAACTCACTACCATAGGAAGTGGTGTGGTGAATAGCTTATAAGATTTCAAAATGAAATTGGATGAGTAAGCTGAGGGAGGTGAAATGGGAGAAGACTCATGTGGAGTATGGGCACCAGCACAGACTGCTTAGACTGAAAGACCTGTTTCTGTGCAGTTTATTCCAGGTAATTCAATGTATTAGAAATTTAGAAGATTTCCGATGCAATCACTTGCTTTGTAAATAAATCTTCGCTGAGAGTTGAGTTCTCTACCAATCAGCATGCCTGTTCTCATGTGGCATAAATTGTTGTGGTCACATAAAATTTGGCATTCTTTCCTTTGTCCTGATGAGTCAAAGACAAAAAGCTTCGACAACGTGTCTCTCTTTTCAGCAGACTCCCAATACGCTGGTGTTAATGGTCAATCAGTGTAAAAGAGAAAGAATACAATGGCATGTGAGAAGAGGCACACCCATCCTATCACCTGGAAATTGAAATGTTAGTGGTGCAATACAATGTGTTGCACAATGCCTACATATATCGCATCGGTGAATTGAACATTAATGGTTTATTTGCAGAGGCTCATTTCTGTAACAGGTATATGTAATTCTGTAATAATTTATGAGACACAGCCACATGCATTGCCATTGGTAACAGCTTCTAAAGCAGTCTCTGTCATGCCAGATGTTTCTGTTTTAATGTTTCACATACAATTTCCTGAATGTATTATAATTTTGAACAATTGAAATTTGGACTGCTATTTTCAACTCTTCAGTGATGTACATATTAACTGAATGGCCTTCACATTAAATGTACTGAGCCTAACAAATATCCTTATCACAATCTACATTGCAATCCCCATCACGATTCATGAGCACTGGTCCTTTGCCGTGATTTTATCTCCACAGAATGCCTTAACATAATCCTTCATAAAATAGAAAATAAACTTGTAAATCCTGGGAGACCTTCCCGCTCAGGTGCTGTTATGCCTGGTCCGTGTCTGTGTAAACCAGTGCTAAATGGTGCCCTGGCGATGTCTCGCAGGCACGGTCGTTGCGTACCGGCACCAGGTGAATCCGGCGTCCGGATATTTAAACAAAGCGCTCGGCTCATTTAAATATTCAGGTCTGGATCTCGGCCAGCAAGGACAAGATTCGTATCGCACTGGTCGGAGCGAGTCGGGTAACTTACGATTGGCCAGTGCCTGCGCGGTTTGGGGCTCGTGCTCAATTGCTCAATTCTCCCGACGCACCCTGATCCGCACTAGGCACAACGGGGTCACTGAATCAAGCCCTTCATTGGTGATCAAAAATTGGTTACCAATGGCAATGCATGTGGCTGTGTCTCATACATTATTACAGAATTACATATACCTGTTACAGAAATTGATTTATTTAGTGATCTTCACGAGCAGCAGCATATTTGCAGCTAGTTCTGAAATACCTTTGCCTAGAAGAACCCCTCCCCCTGGGGTCATTTTCCACTTTGAGTCCCGATTGGTCACCCAGGCCAGGTGACCCATACTCTGCTGTGTTGCCCTTAAACAGACAATCACCACACAATATCAGATTTAATGATGAGTAAAGAACAATAAATACTTAACAGACTGATTGCAGGAGAAGGTTTTAAATCTAAGTAAAGCAAACTTTAATAGCTTGCGAAACAAATTTACTGCAATGTACTGAGCTGAGCTGTTAATAGTTAAACCTACAAAGTGGGAAGTATCAAATAGGTTTCTGGTGCAATGCAAAATCAGTACATATACCTAAAAGACAAGAGTGGCACTTGCACAGTTAAGAAAGCATGGTCACAAGGGAAGTAGGAGGTTGCATTAAGCAAATGAAAAGGCTTACACAAATTCAAGCCAAAGTGTAAATCCAGCCATCCTGAGGAGCTATAAAAAAAACAAAGAAAGCAAAGAAAATATTAAGCCGTGCAAAAAGGATGTCTGGTCAATAAACCTGTGAGATATCCGAGCTAACAGTGAACATTTTTATAAATGCACAATGGACACCACAATGGATAATAAAGAAATGGCAGACTTACATACTGGTATGTTGGCTCTGCTGCCCAGTGGTACTCATTAGTTTCCACCTGAAATTCATTCTGGTCTTAACCTTGGCTCCGGTGTTCTGGAGGTATTGCTGATAAATCAGTGTCGAGTCAAGAGTGACGCCAAGGGATTTTGATACTGGGTCGTGGGTCAGTGGTCAGGAACTTAACTGGGAATGAAGTTCTTCCCTCTCCTTCGGCTTATCCAGCTGGAAGACTGAAATGAAAGTCTTCAAAGCATTTTTTCAAATTCTCCATTTTCTAACATAGGCTTCCAGACAACATGGATCTTCAGTGAGTGTTTTCACAACATCCTGGATTAATTGAGCCTGGAAAGCGAGGGCCAAGTCTTCAGCACCTGCTTCACTCACCCTGATCTAACCAACAGCAGAGTACTTGGCTCACCACACAAACATGGTAGATAATCACCTCTGGGTGATGTGCAAAGATGGGCAGGTTAGGTGGATTGGCCAAGCTAAAATTGCCCTTTATTGTCCAAAAATGTGCAGATTAGGTGGGATTATGGCATTACAGGGATAGGGCAGGGAGTGGGTCTAGGCACTTTCAGAGGGTCAGTACAGACCTGATGGGCTTCTACATTTTAGGGTTTCTATGGTTTCATGGTTCTATGGAAGCCATGAGGATTATTTCCGGAACATTGAGACTAACACAGCTCAAGTGGCTTTCTGTGCCAGCACATATTGAACATCTGGATATCCGTCGAGAAAATATCTTCCTCAAAGAACATTACTGGCTGATAGTTAATGAAGCACTCCCATTGACACAAGACCTCAAAGGAAACTCATGCACCTGTCTGAAATCCCACAGCCCCTACCGGAACACATTCCATAACCTACAAAATGATCGCAGCTCCACCTCCCGCTGGCACACACCCTTGTTGACTGCAGATATCATCAACTGCAACCTAGGAACTGACCCAAGGGGTGAAGTCCCAGGTTTCAGCATCGCACAGAAATTCTGGACAACCCTCAACTGCTTGAGGACGGGGTAGGAAAGATGCGACGGCTTTCTCTGCAAGTGGCAGGTGAGGAACAGCTCGAATTGTGACGATGACCAACTCAGACCATCTCTCACATACCGAACTTATTCCCTGAAAGATCCATTCTTGGTGGCATCACAGCCATTCACACTTCACCAGCTGAAGTCATTGAATGGATTGTGAGCCTTAACATCAAATTCTAACTGCTTCCCCAGCCACACAAACATCTATTTTTACATGGCGGAAGAACAACTAGCAGAACAAGACAACCTAAAAGTAAGTCAAGGAGAGGAATTTATTGGATTTAATATAGCTCGAAGCAATGATAATGAGAAAAATGATGGGATTTAAGATAGACAATGATTTCTACCATAACTAATTAAAAAAGCATGGGGAGAAAGATTATTTGCATTCGTCAGGAGGTAGTTATTGGAAGGTTAATGCAACCCTTTGGTCTTTTTTCTTTTCTGTTGCTACAATGTTATTTCTCTGTCACCTGACTTTATTTTCAGTTTACACAGTAGTGACATAGCAATTCCTAGCAGCCAATTGCTGGATGTTTAAAATATTCAATGCAGTATTTATTTATCACCATTTTGACAGAAAATCTTAAAGTCTGATTGATCAGTTGTCTGCAAGATAAATATTCATACAGTTACATGCAAACTTCATGCAGTTAATTCTCAATATTCAGGTAATGTGGTGTTAACCCTCATTTGTTAAGAGAGTTAACCCTCAACACTAGCATTATGCACAACTGTGAGAATAACTTTTCTTTAATGTACAGGTTCAAATATTAAGTACAGTACATCAGTGTTAATGCGAGACAATAAATAATCCATGAAACAGATGGACAGTAATCCTTCTGATACACACTTATCCTGGACTTTTGCACTGTACGTAATTGTAACACAAAGACTGGAGATTAAACACCGTACTCACCAGACTGCTTGCAGATAGTTCCAATGACTTGCCTTGAGCTCTGTAATATATTAAGCCAAAAATATATCAGTTTTCATTAATGTACATATTTTGCAAGTCACGACTGTCATAACAAAATATTGTTTGTGCGTATTTATTACTGCTGCCTTAACAAATTGTCCCAATGAAAGGTCAACATTTCAAGTATGACAATTTCAATTGCAAACCAAATTAGAGCATTTCTTTTTCATTTCTCGGGCAATGCCATAAACTAAGGAATAGGCTGTCCTTTATTTTTTACAGACCATAATCTGGACCTCATGGTAACAGTGATATTTCTTTTTAAATCTTTTTATTGGCATTTTTAAAATTATATACATTGCCATTCGTTTTCATTTATTGTACAGTACAAAAAGGCTTCTTCTTAGGTTTCTCTATTTACAGTCTGTCGCCGTCTGGCTCAGCATACAATCCTCCCTACAACCCCTCACTCCAGCTCCCCTCTCCCTGACTCCCCCTACCCCCGCCCACCCAACCCGATCCACTGCCTTTTGTTTAATAATTGTTTTAAAACACAGTTTCGTCCAAGTTATGGATACAGGTATATACCGTGCAAATCAAAACACATATGCTCTAGGAAATATACCCGGACGGGAGGGGACTTTCCTCCCCTCTCTTCTATTCTTTCTTTTTTACCGATCATCTAACTGGGTCATTTCTCGTTTCCCCTTCCCGTTTTTCTTCGTGTTCTCTCGGCGTGTTGTGGTTGCTGCTACTGTTGTCTTCCCCTGTGCTCTCCCCACCCCGTTTTTGTTTTCTTACCTGCTCCCCCTTCTGGTTCCCTTCTTTTGTTCTTCCCCCTTCCCCCCTCCCTTCCTTACCCCCCTTCTTCACTGCTGCACCCCATTCTTTGTTGCTGGGTATTGTTACCTCATCTTTCTCCCCACCGCGGGTCCTCCCTCGCTTTCCGCTTTCTGTCTTGTCCTGGCTATTTCTCCCTGGCTACTGGCTGTTTATTTATTTATGTATTGGCCACAAACAGGTCTCGGAACAGTCGGGTTATGGCTCCCATGTTTTGTGGAAGCCCTCTTCCGACCCATGGATGGCGAATTTGATTTTCTCCATTTGGAGAAATTCCGATAGGCCAGACAACCGTCTGCAGCTTTGGGTGGTGCTGCTGACCGCCAGCCGAGCAGGATTCTATGGCGGGTGATCATGGAGGCAAAGGTAAGGGCGTCCGCCCTCCTCCCCATGAAGTGATCTGGCTGGTCTGATACCCCCAAAAACGCCACTTTCGGGCATGGCTCCACCATCATTCCCTTTGGACATCGCCTCAAAGAAGGCTGCCCAGTACCCAGCAAGTCTGGGCAAGACCAGAACATGTGGGCGTGGTTGGCCGGGCCTCCTTTGCACCGTTCACATCTACCCTTCACCTCCAGGAAGAACCTGCCCATTCGGGTTCTGGTCAAGTGGGCTCTATGTACCATTTTTAGCTGCGTTAGGTTGAGTCTTGCGCATGTGGAGGTAGAGTTGACCCTGTGCAGTGCTTCACTCCAGAATCCCCACCCTACTTTGAACCCCAGGTCTTCCTCCCATTTCTTCCTTGTCATGTCCAGTTCGGTGTCAGCCCTCTCTAGCAGTTGTTCGTACATGTCACTACAGTTCCCTCTGCCGGGGATGTCTGCGTCCCGTAGCTCTTCTAATAGTGTCTGTCATGGTGGTCGCGGGTATGTTCTCGTCTCCCGAAGGAAGATTTTAAGCTGCAGGTATCTGAGTTTGTTACCTTTAGTTAGTTGGAATCTCTGCATCAGTTCATCCAGTGCTGTGGCCCTACCATCAGTGTATAGGTCTCTGACTGTCAATGACCCCCGTCCTATCTCCACCTTTTGAAGGTGGCGTCCGTGAGTGCTGATGTGAATCTGTGGTTATTGCAGTTGGGGGCTTTGTCGGACATTTCGGTCAGTCCAAATTACTGTCGTAGTTGGTTCCACGTCTGGAGGGTGGCTATCACCACTGGGCTGCTGGAATGTTTCTTGGGCGAGAGGCTTCCTCCACATACACCCACTTTCTGTCTTGTCCTGGCTATTTCTCCCTGGCTACTGGCTATTTATTTATTTCTGTGTTGGCCACAAACAGGTCTCGGAACAGTCGGGTGACTGTTGTCCATCCCATCATTTTTTCCGCTGTCGCTGTTGTGGTAGTCACCACTGTTGTATTACATTGTATCTACTGCACTGCATATGAGGGTATTACGGTAAGGCCCCTGTACTACAGGTACGGGGGTAGATCCCTGCCTGCTGGCTCCGCCCAGTAGGCGGAGTATAAATCTGTGTGCTCTCCGAACTGCCGCCATTTCGGCAGCAACTGTAGGAGGCCACACATCTTGACCTCGCAGCGACCAAGAAACTAGCGCTCTCGCTCACAGTCGCCTCACGCAACGTACAGGCGTATGCCCCCGACCGCACGGCCCACCCCTCCTGGGCATCATGGGCCCCGCCAGCAGCCACCCCATCGTGGACCCCATCAGCGACCGCCCCCAGCCAACCCCACGCCTGCGCCGCGCGGCAGCCAACCAACCCCGGGGGACCAAAGTGCTACTTCTGCGGACAGACAAAACACCCCCGGCAGCGCTGCCCGGCGTGGAGCACGCTCTGCAAGGCCTGCGGCAAGAAAGGACATTTCGCTGTAGTGTGCCAGGCCTGCTCAATCGCCGCTATTGTCCCTGCACCGTCCGTGTGCGGCCAATGGCCGCCGCCATCTCCCTCGCCTCAGACCACGTGCGGCCCGTGGGTGCTGCCATCTTGCTCCCCTCACAACACGTGCAGTCCATGGGCGCTGCCATCTTGCTTGCCTCACAACCAATGGGCGGAGCCATCTTGCCTGCCCCAGGACACGTGTGGCCCGAGGGAGCAACCATCTTGCCTGCCCCAGGACACGTGCGGCCCGTGGGCGCAGCCATCTTCCCCGCCTCAGGACCCCTGCCCATCGGGCCGCTCATCGCCTGCAACCACCGTAGACCAGCCGCGTCTCGCCTCCGTTACGATCGTCTAGTCCCGACCGCACAACCTCGTGACCGCGTCGACAAAGGTGAAGGTCAACGGGCATTAGATATCCTGCCTTCTGGACTCCAGGAGCACTGAGAGCTTCATCCACCCCGATAAGATAAGGCGCTGCTCCCTCGCGGTACACCCCATTAACCAAAGAATCTCCCTGGCCTCCGGATCCCACTCTGTGGCCATCCGGGGGTACTGCATCGCCACCCTCACCGTCCAGGGCGTAGAGTTCAGCGGCTTCCGGCTCTACGTCCTCCCCAACCTCTGCGCTGCCTTGCTACTCGGCCTGGACTTCCAGTGCAACATCCAGAGCCTAACCCTGAAATATGGCGGGCCCCTACCACCCCTTACTGTATGTGGCCTCATGGCACTTAAGGTCGACCCGCCTTCTCTGTTTACAAACCTCACCCCGGATTGCAAACCCGTCGCCACCAGGAGCAGACAGTACAGCGCCCAGGTCTGAGGTCCAGCGGCTGCTGCGGGAAGGTATCATCGAGGCCAGCAACAGCCCCTGGAGAGCCCAAGTGGTAGTGGTGAAAACGGGGGAGAAAAACAGGATGGTCAATGAGTACAGTCAGACCATCAATCGGTACATGCAGATCGACGCGTACCCCCTCCCACGCATATCTGATACGGTCAATCAGATTGCACAGTACCGGGTCTTCTCGACAGTGGACCTGAAATCTGCCTACCACCAGCTCCCCATTCGCAAGGCGGAACGCCCATACACCGCGTTCGAAGCAGATGGCCGCCTTTACCATTTCCTTAGGGTTCCCTTCAGCGTCACTAACAGGGTCTCGGTCTTGCAACGGGAAATGGACCAAATGGTTGACCGACCGGTACGGACTGCGGGCCACTTTCCCGTACCTGGATAACATCACCATCTGCGGCCATGACCAGCAGGACCACGACGCTAACCTGCTGGCAGGAGGTCCTCCCCGACACACCTCACTCCATTTGGTCGCTCCTGTGCCCGCCGACTAACGAAACCCCCATGAACATCTCTTCACCACTGTTGTATTACATTGTATATACTGCACTGCATATGAGGGTATTATGGTAAGACCCCTGTACTACAGGTACGGGGGTAGATCCCTGCCTGCTGGCTCTGCCCAGTAGGCGGAGAATAAATGTGTGCGCTCTCCGAACTGCAGCCATTTCGACAGCAGCTGTAGGAGGCCACACATCTCTGTGTAATAAAACCTCGATTACTCTCTACTCTCGTCTCGTCGTAATTGATAGTGCATCAGCTGTCCAGTAGTAGACTTGTAGGTTTGGGAGGGCTAGCCCTCCCCTGGATTTTGTTTTCTGTGGGACCTTCTTTGTGATCCTAGAATTCTCCCCCCCCCCAAAACAAACGGCATGATTACCTTGTCCAATGAGTTAAAAAAAGCCTTGGGGAAATAGATCGGGATGGATCTTATCAGTGACATTCTTAAAGAATGGCATGCAATCAATAATTGGACGATTGCCAATTATTAAATGCAGCTCAAAGACATTGGCAAACATGAAACCTTCAAGCTCTAATGGCTTTTTTGTGGGTAAATGGGTAGAAAGACTTTACCCTCACCAGTGTATTCAGAACGCCAATTGAGCCATTCCATTACACTTAAAAAGGCGAAAGAATAACTACACTGGTCAAAAGTGAGACTTGAAATAAACCACAGAAACATTGTATTTCCCTTGCAGATCTGCAAAACAATTAAACTCTACCCCCCCCCCTTTGGAAAACATCACTTTTTCTGCCAAGTCATCAGCCTAATCAGTGGGTTTATCCAATGATCCCAGCCATTGAAAGTCAGGTAAAAGGAAAATAATCCACTACAGAGGATTTCAATCTAGAAATCTGCTTGTCAAAGTCCCCAGTTTCTTTAAGCTTCATTGAAATTGTTCAAACAAACTCAGGATTTACTGATTGTGATATAGTCTGTGCTGTTTCCTAGTTTAGCTTCTTTTTATGAAGAATTAAATTCTATTAAAGTGACTGACCCATTCACTGATTGTGCTTTATTCTCGTTAATTTCAGTGTTATTGACGCGTAATGACAGGACCAGCTGAACTGGGGTTAGGCTCATAATTAGTTGCAATGATTGGACTATTTTAAGCAGCGGGAAACAGTTCCGTTGCTGCATGTTATAATAACCAAATTATATCACAAAGGGCAATACACCTCGCAAATCATCCACAAAATCCCCACAGTGCAGAAGGAGGCCATTTAGCTCATTGAGCCTGCACCAACCCTCCGAAAGAGCACTCTACCTAGGTCCACTTCCCCACCCTATCCCTGTCGGTACTCCACCTAACCTGCACATCTTTGAACTGTGGGAGGAAACCCACGCAGACACGGGGAGAACCTGTAAGCTCCACATAGGCAGTCAAACCAGGCTGGAATCAAACCCTGGCACTCTGAGATAGCAGTGCTAACCACTGTGGCACAGCGATAGCAACATGTGAACGGGAAAGAAACAGGCCGTCATCTCTTGTAAAACTTAATTTTGTTTAGCAACACGAAATGGGAAACTTTTCAAGGTTAATTGTTGAAATACACCATCCATCTCTAATGTGTCTTTACTCAATGGTATTATGCCCTCATATACAAAGAGACAATGAGAGTGTAGGAATGGAAACACCATTTTTTGAGGTAGGAAATTTTGAAGGCAGAAAAATGGGTGGGCTCCTCCTTACCTCAAACTTGTACTATGGTCAATTAGAGCAGAAGTGGTAAAGTTATTCAGTGCAACTGAAGGGCTTGAACAGAACAATGCAGGAGAGTCACTTTGAGCATTGCTATCCATTTATGATTATTTTGCTCCTCCCACTCGCTTCTGCTTGTAGTTGATCACCTCTACATTGTCGACTTCCAAGTGAAAATAGAAAATATATAGCTTGTTTGCACCGCTGGTTTAGCTCAGTGGGTTAACCAGCTGGTTTGTGATGTCGAACAAAGCTAACAGCGCAGGTTCAATCCCCGTACCAGCTGAGAATTCTGAACTCTCCCTCTGTGTACCCGAACAGGTGCTGGAATATGGCGACTAGGTGCTTTTCACAGTAACGTCATTGCAGTGTTAATGTAAGCCTACTTGTGACAATAAAGTTTATTTATTATTTATTTATAAACAAGAGAAATCATTGCTCTGTCACTATTTGTCCCAGCATTAATTGCATGTTACTATGGTTGCAAACTAACTATAACTTTGCATATATTCCTAATTGGGGTTTGTAACCCAGATGTCAATTCTGATTTCAGAATTCAATCTCAGGATCTTCAGCAGGGATTCAGATTGCTCTGATTTTCATTGTCTCCTGCTTTAATTATGAAGGTTCCTGCTTCATCACCAAACAGAAGAGAAATTTCTCCGATAATATTGAGCTCGTATCATTTCACCAGTGGTTTCTCTGATGACCTGTGGTATTGCTTGTGGTGCCTGTGGTACAGAGTGTTACTTTCATCCGCAAGCCTCCCTTTCTTTCCTCACTTACTTCATGAAGGGCACCAATTTATTACCTCCAGTTATCCTCTAACTTACACCCCTCTCCTCTCTCTCTCTGTCTCACTTTCCCTCAATAACACTTTGCTTCTGACTCACCTGCTTCTCTCTCCTGTTCTTTCACCGACAGTTATCCTTTCAAGATTTACACAGACAGCGCTGTTCCTGTGAAGTAGGTGAATTTTGTTCGCACTGTTAGTTACCCTAAATGCCCACTGTTTTAGACTATAAATCAGGAGATACCAGGACCAATAATGTAAACAGGTACCAAAAGTGCTGGGCGTAAAACTTTGAGACTGCATACTCGAATCATAAAAAGGCAAGGTACCTCAAATTATCACATTTACAAGAATGACCCCAGGGGCGAATGGATTCAGTTCCATCAATAGATTGGGAGCACTGAGATTGTGTTCCCTTTAAAGAGAAAATCGAGAGGAAGTTTGAAAAAGGTATTCATAATCGTGAGGGGTCTAGACAGGGTAGGAAGAGAGAACTGTTCCCATTGGCAGAAGGACCAAGAACCTGAGGGCACAGATTGAAAACGATTGGCAAAAGAACACAAGGGTAACATGAGGGAAAGTTTTTTTTTAGGTAGCGAGTGGTTAGGATCTGGGCTGCATTGCCAGCGAGTGTGGAGAGGCAAGTTCAATCCTGGCTTTCAAAAGGAACTTGGAAAAGCATCTTGGAAGGGAAAACATTTGCAAGATTATGTGGAATTAGTAGGGCAATGGGACAAGCTAAATTGCTGTTGCAGAGAGCCTATACCGGTCAATGGGCCAAATGGTTGCCTTCCATCCTATGGCTATTCCATGCTTCTATGACTCGAAAGTACAGTTCCACCTTTAAACCCCACTTCAAATGATGAGGCAACATGGCATCCGAAATTCAAAATTCCATTAAAAAAAGCCAAGCTCAGAAAAATGTCTTTGATGTCCTGAAATCTACATCCTGGCTTTAGGTTTGCGACCTCTGCCCAATGACAAATTCAGCAGGCACCTCGACCAGCATTGTGCTTTATTGGAAAGTACATTTTCACTCACTCTTCAGCTCATTCCCCAGAGAATTTCCAACGAAGCATTAGACGGGATCAAAGTGCAATGGGAAGAAACCCAGATAAGCCACCTGTTATTGCCAAAGAACTCAAACCAAATGATAAACAAAAAGTAATGCAGTGCCAGATTGTATCGGGATAGCGGTAGAATGAGTTTGATAGACTAATGAAAAAGCTATTAAGCAAGTTTGACCATCCTGATAAGATCAGTGATACCATTAAGGTGAAACTAGGCTGTCTAAACATTCCTCACATGAATGGTATTAAACAAAGCTCTGAATTTTTTCCAAGAATTTCCAGGCCACTTGTTGCAACTAAACTGGGTGATACCACCACAAAGTTGATGACAGCTTTCTACGTACAATTCCAGGCAGGCGGCTGCATTCTCAAACTCAATATGATAAGGATCAAAATGAAAATAAGGCAATATGTCATTCCTGAATCTTTATTCTTGGTTTACTGTCCTGTCCCCTGAAGTCTGATCAGCCTTGGAATATGAGCTGAGGGGATCAAAGTTATCCACTGTATTACCCCAGGATTGACCTGACAATGAACACAAGATTATTCTGGTGACATAAAGCTGATTGCTGCGAACCGCTTTACATGCATAGGCAGCATATTGAAGCTTCACACACAGTTGAACCAGGAACTACATCAAAAGGTCAATGCTGCATAAAGCCAGCTATATATGTTTGGAACCAACCTGGCCAGAAGCTAAGGACAAAGTCAAAGTTGCTGCTTCTGTGGCCCATTTACATTGTCAGGTAATTAACCTTACAAAGCCTATATTACTCTGACCGGAAATGTTTCCAGTATAACCAGAAAAAAAGATTTAACATCTAAAAACCTGTTGTGATTTAGCCAGAATATACAAGTTTGCCACGAAGTTGCTCTGAAGTACTTTGGGGTCAATCCAGTGTGAGCCAGGAAGAAAAATAAAGCAACAACTGTTTGCAAATGGACAAGAACAATGTGATATAAGGGGCGGGATTCTCTGATCCTGAGGATAACTGTTGACGCCGTCGGAAACGCCGTCCCATTTCTCGACGGCGTCAACATGGCCTCAGGATCAGCAATTCTGGCCCCTACAGGGGGCCAGCATGGCACTGGAGTGGTTCACGCCACTCCAGCTGCCGATCCCAGCGTCAACTGAGCGCCGCAGGGTCCCGGCGCATGCGCAGTGGTACCGGCGCCAACACGCGCACGCGCAGTGTCTCCCTTCTCCGCACCGGCCCCGACGCAACATGGCCTAGGACTACAGGGGCCGGCGCGGAAGAAAGGAGGCCCCTAGCCCGAGAGGCCGGCCCACCGATTGGTGGGACCAGATCGGGGGCCAGGCCACAACAGAGGCCCCCCCGGGATCGATTCCCCCTCCCTCCTGCTCTGGCCGCCCCCAGATCCATCCATGCCGAGGTCCCGCCAGCTGAGAGCAGATTAGAACGGCGCCGGTGGGACTCAGGTTTTTTGTAACGGCCACTTTGCCCATCTCGGGCCAAGAATCAGCGGGGGGGCTGCTACCGGCACCGCGCCGACCACGCTGCACCAATGGCACTGATTCTCTGCTCTGCGGAGAGTCGCATCCCGGCGTCGGGGTGGCGTGGCGCGATTCGCGCCGATCACGGGGATTCTCCGGCCCACCCCCGGGCAGAGAGAACCCCACCGGTGATCTGTGAAGTGTGCCATTGGACGATGTAGCCACCCTCTCAATTAATCTTTCTTAGAATTGTCAACGGTGATGGGTTATTATACATTTTCTAATTAACAGTGCCAAACGCCTATTACATTAAAACTGAGCCATGCACAGGGTAGAATGCTTAATGGGAAATGTCCCGTGGTCAGCAACATATTTTCTTTTAAAGTATCCTCTTAACAATACATTAGTTTGCCCAGATGGCAGCAACTATGTCCATTAACCGAACAAGTAATTTTGAATTTTAGGCACAATTACCATGTAGGGAAATGCAAAAGCCAAACATTTGCGCGGCGCAAGGTTCTACAAATAGCAAGGAAATAATGGCCAGGCAATGTTTTTAAAAAGTGATATTGGTTGAGAGATAAATATTAACCTGGGCATTTGTTGGGAAAATATTCCTGACCGCCTTTGCCTTGTTATCTTATAAGTTCATAAGATATAGGAGCAGAATGAGGCCATTTGGTCCATTGAGTCTGTTCCGACATTCAATAATGGCTAATCTCATCCTGGCCTTAACACCACTGTCCTGCCCGTTTTCCATAACCCTTCAACATATTACCAATTAAATATCTGTCTAACTCCTCCTTAAATCTATTCACTGACCAGCATCCACTGTACTCTGGGGTAGTGAATTCCACAGATTCGCAACCCTTGAAGAGAAGTAGTTTCTCTACAACTCTGTTGTAAATTTGCTACCTCTTATCATAAGACAATGACCTCTCATTCTAGAATGCCCCACAAGAGGAAGGATCCGCTCCACGTTTACTTTATCCATACCTTTTACCATCTGCAATATGATTTTCAGCACAATCCGTGAATCATCAGACACTGAAACAGTCCATGTCCAAATGCACAGTAGCATTGTGGATAGCACAATTGCTTCACAGCTCCAGGGTCCCAGGTTCGATTCCCGGCTTGGGTCACTGTCTGTGCGGAGTCTGCACGTTCTCCTTGTGTGTGCCTGAGTTTCCTGCAGGTGCTCCGGTTTCCTCCCACAGTCCAAAGATGTGCGGGTTCGGTGGATTGGCCATGCTAAATTGCCCATAGTGTCCAAACTTGCCCTTAGTGCTGGGTGGGGTTACTGGGTTATAGGGATAGGGTGGAAATGTGGACCTTGGGTAGGATGCTCCTTCTGCACTGTAAATTCTATGAAATGCAGCATGACATGGACAATATCCAGGCTTGGGCTGATAAGAACATAAGAACTAGGAGCAGGAGTAGGCCATCTGGCCCCTCGAGCCTGTTCCACCATTCAATGAGATCATGGCTGATCTTTTGTGGACTCAGCTCCACTTTCCAGCCCGAACACCATAACCCTTAATCCCTTTATTCTTCAAAGATAAGCGACAAATAACAATTAATATTCGTGCCATACAATGTCAGGCAATGACCATCTTCAACAAGAGCGAATTAAACCATCACCCCTTGATATTCAATGGCATTACAATCACTGAATCCCCCACTATCAACATCCTGGGAGTTACCACTGACCAGAACCAGAACTGGATCAGCAATATAAACACAAGAGCAGATCAGAGGCTAAGAATCCTGCAGCAAGTAACTCATCTCCTGACTCCCCAAAAGTCCATCATCTATAAGGCAACATTTGACTAAGTATGACACCAAGGAGCCCAACTGAAGCCAATGGAAATCAGGGAAAACACTCTGCCGACTGGAGTCATACCTAGCATAAAAGAAAATGGTTGTCATTGTTAGAGGTCAATCATATTAGTCCTGGGACATCACTGAAGAAGTTTCCTCAGGGTAACATCCTAAGACCAACCATCATCACTGACCATCATCAGCGACCTTCCCTCCATCATAACATCAGAAGTGGAGATGTAGTTGATGATTGCAGTGTTCAATACCATTAGCGACTGCTCAGAAACCTGTGAAGTACTCCGTACTCACATGCAGCAAGGCCTGTTTGGGCTGATAAGTGGCAAGTTACATTTGTGACACACAAGTGCTAGGCAATGACCATCTCCAACAAGAAAGAACCTCACCATCTCCCCTTGACATTCAATGCCATTTCTATTACTGAATGCCCCACTATCAACATCCTGGAGGTTACCATTGAGCAGAACTTGAACTGGGCTAGCCAGATGAAAACTGTGGCTACAAGAACAGGTCAAAGGTTCGGAATTCTGCAGCCACTAACTCACCTCCTGAATTCCAAAGCCTGTTCACCATCTACAAAGCACAAGTCAGGAGTGACCCTCCACTTGCCAGGATGAATGCTGCTCCAACAACACTCAAGCAACTCGGTACCATCCAGGACAAAGCAGCCCGCTTGACTGCACACCTATCCACAAACATTCAAACATTCCACCACTGACGCACTGTGGCAGCCATGTGCACCATCTACAAGATGCACTGCAGTAACTCACCAAGTACCTTAGACAGCATCTTCCAAACCAACAACCACTAGCATCTAGACAGACAAGTGCAGCAGACACATGGGAACACCAGCACCTGGAGGTTCCCCTCCAAGTTACTCACCATTCTGACTTGGAAATATATCACCGTTCCTTCACTGTTACTGGGTCAAAATCCTGGAACTCCCTCCCTAACAGCACTATGGATTTACCTACACCACATAGACTGTAGCAGATAAAGAAGGTAGCTCATCACTTTCTCAAGGGAAATTAGGAATGGGCAATAAATGCTGGCCTAGCCAGCGACGCCCACGTCCCGTAAATGAATATTTTAAAACTTTGGTATTAGATAATAAATTTGAACAAAACTGAGCCACTATAGAGCACAAAGGGTTAATAGCTATTATGCTAATAGCTAGAGTGGATCATCAATAATGTCAGATTTCAGTTAACAGGAACCTGAAGGAAGAAGGTTCTAATGAAGTCCTGCCAAAGTCTGTCTCTGCAAATAGCGAATAGTCAATAAATGTTCATTAAGGATGAATTGGAAGCCTTTTAAAGATGGCAACCAGAACCCAATTCCAGATGGCAACCAGAACCCAATTCCAGGATTCCCGATCCCATTCCTGGGGTTTCCAATTTTCAGGAGTGCCTGAACTTCATGGGGGAACGTTTTGAAAAGATTCAAAAGTAAGGCCCCTCATGCCAAAGTATACCCTCCCAGCCTCTATGGTCCCTCACAACCCCCTGACAAGAAGTGCCCACAAACGATTCCTGTGGCATCCTCATGGCCCCATGCCAAGCTACGGCACTTCCATGCCTACTCACCCAATATACACAGTATAGAACGAACAAACCCTATTATGACAGTATGTAAAAAAAGACCTCATCATGTGTTCTTGGCTGAGAGCCCAGACTTCCATTTGAACTAAAATACCTGAGCCCCAGTGAAAACATTGCTTCGTTGACAGTTCTGAATCTCCGATCTCGTCTATCATTTGAACAATGCTTATTAAAACAGGATGAAGAGGATTCATTTACTTGTAGGTTTAACATTGATACCTGAAAGTGCCTGGTTTTATTGAGCTGAAGTAAAAATGATTTTTTTTAAGAAAGTGGTAATTTATTAATGAATGACTTCCTAAAGTTTTTATTTTACACATCCTACTATCACTAGGGTTCATTGGTTCTATACCAGTGTTTTTCAAACTTTTTTGCCCAGGACCCATTTTTACCAACTGGCTATCCTTGAGGACCCACGCCAGCCAATCTTCGCGACCCAGGTCATCCGAACTTCACGACCCACCATTTTCACTTACATTTAATGTGACAAATGAGCCTGCTTCATCCTCACAATCTCACTTGCTTTGTTGTTCCATGTTATATTTCTGTTAATGACTTCAGCTGACGATTTAAGATCTCACTGCATCCGAAGAAAAAGATAAAGGGGGCAGCACGGCTGCACAGTGGTTAGCACCGTTGCTTCACGGCGCTGAGGACCTGGGTTCGATACCGGTCCCGGGATATTGTCCATGTGGAGTTTGCATTTTCTCCCCCACAACCTAAAGACGCAGGGTAGGTGGATTGGCTACGCTTAAATGTCCCTGAATTGGAATTTTTTTTTTAAATAAAGAGGTTTGTTCTCGAACTCACCATGTTTAGTATTCAAGTTTTGAGGGTTTTTAACTTTCATTTGCCAATGCTTCCCTGCATATAACACACATGAACTATGAATCCTGATTTGCAGTGGCACAATTAATAACCCATACCTCAAGTAATCATCTTTATGCTGCTTTGTTCCTGTTATCAGCTTCTTCATGAGATGTTCACCAGAGGCCTTGGAGTTCACACCAGCACAGCAGGCAGCTGCAAAATATAGGAATCACTTTTGCAAGCCAAGAACACGTGACATCAGCGTACGGGACGCGAGACCTGCTCTCTGCCACCGCTCCAGGCAGTAAGAATCCAGCAATTTTTTAAAAATCTGCTCCTGGGTCAGCGCACTGACGTCAGGAGGAGGAGCTCTGCCTCGCTGGACTCCAGGCCTGCGCACTGCTGAGGGGACACACATGTGCAGAACGACCGGTATTCTGAAGGCCGGTCGCGGCCGGCATTTTTAAAAGCCGGTCGCGCCGTTGAGCACTTCCTCCCACGATCGGGAACGCCGCGACGCAAAGCCCTGCGGCCCACCCGTGGATCGGAACCCTGGGTTTGAAAATGACTGTTCTATACAAAATATGAGTGAAATAGCGTGAAAGTACCATAGCTTGACAAGAAGAGGGCATGCTGAACCATAGGTATTGTTTGGGAGGCATAGTTTGGCATGGGGAAATGAGGAGCCATGGGGAATGAGGTGGCATGGATGCATGGGGAGTAAGTGGGGGTTGAGGAGGTGTGGCGGGTGGATGGCCTTTTTGTTTTTATTTTAACTGGGACTAAGTAACACAGCACCGAGACGGGCCTTTTAACCAGCCCACCTCTGCACCGGAATCTCTGTGCTGTCCTGGCCAGACTGCAGCCCACAGTCCGTCTTGGGGGTGAAAATCTAGCCCATGAGGAATGGTGGCTATGAGAACTCATTTTCACAGCAGTAGCATTGGGATAATTGAGTTCTTAAACAATGCATTAAATCACTGTTTAGAACACACCCGCTTTTGCTTTCCAATGTTTAATAACAGGAGCATGCGAACCCAATGAAAATACATCTGGCATTGGTCATATGAACAACATTTCCATTGTTTTGAAGGTACTGATGCATGCCAGCCTCACAACCAATAACTCAACAGTTCAAAGTTATTTTTCTATTGGTGTCAATGGGATGTTTGAGCTAGTTCCAGAAGCACAGCTATCATTTGACAGCAGCAACCACAATACAATACCCTTGGTAGGTCTATTCTCTTCTCTAGTGCATTTTCCTGATATTCTCTGCTCCACTGACATGAATATAAAAAGCCTGTAACAATCCCAGCCAAGAACTTCACAAAATGATGGGCACAATTTAAAGGAAAAATTTCTAGGTGTCATTTTGACAGGGTGTTTCCCATCGGATTTCTCTGTGAGATTCACACTGGTATTTACCCACACATAGCTTTTGTTTTTAAATTTAGAGTACCCAATTATTTTTTTTCCGATTAAGGGGCAATTTAGCGTGGCCAATCCACCTAACCTGCACATAGACATAGATACATAGAATGATACAGCGCAGTACAGGCCCTTCGGCCCACGATGTTGCACCGAAACAAAAGCCATCCAACCTACACTATGCCATTATCATCCATATGTTTATCCAATAAACTTTTAAATGCCCTCAATGTTGGCGAGTTCACTACTGTAGCAGGTAGGGCATTCCACGGCCTCACTACTCTTTGCGTAAAGAACCTACCTCTGACCTCTGTCCTATATCTATTACCCCTCAGTTTAAAGCTATGTCCCCTCGTGCCAGCCATTTCCATCCGCGGGAGAAGGCTCTCACTGTCCACCCTATCCAACCCCCTGATCATTTTGTATGCCTCTATTAAGTCTCCTCTTAACCTTCTTCTCTCCAACGAAAACAACCTCAAGTCCATCAGCCTTTCCTCATAAGATTTTCCCTCCATACCAGGCAACATCCTGGTAAATCTCCTCTGCACCCGCTCCAAAGCCTCCACGTCCTTCCTATAATGCGGTGACTAGAACTGTACGCAATACTCCAAATGCAGCCGTACCAGAGTTCTGTACAGCTGCAACATGACCTCCTGACTCCGGAACTCAATCCCTCTACCAATAAAGGCCAACACTCCATAGGCCTTCTTCACAACCCTATCAACCTGGGTGGCAACTTTCTGGGATCTATGTACATGGACACCTAGATCCCTCTGCTCATCCACACATCCAAGAACTTTACCATTAGCCAAATATTCCGCATTCCTGTTATTCCTTCCAAAGTGAATCACCTCACACTTCTCTACATTAAACTCCATTTGCCACCTCTCAGCCCAGCTCTGCAGCTTATCTATATCCCTCTGTAACCTGCTACATCCTTGCACACTATCGACAACACCACCGACTTTAGTATCGTCTGCAAATTTACTCACCCACCCTTCTGCGCCTTCCTCTAGGTCATTGATAAAAATGACAAACAGCAACGGCCCCAGAACAGATCCTTGTGTTACTCCACTTGTAACTGAACTCCATTCTGAACATTTCCCATCAACCACCACCCTCTGTCTTCTTTCAGCTCGCCAATTTCTGATCCACATCTCTAAATCATCCTCAATCCCCAGCCTCCGTATTTTCTGCAATAGCCTACCGTGGGGAACCTTATCAAATGCTTTGCTGAAATCCATATACACCACATCAACTGCTCTACCCTTGTCTACCTGTTCAGTCACCTTCTCAAAGAACTCAATAAGGTTTGTGAGGCATGACCTACCCTTCACAAAGCCATGCTGACTATCCCTGATCATATTATTCCTATCTAGATGATTATAAATCTGGTCTCTTATAATCCCCTCCAAGACTTTACCCACTACAGACGTGAGGTTCACCGGTCTATAGTTGCCGGGGTTGTCTCTGCTCCCCTTTTTGAACAAAGGGACCACATTTGCTATCCTCCAGTCCTCTGGCACTATTCCTGTAGCCAATGATGACATAAAAATCAAAGCCAAAGGTCCAGCAATCTCTTCCCTGGCCTCCCAGAGAATCCTAGGATAAATCCCATCAGGACCCGGGGACTTATCTATTTTCAGCCTGTCCAGAATTGCCAACACCTCTTCCCTACGTACCTCAATGCCATCTATTCTATTAGCCTGGGTCTCAGCATTCTACTCCACAACATTATCTTTTTCCTGAGTGAATACTGACGAAAAATATTCATTTAGTATCTCACCTATCTCTTCAGACTCCACACACAACTTCCCATCCCTGTCCTTGACTGGTCCTACTCTTTCCCTAGTCATTCGCTTATTCCTGACATACCTATAGAAAGCTTTTGGGTTTTCCTTGATCCTACCTGCCAAATACTTCTCATGTCCCCTCCTTGCTCGTCTTAGCTCTCTCTTTAGATCCTTCCTCGCTACCTTGTAACTATCCATCGCCCCAACTGAAACTTCACACCTCATCTTCACATAGGCCTCCTTCTTCCTCTTAACAAGAGATTCCACTTCTTTGGTAAACCACGGTTCCCTCGCTCGACGCCTTCCTCCTTGCCTGACCGGTACATACTTATCAAGAACACGCAGTAGCTGATCCTTGAACAAGCTCCACTTATCCAGTGTGCCCAACACTTGCAGCCTACGTCTCCACCTTATCCCCCCCAAGTCACGTCTAATGGCATCATAATTGCCCTTCCCCCAGCTATAACTCTTGCCCTGCGGTGTATACTTATCCCTTTCCATCATTAACGTAAACGTCACCGAATTGTGGTCACTGTCCCCAAAATGCTCTCCTACCACCAAATCCAACACCTGGCCTGGTTCATTACCCAAAACCAAATCCAACGTGGCCTCGCCTCTTGTTGGCCTGTCAACATATTGTGTCAGGAAACCCTCCTGCACACACTGTACAAAAAACGACCCATCTAATGTACTCGAACTATATCTTTTCCAGTCAATATTTGGAAAGTTAAAGTCTCCCATAATAACTACCCTGTTACTTTCGCTCTTATCCAGGATCATCCTCGCCATCCTTTCCTCTACATCCCTAGAACTATTTGGAGGCCTAGAGAAGACTCCCAACAGGGTGACCTCTCCTTTCATGTTTCTAACCTCAGCCCATACTACCTCGGAAGATGAGTCCCCATCTAGCATCCTCTCCGCCACCGTAATACTGCTCTTGACTAGCAGCGCCACACCTCCCCCTCTTTTGCCTCCTTCTCTGAGCTTACTAAAACACCTAAACCCCGGAACCTGCAACATCCATTCCTGTCCCTGCTCCATCCATGTCTCCGAAATGGCCACAACATCGAAGTCCCAGGTACCAACCCATGCTGCCAGTTCCCCTACCTTGTTTCGTATACTCCTGGCATTGAAGTAGACACACTTCAAACCACCTACCTGAACACTGGCCCCCTCCTGCGACGTCAAATCTGTGCTCCTGACCTCTATACTCTCATTCTCCCTTACCCTAAAACTACAATCCAGGTTCCCATGCCCCTGGTGCATTAGTTTAAACCCCCCCAAAGAGCACTAACAAATCTCCCCCCCAGGATATTTGTGCCCCTCAGGTTCAGATGTAGACCATCCTGTCTGTAGAGGTCCCACCTTCCCCAGAAAGAGCCCCAGTTATCCAGAAATCTGAATCCCTCCCGCCTGCACCATCCCTGTAGCCACGTGTTTAATTTCTCTCTCTCCCTATTCCTCATCTCACTATCACGTGGCACGGGCAACAACCCAGAGATAACAACTCTGTTTGTTCTAGTTCTGAGCTTCCATCCTAGCTCCCTGAAAGCCTGCCTGACATCCTTGTCCCCTTTCCTACCTATGTCGTTAGTGCCAATGTGGACCACGACTTGGGGCCGCTCCCCCTCCCCCCTAAGGACCCGGAAAACACGATCCGAGACATCACGTACCCTTGCACCTGGGAGGCAACATACCAAACGTGAGTCTCTCACGCTCCCACAAAATCTCCTATCTGTGCCCCTGACTATCGAGTCCCCAATTACTAATGCTCTGCTCCTCTCCCCCCTTCCCTTCTGAGCAACAGGGACAGACTCCGTGCCAGAGGCCCGTACCCCATGGCTTACGTCCCCCCCACAAGTATCCAAAGCGGTATACTTGTTTCTCAGGGGAACGACCGCAGGGGATCCCTGCACTGACTGCTTCTTCCCAGTCCCTCTTACAGTTACCCATCTATCTCCAATCTTTGGTGTAACTAATTCCCTGAAGCTGCTATCTATGACCCCCTCTGCCTCCCGAATGATCCGAAGTTCTTCCAACTCCAGCTCCAGTTCCCTTACTCGGTCTTGGAGGAGCTGTAGATGGCAGCACTTCCTGCAGGTAAAATCAGCAGGGACACTAACGGCATCCCTCACCTCAAACATCCTGCAGGAGGAACATTGCACTCCCTTCCCTGCCATCCCTCTAACTTTCTACCAAGATCTGGCTAACAACTAAATTAAATTAAACAAAAAAATAATAATAATAATAAAATATGGTACTTACCTCACACCAATGGGTTTTATTATTAGGTTAGAGGAGGAGGGCGGGTGGGAGACACTACACGTGTAGTGTCTCGGGTTTCCTCTCCACCAGAATTTATTGGTGAGGGTCTTCCCAGAAGTCCGCGGGTCGAACTTCCTGTTCCCGCCTTATCCAACCCGCATCTTTGGGTTGTGGGGGTGAAACCCACGCAGATACGGAGAGAATGTGCAAACTCCGCACGGACAGTGTCCTAGTGTCGGGATTTGAACCCTGGTCCTCAGCGCCATAGTCCCAGTGCTAACCACTGCGCCATGTGCCGCCCTTACCCACACATAGTTATTGGCCTGAACTCTGGTCGTTGTGAATCAGTTTTCCCGCCGGAAGCGCACCTCCACCCGGGGTTATAATGGGAAGTCCCATTAACAAGCGGCAGGAAGATAGAATCCCGCTGCCAGCGAATGTCGGGCAGCTGAGAAACACGTGACTGGGGGACCAGAGAATCCACCCCATTTCTTTGGGCCTGAGGGAATTTCTCTCTGGGCTAGTCCACACTTAGAAACATTTTCCGCAATCGGGGGCTGAAGCCGCTGGCCAGACTGGTTCCCCAGAGATCGGGCCATAATTTTGAATGGGCACCCCGATCTCTAAATGAGCTTGAGTGTCCGCCATTGCCCCCACCCACAAGCAATGTCACCCCCCCCACCACACATATGTTCATTACCCCACACCCCCCCCCAAGTAAGGACACCCCACAATGGGTAGCTGAGGAGCCCCCCTTTTCAGGCCTCTCCACACCCCCTTTAAGGTCCTCCCCCTTTCATGATCCCACCTTTCAACACCCCCAACCTTTTGGAGGCCCCTTCGTACTCGCCCTTCACCTCCTCACCCTTGATACCTCCCTGATCCCCCCTTTCATTGGTATGGTCCCCCTTAGGCCTCGGCCCTTGGCAGTGCCACCCTACCACCTGGTCACCCTGGCACTGCAGGGGTCACCAATGGTCTGGTAGAGCCCCACAAGCCATTACACTTGCTGGTACACTTTGTGGACCAGTGCTAAACGGAGCCTGGCTGGGGTGTCCTCGGCGAGGCCAATAGATCCCGGGAGCTGGTTAGGTCTAACATAGGCATATGAAAAGGATAAAAGTCTTTGTTTCTGTGGAGAGAGAGAGAGAGCTTACCCCATGTCTCGGGTGTTGAAAAGCCTGCATTCTCCTGTTCAAAACACCAGCACCATATACTATGTTGCAACTTTTGGAATTCTTTAGTTATCCTTTGCAAATACAGCCTTTGCCTATGAACACATTCTGTACTCATTTTTCCACAGAAATGTGAATGCATTGGATATCCAGCCTCTAATGGTCGCACCACATAATTTTGAGGCACAAATACTACACAGTGTTACACCGGCCTAACAATCCACTCCAAGATTATCAACTTTCACCAAGTTTAAGACTGAACATAGCGCACCCTCAGGGTGGGATAAGGGCAGGATAAGGCTTAAGGAAACACAAAACATTTTAGAAATTGGATTGCAGCAGACTATTTCAACTATTGTTTGTCCTCCCCATTTTAGTGGTATGAATAGTGCATTTATTCGAGTGCCTTCTCTCTCTCTCACTCTCTACCTCCTAGCTCCCCACCAGCCCTTGGCCTAAGAATTGGAGATTGATTCTTAGTTATCGTTAAGTATTTGTATTTTGAATGAATTTGATGTTAATTCTTGTATATAAAGTGCAAGGTGTTTATTTGATTCAATTCCTAGATAATTTTTCTGGAGCTAATAATGTTATAGTCAGTGCACAGCTGTACATTTGACTGTCAAATCTCATCTTACTGACCAACACCTATTGTCCATTGGACTTTATAACGCAGAATCCCAAATGGTAGCTGGGGTGGTGTGAAGGTTAACTTCTGTGCTCAGTGGCTCTCAGTCCACCAGCATTCCTCCAACTGATCCTTTCGGCATACCCTCTCGCCCTTCGACAAACAATTGATGGCCTTGGCATTGGCCACCTTGTCCAGAAACTGTCCCCCCTCTTTCTTTCTTTGCCTCTTTCTCTCCTCCTTTAAAATGCTTAAAACCCGTTTCTTGGGCCAAGCACACGGATGCCTTTCCAATGGGCAGGATTTTCTGACCCTTCCTGCCGGGCGGGGGGGGAAATCTCCCAGTCTCACCAAAGGCGGCCCTCCCCGCAGCGGGTTCCCAGCAGCGGGGTTGGCAAGCCACGCAAAACACCATGGATTTCATCGGGAACGGGAGACACTGCCGGCGGCCAATGTCAAGATGCCTCCACCGCAGGGAAAACACCGCGAGGTGGCCAGATAATTTTGGCCAATATCTCCTTTTTAGATTCAGGGATTATTTTTGTCTGGTAACCCTCTTGTGAAATGCCTTGGGATATTTTATCATGATAACAAAACTGTATAACTGTAAATTGTTTTGTCACTCAGTGAAGATAGGATTACTGAAGCAGCCATTCAGCAATCTACAATCTATATACCCGTGCCAAAATCTGATTCGAGTCATTCTCCTGTTTTCATAGTAAACATTACCAGACGCCGATGACAAAATGCTGTGCTTTTAATTTCAGCTTTAATCAGGTGTGTATGCTACTAATTGACATGTGGGTTACACTCAAATAGCTAATGGCTCAATTAACAAAGTTCAATGTGAAAGGTCACAGGGTCACAATATCCTCTTCATCACAGATCAATTATCAATGCAGTCAGCTTTGGATGACTAAGTCCATCAACATTTCGAAGAGAACTTACAGCTTTAATGCATTTACCCATGGGTCAACTGCATGGTTAAATATATTGCTGACCTCCAGCAACCGGGGGTCGTCAATGTTAGTTTTTCACACAAAGAATAAAGTAATTCTGTTGAGTCCAATGAACTTTGCAGACTTTGGTCAAAGGTGAGGAAAAGGGAGCGGGTTAACATCAAGAGATCCTAAATATCTCTCAGCTCAGCAACTTAGTTCCAAATTAACCCAGGGATTTACTGGCAGCTGGAAGATGGAATGTTAGGTAGTGAACCTCAAAGATGTGCTTAAAAATTGGCACAATTACATACATTTAGATCACATTTCCTGAGAAACAAATGGATTTGAATTGAGGACATTGGTATTGATTTTTTGCATTATTACAAATGATGGGAAACATTACAGTGCAGCTTTTACAACTGATAGAGTACAGCCAAAACTGACAGGTTTTATGGGGTAACATCTACATTGCATACTCTGAGAAGGAACTCAAGGAGAATGCACAGTCCTTTGAGTGACAGATTGGTCCCATGGTTGCATTCTCACATCTGAGTCAGACATTGTGGAATGTCCTGCTCTAGACATTCTGCGATGATGACATTTCACTACAGTGCTGAAGGAATGCTTCATTGTCAGGTACTATCTCTTGTTTGAACCTTTAAACCACAGCCCTGCATATCTGCTTCGGCGGATGTTAACAATTCCATGATATTATTTAGTATATAGTATTCTGTGCTGTATTAATAGGGGCGAAGAGTACAAGAGCAAGGAGGTATTGTGGTGAATGTATAATTACTGATAATTCACCAGTGCACTGTGTTATGTTATCGACCCAGTTTGCTCTACCTATGGGCCATTTTGTGGCTTCACCCACAGGGGGATATGTTGGGACATGTACGGGCTCTGCCCATGGCTCCACCCCCTTTACAGGAAGTATAAGAGCTGCTGATCTGCGGGGCCGCCTTCAGTGTTGTACCGGTCACAGGCAGGCTCAGTTCTAAGCTGATTAAAACCACGGTTTACTTCTCCACGTGTCTTCGAGTGAATTGATGGTCGCATCAGTTATGTTGAACTTATACAAGACACAAGTTAGACCCTAGTTGGAATATCGTGTACCGTTCTAGGCGCCACACTATAGGAAGGATGTGAACGCATTGGAGAGAGTGCAGAAGAAGTTTACAGGAATGGTTCCAGGAATGAGAAACTTCAACTATCAGGATAGATTGAAGAGGCTGGGACGGTTCTCCTTGGAGGGAAGAAGGCTAAGAGGAGGTTTGATAAAGATGTTCAAAATCATGAGGGAGCTGGACGGAGTAGATAAAAGGATCAAGAACAAGGGGACACAGATTTAAAGTGATTTGTAAAAAAAGCAAGTATAATATGAGAAAAACCTTTTTCACACAACAGTTGGTTCGGGCCTGGGATGCACTGCCTGGAAGTGTGGTGGAGGCAGGTTCAATCGAGACTTTCAAGAGGGCGATAAATGGTTAATTGGATGGAAACAGATGACCTGATAATTTGTTCATTTCTTAATCATGGGGCCCTGCTGTGAGCGAGTCGCTGCATTCGCCTACAAAATAACAGTAACTAAACTTCATGTTTAGTTACTGTTTAGGACATCTAATAATAATAACCACTTATTGTTACAAGTAAGTTTCAATGAAGTTACAGTGAAAAGCCCCTAATCGCCTGTTCAGGGAGGCCAGTACGGGAATTGAACCCACGCTGCTGGTCTTGTTCTGCATTACAAGCCAGCTGTTTAGCCCATTGTGCTAAACCAGTCCTAACATGCTACAGAACTGCAAGTTCTTTGCAATTAAGCAAAAATGGCTGTTTAAAAAAGTAAACCATGTTGTTGGCATAATTTAAGATCTTAAGTTTTCTCAGTTATTTTAACAGTTTAATCGCTAAAGAAAAATAGCTGCTTTGACAGTTTATGATATTTGGAGCAGATTAATCGCCTCCCAATTTTCCAGAAATTACAGCTCGCTTGCAGATATTAGTCGAGTATAAACAATGGAAATGATTATGAACTGCTACATTTTTCTCTCCTATTTGTTTGGGTTTCTGAAGCAGATCTGCAACTGTCTAGCACATTGCCTGATGTGGAGTGAGAGATTCACATCTAATTAGTATAACAACTGATGCCAACCTTATACAGGTTAAAGTTTGAAAGCCAATTGTAGGTAAGCTAGTTAATTCAGTACCTCCTGGCAGATGAAGTGATTTGGGACATCTCTTAATATAAACAAACCCTCGGGCCTGCACATGCCTCAGCTCAGTCAGGCTAGCACAAGGCAAATTGGCAAAATTACAACAAAAGTTCCTGTATATCAAGCTAGATCTTTGAAACGTACACTTCTCTGATTTTATTTTGTTTTGCAGATATTATAGGCAGCACTTACTGAAGTATTTTAATATTACTGGGCTACGTTGGGGAAGGATTTTAGCTGAAAAGGTGCCTTGAGCAAGAACTTCAGTACAGATAGCCCGAGGAACAAGCAGCCTAGCTTGAGGTACCACAGGAGATGACTAGTTGCTGGTGTATTTGACATCTTGACCGATGTGATACGAAATCTACGACTAGGCTGTTATAGCTTTAATTTTTGAGGTTGACACTTCAGTATGGAGTTTCATACAAAAACATATATATAGTGTACATATATATTATATATGTTTTATTATATATTATATATGATATATCATATATTTATGTGTACAAATATATATACATATATATTTATGTGTGTACAAAATATATAATATGTACACACACGGTGTAGCACTGCTCCCTCACAGCACCAGGGACCAGGGGCGGGATTCTCCGACCCCCCACCAGGTCGGAGAATCGCCGTGGGCCGTCGTGAATCCCGCCCCCGCCACCCGCCGAATTCTCCGAAGGGAGAAAAGTCGGCGGGGCGTCAATTGCGCTGCACGCCTCGGAGAATGGCACGGGTGGGCGCGAGGCAATGGATTTAGGGGCTGCCGATATTCTCCCGTCCGGATGGGCCGAAGTCCCGCCCACGTGACCGGTAGGTAAATCAAAACACCTTTAAATCGGTGTCAACCAGTGCTCATGGTTGACACCGACCAGCGTGGAGGTGGGTGACGGCGGGGGGGGGGGGGGGGGGGGGGGGGCGGCCGCTGGAGAGGTGATGGCGTGGCTGCAGTCTGTGTGTGTGGAGGGAGAGGTGTGTGTAGGGTTGTGTGTGTGTGTGCGGCGGCGGCGGCGACGGCCGGGGGCTTCGGGGGAGTGCCGGGAGGGGTGGGCTCCGGAGGAGTGCCGGGAGGGGTGGGCTCCGGGGGAGTGCCGGGAGGGGTGGGCTCCGGGGGAGTGCCGGGAGGGGTGGGCTCCGGGGGAGTGCCGGGAGGGGTGGGCTCCGGGGGAGTGCCGGGAGGGGTGGGCTCCGGGGGAGTGCCGGGAGGGGTGGGCGCCGGGGGAGTGCCGGGAGGAGTGGGCTCCGGGGGAGTGCCGGGGAGGGGGACGGGGGGGGGGTACGTGCCGGGGAGGGGGACGGGTGCCAGCGGGGAGGGGGGCGGGGGGGGTGCTTCCCGGGGAGGGGGTGTGCATGCCGGGTAGGTAGGGGGGGGCGGTGCGTGCCGGGGAGGTTGGGGGGGGTGCGTGCCGGGGAGGTTGAGGGGGGGGGCGGTGCGTGCCGGGGAGGTTGGGGGGGGGTGCGTGCTGGGGAGGTTGAGGGGGGGTGCGTGCCGCGGAGGCTGAGGGGGGGTGCCGGGGAGGTTGAGGGGGGGGGCGGTGCGTGCCGGGGAGGTTGGGGGGGGGGGTGCGTGCCAGGGAGGTTGAGGGGGGGGTGCGTGCCGGGGTGGTTGAGGGGGGGTGCGTGACGGTGAGGGGGGGGTGCGTGCCGGGGAGGTTGGGGGGGTGCGTGCCGGGGAGGTTGGGGGGGGTGCGCGTGGCGGGGATGTTGTGGGGGGGGTGCGTGCCGGCGAGGGGAGGGGGGGTGCGTGCCGGCGAGGGGGAGGGGGGGTACGTGCCGGGGAGGTTGAGGGGGGGGTGCGTGCCGGTGTGGTTGAGGGGGTGGGGTGTGCCGGTGAGGGGGAGGGAGGGTGCGTGCCGGGGAGGTTGAGGGGGGTGGGGTGCGTGCCAGGGAGGTTGAGGGGGGTGGGGTGCGTGCCAGGGAGGTTGAGGGGGGGGGGTGCGTGCCGGGGAGGTTGAGGGGGGGGGGTGCGTGCCGGGGAGGTTGAGGGGGGGTGCGTGCCGGTGTGGTTGAGGGGGTGGGGTGTGCCGGTGAGGGGGAGGGAGGGTGCGTGCCGGGGAGGTTGAGGGGGGTGGTGCGTGCCGGGGGGGGGGGAGTGCGTGCCGGGGGGCGGGACGGGGGGGGGGTGCGTGCCGGGGAGGGGGACGGGTGGGGAGTGTGTGCCGGGGAGGGGGGCGGGGGGGGGTGCGTGCCGGGGAGGGGGACGGGGAGGTGCGTGCCGGGGAGGGGGACGGGGGGGTTGCGTGCCGGGGAGGGGGACGGGGAGGTGCGTGCCAGGGAGGGGGACGGGGCGGTCCGTGCTGGGGAGGGGGGTGCGAGGCAAGTGAGTTTGTCCACCTGGCCAGGTGCCAGCCTCCAACAGTCGTGCCCATGCGGTCCATGCCACCTGGCTGGGGGTAGGAGGGGGTATGGGCAATGATGACATGTCGTCATTTCCACCACCACCCCCCCTAGGCCGTCATGTTTTCCGATCAGCCAGCGATGTTGGCCGACGAGGGGGAGGAGGACGTCGTGGCCCCACGGCAACGGAGGCACCCGAGTACGCCCTGTGTGTACCGGCCCCGGCTGTCATACCAGGACCTCACGGACTGGGAATGCAGGAGGAGACTCCAGATGAGCCGGGAAACCGTGGCACACATCTGCCACCTGCTGGCACACCTGTCACCCCGTGGCACTGGCGGGGGACACCCTCTCCCCGTGTCCGTCAAGGTTACGGTGGCCCTGAACTTTTATGCAATGGGGTCATTCCAGGCACCGAGTGGGGACCTGTCCGGCATTTCGCAGGCATCGGTGCATACGGGCAGTGACAGACGCCCTATATGCCATTGCGCACCGCTACATCCGCTTCCCTGTGGACCGGGCCAGCCAAGATGCCCGGGCCGTGGGCTTCTCTGCCGTGGCTGGGTTCCCCATGGTCCAGGGCGCAATTGATGGGATGCACGTCGCCGTGCGGCCACCTGCAGATAACAGGGCCGTGTTCACCAATAGGAAGGGGACCTATTCGATGAACATACAGGTGGGTCTGCGACCACCGCATGATGATCCTACACGTCTGCGCCCGTTACCCGGGCAGTGTAAACGACTCATACGTGTTGTCGCGGTCATACATCCCTGGCATGTACGAGGGACGCCATCCCCGGCTGAGGGGCTGGTTGCTGGGCGACAGGAGCTACCCATTGCGATCGTGGCTGATGACGCCTATACAGAGGCCACGCAATGAGGTGGAGAACCGCTACAATGTTGACCATGTAGCGACAAGGGGAGTGATAGAAAGGTGCTTTGGTGTGCTGAAGATGCGTTTCAGGTGCCTGGACCTCTCTGGGGGTGCCCTCCAGTATCGGTCAGATAGGGTCGGCCGCATCATTGTAGTGTGCTGCGTCCTGCACAATACAGCCCAGCAGAGGGGCGATGTGCCGCAGGCAGAGGAGGGCGGAGTGGAGGAGCAGCAGGAAGAGGCGCAGTCCTCCCCAGATGAGGGGGATGGGGGCAATGGTCTGGGCAGATGGGCTAGACATGGACGGGTGGCTGTCCACCATTACCGGCTGGGCCAGCGGGCACGGGACAGGCTGATAGACGCCCACTTCACTGACTAGATGGGCGTGGGAATCGGGTAGTATGGCCACAGACCGCACACCATGGCAACACCCGACCACCCACAACCCCCCCCCCCACCCATCCACCCACCCAGCACCCTCACCCCCCTCCCCAACCCCACCCGCATGCACACCACCCTCCCATTGCCGATCCACCTGCGGCACAACGGCAGGGCTCACACAGTTGCCGGTGGAGAGGTATCTATTGCAGGCCATGGAGGATGATGACAACCCGCTCTGCGATGAGCTCCTGGCACCACATCGTTGGACGATGTCTGACCCATGGCCACAGTACCACCATCCACCCGGACCATCCCTGCATGCGGCTGTGACACTGCAGCGCACCGTCCCGTCCTCTGCCCGGGGGGATGTTTATGGCGGCCCAGGGGGAAGGGGGCAGACTCACCTGGGGCTGAGGTAAGACCACCCCTCACACATACACTTGCGCTCAACGTACATGACACCCCCGCACGCTTTGGACAGAGCACAAAGGCAGCTTCTGTAGGTGTAACATTGACTTTAATAATGAAAGCAGTTCATGCACGTGACCTAGCCCCTAAAACTCATCTGTGCCCTGCACCCATGCCAACTTATTCAGTGTCTAATTGTTTGTCCTTATGGGCCCTTTGACTACGCCTAGGTGTTTCCCCAGACGGTACAGCAGAACTGGAGGTGGACTCCTGTGATTCCTGCCCTCTGACATGGGATCCCTTTGGCGGCTGTTTCCTGGGGCGTCTTGGCCTAGATGGGCCAGGCTGTGGCCCGGGCGACTGGGATGGCGAGCTGCCAGCCTGTCCTGCCCGTTACCCACCTGATGCACCTGGGACGGAAGGGGGGAGCCTGAGGTGTACCGGGACCTCCCCTACAATGGGACCCGGAACGGGCCCCAGCACCTCCTCCTCCCTCGGGATGCGCGATGGCCCCCGGGCCTCTACATGGGTGGGGGATGTGAACGGACTGGCCATCCGATGTCCCCCCCCGACATCTAGCGCTGTCAGTTCTGGAGGCCCGTGCTGGTATCGACAAGGGTCTGCAGGTTTGCAGCCATGGAGCTCAGGGAGTTGGCAATCCCTGTCTGTGACTGTGCAACGCTGGCTAGCACATGGGCAATGGCGCCGATGCCCTCAGCGATGGCCTGCTGAGACTGGGCCATGGCCTGTTGAGACTGGGCCATGGCCTGCAGAGACTGGGCCATTGCCTGCTGGGACTGTGCTACGGAGTTGAGCCCCTCTGCCCGCTGGTGCTGGTTCATGGCCTCCTGTGAGAGGGCAGCCAAGTCCTGGGCCACAGACGCCGCCTGCACAGAAAGCCCCAGGCCTCACAAACCGCTCCCCATGTCTGACACCGTCGCACCCATTGCCTCCACCGCGGACGCCACCCGTGCGGTGTCGGCCTGGGTGGCACGCATGACCGGCACCACTGCCAGCTCCTGGACGCGGGTGGATTCCTCCACCTGCGACTGCAGCAGCAGCAAGCTGGCCGTCACCCTCTTCGCTCGTCACAGGTTCGGTGGTTGCATCGGACCTATGGGTGGGTGTGGTAACTCCAGGAACCCGGGATCCATCTGGGCGGCAGATGTTCACTTGGGCTGGGCTGCCCTCCGACATCCCGGCCCCTCTGCTGCTCCTACCTCCACCTGCTGTACCGGGACGGCTGTGTTGTGCGCACCAGTGAGTGTACCAGACACCTCATCACTAAAGTGCCCAACCGAGGTGAGCGACTCTGCGATGGTGAGGGGTGTTGGTGACAGCAGTGGCGTTGTGTCGTGCGCATCGTCCGATTCTGAGTCCATGGCACTTTGGGGTGGCGGTTTGTCTCCACCCATCCAATCTGTGTCACTGTCCTGTATTTCAGTTTCCTGGGTAGGGGTGTCCTGGGTAGGGGTGTCCTGGGTAGGGCTGTCCTGGGTTGTGGTTTCGTGACTTGGCTGTGATGGGGGCCTGTGGCTGCCCCTCTCGTCGCTGGGTGGCACATGCCTGTGTCGCCGCACCCGCACGCGACGGGTGCGTCGTCTCCCTGTTGCTCCAGGTCTCTCGGTCTCCCGTGGTCTCCGCGGGGCATCATGCGGGCGTCGCGTGCCAGAGGGTCCGGGTCTCTCCGTCTCCCGTGGTCTCCGAGGGGCATCATGCAGGCGGTCTGCATCTGCGGGGATGGGTGCCTCGACGTTTGCTCCTGCGATACACAATGAAGCATGCGTGGTTAGACACGCAGGCGGTGATCAGGTGATATGGGGGAGGGGGGATATGGATATCGGGCAGGGAGGGGGGTGGGGGGCTCACCCTGGCTGCCCTGACGAGGTCATTCACCTTCTTGTGGCACTGGGTGCCTGTCTGTGGTGCCAGAGCCACAGCGCTGACGGCCTCTGCCACCTCCCTCCACAGACGCCGGCTGTGGCGTGGGGCGACTCTGCTCCACTGCGTCCAGGAGCGCCTCGATGTCACGGGACTGGAACCTCGGGGCTGTGCGGCGGGCGGCCATCCGGTCGGGTCTTCTGGTCGGGTGGGGGGAGCAGCGTGTCTTTTGAGCCGTCACGCCGTGCAGCGTGCATGACGCCGAACGGCGTGAACCACGTGAGCCAGCACGAATAGCGTCACGCCGCTGCTAGCCCATTCCGGGCCGGAGAATTAGCGACGTTTGGGGCGGCGCGATGCAAGTGTGATTTGCGCCGTTTTTGGTGCCGGTCGGCGGACATCGCGCCGATATCGGAGAATCCCGTCCCAGGATTCAATTCCGATCTCAGATGACTATCTATGTGGAGTTTGCACATTTTCACCTGTATTTCCTCCGGGTGCTACGGTTTCCTCCCACAGCCCAAAGATGTGCAGGTTAGGTAGATTGACGATGCTAAATTGCCATTCGTGTCCAAAGGTTAGGTGGGGTTACAGGGATAGGGTGGGAAGCGGGGCGTGGATTGAGCCTAGGTAGGCTGCTCTTTCAAAGGATCGGTGCAGACTCAATGGGCCGAATGTCCTCCTTCTGCACTGTACAGATTCAATGATTCTATCTGAGGCTCACTGGTTAAGATGTTGGATTTGGGGTTTTCTAATTGAAGTTCAAATCCTGTCCTATATGCTTCCCATCATTTTTCATAAATATTATTAGTACGAGGTATAAAATACAATTAGAGAATACCCGATCTGTATGCTTTAAGTGTGTGTGCCTCCAACAGTACAGGTGCATTCCATGTGTCATGTGTCCACATCAAATTGAACCATTCTATGATATCAAATACGGGAAGGTACTGCACATCAATTACAACAGCGTTCATCCTTCCAATCGGTTATCATTTTTGAAAACTAAACGATTATATTTTTACATTACACCTGCTGGGCAACTAATGAGATATTGGGCCGATTGTTGGATAATGATGCATTTTTCAAACTCTATGCACCAGTGCCCAGTATTGTTTTGTCTCTGTTGTTACTTCATGTACATGGAGTGGAGATGCCGGCGTTGGACTGGGGTGAGCACAGTAAGAAGTCTTACAACACCAGGTTAAAGTCCAACAGGTTTGTTTCGATGTCACTAGCTTTCGGAGCGCTGCTCCTTCCTCAGGTGAATGAAGAGGTATGAAGAGGCATACCTCTTCATTCACCTATGGGAGGAGCAGTGCTCCGAAAGCTTGTGACATCAAAACAAACCTGTTGGACTTTAACCTGGTGTTGTAAGACTTCTTACCATGTACATGGAGACAGCAGCAATGAGGTATTATTAATAGTGTATGAATGCAGAGTGCAGATTGAAAGGTTTTAGAGATTTTGTCTGCCGTCAGTTATTTCTTGACTGGTAATGGATTTATCTGGGATGTGACTGCTTTGTAGGTTAAAGTATTTTTTAGAAAATATTTTATTGAGGCATTTATAATTTTAACAATTTTAAACATCAAATTTCAACAAAATCAAAAAACACAACAATATAACCAACAAAACCCTCGGACACAGACCCCAGCCAACATGGCTTACACAAACAGTGCCACCTTCCCCAACCTCTGTTGGTTCTCCTATCCTTACTCATCTCTCCCATCCCTCCCGCCCCCCCCCCCCCCGCCCCCCTCCCCAGTCCCCAACCACCCCTTCCCCCCACCCTGCTGACAGCTTAATTTTCCTCGAAGAAGTCGCTGAACGGCTGCCACCTCCGGGCAAACCCCTGCAACGAACCCCTCAAGGCAAATTTAATTGTGTTGAATCTGAGAAACCCGCCATGTCGCTAACCCAGACCACGACTTCAGGGGCTCCGAGCCCCTCCACCCTAGTAAGATCCGTCTCTGGGCCAGCAGGGAGGCAAAGGCCAGGGTGTCGGCCTCTCTCACCCCCTGGGCTCCTGGGTCTTCCAACACACCAAAGATCATCACCTCTGGACTCGGAATCACCCTCACTTTTAAGACCTCTGACATGACGTCAGAAAACCCCTGCCAGGAACCCTTCAGCCTCGGATACGCCCAAAAAATATGGACATGGTTCACAGGACCCCCTCTCACAGCGCCCACACCTACCCTCCACCTCTTCAAAGAATCTGCTCATCTGGGATACAGTCATGTGTGCCCTGTGGACCACCTTAAACTGTATCAGGCTTAGCCTGGCGCACGACGAGGATGCGTTAACTCTCTTCAGGGCCTCCTCCCATAACTCGGGCTCCAACTCCCCACCCAACTCTTCATCCCACTTCCTCTTCACCTCTCCTATCGGGGCTCCCTCCCACTCCACCAGCTCCTTATAGCTCCTTATAGCTCTCTGTGACCTTCCCCTCTCGTACTCCTGTTCTTGACACCACCTTATCCTGTAGCCCCTGTGTGCTCACACCGTTCATGAACTCGGCATGGCGGCTGCGGACTCAGTGCGGGGCCGCCACAGTTGGCGGAGGGCTTTATTTGGGGCTGGGGGCACTATGGGTGGCCAGTCCGGAAGTCCGGGGCACGCGAGCAGCCATTGGGGGGCACTACTTTGGCGGTCCAGGCTGACTCCGCCACGGAGCACAGCGCGGCCGCTGCAGGCCGCCACCGTGCGCATGCGCGGCCTCTGAACCAGAAGAGCTGGGACCGTATCAGCAGCTCGAGCTGCAAGCCCCCAGCAAACGGGGAATCGGTGGCCTTTTGACGCCAGTTTTCCTGCAGTAAAAGACCACCGTTTTCACAAAACGGAGATTCTAGCCCTACATCTATCAAAGATGTCCTATTTTACTGACACTGTGGTGTTACACCTGTAACTAATAACCAGGGCAACTGCCTGTACCCTGGTAGGACGGAGACTGAAAGGTTGTTTCGTAGAATTTACAGTGCAGAAGGAGGCCATTCGGCCCATCGAGTCTACACCTGCCCCTGAAATAACACCCAATCTAAGCCCACACCTCCATCCTATTGAAGACTGAGCCTGCACATAGGAGGCAGTCCTCCTGCTCACCCTGTTCCTAAGCCGCTGCCATCCTCTTTTTCCTGAATCTGGAGTTTATGTGGGGGCACTCACAAAGGGCATTTGGATTCTGTCAGGCTGCCACAAATGCACAGAAGCTCAGAAGAAGTCTTCAAAATACAAAAGCCAGGGATTCAGGTAGATTGGCTGATTCAGATGTTGCCTTTCTATGCTGAGGATGTTGACTTCAGATCACCGGACTTTAAATAGGTAGCAGATGGCAAACTGGGGTCTTCAGCGGGGTGATCATTTGTGAACTTGCATCCTGAAAAACTATTGAACCACCTTACTGTAAATTCTGATTAGACTTTTCCAAATAGGAATGTCCCGCTGGCGCTGGCGGATGGACATGTCATGGACATGTTAATGATGGATTAGTTGATTGAGATTTTTGCACAAAGGTTTTTAATTGCTTCAGACTAATATAGCAGCAACCAATCACAACTGAGCTGAAAATGCATTTATTAATCAACTGCCAGTCTGGAAAAATAGAATAGAAATCTTCAAAGAACGCATGAAAACAGCCAATCTACTGGGGCGGCGATGGCATAATGGTATTGTCACAGAGACTCAGGGTAATGCCATGGGGTCCCAGGTTTGTATCCCACCATGGAAAGTGGTGACATGTGAATTCAATAAAAATCTGCCATTAGTCTAATGATCACCGTAAACTGATTGTTGTAAAAACCCATCTGGTTCACTAATGTCCTTTTAGGGAAGAAATCTGCCAACCTCACCTGGTCTGGTCTACATGTGACTCTAGATCCACAGCAATGTGCTTGCCTCTCAATACCCTCTGAAATGGTGTGGGATGGGCAATAAATGTCAGCAATGCCCGCATCCCATGAATGAAATAAAAAAAGACAGTCAGTGAAAAGAACCAAAAAAGTAATATCAATTCACCTACTCAAATTTCAGACCTTGTTTATATATTTTACTTACTGCAAACTTATTCAGATTTCAATAGCTGCTGCTTTCAACCTTCTGATCAATATTCAAAGAGAACTTGCATTTATTTTATGCTTCATCACATCACTGAGACATCCCGAGATGCTTCATACACAATGAACAACAGGCTGACAAGTTCCTACTTGGGCAAATACACCAGCCATTCTGTGCACAAAATGATCTCACAAACAGCAATGGCAGGGATGAAGGGGAGATGGGTGAGTCCTGGTCTATCTCAGACCTAGTAATCCAAAGGCCCAGGTTAATGCCCTGGGGACACAGGTTCAAATCGAATGCTGGCAGCTAGTGGAATTTAAAATCAATCAATAAAACTGGAATATAAAGTTAGTCTCACCTGACAACTTTCATCAATTATTATAAAAACTCACCTGGTTCACTAATTCCCTTCAGAGAGGGAGATCTGCCTTTATTCAAGTCAAGTACACTGAGAACAATGTATAAAGTTAATTTGACATTGGCAAGTAGTTCATTAGAAGAAATGTCCTGCCGTTTTAATGTATTAAAATCTAGGCGATTGGTAGTACAGAGTTTGAGTGTCGCTGAACATTTTGTCGAAGATTTTGGTCTTGCACTTATCAGGACAATCACACAAATACCATTGTCAGGGAAGACCATAAGACCGTAAGACATAGGAGCAGAAGTAGGCTATTCAGCCCATCGAGTCTGCTCCACCATTTATACTGTATGAGAAGAGTGTGAAAAAAGAATGAAAGAGAGAGATTTGCATTGATATAGTGCCGTTCGAAAATTCAGAATATCCCTATACAGCTAATGATGTACTTTTGAAGTGTCACCGTGGTACGAGCCAGAATTTAGATTGTCACAGCAGACAAGCATTCACTTATATGAAAAGCTAATCCTTGGCAAGTTGTTTATTAGATAGGTGTATTGGAAAGTGTTATCTGGTCTTTTAATTGTCTAGACGCTGTCGAGAAGATACATACAGTTTTCTAATTTGGAAACCAACGAGTAACTAATATGGTTTAATGCTGCCCTCATGTGGTTGCTCCTTTTTATTGCACCCATCCCTTCATAATACACAAAGACATGCAAGATATGGGCTTCTCAACACTTGAATACTGCAACTTTCTCTTTGGGCACATAGGACTGAGGCCCTACAATGCCCCTGAGTCCGGTGTAATGTGCATAAGGTGCATTGTGTATGTTGCAATCAGGAACGCAATTTTAGATGCAGTGTTCTTGAGCATTGCAGCAACTTTTCGTGAGATTGCCATTCTATTTGATTTGATACTTTGAATAAGCAGCTCTTTTAAAGATAAATTTCATGCTAAAAATTGCCACAAGAGAAGCTTTGTTATTTTGGCATTTTGAGAAGAAGAAGAATGGTTATAATGGCTGTTTTTATTGGACACTGTTTATTTGTTTTATGTTAAATAAATGTACCTGTTGATTTGTAATCCAGGTTCAAGTCCTGTGCCATCTCCCAAAGTTGTGAACATTCATTTAGCAGAATGTGGTATAATTCAAATTTGCTGGGGCACAGGAACTTTGGTTTTCACCTGACCTCGGAAAACCAGAACATTATGCAGGAAAAAAGGCACGTTTTGCTTTGCTTTAGCCTGAAAGGAGTGGAGAGTTATTGCCGTGCATTCCATTCTACATTACTGACTGCACTGTGCAATGGGCTGCGTGCTATGGAGCTAGGCTTACTTTGAGCCAACCAAGTGGTGTCATCGTCCCTCATCTGTTCCCATCTGGGAATCAGGAGAGGCGATGTAAAATAATTGTTGAACATAGTTGAAGATAACTAGTCATACCAGATAACTGAATAGATCAAGTGGGTCGCATTTGTTCAAAAGGGAGCTGACTCATGATTTTCAGAGGGGTGGTTGTGGTGATCTCTGTAGGTGGTGACCTCACCATCAACCAAGGATTGAGTAACACGTGTTATCGACCACGCAGGTAACACTACATGGTACCACGGAGTGTGTTGGCCTTAACAATGAAAATAGAAACTAGCTAGCTTAGGTTCGACAGACAAGAGAATACAAAAAAAAAGAAAAAACTCGGATAAGATATTCGGCCAAGGAAGGCATCGCTGCACTCGGATCTCTCGGGCAAAAACCGGTAAGATGTAATCACTTCCAGAATACCTCAGAACCTCTGGTAATCTCCAGTATAATTGGAAGGTTTTCCTGCAACAATTTAATTTGTTTCTGGAAATGACCTCAGCGCCAGATTTTTTAAAAATTGCACACCTCTTAGCGGCGGCAGGGAAACCGGCCCTGGAAGATATATAACTCATTTACCTATGCCGAAGGGGAGGACAAGAATAAGTGGGACACAATTATAAAAAAATTCGATACCCACTGCAAATCGGAGGCGAATGAAACATTTGAATGCTTCAAGTCCACCAGGCGTATACAAAGACCAGGAGAATCATTCAGCAGCTTTCTCACTGACTTAAAGCTGCTGGCCCAATCCTGTAATTATGAGACCCTCCGTGACTCCCTCATCAGAGACCAGATTGTCAGTGGCATTTCTGACGAGGGACTCAGAAAATCTCTCCTTAAGCACAAAATTCTTGATCTTGAAATGGTTACTGTTGCTGATTTTCTCCTTGGTTCAATTGCTCGGTTTTACTACCTTTGCTCTCGAGTCGCCAGGTATCATAGAATCATAGAATTTACAGTGCAGAAGGAGGCCATTTGGCCCATCGAGTCTGCACTGGCTCTTGGAAAGAGCACCCTACCCAAGCCCATACCCCCACCCTATCCCCATAACCCAGTAACCCCACCCAACACTAAGGGCAATTTTGGACACTAAGGGCAATTTAGCATGGCCAATCCACCTAACCCGCACATCTTTGGACTGTGGGAGGAAACCGGAGAACCCGGAGGAAACCCACGCACACACGGGGAGAACGTGCAGACTCCGCACAGACAGCGACCCAAGCCAGGAATCGAACCTGGGACCCTGGAGCTGTGAAGCAATTGTGCTCACCACTATGCTACCGTGCTGCCCATCTTTATGATCATATCTTTATGATACCGCCACGAGGTTCAAGTCCGAGTAATGATCAATAACCCACTACACCGATTAGTAAGATTTAAATCAAAGCACATTTATTATACACAGTAATCGCTACTCATGCACAAATTCTACATCTAAGTTACTTCTACAACTAACAGGCCTATACTTAACTTCGGACTGGCACACCAGGTCAGGGGAACAAATGGCCTTTCGTTCGGGTTCTGAGTCTGCAGGATTCGAAGTTGGTACGGATTGGTAGCTAGGAGCGCCTGTCTCGTAGCGAGCATTGAATTAAGACTTGCGTTGTTCGGGAGTCACTGCACCGGTCACGGTCAATGTTGGTTCCTGTTGCTGGGTGACCCGGGCAGGATGCAGAGGTGAAGAGAATGAAGAGAGAGCGATTTGAACTTGTGCTCAACTCTTATAGTCCCCAGGGGCTACCCGCCTTTGGGGGCTGACCCTGTACCTGGTCTCAAGTGATTGGGCTTTGTCCCAATCGCTTGGTTCAATTTTCTCCAATACTGGAGCGGTTCCCTGATCGATGGGCGGTCTTGAGGTGCTCGTTCACTTCCTTTGTGTTGGCTCCTGCTGGTGCCGAGGAGTCTGGCTTTGCTTTGTGTGTCCAAAATGTTACTTATTGTTCCCGGGGATTGCTCATCAGTATGCAGATGGCTGCTACTTTGTTATGCTGATGGTCGCTGATATCGATGTTGTCTGGACTTTGCAGAGGTAAATACACAGCAAACCTGCAGCTACTGGTTTCTGTCTATGTTGGCTGACTTTCCCATCAGCCTTTGCCGTTCGCCATTTTAAATTGGGAGTTGGCCAATTTAGGTGGCTACACTACACAACGATGTTCTGCTCATGAAATCACTGAAGCACAATATCAACAGTTTACTTACCGGGACCAAGGCCTCCACCACGAGGTTGGAGCAGGCAAAATGGTGGCCCAGGCTTCTCGAAGGCGCTCCTCCACCGGCAATCCCACACGTGCGAATCTGCAAGTGGCCCACACATATGCGCAGTTCGCACGGAGACTGGAACCGTCTGTGAACGCTACTGCGCATGCGCAAACATGCCAGGACGGCGTCATGACGTGTCATAACTGCGGACATGCCCACTTAAAAGGGCAATGTCCAGCTTATGGCAAACAGTGCCTGAGGTGTGGAAAGTACAACCACTATGCCTTCAAATGTCGAGCTGTGCTACGGATGACTCAGGGGATGAGTTCCTCATTGGACAAATAGAGCACCATGACACATCCTTGACAAGAAGTGATGATTTGCTCGCTGATGAATGCCACCCAGCCATGGATCAGTTCTCCGGATCTGATGGTCATTGCAGCAGCAACATGGGTGCCAAGTCCCATATGAGTCTCATGGTGGGAGAATTCAGTATCATAACGACATGGCAGCTCGTCGACAAAATGGATGACAACCACAGGTCATATATACTAGCAGAAGGCGACGCCACGCAGAGAGCACAGATTGACTCCACTGAGGGAGTGATACCGGCCTCCATAGCGAGCTCGTTGACAGGCTCCAGAATGGCCACAAGCGACGTCTCCGGAGCGACAGCCGTGAACGAGGAAGACTATGACGGTCTATCTGCCTTGTACGAGCAGCCAGCAGCAGGCATTGAATGTCTACCCACTGTTAATCAAAGCAGTGAACAAAACCACAACAACAACAACAGATCTCGTGATTTTGTGTCTGCGCGGCAGCAATCACCCAATCCAGCTTGTAAAAAAGATGACATACGGGGTCAACACTGCAAGCACAAAAGAACGTCTGTTACTAACGTCAACTTACTTCGACTATTCCGATGTCTCATGATGTCCTCACGGACACACATAAACACTGACGGTCACAACGACATGGCGACAACAACACTGCCACCTCAACAACAGGCGAAAGCATCAACCCACCTGATCAAACGCATACAATCTGGACTCACAAAGTTTTTCGTTAGAATTGAACTTTGTAAACGTTGATTGACTTTGTACAGTCATCAATACCATCCCACTCTGTACACAGCGTTACTTGTTTTATCTGTTCCCAGTTGACTTAATTCATTATGTTTGTATAGTTTTCGTTACACCATACAGAAAACCTGTAGCACATTAAAAAGGGGGAGATGTGGTGATCTCATCAGGTGCATGCACACAAGTGGTTAATGGGTAGATAGCAGCACCACATGATCAGCGGAGGGCTGGACCAACAGGGGTATAAAGGGCAGCTACACGGGGTCTCTGTCTCTTTCTCGGGTATGCTGTGAACAGGGAAACATCAGAATCACATAGATAGTTAGTGGAGTTACATTTAGTCACAATTGTTAATTCTTGTTATCCAATTCCTAGTTCCCATGTTAAGGTAAAGAACTCACGCATGTCATGTGAGGGTACCTTTAAGACATGGATGGTTAAGCAATGTAGCTTTAAGAAAACAGTGATGTCAGAGAGTGGGTGGAGCTGGGCTTTAGATCAGCCATTTTGAAGTTTCAGTTTGAAAAAGAGCTTGTGTGTGTCTGTGTGTTTCCAGAGAGCTGCAGTTTGGAGGAAAAGAGCTGGGTGTGTGTCTGTGTTATGCAGTAAGCTGGATTTGCTGTGATATCTGCCATGAAAGACTATCTCCGGATCATTTGGGTGATTTAAACTCATAATAGTAAAGCCTTTAACCTGATGTGATTCTGTTTGAAGGTGTTAAGTCTCTTGGAAGTTTGAAGAAACATTTTGAGGAATTATTTACTGTTATGATATTTTCAGAGTTATCTTTGAAGTAAGGGGTGTTAAGAGAGCCAATGTTTATTTAAGATGTTAAGTTGAGTTCATGGAATAAACATTGTTTTGTGTTTAAAAACCCACGTGCCCATAATTGTAATCCCACACCTAGGGAACAAGCCGTGTGCTAGGAAAAACAACAAATACATTAAAGGGTGAGGTTGGTTGAAGTCCATGATACATTTTGGGGTTCTGAAAACGCCTCGCCCATAACACGCATTAATAGTTATAGTTACTCAATAAACCTTTGTTATTACTGGACGAGTTTGAGCCTTTGTCAACAAGATTCAGAGGACCTCACCATCAGCCAAGGATTGAGTAACACATGTTATCGACCACGCAGGTAGCACTACAGTGGTGAATCTTGTAACCGCTTTGAAATATGTACAGCAATACCATGAATATTATTTTCTAGGTCATTAGCCTTGTTCAGGGGATGTGGGCGTCGCTGGCCCAGCCAGCATTTAATATCCATCCCTAATTGCCCTTTAACCTGAGTGGTTTGCTGGGCCATTTCAGAAGCCATTAAGAGTCAGCCAAATTGCTGGGGGTCTGGAGTCACATGTAGCCAGACTGGGTGAGGTCGGCAGATTTCCATCCCTAAAGGACATCGATGAACCAGGGATTTTTTTACGACAATCAACAATAGTTTCATGGTCAACATTTGACTTTTAATTCCAGATTTTTTAAATGAAATTTAAATTTCACCATCTGCCATGTGGGATTCGAACCTAGGTCCCCAGCACATTACCCTGGATTACTAGCCCATTGACAATACCACCGCGCCACTGCCTTCCTCTCCCCCACCGCCACAGCCTTGGCCATTGTGTAGTTTTAAAAAGTCAATTCACACCCATTCACACTTTCCTCTGTTACAGATGCAATAGCTAAACATAATAATTTGATCCATTTTCATTTTAAGGGTGAAGGATATTGGGCCAGAAAATGATCACAAGAGGGGTCAACAGAGTCTTTACAAAAAAAAGTAAAAATTGAACAAATGGAGGGAGGCGGCTATCAAATTTGAACAAAATGAAAATAAAATCCACCTAGTAGTGTTGAGGTTTGCGAAACTTCGGAAAAGTGTGGATCCAATATGAACTTAATTCCCTTCAAATCAGATCAGGCATTGTGGATAGCCAACAAAATGACCTGGACTATTGCCCTGGAGTGAATCAAATATGAGTAACTGGACAGCCTGAAGGTTTCTATATTCCAGATATTGGAACATAAATCTACACATAAAATGCTCTTCTACAGCGCGCACTTGAATCATCGAAGGGGGCCATTCAACCTGCCGTGTCCATGCCTGCTCTTTGAAAGAGAAACTCAGCCAATTGCTCTCCCCACCTGTGCCTTGTAAGCTTACGATTTGTTTGTATTTTTAGGAGTTTATCCAATTCCCTTTTCAAATTGCTTCCACCACACTCACCGGCCGTGCATTCCGGAGTCTAACTACTTGCTGAATTAAGAAAGATTCTCCTGCATATTGCTGTTGCTTCTTTTGCTAATCACCTTAAATCAACCTTCTCTGCTTCTCAGTCCTTTCACCAACAGAAACAGTTTCTTCCCATCGACTCTGTTGGACCCCTCATGACTGTAAACACTTTGTTATGATCCTTAGTTAGACACTGGGTCATGGAGAGAGAGTCTCTACGGTGCAGAAGGAGCCCATTTGGCCCATCGAGTCTTCACCGGCCCTTGGAAAGAGCACCCTACTTAAGCCCATGCCTCTACCCCATCCCAGTAACCCTGTAATCCCGTCTAACCTTTTGGACACTATGGGGTAATTTACCATGGCCAATCCACCTAACCTGCACATCTTTGGACAGTGAGAGGAAACCGGAGCAACCTGAGGAAACCTACGCAGACATAGGGAGAATGTACAAACTCCACACAGACAGTCACCCGAGGCCAGAATTAAACCCAGGTCCCTGGAGCTGTGCAATAGGAAGGGGGGTGGGGGGGAGCCGATTCAGAACCAATAACGTTTTATTAGATAAAGTTCAAGATTCAAGACGCTTACTAAATGAATAAAGCCACACGATTCCATGGATTTGGAACAAACAAAAATAAACTTTACTACACAAGTTCAGAAAGATAAAACAATTTACAATATCCATCTTATACCCCAACATTCAGGGTAAGTATGGACACATGTGAATTAACAGGCAAACTCTGGCCAGACATAACATTCAATATAATAGATGACACGTGCAACGAAAATAGATTCCATGGTTTTCCCAACAGCCCACCTAAATGTTTGTCACACTGTAAACCAACCAATCTTATTGAAAAATGATCTTGCTCATGAGGGTATCCATACTCCACATTTGAAGGTCTCACCTTGGAATCCTCTTCAAATTTTCCAACTCAGTCATTCTCAACAATGATCGACCTTGTCTTATTAAATAAGACCTTCTTAATAAGACCTTGTCTTATTGTCTTATTTTAAGACCTCTGCTCTTAAATCTCTTTTTTTAAAAAAATGTTTTCCCAATAAACATGCAATTTAATGTGGCCAATCACCTACCCTACTCATCTTTAGGTTGTGGGGGTGAGACCCACACAGACACGGGGAGAATGTGCAAACTACACACGGACAGTGGCTCTTAAATCACTGAGTACACACAAGCTTCATCTTCCATGCATGATTTCAGATCATTAGATGTGCCAAGCAGAACAACACTGTTCTAAAGGGGTACCGGTGCCCCAATGGCCTGCAGCAGGGATTAACCAGCCTTTGGCTGCCTTCACAGATCTTCAGGGATCGTCCTATGTCCACTTCACTTGAAGTCTGTGACCTTATCTATTTGTTGAATTAGGTGTTCTTACAGGTAACAGATCAGTCCGAGGGGGAGTCGTTGAGGAGTCTTGTAGCTGTGGGGAAGAAGCTATTCCTATGTTTGGATGTGCAGGTCTTCAGACGTCTGTACCTTCTACCTTCTTTAAATTTTCTTACCCCTTTCTACCCCTCTGTGTTTGTCTGTCATGTATTTGTGTAGAGTATTAAAGTGGGGGTTAGCTTAGTCAGTAGTTAACCAACTGTATCTGCTTTTTATTTCATTAATAGTTCTTGTTATAAATAAACAGTAATTGTGTTTAAACTTACAAACCTGGTGTCTGTAATTATTGGGCAGCAAAAGGCCAAAGACTTCAGGTGTTTTTAAAAGAATTATTGGTTAATTATGATTCCGGGACGAGTGGGGCTGGAATTGACCGCACACTTGCCCAGGGTATCGTAATATGATAAAACCATCAGTGGTTAATTCTAACAATGATGAAGACTATTTTAATTGGTATTAGTTATTACACAATAAAACCTGTCATATCATAAGATAAAAGACATCTGTCCATCGATTACCTACTAACGTTACCAATGAACTGATGTTGCCAGAATAAGGGTGGGCAATGTAGGACTGAGCTGAAGAGGAATTTATTCACTCTAAGGGTGGCAAATCTTTGGAATTCTCTACTCCAAGAAGGCTGTGACATTGTATACGTTCAAGACAGAGATCGATACATTTCTAGATATTAAAGATATCTAGTAAAGATGTTTTTCTGCAACTCTACAAGGAAGAATGAGGCCACATTTCGAATACTGGATACAGTTTTTGTTCCCTTGATGAAGGAAAAATATTTAATTGGAGGCAGTACAGAGGAGTTTTACTAGGACAATCCCGAGTATGGAAGGACTGCCATATGAGGAAAGATTAAAGAGGTTGAGCCTGTGTGCCTTGGAGTTCCGATGAATGTGAGGTGATATGATTGAAATATATAAGATTCTTAGGGGGTTAGACAGGGTAAACATTTCTAATCATGAGAGAGTGTAGGGCCAGAGGGGATAGTCACAGAATAAATGGGTGCTCATTTAAGACAGATTTGAGGAAAAACGTCTTCTTTCAAAGAGTGGTGAACCTTTGGAATTCTTTACCACAGGAATCTGTGGAGGCAGGGTCCTTGAATATTTTCAAGGCTGAGGTCTACAGGTTTTTAATCATTTGGGGATTTAAGGGTTATGGAAATAGGGCAGGAAAGTGGAGTTATTGAATGTTAGATCAGTCACGATCTTATTAACTGGTGGAGCAGGCTCGAAGGCATGAATGGCCTACACCTCTTCCTATTTCCTATAGTCTTATGGTCTTGTGGTAGAAGATCAACCAAAATTTAGTTGAATGGAAGGGCAGACTCAAGGGGCTGAATGGCCTACTTTAGTTCCCATTACCTATGTTCCCATGTTCCAATAATCATTGAATGAGGCAATTTAGTGAGTAGAATCATGTGAACTTTATTAGAAATGCTAGTTTGCCAGCAATCAGAGGTTTTCCATGACACTACTTATTCCCTTGCAAAAAAAACAATCATTGCGAGCCTTCTGTCCATGTTGTTCGACCAGAGTTATAGTCTATGAGGCACCTTAGGCATCTCTTTCTGGTAGAGAGAGAGACAGCTGGTTATATTGCCTGAGGGGCACTATTCTGCATCAGGCAAGATAAGAAGGCAGGCCCCCATGAACTACCTACCACTGTCAAAGACTGTTGGATAGAGGGTATCCACACACACATGGGCACATGATCAGGAGATCCTTACACTTGTGAATGAAATGTGAGCCATCCTGTGGGTGCAATCTTCCCAAAAATTGGAAGAGTGCTAATTCAGCCGAGAAAACTTGTGTGAACTTTTGGGGGGAGTGGAGTTCAAGGTCAACACAAGTGGGCAACTGATGGGGCACCCTAATAATTATGAGGTAACTGGATGTCAAAGATGTTCACTTGTGTTGTCTCTGTAGTGAAGCCCGCATTGTAACAGGTTTCATCTCGATTTATGGGTCTCATGACAACAAGATCCCAGCGAGATGTGGAGACAACGTTCATTCTATGCAATTTGGTATCGACTGCAGTCAGAGGGAAGGAAGGTGAGAAGGAGCCTTCAAGGGGCACGGTTGGTGGAGAGTGGCCAACTTGCAGCTCCAAACCTCCATCCTCCTGGATGAATGATCATGGCTAACACGGGATTTTGCAGTTAGTCTTTCTACGATGCCAAGGCAATGGTCTCTCAATAGCATCTCAAGAGTAGAAAAGTGTCCGTGTGAGGCTTCTTGCACATGACCCCGGCCAAAGAACAACAGTTCCATATGCAATCATGTAAGAACAGGAGGGATAGCGATCTCTAGTCCTCCAGGGTGTCCTTTATGAGGAAGGGTTGTTGTGGGGTTGCCATGTCTAAATGGAAGCCACGGGAAGGCTGAGCAGTGGCCTGTTGGCCTTGAGATGGAGGGAAACCTGTAAATAACATGCTGACGTAATATATCACTTCAATTCATTCACCCGGAGGAAATCCATGCACACATGGTGAAAACATTAAAACGCCACACAGTCACCCAAGGTCAGAATCGATCCCGGGTCCCTGGCGCTGTGAGTCAGCGGTGCCACCGTGCCACTGTGCCACCGTGCCATCCATAGTCTTGTATGCTATGATGCATCAAGTGCTCATCAAAATTCCTTCTTAAGTGTTGTGAGAGTTCCTGTCTCTACCACCCTTTCAGGCAGTGAGTTCCAGATTCCAACCACCCTCGAGTGAAAATGTTTTTCCTCTAAATCTCCGGCTCCTTACCTTAAATCTATGCCCCCTGGTTAATGATTCCTCTGCTAAGGGAAAAAGTTTCTTTCTATCTGCCCTAACTATGTCCCTCATAACTTTGAAGACCTCGATGATTTCCCCCCCTCAGCCTTCTCTGCCCTAAGAAAAACAACCCCAGCCTAACCAGGTACTTTTCATAGCTGAAATTCCCCAGCCCAGTCAACACTCTGGTGAATCCCCTCTGCACCCTTTCTAGTCCAATCACATCCTTCCTTTAGTGCAGAGCTGGTTTAGCTCAGTGGGCTAGATAGCTGGTTTGTAATACAAAACAAGGCCAGCAGCGCGGGTTCAATTCCTGTACCTGCTCTGTGTACCCGAACAGTGGCCGGAATGTAGCGATTAGGGGCTTTTCACAGTAACTCCATTGCAGTGTTAATGGAAGCCTACCTGTGACAATAAAAAAGATTGTTGTTGTTAGAACTGCACACAGCTGTGGCCTAATGCGCGTTTTATACAGCTCCATCATAACCTCCCTGCTTTTATATTCTATGCCTCGACTAATAAAGGAAAGTATCCCGTATGCCTTCTTAACCCCCTTATCTACCTGTCCTGCTGTCTTCAGGGACCCATGGATATGCACCCTCTGGTCCCCTGTACTTCTTAGTATCCTACTGCTCATTGTGTACCCCCTTGCCTTGTTAGTCCCCCTCCCCTCACCTCACACTTCGCAGGGTAAGATTCCATTTGCCACTGTTCTGCCCATCTAACCAGCTCATCTACATCAGCCTCTTTCCTCCTTACAATCCGCACATCCCAATTTTCATGTCATCGAACTTACTGATTATACCACCCACATTCATGTCTGGACCATTAATGTACACTACAAACAGCAAGGGACCCAGGCCGATACGCTAGGGACCCGAGTTCAAATCCCGGCATGGCAGCTGGTGAAATTTGAATCCAATTAAAAATCTGGAATATAAAGCTAGTCTCAGAGATGGCGACAATGACAACTATCATTGACTGTTGTGAAAACCCATCTGGTTCACTAATGTCCTCAGTGGAGAGCCACAGCAGTATTTATTAACTGCCCTCTGCAGTAGCCTAGCAAGCCATTCAGTGTAATTAGGGATGGGCAATAAATGCTGGCCTTGACCCCCACATCCCATAAAATAATTTTCAAAGACTCAGACTAGTCAAAGCAAGAACATTTCCAGTCACCCAGACTCATTTAGTTTCTTATTTGCTTCCAAGCATATCAAATTGTCTGATACAAAGTAACCACTTGGCTCCTCAGGCACTTTTCCCTCTGCAAGTATCTATCAGTTCACTGAGCAGTTCTGAGGATGCTGATGCCCCTGTAACAAGTAGTTACCATTACAATCTCGTGCCAGGTTTCCTCAGGAATGAATGCACTCCCTCAACTGTTTTCCACAAAGACCCATCATGTAGACATGGAGAGGATCTCTTAATGAACAATGACAGACAGTCTGTCCCAACCAATTGTGATAATATGTCAGATCATAGAATAGTTACAGCACAATTTCCTGTTGAGTCCATGCTGGCTCTGTGAGAGAGCAATGTAGCTGGTCTTGTTCCCCCACCCTTTCCCAGTAGCCCAGCAACTTGTTATCCCTTCAAAGTGGTTACCTAATACCCTTTTGAAAGCCACAGTTGAATTGTCCAGGTGCTCAGGTAACACATTCCAGATTGTAACCACTCGCTGCATTAAAAACAATCTCCTGTTGCCAATCACTTTAAACCGTGCCCTTTGGTTCTCAATCCTTCCAACAATGGGGCAGTTTCTCTCCCTACTCTGTCTAGATCCCTCATGATTTTGAATATCTCTATTAAATCTCCTCACAACCTTCTCTTTAGGGAAAAGAGCCCCAGCTTCTCCAAACTATCCAATCCTATAGTACACTACATTTCAATAGTATTTCACTAGAAAGTGCTTTGAGACTGTGAAATGTGTCATTCAAATGCAAATCTTTTTTTTTAATATCTATGCATTCTGCACCACATCAAAAACCAGAGATGAAAAACAGATTTTTAAAAAACACAGGCCAAAATGGGGTGGAAAGTTCTGGGAAGTTCAACTCTGACCCATTCGGTGACCAAAATAATGCCAGGAGATCATTCTGGCCCTCAAATACCTACCTATTATAAGAGATGATAACTACACCAAACAGAAGTAAGATCATAAGAAATAGCAGCAAGAGTTGGCCATTTGGCCCATCAAGCCTGCTCCACCCCTCAGTAAGATCATGGCTGATTTGATTGTGGCCTTAACTCCGCTTTCCAGCCTGCCCCTCGCCATTACCTTGGACTCCCTTGCATATCAAAAATCTGTCCAACGACCTAACTTCTGCTGCTCTTGGTGGAAGCAAGTTCTGAAGACTAACAACCCTCTGAGAGAAGAAATTCCTCCTCATCTCCATCTCAAATGGGAGACTCCTTACTTTGAAACCATACCCATCTAGCTGTGGATTCCACATGAGGGGGGAGCATCCCTCAGCATCCACCATTGTCAAGCCCTCTCAGAATCTTACATGTTTCACTGAGATCACTTCTCATTCTTCTAAACTCCAATGAGTATGGCCAATAGGCCCAATTAGTGCTTCACTAATGCAGTGTGAGGCATGAATAAAATCACTCAAAATTACTACTGCCAAAGGCAGGCCCTATGTCAAGGAACATTGTGCAGGCATGTCCAGTCTGAGCCGTGGTTGGCCGACAGGGTTAGCCTGCAGAATGCAGGGAAATGAAAAATCGAGGCCAACAAGACTTGGCTCTGCACTGGTTATTTTGCAGATTAAATGTAGTCATCAAGTCTAACGCTAAAGTATGTATAAAACAAGAATGCTTGGTAGATATTGGCAGCAGTGGACTTGGAAAAAACAACTGAAAGAAACATATTTAGATGATGATTTGTTACTTTGACCCCTGGCTGACTCTCACATATTTCACTGAAATGATGAAAACACTAAAAGATGTCCATACTCCCCAAAATTTGAAATAACTGACCTGTTATTGGATAAAACCAGAGTAAATAAAAAGCAAGGCTCTGAGGAAGAGCAGACAGGGAGATGTTGCTGAAAACAGTGGGACTGGTGGCCTGAAGTGCATATGTTTAAATGCAAGAAGTATAACAGTGTTGCCAATCGCCACCAGAGTCACCAATAATGTTGCCAATTAATAATGATGCTCTTTAGAGTCGCCGGGTATCAAATGATACCACCACAAGGCTTTACCGGATATCGATCAAAGGACCACACAACCAGTTACTCAGTCAAAGTTCAAAGATGGTTTATTTACACACAAGGATTACTTTGACATGCAACACAAAACACTACAAGTTAAACTACACCTAACAACTACAATAACCTATACTTAACTTCAGGGCAACCGGCTCTATGGAGATGGACAAGGCCTTTGTCTGGATCTTGCGTGGCTGGGTGGAAGAAGTGGCTTTGTTTCTGCTAGGCGCATCCGCCTGGTAGCGATCGTTGGTCTTGAACTTGTCTGTCTGATCGTTATGCTGCACTTGGGTTGGCATAGGCCAGATCCAAGAGAGACCGAGCACATGGCTGTGTCTCTTCTTATCCCTCTGGGATTTCATCCTCTTTGGGGTGGTCCTTAACTTGGACCCAATAATTCGACAGGCTTCGATCACTGCCTTCGATTTTGGCCAATAAAGGGGCGGGTGCCTTGATGGCTGGGCGTGTCCTTAGCGGTCATTGACCTTGGCTGTTTGGGCTCCTTGAGTAAAGGGAGTGGCGCCGATTAGTCTGTATCTATATTGGTTACCTGAGTACAGTTCTTTTGTTCTGGGGAAATGGGCCATTAGAATGCAAACGAGTGGGGGTTTCGATCGCGTCTAGCTATCTGGGTTGCAAATACACACACAAGCTCTGAGTCTGTCTGAGTCCTGGGTTGGCCTTAATTCCCATGGTCATTTGCAGGTGGCCATCTGAGATGCCTACAACAGGTAAGGCAGATGAACTTAGAGCTTGGAGTAGTACTTGGAACTATGATGTTGTTGCCATTACAGAGACCTGGTTGAGGGAGGGACGGGATTGGCAGCTAAACGTTCCAGGATTTAGATATTTCCGGCGGGATAGAGGGGGATGTAAAAGGGGTGGAGGAGTTGCACTACTGATTGGGGAGAATATCACAGCTGTACTGCAGGAGGACACCTCAGAGGGCAGCGAGGCTATATGGGTAGAGATCAGGATAAAGAAGGGTGCAGTCACAATATTGGGGGTTTACGACAGGCCACCCAACAGCCAGCGGGAGATAGAGGAGCAGATAGGTAGAAAGATTTTGGAAAGGAGTAAAAGCAACAGGGTTGTTGTGATGGAAGACAGTGGGTGAGATTCTTCCGTAATCGGCGGGGCGGGCAATCCTCCGCACCTTCAGGGGCTAGGCCCGCCCTGGAGTGGTTTGCGCCCCACTGGCCAGTGGGAAAGGGGCTTGGCGCCACACCAACCGGTGCCGAAGGGCCTCCGCCGGCCGGTGCGAGTTGGTGCATGCGCGGGAGCGCCAGCGTGTGCTGACGTCACCCCAGCGCATGCGCAGAGGGCTTCGTTTCCGTACCGGGAATGGCAGACCGGTACAGCCTCCGGTGCGGAAGAAGAGTGCCCGCACGGCACAGGCCCGCCCGCAGGTCGGTGAGCCCCGATCGCGGGCCAGGCCACGGTGGGGGCACCTCCCGGGGCCAGATCCCCCCACGTCCCCCCAAGAACAACGGAGGCCGCCCGTGCCGCCAGGTCCCGCCGGTAAGGACCTACACCAATTTACGCTGGCGGGACTGGCAAAAGACGTGTGGGACTTTGGCCCATCACGGACCGGAGAATTGGGGCAGCCCCGGGCCCATTGAGTCGCGCCGAAACCCGCCATTCTCCGAGGCGGGCGGGGCGACGCACGCCAGGCTGATATTTGGGGGCTGGGGAATTTGGAGGATGGCGGGGGTGGGATGCACGCCGACCCCCGGTGATTCTCCGACCCAGCGGGGGGTCGGAGAATCCCGCCCTTTAACTTCCCCAATATTGACTAGGACTCACTTAGTGCTAGGGGCTTGGACGGGGCAGAGTTTGTAAGGAGCATCCAGGAGGGCTTCTTAAAACAATATGTAGATAATCCAACTAGGGAAGGGGCTATACTGGACCTGGTATTGGGGAATGAGCCCGGCCAGGTGGTAGGAGTTTCAGTAGGGGAGCATTTTGGGAACGGTGACCACAATTCAGTCAGTTTTAAAGTGCTGGTGGACAAGGATAAGAGTGATCCTAGGATGAATGTGTTAAATTGGGGGAAGGCTAATTATAACAATATTAGGTGGGAACTGAAGAACCTATATTGAGGGCGGATGTTTGAGGGTAAATCAACATCTGACATGTGGGAGGCTTTCATATGTCAGTTGAAAGGAATTCAGGACTGGCATGTTCCTGTGCGGAAAAAGGATAAATATGGCAGATTTCGGGAACCTTGGATAACGAGAGTTATTGTAGGCCTCGTCAAAAAGAAAAAGGAGGCATTTGTCAGGGCTAGAAGACTGGGAACAGACGAAGCCTGTGTGGAATATAAGGAAAGTAGGAAAGAACTTAAGCAAGAAGTCAGGAGGGCTAAAAGGGGTCACGAAAAGTAATTGGCAAATAGGGTTAAGGAAAATCCAAGGCTTTCTACATGTACATAAAAAGCAAGAGAGTAGCCAGGGAAAGGGTTGGCCCAATGAAGGATAGGTGAGGGAATCTATGTGTGGAGCCAGAGGAAATGGGCGAGGTACTAAATGAATACTTTGCATCAGTATTCACCAAAGAGAAGGAATTGGTGGATGTTGAGTCTGGAGAAGGGTGTGTAGATAGCCTGTGTCACATTGAGATCCAAAATGACGAGGTGTTGGGTGTCTTGAAAAATATTACGGTGGATAAAGTCCCCAGGGCCTGATGGGATCTACCCCAGAATACTGAAGGAGGCTAGAGAGGAAATTGCTGATGCCTTGACAGAAATCTTTGGGTCCTCCCAGAGGACTGGAGTATAGCCAATGTTGTTCCTTTGTTTAAGAAGGGAAGCAAGGATAATCCAGGGAACTACAGGCCGGTGAGCCTTACGTCAATGGTAGGGAAATTACGGGAGAGAATTCTTCGAGACAGGATCTACTCCCATTTGGAAGCAAATGGACATATTAGCGAGAGGCAGCACGGTTTTGTGAAGGGGAGGTCGTGCCTCACTAACTTGATAGAGTTTTTTGAGGAGGTCACAAAGATGATTGATGCAGGTAGGGCAGTGGATGTTGTCTATATGGACTTCAGTAAGGCCTTTGACAAGGTCCCTCATGGCAGACTGGGACAAAAGGTGAAGTCACATGGGATCACGGGTGAGCTGGCAAGATGGATACAGAACTGGCTAGGTCATAGAAGGCAGAGAGTAGCAAAGGAAGGGTGCTTTTCTGATTGGAGGGCAGTGACTAGTGGTGTTCCGCTAGGATCAGTGCTTGGACCTTTCCTGTTCGTAGTATATATAAATGATTTGGAGGAAAATGTAACTGGTCTGATTAGTAAGTTTGCAGACAACACAAAGGTTGGTGGAATTGTGGATAGCGATGAGGACTGTCAAAGGATATAGCAGGATTTAGATTGTTTGGAGACTTGGGCAGAGAGATGGCAGATGGAGTTTAATCCGGACAAATGTGAGGTAATGCATTTTGGAATGTCTAATGCAGGTAGGGAATATACAGTGAATGGTAGAACCCTCAAGAGTATTGAAAGTCAGAGAGATCTAGGTGTACAGGTCCACAGGTCACTGAAAGGGGCAACACAGGTAGAGAAGGTAGTCAAGGAGGCATACGGCATGCTTGCCTTCATTGGCCAGGGCATTGAGTATAAAAATTGGCAAGTCATGTTGCAGCTGTATAGAACCTTAGTTAGGCCACACTTGGAGTATAGTGTTCAATTCTGGTCGCCACACTCCCAGAAGGAGGTGGAGGCTTTAGAGAGGGTGCAGAAGAAATTTACCAGGATGTTGCCTGGGGAGGGCATTAGCTATGAGGATAGGTTGAATAAACTCGGTTTGTTCTCACTGGAACGACGGAGGTTGAGGGGCAACCTGATAGAGGTCTACAAAATTATGAGGGGCATAGACAGAGTGGATAGTCAGAGGCTTTTTCCCAGGGTAGAGGGGTCAATTACTAGGGGGCATAGGTTTAAGGTGCGAGGGGCAAGGTTTAGAGGAGATGTACGAGGCAAGTTTTTTTACACAGAGGGTAGTGGGTGCCTGGAACTCGCTGCCGGATGATGTGGTGGAAGCAGGGACGATAGTGACTTTTAAGGGGCATCTTGACAAATACATGAATAGGATGGGAATAGAGGGATACGGACCCTGGAAGTGTAGAAGATTTTAGTTTAGACCGGCAGCATGGTCTGCGCAGTCTTGGAGGGCCGAAGGGCCTGTTCCTGTGCTCTACTTTTCTTTGTTCTTTGTTCAAGGAAAGTATGTTGGTTGCTGTAAATATGTAAGGATTTTGTTTCCTATTCATGTTAAACACTGGGATTGTACGTGCTGGGTATCAGCAGAATCTGTAAGAGGAACATAGGTTGTTATGACATGCCTGTGGTCCGTCTCATTTTCTGATTATTACTTGTTTCTACAGGCTAATTCTCAAGACGATTTTTTGAGTTCACACTTTTAGTGTTACATAAGCCTTCTGAAATCTGTTGAACTGCGCCCCTTGCGAGGAAACACACTGTAAACATCTGAATAAGACGTGAAGATTTCACAATAATTTACTAGAGTTTAGAATTGTGAAGAAAGCTTGGAACTGACACCATCTTTTCCAACAACTTCACAGATTTTGTTGGACTACAGGAAAAATATGCCACAAAATGAAACGACGAGGCTCTGCGAACAGATTTTGAGGGGGAAAAAACTCTCCCCACAATCTCCATTGAGTGAAGCTTATTGAAGATTTTCCTGACTGAAAACTATTCAATCGGGTTACTCCTGCACTGAGTGGTATCAGCAGTTAAAACCGCCAATCATGAGCTATCTGAGCTGTACCAGTGAACCTTTCACCATTGAAAACAAATAGGAAACAGCAGAAAATGGCATCCAGCACAAACATGCTTGTTCCCTCCCGGGAACAAAATGCCAATCTCCTACAGCTAAAGCTCTTCTGCCCAGGTAATTAGGATGACTGCACCCATTTTTCTGGCAGCATGCTTTCACTGTCGCTGTCCATGTCATAGATGTCATAGAATTTACAGTGCAGAAGGAGGCCATTCGGCCCATGTGGTAGAGCTGGCATTATTCCCCTGCTCCTATCCAAAGCTGTCAGACTACAGTGACCACAATCCCATTTAAGAGACAAGATAATATGCAAAACAAATCATTTTAAAGTCAAAATAAATGGCAACGTCGAGATAAATAAGGATGTGTAAATAGCTGGCAACAAGACTGAACGTATTCTTAGTCTGTGGAATACTCTTCTCCAGGAAGCACAGCAGGCTGGGTCATTGAATTCATTCCAGGCTGAATTAAATAGATTTTTGATATTTCTTAGGATGTGGGCATCCTAAGAAATGGGCCAGCATTTGTTACCCATCCTGAATTGCCATTGAACTAAGTGGTTTGCCTGATCATTTCAGAGGACATTTAAGAGTCGACACATTGCTGTGGATCTGGAGTTACATGTAGGCCAAACCGGGTAAGGATGGCAGATTTCCTTCCCTAATGGGCATCAGCAAACCGGAGGGTTTTTTACAACAATCCACAATGGTTTCATGGTCATCATTCGACTTTTAATTTTAGGTTTATTTTCTTGCTTTTAAATTTCGCACTGTGGGGGGATTCGAACCCGAGTCCCTAGTGCATTACTCTGGGTCTCTGGATTAATAATCCGACGGCAATACCACTACGTCAATGTCTCTCAAGGGAATCAAGGGTTATGAGTGACAGACAAGAAAACGGAGCTGATACCAGATCAACCGTGATATTATTGAATGGCAGAGCAGGCTTGAAGGGCCAAATGGCCGGCCTACTCCTGCTCCTAAGCCCTATGTTCCTAAATTAGAACATGCTGCTGAGCCAGCATTAGGCCAGAGTCTATCACTTATCAGTATAATTTTCCAATTTATGTATAAATAACATATCTTATAAATGATTTGTTGATAATTAGTAGAGATTACACCCCTTCGATGTTGCCAAGTCCCAGATTTAAATGTAAACCAAAGCTGGTCACATTTCTACAAAATTCTGCCCAGTGCTTAATTATTGGACTAATTGGAGTGGTGCAATTTTATCCATCTGGTATTTTGCTTTGACGGCCTGAAGGTGGAATGTCATGGATTACTCTTAATAATCTTTGTTGAAATTATATGAGATGTCCTTAGGTGTGAAAAGTATGTATAAATGCAAGTTATAGCCTTATACTCTAATTCCAAAATGCACTGAAAAAGAGTTGCAATATATTGTAGTGGTGCACTAATGATGTTAAGTCAGATAAATAGGAACTTGCAACTCTGGAAACAATTTTTATTTATTTCATGCGATGGGAGTGTCCCTGACAAGGCCAGTATTTGTTGCCAATCCCTTATTGCCCTTCAACTGGGTTGTTTGTGTAGTCTGATTGGTATTCGTAAAGACACCAGCAAAGTGAGTATGCCAGCAAATCCTGATAGTTAAAGGAGCTAACTCTGTAATGACGAATGACTGTTCGAGTGCAATGCTTTGGGGATTTGCAGTGAAGAACAGGTACCAGAACTGAATGGACAGCAGCTGTTGCTATGCCTTGGCTGGGTGGCATGGTGGTGCAGTGGTTAGCACTGCCGCCTCACAGCACCAGAGACTCGGGTTTAATTCCAGCCTTGGGTCACTGGAGTTTGCATGTTCTCATCATGTCTGCGTGGGTTTCTTACGGGTGCTCCAGTTTCCTCCCACAGTCCAGAGATGCATGTGTTATGTGGATTGACCATGATAAATTGCCCCTTAGTGACCTGGGATGTGTTTTTGTGTTACGGGGATGGGGAGAGTGGGCATGCGTAGAGGGCTCATTCGAAGGGTTGGTTCGACTTGATGGGCCAAGAGGCCTCCTTCTGCACTGTGGGGATTCTTTGGGTTGAACAGACAGGGATTGAACACGGACGCCTGTGTTGTGCTGAGCAAAATACAACCCCCGGGAGAGATATGATTCCTTGAGCATCCGTGACTAAAGTACAGTGATTGATTGCTGCCTGTCCTGTGAGTATGTGACTAGAAGCATGAACAGTGTCATCAAGATCTCTATAAGAAGGAGAGATAAAGGAACTTCTAGAGTGATAACCTGCAGGAACAACCAGCGTAAGAAGCAGCACCCTGGGTCTGGGACTCAGAGTGAGAAATGCTAGTGTCTATTATAAAGGATTTGACAAAAGGACACTGAGAAAATATTAGAGAAAGTCAATGAAATGAAATGAAAATCGCTTATTATCACAAGTAGGCTTCAAATGAAGTTACTGTGAAAAGCCCCGAGTCGCCACATTCCGGTGCTGGCTGCCTGGTCTACCTTAAAAGCCAGCTATTTAGACCTGTGCTAAACCAGATTTAAGAAGGGGAAATCATGTTTGGCAAAGCTACTGGAGTTTTTTGAGGACATAACTAGTAGACTAGATAATGGATAACCAGTGGATGTGGTGTTTTTGAATTTTCAGAAAGCTTTTGATAAAGTTGTACATAAGTGGTTAGTGCGAAAAATTAAAGCACATGGGTTTGGGAGTAATATATTGGCATGGATTGAGAATTGGTTATTAGACAGGATACAGAGAATCGGAATAAATGGGTCTTTTTCAGAGTGGCAGGCGGTGGCTAGTGGGGTCCTACAGGGATCAGTGCTTGAGCCCCGGCTATTCACAATATACATCAATGATTTGGGTGATGGAGCCAAATGCAATATTTCCAAGTTCGTTGCTGACATGAAACTTGATCGGAATGTGAGTGGCGAGGGGGAAGTTAAGAGGCTTCAAGGTGATTTGGACAAGTTGAGCAAGTGGGCAAATATATGGCAGATGCAGTATAACGCGAATAAATGTCAAGCTACCCACTTCAGTAGGAAAAACAGAATGGCAGAGTATTAGTTAAGTGGTGACAGAAAATGTTGGATAAACTCAGTCGGTCTGTCAGCATCTGTGGAGGGAAGCAAAGTTAACGTTTTGGGTCTAAATAACCCTTCTAAAGTATTCTGCATTTATTTAAATGGTAATAGATTGGGAAATGTTGATGTATAAAGGGACCTAGGTGTCCTTGTACAAGCATGAAGATACAGCAAGCAGTTCGGAAGGCAAACGATACATTGACCTTCATTGCAAGAGGACTTGTGTACAGGATCAAGGATGTCATATTGCAGCTGCACAGGGCCTTGGTGAGACCATGCCTGGGGTATTGTGTGCATGTTTTGTCTCCTTACCTAAGCAAAGATAGGCAGCAAAGTTTACCATGTGATTCCTGCAATGGCATATCATATGAGGAGAGATTGGGTTAACTGGGCCTGTATTCACTGGAGGGGATCTCATTGAAACGTACAAAGGTCTGACCGGGCTGGACAGCCTGGATACAGGTATAATATTTCCCATGGCTGGAGTGGGGATGCAATATAAAACAAGAGGTCACAGTCTCAGGATACAGGGTAGGCCATTGAGAACTGAGAATCTGAGAAACTTCTTCACTCAGGGGGTGGTGAACCTGTGGATAAAAGCAAACTACTGCGGATACTGGAATCTGAGACCAAAAAGAAAATGCTGGAAAATCTCAGCAGATCTGGCAGCATCTGTTTGGAGAGAAAAGAGCTAACGTTTTGAGTCCAGATGACCCTTTGTCAAAGCTGGTGAACCTGTGGAGTTCCCTACTGCAGAAATCTGAGGAGACCAAGTCAATGAATATATTTAAGAAGGAAACAGATTTCTAGACTCTAAAGGCATCAAGGGGTATGGACAGAGTGTGAGAGTATGGCGTTGAGATAGAGGTTCAGCCATAATCATATTGGTTGGCGGAAGAGGTTTGAGGGCTGAATTACCTACTTCTGCTCCAATTTTCTATGTTGGCTGCTGCTTTAGCCATTATGTCAACTAATCCATTGAACCTCGGTCAGCATCGTTAGCCTTTTCATCTCTACCTTTCAAAAATTCTGATGACCCTTCTTTTTGACTGTGCTTATGCTCAATGCCTATGTATCCTTGCTAACCAGCACCGAGGCAAGACCAGCACCCTATCCTCACAGTTGCTGCTTATCAAGCAAAAAGCCACTGGATAGAAAGTGCAGGCTGCACTTTCCTCTCAGTTCCCTGGCTTCAAGCTCCCTGTGTTGCATTCTTGCAATTCCTCTGGTTCCAACCAACAGGAAGCTCAGGGACAGTGCGATTAGGGATGGGGTAGGGGGGGTTAAATTGAAACCCGAGTTCCTTGAAAACTCGATGTATTTAACGTTGTGAGGTTACTAATCATTTTCTGCTCCTCAATGACCTCCTGGTTTGGGCATGCACCCCAGAGAAGGTACAACCCTTGCATCTTGCCCATGCGCAGGGTTGCCATATTCGGCATATTTCCGTCCATGTTTATTTTCCTACCAGTGTTACTCACTTAAAGCCAGGGAAAGTTAAATGAGGTGCATACTATTGCACGAAGAATTGACTGTGGGAGCTGTGCGCTCCCGCCACATTCAATCAGCCTGAATAGTTCTTGCTTTTCCATTTGAAGTAGATGGCAGTTCGATTGAACATGTATCAAATGTATTTAATCTTATTCATGGGGTCATGAATAGTGAACAGCCCAATTTCCATCTTGCGGCTCACTGAGATGAAGGGCCACACACAGAATCATAGAATCCCTCCAAATGTAGAGGGAGACCATTTGGTCCGTCGCATCTGCACAACCCTGCAAAATGGTACCCTACCTAGGCATCCCTCCCTGCCTCTCACCCCCCACCCTATCACTATAATCACATCTAACCTGCATATCTTTGGGAACTAAGGGGCAATCTATGGCCAATCCACCTAGCCTGCACATCTTTGGACAGTGAGTAGAAACTGGAGCACCCGGAGGAAACCCATGCAGACACGGGAAGAATGTTCCAACTCCACCAAGGTTGGAATCGAACCCAGGTCCCTGGTGCTGTGAGGCAACAGCCCCACAACCACCGTGCCACCCACTCACTAGCCCAGGTTGCCCATCATTGCTGTGGAAAACCTGCAGAGTGCTCCCCCAGGAACCAGAGCACAACCTGGCGCCGACACGTAGGCAGCGCATGCGCCGCTTCCTCGCCCGAACTTGCTGTCGAAGCCCCGCCCCGTCCGCCGGCACCGCCTCCTATTGGTCGTCAGGCCCCTCGGCCGCTAGCTGACCCCTGTCAATCAGGGCCGGGGCCGTCGAGCAGGGTCGGCTGAGACGCGGCGGCTCCGGTGTGTGGTGAGGGGGGGCGGAAAACAAAGTCGGCGGCCCAGCCAGAGCGATCTCGGGGGACAGCCTGTCTATGCGGCCAGGTGGAGCGGACAAGGCCCAGCGGGCTGAACTCGAGCCGTCTGCTCGGTGTGAACGAGTCGGCGAGGGACCCCGAGTCGCCCCTTGTGCCTGAGCTTGGATGGAGGGTTTGACTGTGGTGAGTAATAAACCCTGTTCTCCTCCCGTTAACTCCTGCTCGCCGGGGGAGGGAGACTGGAGCCGTCAGTTCCTCTCCTTTGCAACTAAATATTTGGATGAGGTTACTTGAAGAGTCTGGTCAGGACAAATTGTGTGGTTGAAGCAAAATGTGGAAAATCTTACAGAGAGAGCAAGGCAGGGTTTGATGGTCACTCATCATCTTGTAGAGCGAGCAAGGCAGGGTCTGATGGCCACTCAGCATCTTGTAGAGAGAGCAAGGCAGGGTCTGATGGCCACTCAACATCTTGTAGAGCGAGCAAGGCAGGGTCTGATGGCCACTCAGCATCTTGTAGAGCGAGCAAGACAGGGTCTGATGGTCACTCAGCATCTTGTAGAGCGAGCAAGGCAGGGTCTGATGGTCACTCAGCATCTTCTAGAGAGAGCAAGGCAGGGTCTGATGGTCACTCAGCAACTTATAGAGCGAGCAAGACAGGGTCTGATGGTCACTCAGCATCTTGTAGAGCGAGCAAGGCAGGGTCTGATGGTCACTCAGCATCTTGTAGAGCGAGCAAGGCAGGGTCTGATGGTCACTCAGCAACTTGTCGAGAGAGCAAGGCAGGGTCTGATGGTCACTCAGCATCTTGTAGAGAGAGCAAGGCAGGGTCTAATAGTCACTCAGCAACTTGAAGAGAGGGCAAGGCAGAGTCTAATGGTCACTCAGCATCTTATAGAACATAGAACAATACAGCGCAGTACAGGTCCTTCGGCCCACGATGTTGCACCGCAACAAAAGCCATCTAACCTACACTATGCCATTATCATCCATATGTTTATCCAATAAACTTTTAAATGCCCTCAACGTTGGCGAGTTCACTACTGTAGCAGGTTGGGCATTCCACGGCCTCACTACTCTTGTAAAGAGAATGTGGAGATGCCGGTGTTGGACAGGGGTAGGCACCGTAAGAAGTCTTCCAACACTAAAGTTCAACAGGTTTATTTGGAACCACGAACTTTCGGAGCTTAGCTCCTTCATTCAGGCGAGTGAAGAGGTAGGCTACACAAACACAGCATATATAGTCAAAGCCAATGATGCAAGGTGATACTTTGAATGCGAGTCTTTGCAGGTACTTAGGTTTTTACAGATCCAGACGGTGTGACTGGAGAGAGGGATAATCACAGGTTAAAGAGGTGTGAATTGTCGCAAGCCCCGGCCAGATGATGGGGGGGGGGGGGGGGGGGTGTTAAATGTAGTGAGACATGAATCCAAGATCCTGGTTGAGGCCGTACTCATGCGTGCGGAACTTGGATATCAGTTTCTGCTCGGCGATTCTGTGTTATCGTGTGTCCTGAAGGCTGCCTTGGAGAACTCTTACCCGAAGATCAGAGGCTGAATACCTTGACTGCTGAAGTGTTCCCGACGGGAAGGAAACATTCCTGCCTGGTGATTGTTGCACGACTCTCTTATAGAGCGAGCAAGTCAAGATCTGATGGTCACTCGGCATCTTGTAGAGAGAGCAAGGCAGTGTCTGATGGTCACTCAGCATCTTGTATCGCGAGCAAGGCAGGGTCTGATGGTCACTCAGCATCTTGTAGAGAGAGCAAGGCAGGGTCTAATAGTCACTCAACATCCTGTAGAGAGAGCAAGGCAGGGTCTGATGGTCACTCAGCATCTTGTAGAGCGAGCAAGGCAGGGTCTAATAGTCACTCAGCAACTTGAAGAAAGGGCAAGGCAGAGTTTAATGGTCACTCAGCATCTTGTAAAGAGGATGTGGAGATGCCAGTGTTGGACAGGGGTAGGCACAGTAAGAAGTCTTCCAACACTAAAGTTCAACAGGTTTATTTGGAATCACAAGTTTTCGGAGCTTAGCTCCTTCATCAGGTGAGTGAAGAGGTAGGTTACACAAACACAGCATATATAGTCAAAGTCAATGATGCAAGATGATACTTTGAATGCGAGTCTTTGCAGGTACTTAAGTTTTTACAGATCCAGACGGTGTGACTGGAGAGAGGGATAATCGCAGGTTAAAGAGGTGTGAATTGTCGCAAGCCAGGACAGTTGGTAGTATTTCGCAAGCCCCGGCCAGATGATGGGGGGGTTAAATGTAGTGAGACATGAATCCAAGATCCTGGTTGAGGCGATAATCATGCATGCGGAACTTGGCTATCAGTTTCTGCTCGGCGATTCTGCGTTATCGTGTGTCCTGAAGGCTGCCTTGGAGAACTCTTACCCGAAGATCAGAGGCTGAATGCCTTGACTGCTGAAGTGTTCCCGACGGGAAGGAAACATTCCTGCCTGGTGATTGTTGCGACTCTCTTATAGAGTGAGCAAGTCATGATCTGATGGTCACTCGGCATCTTATAGAGAGCGCAAGGCAGGGTCTGAGGGCCACTGAGCATCTTATAGAGGGCAAGGCAGAGTCTGATGATAACTCAGCATCTTATAGAGAGAGGAAGGCTGGTCACTCAGCATCTTAATGTCACTGTGCACCCTTTATTAAGATACCTGGTAAATTGATTTGTTTGATTCAAAGTTGTGGAAAGTGGGTTTTATTTGTTTTTATCATGGGATTTGATGCTCTGTCTCAATGGCGGATCAATTGTGATAAACTGCTTGTGGTTATGTAGTATCTTTCATACCTTCAAGATGTTAGAGCAACTAAAGTTTTCTTGACAGTTAAACAATGTTGTAATGTGGGGAAACGTGGCACGCTGTTACACGCAGCAAGAGTTCCAAAGCCATGAGGTAGATCTTATTAGGCAATGGCGTATAAGGAATAATGCTTGACAAGGACCACCGAGAGAATTTCCATCTCTCCATTGATGGGAGGTTTTATGTCTGTCTGAAGTTTTATGTCATCTGAAATGCGGCACCACAGTGTTACTGCAGTAGTGCACTGACCTGTTTGTCTAGGTTATGTGCTGAAGTCTCTGAAAGAGGGATTGAACCCCAATGTTTGATTTATAAATAAGTGTGATCACTAAGCTAAGGCTGACATGCAGAGTTGTGCAAAAGTTGTCATGAAAGGCTGGTGTTCCAAAGGGAGTGCCACTGAGCTTAAGTAAGGGAATGGAAGTTTGTCAGCTTTCAGTACGTTGTCTAAGAAATCAACCATATAATTTTTAAAATCATATACATGTGTGAATATCTGACAGCACAATTCATTTCATATGCTAGCTTGATGTGTATTGTACGTGGTGCCACTAATCCGTGTATTGTGCTTGATAATGGGATGCTCTGGTGAAATACAAGGCACCCTGATTTTTCAACTCCTCAAATGAAATAGGAAGAATTTCACAGATTTATTAGCCTGTTGAGATTTCTTTATTTGAGTAATTATTTGACGCTAATTGGATCAGGGTCGAAAATGCCCATTTACTGCACTAATGTAAAAAAATAGGTTAATTTATCTATTTTCACATTTGTACAATTGGAATTTTTCTTGACATTTCCCGCTCTTAAACACACCAACTACAAATATCATCTCAGAAAACCCAATTCAGCTCAATTTTCCAAGACTAAGGTCAATATTTTGGACATTGAGAGAATCAAGGGCTATTTATTTGTTGAGACAAGGGGAATAGGTGAAGTTAAGGTAGATCAGACATGATCTTATGAAATAGCAGGGCAGACTCATAGCCTACTCCTCTTATTCATGTTTTTATAATTTCTTTCACTTTCAAAAAAATGTTGCACAATTAAGTTCAACATTTGTCTTTAAGTATAATCCTGGAATTTACTGGAGATAATAATGGTGATGTTATCAGTGTTCACCATTATAACAGAGGAAATTGGACGGCATCTGTGTGCAATTAATGTGGAAATCTGGAAGTCACTGTCACAGATATCCTTAAATTATATCAACCACTTGAAAACAAATGACAAGTCTACTTATTGAAAACACGTGACTAATATTATTCAACTTCCTGGGGAATGATGTGAAAAAATAATCTTGAACCACATTGAAATAACCCAGTTCTGTACAGTGAAACATCACTTTTTTTTTGCTCAACTTTCTTTCCTTCTCTCCTGAAGATGTATGCCAATTTGGGTACAGTTTTACAAGTATGAACAGCTTTCTTGATGTCTCATCCAAGTGCCAGCTTAACTTGTGTGCCAGCTTAACTTGCGAGTCAATGTGATGTGGGGTGTCACAGCTGGGTTTGATCTCCTTCTCACCTACAACTCCTATATCCATATTCTTCCACCAAGAGATACTAAACAACAAATCGGGTGCAGTAAATCCATCAGTTTGTCCCTCCTTAGCTCAAGGACACAGATGCCCCAATTGAACAGTCCAACGTTTGCCCCAACTGAGATCACCTAACTAACACACAAAAGGCATCAAACCATTTCTTATACAAAGAGTAAAGATTACTTTATGTATCTTTAAGTATAATAAACCAGTTGTAATAACTGTGCACAAGTGTTCATTTAATATCAGTGAAATCCTTCTCTTGTTATGTCATGGGGAAATGCATAGAATGTCAGTCACAATGGTAACAATTAGAGTGCCAGCACATGCAGAGATTAAATAAAATAGAAGCCCTCTTTGCTGCTCTGTTTTACAATGAGAAGAATAGTAACATTCAAGGTACAATAGTTCTCTCACAAGCTTCAGTGTAAGCCTGAGCTTACTGAAACTCTTCAAATCTACAAGATAATTTATAAAAATAAAATGAATGAAGTGTGTCAGCAGAGGAATTTCTGTCCCATAGGATGAGTTCTGCTTCAGTTTCCTTTAGGAGATTAAAATACTAATATAAGCCTCTGTAAATCTACCTGCATAGGAGATAGTTTGGCAGGTGGCCCTTTTCTTTCCTCTGGTAGAACCAGCATTTTTAGGACGTAACAAAACTACACCAGGAAATGATTTTGTCCAGTGTCTGTAACCTACATTGTTTGCGCTAATCCCAGTGGAAGCCAGATATAGGTATGTTTTTTCTTTTAGCTACGTAACCTCGCCTTCTGAAGCAGCTTGAGATCCACCTTGGCAGCTGGATTTCACTTTTGAACTCCCAACTTACTGACATCTCTTGTCTGCTGCAGATGAACTTGTGAAAGAGTCAAAACCTTTGTACGCTTTTATGAAAATGATTTAGTAGATTAGTGCAATTTTGGAACATGATTTTAGGTGACGACAAAATTTACAGCTGGGAATAGGGGAAACAAGGGAATGAGAAAGATTGTATTTTCAGTGGCGCTGTCCAGCAGCATAAACACTGCTGGTGTGAAAAGCATTCAGTTCTAGCGACTAGACAACTCGAACAAGATATTGTTTCCGGATAGCACGTTAGCCTTGGTCTTGTTCTATACTGTTAATCTGGAATCTGGCACAATACCTCAACAAGGAATATTTGAACCCATTCTGCTGGTTCAGATGAAGTTGTCGGTCTTGAGAACAAAGTTCTATTCATTTATTGAATTAAAACCTACATATTATGCTCACTACTTTAACTTTTGGAGACATTTAAGTGTGTTTCCTTGTACATGTGCCTTATCCTGTAGGTTAGTGTCTGCCAGGACCAATGTTGAATTGATTTGAAATGTGGTTTGATGGTACTAGGAAAACATTGGTGCAGTTTACATATCATGTTCAGTGGAATAGCTCTCATAATTATTCAGTTCTAATTTCCCATTATCTCTGCTATGAAGAGTAGTTTTGGTCCCTACATTCAGAGAGTTAAGTCATTGTTCCTTGAGATTTAGGTTCAGAACTTAAATGTGTATAGCTGGACTTCATGGAGATTTTTATTCTGATAACATTCAGGCAAGATACCTTGGCCTTGAATTTCCTGGTGAGCTGGGGAACAAAATGGATACAAGAGAGCTGAAAGGGCTGATCATCATCATCATAGAATTACAGTGCAGAAGGAGGTCATTCAGCCCATCAAGTCTGCACCGGCTCTTTTTTTTTTTTTGAAAGAGCACCCGACCCAAGCCCACATACCACCCTATCCCCACAACCCAGTAACCCCACCCAACTCTAAGGGCAATTTTGGACACTAAGGGCAATTTATCATGGCCAATCCACCTAACCTGCACATCTTTGGACTGTGGGAGGAAACCGGAGCACCCGGAGGAAACCCACGCACACACGGGGAGGATGTACAGACTCCGCACAGACAGAGACCCAAGCCGGAATCGAACCTGAGACCCTGGAGCTGTGAAGCAATTGTGCTATCCACAATGCTACCGTGCTGTCATGTTAGACTCAAACTCTTGGTTTATTCAGAAAATAAGCCAACACTAATTTTAACTGGTGCCTTGGGTAAAACTTCCATTCCATCTAGACAAGGTCCAGAACACCAGTGAGATGGTTTCTCAGAACAGGATTCCAAGTGTTCCTACTTTCTTTGCGTTCACAGATATTCAACAAAATTGACATCCGGATCTGGGTAGGGACAGAGGTGGGGCCTACTGAGGGCTTCAGACATGGAACACGTCCAGAATTAGGCCGAATAAACTCTCCTCGCAGATCCTCGTACAATGAAGAACAATTACAGCATTAATTTATGGTTGAGGCCTATCCCCAGTGAGGATTCTAAGTGCTCCTGCTGTATTGCTTCTACAAAGCTGTATTGCATGTTACACCACTTTCTTTTTTTTTATATAAATATTTTATTGAAAATTTTTGGTCAACCAACACAGTACATTGTGCATCCTTTACACAATATTATAACAACACAAATAACAATTACCTATTTTATAAACAAAAAATGAATAAATAATAAATAACAAATGAAAACTAACCCTAATTGGCAACTGCCTTATCACAAGTAACACTCTCCAAAAATATAATTTAACAGTCCAATATATAATTATCCGTTGCAATGACCTATACATATTATACAGTATATATTAACAACCCTGAGAGTCCTTCTGGTTCCTCCTCCCCCCCCCCCCCCCCCCCCCCGATCCTGGGCTGCTGCTGCTGCCTTCTTTTTTCCATTCCATCTATCTTTCTGCGAGGTATTCGACGAACGGTTGCCACCGCCTGGTGAACCCTTGAGCCGACCCCCTTAGAACGAACTTAATCCGCTCTAGCTTTATAAACCCTGCCATGTCATTTATCCAGGTCTCCACCCCCGGGGGCTTGGCTTCTTTCCACATTAACAATATCCTGCGCCGGGCTACTAGGGACGTAAAGGCCAAAACATTGGCCTCTCTCGCCTCCTGCACTCCCGGCTCTTGTGCAACCCCAAATATAGCCAACCCCCAGCTTGGTTCGACCCGGACCCCCACTACTTTTGAAAGCACCTTTGTCACCCCCATCCAAAACCCCTGAAGTGCCGGGCATGACCAAAACATATGGGTATGATTCGCTGGGCTTCTCGAGCACCTCGCACACCTATCCTCCACCCCAAAAAATTTACTGAGCCGTGCTCCAGTCATATGCGCCCTGTGTAATACCTTAAACTGAATCAGGCTTAGCCTGGCACACGAGGACGACGAGTTTACCCTGCTTAGGGCATCTGCCCACAGCCCCTCCTCGATCTCCTCCCCCAGCTCTTCTTCCCATTTCCCTTTTAGTTCATCTACCATCGTCTCCCCTTCGTCCCTCATTTCCCTATATATATCTGACACCTTACCATCCCCCACCCATGTCTTTGAGATCACTCTATCCTGCACCTCTTGTGTCGGGGGCTGCGGGAATTCCCTCACCTGTTGCCTCGCAAAAGCCCTCATTTGCATATACCTGAATGCATTCCCTTGTGGCAACCCATATTTCTCGGTCAGCGCTCCCAGACTCGCGAACTTCCCATCCACAAACAGATCTTTCAGTTGCGTTATTCCTGCTCTTTGCCACATTCCATATTCCCCATCCATTCCCCCCGGGGCAAACCTATGGTTGTTTCTTATCGGGGACCCCCCCCAAGGCTCCAGTCTTTCCCCTATGCCGTCTCCACTGTCCCCAAATCTTCAGTGTAGCCACCACCACCGGGCTTGTGGTGTAGTTCCTCGGTGAGAACGGCAATGGGGCTCTCACCATAGCCTGTAGGCTAGTCCCCCTACAGGACGCCCTCTCTAATCTCTTCCACGCCGCACCCTCCTCCTCTCCCATCCACTTACTCACCATTGAAATATTAGCGGCCCAATAATACTCACTTAGGCTCGGTAGTGCCAGTCCCCCCCCCTATCCCTGCTACGCTGTAAGAATCCCTTCCTCACTCTCGGGGTCTTCCCGGCCCACACAAAACCCATGATGCTCTTTTCAATCCTTTTAAAAAAAGCCTTCGTGATCACCACCGGGAGGCACTGAAACACAAAGGAATCTCGGGAGGACCACCATCTTAACCGCCTGCACCCTCCCTGCCAGTGACAGGGATACCATATCCCATCTCTTGAAATCCTCCTCCATTTGTTCCACCACCCGCATTAAATTTAACCTATGCAATGGGCCCCAATTCTTGTCTATCTGGATCCCCAGTCCCTTGTTCCCTTCCTCAACGGTAGGTCCTCTATTTCTCTACTCTGCTCCGCTGGATGCACCACAAACAACTCACTTTTCCCCACGTTCAATTTATACCCTGAAAAATCCCCAAACTCCCCAAGTATTCGCATTATTTCTGGCATCCCCTCCGCCGGGTCTGCCACGTATAGTAGCAAATCGTCCGCATACAAAGATACCCGGTGCTCTTCTCCTCCCCTAAGTACTCCCCTCCACTTCTTGCAACCCCTCAACGCTATCGGCAGGGGCTCAATCGCCAGTGCAAACAATAATGGGGACAGAGGGCATCCCTGCCTTGTCCCTCTATGGAGCCGAAAATATGCAGATCCCCGTCCATTCGTGACCACGCTCGCCATCGGGGCCCTATACAACAGCTGCACCCATCTAACATACCCCTCTCCAAAACCAAATCTCCTCAACACCTCCCACAAATAATCCCACTCCACTCTATCAAATGCTTTCTCGGCATCCATCGCCACTACTATCTCCGTTTCCCCCTCTGGTGGGGCCATCATCATTACCCCTAACAGCCTCCGTATATTCGTGTTCAGCTGTCTCCCCTTCACAAACCCAGTTTGGTCCTCGTGGACCACCCCCGGGACACATTCCTCTATTCTCATTGCCATTACCTTGGCCAGGATCTTGGCATCTACATTTAGGAGGGAAATAGGTCTATAGGACCCGCATTGTAGCGGGTCCTTTTCCTTCTTTAAGAGAAGCGATATCGTTGCTTCAGACATAGTCGGGGGCAGTTGTCCCCTTTCCTTTGCCTCATTAAAGGTCCTCGTCAATACCGGGGCGAGCAAGTCCACATATTTTCTATAGAATTCGACTGGGAATCCATCCGGTCCCGGGGCCTTTCCCGCCTGCATGCTCCTAATTCCTTTCACCATTTCTTCTACCTCGATCTGTGCTCCCAGTCCCACCCTTTCCTGCTCTTCCACCTTGGGAAATTCCAGCCGATCCAAAAAGCCCATCATTCTCTCCCTCCCATCCGGGGATGAGCTTCATATAATTTTTTATAAAATGTCTTGAACACTCCATTCACTCTCTCCGCTCCCCGCTCCATCTCTCCTTCCTCATCCCTCACTCCCCCTATTTCCCTCGCTGCTCCCCTTTTCCTCAATTGGTGTGCCAGCAACCTGCTCGCCTTCTCCCCATATTCGTACTGTACACCCTGTGCCTTCCTCCATTGTGCCTCTGCAGTGCCCGTAGTCAGCAAGTCAAATTCTACATGTAGCCTTTGCCTTTCCCTGTACAGTCCCTCCTCCGGTGCTTCCGCATATTGTCTGTCCACCCTCAAAAGTTCTTGCAGCAACCACTCCCGTTCCTTACTCTCCTGCTTCCCTTTATGTGCCCTTATTGATATCAGCTCCCCTCTAACCACCGCCTTCAACGCCTCCCAGACCACTCCCACCTGGACCTCCCCATTATCATTGAGTTCCAAGTACTTTTCAATGCACCCCCTCACCCTTAGACACACACCCTCATCTGCCATTAGTCCCATGTCCATTCTCCAGGGTGGGCGCCCTCCTGTTTCCTCCCCTATCTCCAAGTCCACCCAGTGTGGAGCGTGATCCGAAATGGCTATAGCCGTATACTCCGTTCCCCTCACCTTCGGGATCAACGCCCTTCGCAGCACAAAAAAGTCTATTCATGAGTAGACTTTATGGACATAGGAGAAAAACGAGAACTCCTTACTCCTAGGTCTGCTAAATCTCCACGGGTCTACACCTCCCATCTGCTCCATAAAATCTTTAAGTACCTTGGCTGCTGCCGGCCTCCTTCCAGTCCTGGACTTCGACCTATCCAGCCCTGGTTCCAACACCGTATTAAAATCTCCCCCCATTATCAGCTTTCCCATCTCTAGGTCCGGAATGCGTCCCAGCATCCGCCTCATAAAATTGGCATCATCCCAGTTCGGGGCATATACGTTTACCAAAACCACCGTCTCCCCCTGTAGTTTGCCACTCACCATCATGTATCTGCCCCCGTTATCCGCCACTATAGTCTTTGCCTCAAACATTACGCGCTTCCCCACTAATATAGCCACCCCCCTGTTTTTCGCATCTAGCCCCGAATGGAACACCTGCCCCACCCATCCTTTGCGTAGCCTAACCTGGTCTATCAGTTTCAGGTGCGTTTCCTGTAACATAACCACATCTGCCTTAAGTTTCTTAAGGTGTGCGAGTACCCGTGCCCTCTTTATCGGCCCATTCAGCCCTCTCACGTTCCACGTGATCAGCCGGGTTGGGGGGCTTCCTACCCCCCCCTCCACCCTTGTCGATTAGCCATCCCCTTTTTCCAGCTCCTCACCCGGTTCCCACGCAGCTGTATCTCCCCCAGGCGGTGCCCCCCCCGCCCATCCCCTCTCATACCAGCTGCCCCTCTCCCCAGCAGCAGCAACCCAGTAATGCCCCCCTCCCACCCCCCCCCCCCCGCTAGATCCCCCGCTAGCGTAATTACTCCCCCCATGTTGCTCCCAGAAGTCAGCAAACTCTGGCCGACCTCGGCTTCCCCCCGTGACCTCGGCTCGCCCCCTCCTTCCTGCTTCTCTATTCCCGCCATGATTATCATAGTGCGGGAACCAAGCCCGCGCTTCTCCCTTGGCCCCGCCCCCAATGGCCAACGCCCCATCTCCTCCACCTCCCCTCCTCCCCCCATCACCACCTGTGGAAGAGAGAAAAGTTACCACATCGCAGGATTAGTACATAAAACTCCTCTTTCCCCCCTTTTTAACCCCCCTCTTCGCCCCCCACATTCGCCCCACCACTTTGTTCAAATTTCTTTTTAATAACCCGCTCATTCCAGTTTTTCTTCCACAATAAAAGTCCACGCTTCATCCGCCGTCTCAAAGTAGTGGTGCCTCCCTCGATATGTGACCCACAGTCTTGCCGGTTGCAGCATTCCAAATTTTATCTTCTTTTTATGAAGCACCGCCTTGGCCCGATTAAAGCTCGCCCTCCTTCTCGCCACCTCCGCACTCCAGTCTTGATAAACGCGGATCACCGCGTTCTCCCATTTACTGCTCAGAGTTTTCTTTGCCCATCTAAGGACCATTTCTCTATCCTTAAAACGGAGGAATCTCACCACTATGGCTCTGAGACTTTCTCCTGCTCTCGGTCCTCGCGCCATCACTCGGTATGCTCCCTCCACCTCCAACGGACCCGCCGGGGCCTCCGCTCCCATTAACGAGTGCAGCATCGTGCTCACATATGCCCCGACGTCCGCTCCCTCTGCACCTTCAGGAAGATCAAGAATCCTCAGGTTGTTCCTCCTTGTGTTCTCCAGTGCCTCCAACCTTTCCACACATTGGTTCTGATGTGCCTCATGCGTCTCCGTCTTCACCACCAGGCCCTGTATGTCGTCCTCATTCTCGGCTGCCTTTGCCTTCACGACCCGAAGCTCCCGCTCCTGGGTCTTTTGTTCCTCCTTTAGCCCTTCGATCGCCTGTAATATCGGGGCCAACAGCTCTTTCTTCATTTCCTTTTTGAGCTCTTCCACACAGCATTTCAAGAACTCTTGTTGTTCAGGGCCCCATGTTAAACTGCCACCTTCCGACGCCATCTTGGTTTTTGCTTGCCTTCCTTGCCGCTGTTCTAAAGGATCCACTGCAATCCGGCCACTTTCTCCTCCTTTTTCCATCCGTATCCAGGGGGGATTCCCTTCTGGTTTACCGCACAGTGTTTTTAGCCGTCAAAATTGCCGTTGGGGCTCCTATCAAGAGCCCAAAAGTCCGTTTCACCGGGAGCTGCCGAAACGTGCGACTCAACTGGTCATCGCCGCACCCGGAAGTCTGTTACGCCACTTTCATCTAACAGGAACCCAAGGTCAATTTTCCCTTTTAAAACTTAGTTGTTGCGCATGGCCAAGTTTATCAGTGCATCGACCTTCAAGTGTTGTGCATGTACTTGTGTTGTTATCACAGAATGAGGCCTGTACAATCGCATACCCAATTACATTGCCCAGAGTGAATTCAAATAACATATGAAACTGCCAGGATTACCTTAGCTGTCAATGTATAAATTGACCTTTGATGCCTCTCAAAATCCCCTCACAAATAGAGGTCAACTTATACATCGAGGATAAAAGTGAACTGCTGGCGTGGTGGTTGCCATCTTTGTCGTTCATCATGTGTGGGCATGTCTTAAATTGCCCACATCTTTTGCAACGTATCCTGTATTGCATGCTTTACCTCATGTGCAGTTATAAGGTGTAAAACATCCATTTGTGGGGCACAAAATTGAGACTGACTATTAATGCAAGTATAGCATGTCACGCTGAAAAGGGTGGTCAATTCTACGCTGCATTTATATGCAAAAACATGCTGCGGGTGTCGGTGGGACCCTCCGCTTCGCCGGCAGCGCACCCATGCCCGCGGATTTCCCGACAGCCTGGGGGTGGCCACAAAGGAAACCCCATTGGCCGACTGCGGGAACAGAGTATCCCGCTGCTGGCGGGGGTTTTGGGGCCAAAGAAATTGGGTCACCTTATATGCCAGGGTCGCCATATATGCAGGAATCTACCATATTTTAATTTTAATAATCCCAGACATCCTCTGGTGGTCTGGAAGTGGAGTTTAGTAGCACAGCAGAAATCCTGCTCGGCTGTACATATGTTAGACTATAAGTGAGGATTTCAGCACCACTCCTAAAAGTGTGGCAAAAGGTAGTGACAACAGGCAAGCTACATACTTACAAGTATTATGAATTCAACTAATTTTGTCTTAGGGTGCTAAATTAGCAGTTTGTAGACATTGTCACATTTAAGGGACAGGATGTTCCATTGCTTGTTACACTGGATCCTGTCAAGTAACAAGGATGGGACCCTCTGGGAGTGTTTTGAGAGATTACCAGATCAGTTCAAGGGCCAGTGAACAGCTTTTCTTAAGGCAGTGGGCAATAACTTCCTGGCTCCCAGCATCCGATTTCGGGAGTGCCCCCAAGATGAATTGGGGAATCCCTCTTGAAAGTTCCCACATAAGGGTTTACCCATTGTCCAGGACGCCCCCCCCCCCCCCCCGCCAACAAGCACCCCACACCGAGCTCTCCATTTCTCCCCTACTCCAACATGGTAGACTCTTAACTGCCTTCTGAAATGGCCTAACAAGCCACTCAAATGAAGGGCAGTTAGGGTGACAACAAATGCTTGCCTTGCCAATGATGCCTACATCCCATGAAAGAATTTTTAAAAAATACTGTCCAACTGCTTTCTACTAAAGTATAGTTTTCTGGTCAGATCTGACCTTGAGTACCGTGTGCAGTTCAAGTCGTGCATTGGAGTTTAGTACAAAAACTGAATGGTGAAGAATAAGGTTTAACAGTCCAAAATGCCACAGGCCTGCTGGCAAACAGTGCTGCAGAGCATATGGACTGAGGAACATTGAAATAGGCCATTAAGCCCAGCCTGTCATTGTATTGAATCATGGCTAATCTGCATGTCAATTCTATTTACTCATTGTTGCTCCTTGATACCCTTATCTGAATGTACATAGGCACTATCCCAATTTTGCACCCTGCTGCAGATGTTTTGTAAATCGGTGACTCTTCATACTGTAACAAAGTTCAGGTGATTTGTCTCCTATTTACAGTATGTACACACCGGTATATTATGATATAATTTACACCTTCATTTTTGTGGTTCCCTACTTGTGTAACTTTGGTTACCAGAGCTCCTTTTCTTTATTCTGGTGACAGTGTGCTAATCGTATTCATTGCTTCCATACTTACATAGCCTGAAGTGTAGTTCAAGCTATTTTATCTAGTTAGCATCACAATTCATTTACTACTGCTGCTGAGCAACTTATCAAATAAGAATGTAAGAATTTTGCAGTCAAGGACTCGCTGCCTATTTCATGCTGAATTCTAGGCCTTTTGTGATTTTAGGTTTTTTTTGAACGATGATGGAAATGATTTTCCCAAAAAATGTCACAGTGCCATTTTGGGCAAGGATCGCGGGGTCATTTCTGCCAAGTGTAAGGGCGTGATCCTGATTGCAATTCACCCACACTTCGTCATTTTTCTGGAGCTTGGGGAGATTCTCATTGAAATATCCCACACTTAGAATTATTTCTGGAGTGAGCAAGACCAGCTCGTCAGAGATTAAAAGGGCGTACATATCTCAAAGTCAAGATGGAAGTCCTCCACACCCCCCGCCCATAGACATCGTGACTCCCGACCCCCCACCCCCATCTCCCCCCACCAGACTTGGACAACACCCCCAACCCTCGACTCCGAAGGGACCTCCTTTTCCGCTCCTCCCTTCTCTATCAGTAAATGTCCACATCACCCCTCTCACCACTCAGGCATGAGGGTGAACCAGCCCCACCCCCACTCCATTCTCATCGGCATCGGGCATCATCACCCCACCCCCCCAATTTACTTCACCTTGGGGTTGCTGAGGTTCCCCTACCTTTCAGGCCCACACTTTCAGCCCCCCTCCACAATGAATCTGCTTCAGACCCCATCTTTCATACCAGCCACCCTTCATACCCCCCTTCCATGTCTCCACCTTTCATACCCTTTCAGACCCTCCCCTTTATGAAGCCACTTCATGTTATCATAGAACAGACAGTGCAGAAGGAGGCCATTCGGCCCATGGAGTCTGCACCGACCCCCGTAAGCCCTCACTTCCACTCCATCCCCGTAACCCATTAACCCCTCCTAACCTTTTTTGGTCACTAAAGGCAATTTATTATGGCCAATCCACCTAACCTGCAGGCCTTTGGACTGTGGGAGGAAACCGAAGCATCAGGAGGAAACCCACGCACACACTGGGAGAACGTGCAGACTCGCACAGACAGTGACCCAGCGGGGAATCGAACCTGGGACGCTGGCGCTGTGAAGCCACAGTGCTAATCACTTGTGCTACCGTGCTGCCCGGTGCTATCGTGCTACCCATGAAGGTGCTATCCTTCACCCATCCCCTTTTATGGCTATGCCCCTTGAGCCCTGTCTCTGGGTCAGTGCCATGTTGGCGCCTTTGGAGTGCTGCATTGGCACCTCTGCAGTATCATATTGGCAATACCCCTGATGCCAGGATCATCCTGCCCTGTCCCTGATCACCCTGGGGCTCCAACAGCCTCCACGCCCTCTGCATTGTCATCACCATGGTTTCCATTCCAATTTTAAGACTGATTTAAATATGCGAGTCTGGTTCTCGAACAGCAAGTGTGGGAACCAGATCGTGTCGGATGCTGCGAGTCAGGAGCTTCAGAATCGGTTCAATGCCCAGCCTGAAACCCGTTTAGGAGCTCTCGCGTTATTCATCAGGAATAGCGAGAGGTGCCTCAGGTGCAACACCGTCCAGGAAGAAACATTCCCTGCATTTAGCAAGCAAGATTGTTTAATTTAATTTCGGAACACCCTCCTACTACCATGATGGAATGTTTTGAGTCTTAGAGATTTAAATGGGGAAGACACAATATTATCACCATTTTGGTGTCTCCACCATGATCCAGTAAAACTGAAATAGTGTGAGATGATGGTGATTATAGTAGTATAGAATCCCTACAGTGCAGAAGGAGGCCATTTGGTCCATTGAGTCTGCACCATCCCGAAAGAGCACCCTACCGAGGCCCATTTCCCCGCCCTATCCCCGTAACCCCACCTAACCTGCACAACCTTAGGCTGTGGGAGGAAACCAGAGCACCTGGAGGAAACCTACAAAGACACTGAGAACATGCAAACTCCATACAGGCAGTCGCCCAAGGCCAAAATTGAACCCGAGTCCCTGGTGCTCTGAGGCAGCAATACTAACCATTGATGGGCCTCAATTGGAATATTGAAGTGGGTGGTAAAATAGTTTGTGGAGCATTACTGCTTCCAGATGCACCAAAACTTAACCAAAGATGTGATATTGACTTGGACCAGGTGCACGGGAAGTAGATTCAGTAGTAACATTTAAGATGTCATTTAATATCATGTAAATGGCACTTCGATAAGTCCTGAAAGGAAAAAGTGATTTTTTGGGGGGGAAACAGCAAGGAAGTGGAGTTAATTAGATAACTCAACCAAAGAGCATTTGTATTTATTTTTAATCTTGAGGAATTCCAGCCGACAAAGATGAGGTGGCACAGTGGTTAGCACTGCAGCCTCACTGAGGTTCGATTCCAGTCTTGGACGACTGTGTGGAGTTTGCACGTTCTCGCCATGTCTGCGTGGGTTTCCTCTGGGTGCTCCGGTTTCCTCCCTCAGTCCAAAGATGTGCCATGGTCAATGAGCTGGGTTAAGGAGATAAGAGTGGGTCTAGGTCAAGTGCTCTTTTGGAGGGTCAGTGCAGACTCGATGGGCCGAATGGCTTCCTTCTGCACCGTAGGGATTCTATGGATTCCATGAAAGATTGCAAGTCAGATTTAAAGTGCCCTGGATTCTGCCTCAATTTTATATCTTCTACAGCTTATTATACACGCAGAATTTTACCCTGTGTTGGAAGTGACATCCACATGTCACACTTCACTTTTACATTCAACCCTGGAGTCGGTCTCTCTCCATGCTCGCCTGTATGTGTAAATGTGTCCCACATAGAGCAAACACATTTATTACTAAAGCTAGTTTCATTCAATCTGACAACTGAATATTCACTTACATTTTAGTGGACCTATGCTGCCATTGCTTCCTGAACCTGCTGCTCAGTTACATTGTCGTTTGGAGTGTAGCTGATGGAAGAAGTCGGGATGACTCAGTTCACCACACTCTTACATTGCCCAACAAGATCCCCTACAGGGATGCTGCAGGCGGGAGGGATTCAGATTTCTGGATAACTGGGGCTCTTTCTGGGGAAGGTGGGACCTCTACAGACAGGGTGGTCTACATCTGAACCTGAGGGGCACAAATATCCTGGGGGAGGGGAGATTTGTTAGTGCTCTTTGGGGGGGGTTTAAACTAATGCAGCAGGGGCATGGGAACCTGGATTGTAGTTTTAGGGTACGGGAGAATGAGAGTATAGAGGTCAGGAGCACAGATTTGACGTCGCAGGAGGGGGCCAGTGTTCAGGTAGGTGGTTTGAAGTGTGTCTACTTCAATGCCAGGAGTATACGAAATAAGGTAGGGGAACTGGCAGCATGGGTTGGTACCTGGGACTTCGATGTTGTGGCCATTTCGGAGACATGGATAGAGCAGGGACAGGAATGGATGTTGCAGGTTCCGGGGTTTAGGTGTTTCAGTAAGCTCAGAGAAGGAGGCAAAAGAGGGGGAGGTGTGGCGCTGCTAGTCAAGAGCAGTATTACGGTGGCGGAGAGGATGCTAGATGGGGACTCATCTTCCGAGGTAGTATGGGCTGAGGTTAGAAATATGAAAGGAGAGGTCACCCTGTTGGGAGTTTTCTATAGGCCTCCAAATAGTTCTAGGGATGTAGAGGAAAGGATGGCGAGGATGATCCTGGATAAGAGCGAAAGTAACAGGGTAGTTATTATGGGAGACTTTAACTTTCCAAATATTGACTGGAAAATATATAGTTCGAGTACATTAGATGGGTCATTTTTTGTACAGTGTGTGCAGGAGGGTTTCCTGACACAATATGTTGGCAGGCCAACAAGAGGCGAGGCCACGTTGGATTTGGTTTTGGGTAATGAACCAGGCCAGGTGTTGGATTTGGAGGTAGGAGAGCACTTTGGGGACAGTGACCACAATTCGGTGACGTTTACGTTAATGATGGAAAGGGATAAGTATACACCGCAGGGCAAGAGTTATAGCTGGGGGAAGGGCAATTATGATGCCATTAGATGTGACTTGGGGGGGATAGGTTGGAGAAGTAGGCTGCAAGTGTTGGGCACACTGGATAAGTGGAGCTTGTTCAAGGATCAGCTACTGCGTGTTCTTGATAAGTATGTACCGGTCAGGCAGGGAGGAAGGCGTAGAGCGAGGGAACCGTGGTTTACCAAAGAAGTGGAATCTCTTGTTAAGAGGAAGAAGGAGGCCTATGTGAAGATGAGGTGTGAAGTTTCAGTTGGGGCGATGGATAGTTACAAGGTAGCGAGGAAGGATCTAAAGAGAGAGCTAAGACGAGCAAGGAGGGGACATGAGAAGTATTTGGCAGGTAGGATCAAGGAAAACCCAAAAGCTTTCTATAGGTATGTCAGGAATAAGCGAATGACTAGGGTAAGAGTAGGACCAGTCAAGGACAGGGATGGGAAGTTGTGCGTGGAGTCTGAAGAGATAGAAGAGATACTAAATGAATATTTTTCGTCAGTATTCACTCAGGAAAAAGATAATGTTGTGGAGAAGAATGCTGAGACCCAGGCTAATAGAATAGATGGCATTGAGGTACGTAGGGAAGAGGTGTTGGCAATTCTGGACAGGATGAAAATAGATAAGTCCCCGGGGCATGATGGGATTTATCCTAGGATTCTCTGGGAGGCCAGGGAAGACATTGCTGGACCTTTGGCTTTGATTTTTATGTCATCATTGGCTACAGGAATAGTGCCAAGGGACTGGAGGATAGCAAATGTGGTCCCTTTGTTCAAAAAGGAGAACAGAGACAACCCCGGCAACTATAGACCGGTGATCCTCACGTCTGTAGTGGGTAAAGTCTTGGAGGGGATTATAAGAGACAAGATTTATAATCATCTAGATAGGAATAATATGATCAGGGATAGTCAGCATGGCTTTGTGAAGGGTAGGTCATGCCTCACAAACCTTATCGAGTTCTTTGAGAAGGTGACTGAACAGGTAGACGAGGGTAGAGCAGTTGATGTGGTGTATATAGATTTCAGTAAAGCGTTTGATAAGGTTCCCCACGGTAGGCTATTGCAGAAAATACGGTGGTGTTGTCGACAGTGTGGAAGGATGTAGCAGGTTACAGAGGGACATAGATAAGCTGCAGAGCTGGGCTGAGAGGTGGCAAATGGAGTTTAATGTAGAGAAGTGTGAAGTGATTCACTTTGGAAGGAATAACAGGAATGCGGAATATTTGGCTAATGGTAAAGTTCTTGGAAGTGTGGATGAGCAGAGGGATCTAGGCGTCCATGTACATAGATCCCTGAAAGTTGCCACCCAGGTTGATAGGGTTGTGAAGAAGGCCTATGGAGTGTTGGCCTTTATTGGTAGAGGGATTGAGTTCCGGAGTCAGGAAGTCATGTTGCAGCTGTACAAAACTCTGGTACGACCGCATTTGGAGTATTGCGTACAGTTCTGGTCACCGCATTATAGGGAGGACGTGGAGGCTTTGGAGCGGGTGCAGAGGAGATTTACCAGGAAGTTGCCTGGTATGGAGGGAAAATCTTATGAGGAAAGGCTGATGGACTTGAGGTTGTTTTCGTTGGAGAGAAGAAGGTTAAGAGGAGACTTAATAGAGGCATACAAAATGATCAGGGGGTTAGATAGGGTGGACAGTGAGAGCCTTCTCCCGCGGATGGAAATGGCTGGCACGAGGGGACATAGCTTTAAACTGAGGGGTAATAGATATAGGACAGAGGTCAGAGGTAGGTTCTTTACGCAAAGAGTGGTGAGGCCGTGGAATGCCCTACCTGCAACAGTAGTGAACTCGCCAACATTGAGGGCATTTAAAAGTTTATTGGATAAGCATATGGATGATAATGGCATAGTGTAGGTTAGATGGATTTATAATCATCTAGATAGGAATAATATGATCAGGGATAGTCAGCATGGCTTTGTGAAGGGTAGGTCATGCCTCACAAACCTTATAGAGTTCTTTGAGAAGGTGACTGAACAGGTAGACGAGGGTAGAGCAGTTGATGTGGTGTATATGGATTTCAGCAAAGCGTTTGATAAGGTTCCCCACGGTAGGCTATTGCAGAAAATACGGAGGCTGGGGATTGAGGGTGATTTAGAGATGTGGATCAGAAATTGGCTAGCTGAAAGAAGACAGAGGGTGGTGGTTGATGGGAAATGTTCAGAATGGAGTTCTGTCACAAGTGGAGTACCACAAGGATCTGTTCTGGGGCCGTTGCTGTTTGTCATTTTTATCAATGACCTAGAGGAAGGCGCAGAAGGGTGGGTGAGTAAATTTGCAGACGATACTAAAGTCGGTGGTGTTGTCGATAGTGAGGAAGGAAGTAGCAGGTTACAGAGGGATATAGATAAGCTGCAGTGCTGGGCTGAGAGGTGGCAAATGGAGTTTAATGTAGAGAAGTGTGAGGTGATTCACTTTGGAAGGAAAAACAGGAATGTGGAATATGTGGCTAATGGAAAAGTTCTTGAAAGTGTGGGTGAGCAGAGGGATCTAGGTGTCCATGTACATAGATCCCTGAAAGTTGCCACCCAGGTTGATAGGGTGGTGAAGAAGGCCTATGGAGTGTTGGCCTTTATTGGTAGAGGGATTGAGTTCCGGAGTCAGGAGGTCATGTTGCAGCTGTACAGAACTCTGGTACGGCCGCATTTGGAGTATTGCGTACAGTTCTGGTCACCGCATTATAGGAAGGACGTGGAGGCTTTGGAACGGGTGCAGAGGAGATTTACCAGGATGTTGCCTGGAATGGAGGGAAAATCTTATGAGGAAAGGCTGATGGACTTGAGGTTGTTTTCGTTAGAGAGAAGAAGGTTAAGAGGAGACTTGATAGAGGCATACAAAATGATCAGAGGGTTAGATAGGGTGGACAGTGAGAGCCTTCTCCCGCGGATGGAAATGGCTAGCACGAGGGGACATAGCCTTAAACTGAGGGGTAATAGATATAGGACAGAGGTCAGGGGTAGGTTCTTTACGCAAAGAGTAGTGAGGCCGTGGAATGCCCTACCTGCTACAGTAGTGAACTCGCCAACATTAAGGGCATTTAAAAGTTTATTGGATAAACATATGGATGATAATGGTATAGTGTAGGTTAGATGGCTTTTGTTTCGGTGCAACACCGTGGGCCGAAGGGCCTGTACTGCGCTGTATTGTTCTATGTTCTATGTTCTATGTTCTATGGCTTTTGTTTCGGTGCAACATCGTGGGCCGAAGGGCCTGTACTGCGCTGTATCGTTCTATGTTCTAAGAGCTTCCTGATGCCACTAGGATCTTCCGTCATCTCTTGTACCATCTATCCTTCCCTTCTGAATATTATCCAGTGTTTTGGTGTGGAATTATTCTCATTGGAATTTAAATTATCTAAATTAATCTCCCAGAGCTAGAAGAGATTTTCTGTTCAGCTTCCCTTGGCCAAATTGATTCAGAAGCAAAGGAACTAACAACAGCTGGTTCCTTAAAATTTTGGTTGGTGTTCACCGCATTCAGTGTGATTAATTATGAAAGCTTATGCAAGTAGGCCGGCAGCACGCAGTGTGAAGAATATCCCTGATATGTAAATATTTTGGTACTGAAGGTCAGTGGTGAGAACCACAAATCCAACAAGCTTTTAACCTACCAAACTAGTTTCCTGTATTGAACAGCTGACTTCACCACCCCTATTTACAGTGCTTTACTTGACAATCTAATTTTATTGGCAGGGTGGTAAAATAGTTTGAGCAATATTACTGCTTCCAGAGATACCAAAACCCACCTGAAACTGTAATATTCATCTGGACTTCGAGAGGTCTCCGCATCCCAGAGGAACAGGTACCATCTATTTTAGATAGATTGAACTATCAGTCTGCCAGAATCGTAGAATTTACAGTGCAGAAGGAGGCCATTCGGCCCATCGAGTCTGCACCAACCCTTGGAAAGAGCATCCTACTTAAGCCCACACCTCCATCCCATCCCCATAACCCAGTAACCCCACCTATATTTGGACAGTAAGGACAATTTAGCATAGCCAGTCCATCTAATCTACACATCTTTGGACTGTAGGAGGAAACCGGAACACTGAGGAAACTCACGCTGACACGGGAAGAAAGTGCAAACTCCACACAGTCACCCGAGGCGGTGATTGAACCCGGGTCCCTGGAGCTGTGTGGCAGCAGTGTTTTTTTTTTAAATAATATTTTATTGAAAATTTTTGGTCAACCAACACAGTACATTGTGCATCCTTTACACAACATTGTAACAATACAGATAATAATGACCTTTTTAAAATTTAAACAAAAACAACAACAAATAAATAAATATTAAATAACAAAAAATAAAAACTAGCCCTAATTGGCAACTGCCTTGTCTCAGGCCACCCCCCCCCCCATCCCCCCCCATCCCTCCCCCCCCCCCCCCCCCCCCCCCCCAAGTCCTGGGCCGCTGCTGCTGCCTTCTTTGTTCTCCCCTATCTATCTTTCCGCAAGATATTCGACGAACGGTTGCCACCGCCTAGTAAACCCTTGAGCCGACCCCCTTAGGACGAACTTAATCCGCTCTAACTTTATGAACCCCGCCATATCATTTATCCAGGTCTCCACCCCCGGGGGCTTGGCTTCTTTCCACATTAGCAATATTCTGCGCCGGGCTACTAGGGACGCAAAGGCCAAAACATCGGCCTCTTTCGCCTCCTGCACTCCCGGCTCTTGTGCAACCCCAAATATAGCCAACCCCCAGCTTGGTTCGACCCGGACTCCTACTACTTTCGAAAGCACCTTTGTCACCCCCATCCAAAACCCCTGTAGTGCCGGGCATGACCAAAACATATGGGTATGATTCGCTGGGCTTCTCGAGCACCTCGCACACCTATCCTCCACCCCAAAAAATTTACTGAGCCGTGTTCCAGTCATATGTGCCCTGTGTAATACCTTCAACTGAATCAGGCTTAGCCTGGCGCACGAGGACGACGAGTTTACCCTGTTTAGGGCATCTGCCCACATCCCCTCCTCAATCTCCTCCCCTAGCTCTTCTTCCCATTTCCCTTTTAGTTCGTCCATCATAGTCTCCCCTTCGTCTCTCATTTCCCTATATATATCCGACACCTTACCGTCCCCCACCCATTTCTTTGAGATGACTCTGTCCTGCACCTCTTGTGTCGGGAGCTGCGGGAATTCCCTCACCTGTTGCCTCGCAAAAGCCCTCAATTGCATGTACCTGAATGCATTCCCTTGGGGCAACCCATATTTCTCGGTCAGCGCTCCCAGACTCGCAAACTTCCCATCCACAAATAGATCTTTCAATTGCGTTATACCTGCTCTTTGCCACATTCCATATCCCCCATCCATTCCCCCCGGGGCAAACCTATGGTTCTTTCTTATCGGGGACCCCCCCAGTGCTCCGGTCTTTCCCCTATGTCGTCTCCACTGTCCCCAAATCTTCAGTGTAGCTACCACCACCGGACTCGTGGTATAGTTCCTTGGTGAGAACGGCAATGGGGCTGTCACCATAGCCTGCAGGCTGGTCCCCCTACAGGACGCCCTCTCTAATCTCTTCCACGCCGCTCCTTCCTCCTCTCCCATCCACTTACTCACCATTGAAATATTAGCGGCCCAATAATACTCACTTAGGCTCGGTAGTGCCAGCCCCACCCCTATCCCTACTACGCTGTAAGAATCCCTTCCTCACTCTCGGAGTCTTCCCGGCCCAAACAAAACCCATGATACTCTTTTCTATCCTTTTGAAAAAAGCCTTCGTGATCACCACCGGGAGACACTGAAACACAAAAAGGAATCTCGGGAGGACCACCATCTTAACCGCCTGCACCCTCCCTGCCATTGACAATGCTACCATATCCCATCTCTTGAAATCTTCCTCCATCTGTTCCACCAACCGCGTCAAATTTAGCCTGTGCAATGTGTCCCAATTCTTAGCTATCTGGATCCCCAGGTAACGAAAGTCTCTTGTTACCTTCCTCAACGGTAGGTCTTCTATTTCTCTACTCTGCTCCCCTGGATGCACCACAAACAGCTCACTCTTTCCCATGTTCAATTTATACCCTGAAAAATCCCCAAACTCCCCAAGTATCCGCATTATTTCTGGCATCCCCTCCGCTGGATCCGCCACATATAGTAGCAGATCATCCGCATATAAAGATACCCGGTGTTCTTCTCCTCCCCTAAGTATTCCCCTCCATCCCTTGGAACCTCTCAGCGCTATCGCCAGGGGCTCAATCGCCAGTGCAAACAGTAATGGGGACAGAGGACATCCCTGCCTTGTCCCCCTATGGAGCCGAAAATATGCCGATCCCCGTCCATTCGTGACCACACTCGCCACTGGGGCCCTATACAACAGCTGCACCCATCTAACATACCCCTCTCCGAACCCAAATCTCCTCAACACCTCCCACAGATAATCCCACTCCACTCTATCAAATGCTTTCTCGGCATCCATCGCCACTACTATCTCCGTTTCACCCTCTGGTGGGGCCATCATCATTACCCCTAACAACCTCCGTATGTTCGTGTTCAGCTGTCTCCCCTTCACAAACCCAGTTTGGTCCTCGTGGACCACCCCCGGGACACATTCCTCTATTCTCATTGCCATTACCTTGGCCAAGACCTTGGCATCTACATTGAGGAGGGAGATTGGTCTGTAGGACCCGCATTGTAGCGGATCCTTTTCCTTCTTTAAAAGAAGCGATATCGTTGCTTCTGACATAGTCGGGGGCAGTTGTCCCCTTTCCTTTGCCTCGTTGAAGGTCCTCGTCAGTAGCGGGGCGAGCAAGTCCAAATATTTTCTGTAAAATTCAACTGGGAATCCGTCCGGTCCCGGGGCCTTTCCCGTCTGCATGTTCCTAATTCCTTTCACCACTTCTTCTACCGTGATCTGTGCTCCCAATCCCATCCTTTCCTGCTCTTCCACCTTGGGAATTTCCAGCCGATCCAAAAACTCCATCATTCTCTCCCTCCCATCCGGGGGTTGAGCTTCATACAATTTTTTATAAAATGTCTTAAACACTTCATTCACTCTCTCCGCTCCCCGCTCCGTCTCTCCATCTTCGTCTCTCACCCCCCCTATTTCCCTCGCTGCTCCCCTTTTCCTCAATTGGTGTGCCAGCAATCTGCTCGCCTTCTCTCCATATTCATACTGTACACCCTGCGCCTTCCTCCATTGTGCCTCTGCAGTGCCTGTGGTCAGCAAGTCAAATTCCACATGCAGCCTTTGCCTTTCCCTATACAGTCCCTCCTCCGGTGCTTCCGCATACTGTCTGTCCACCCTCAAAAGTTCTTGCAACAACCGCTCCCCTTCCTTACTCTCCTGCTTCCCTTTATGTGTCCTTATTGATATCAGCTCCCCCCTAACCACCGCCTTCAACGCCTCCCAGACCACTCCCACCTGAACCTCCCCATTGTCATTGAGTTCCAAGTACTTTTCAATGCATCCCCTCACCCTTAAGCACACCCCCTCATCCGCCATTAGTCCCATGTCCATTCTCCAGGGTGGACGCCCTCTTGTTTCCTCCCCTATCTCCAAGTCTACCCAGTGTGGGGCATGATCCGAAATGGCTATAGCCGTATATTCCGTTCCCCTCACCCTCGGGATCAATGCCCTACCCAACACAAAAAAGTCTATGCGTGAATAGACTTTATGGACATAGGAGAAAAACGAGAACTCCTTACTCCTAGGTCTACTGAATCTCCACGGGTCCACCCCTCCCATCTGCTCCATAAAATCCTTAAGCACCTTGGCTGCTGCCGGCCTCCTACCAGTCCTGGACTTCGACCTATCCAGCCTTGGTTCCAACACCGTGTTAAAGTCTCCCCCAATTATCAGCTTTCCGGTCTCTAGGTCTGGGATGCGTCCTAGCATTCGCCTCATAAAATTGGCATCGTCCCAATTCGGGGCATACACGTTTACCAACACCACCATCTCTCCCTGTAATTTGCCACTCACCATCACGTATCTGCCCCCGTTATCCGCCACTATAGTCTTTGCCTCGAACATTACCCGCTTCCCCACTAATATAGCCACCCCCCTGTTTTTCGCATCCAGCCCCGAATGGAACACCTGCCCTACCCATCCTTTGCGCAACCTAACCTGATCTATCAGTTTCAGGTGCGTTTCCTGTAACATGACCACATCTGCTTTAAGTTTCTTAAGGTGTGCGAGTACTCGTGCCCTCTTTATCGGCCCGTTAAGCCCCCTCACGTTCCACGTGATCAGCCGAGTTGGGGGGCTTCCCACCCCCCCCCCCTTGCCGGTTAGCCATCATCTTTTTCCAGCTTCTCGCCCAGTTCCCACGCGGCTGTATTTCTCCCAGACGGTGCCCCCCCGCCCATCCTTTCCCGCACCCACTCCCCCCTTTCCCCAGCAGCAGCAACCCAGTAATTCCCCCCTCCCCCCCCCCCCCCGCTAGACCCCCCGCTAGCGTAATTACTCCCCCCATGTTGCTCCCAGAAGTCAGCAAACTCTGGCTGACCTCGGCTTCCCCCCGTGATCACGGCTCGCCCCGTGCGGCGCCCCCTCCTTCCTGCTTCTCTATTCCCGCCATAATTATCATAGCGCGGGAACCAAGCCCGCGCCTCTCCCTCGGCCCCGCCTCCCATGGCCAACGCCCCATCTCCTCTCCCTCACCACCTCCCCCCATCACCACCTGTGGGAGAAAGAAAAGTTACCATACCGCAGGATTAATCATACAATCCCTCTTCGCCCCCCCCCCCACTCGTCCCACCACTTTGTCCAAACGTTCATTTTCGTAGTCCAATCATTCCAATTTTTCTTCTACAATAAAAGTCCACGCTTCATCCGCCGTCTCAAAGTAGTGGTGCCTCCCTTGATATGTGACCCACAGTCTTGCCGGTTGCAGCATTCCAAACTTTATCTTTTTTTTGTGAAGTACCGCTTTGGCCCGATTAAAGCTCGCCCTCCTTCTCGCCACCTCCGCACTCCAATCTTGATAGACGCGGATCACCGCGTTCTCCCATTTACTACACCGAGTTTTCTTCGCCCATCTAAGGACCATTTCTCTATCCTTAAAACGGAGAAATCTCACCACTATGGCTCTGGGAGCTTCTCCTGCTCTCGATCCTCGCACCATAACTCGGTATGCTCCCTCCACCTCCAACGGACCCGTCGGGGCCTCCACTCCCATTAACGAGTGCAGCATCGTGCTCACATATGCCCCGACGTCCGCCCCCTCCACACCTTCAGGAAGGCCAAGAATCCTCAAGTTGTTCCTCCTTGCGTTATTTTCCAGTGCCTCCAACCTCTCCACAGATCGTTTCTGGTGTGCCTCCTGTATCTCCGACTTCACCACCAGGCCCTGTATGTCGTTTTCATTCTCTGCTGCTTTCGCCTTCACGACCCGAAGCTCCTGCTCCTGGGTCTTTTGTTCCTCTTTCAGCCCTTCAATCGCCTGTAATATCGGGGCCAACAACTCTTTCTTCATTTCCTTCCTCCACGCAGCGTTTCAAAAACTCTTGTTGTTCAGGGCCCCATATGAAACTGCCACCTTCCGACGCCATCTTGGTTTCTGCTTGCCTTCCTTGCCGTTGTTCCAAAGGATCCGCTGCAATCCGGCCACTTTCCTCTCCTTTTTCCATCCGTGTCCAGGGGGAACACCCTTCTGGTTTACCGCACGGTGTTTTCAGCCGTTAAAATTGCCGTTGGGGCTCCTATCAAGAGCCCAAAAGTCCGTTTCACAGGGAGCTGCCGAAACGTGCGACTCAGCTGGTCATCGCCGCACCCGGAAGTCGTGTGGCAGCAGTGTTAACCACTGTGTCACCGTACCACCCTACAGACTGACAGTGCAGCTTTCCACCTGTGTGGAACTTCCTCACCAATTGAGCTAGGAATGAGGAATAGTCACAAAGGTATGCCACACATAATATTGGCCCCCATTTGCTCTGGTTATATTACGTCTTCCAGACAAACAAAATGAGAAATTTTGCTCTGGCTTTGGTGGTGGTGTGAGTTACTGGAGGGCTAAGGTTAGATATCGGTGACTAAAACCATTTTGGTGTCTCCACCATGAGAGAGAGATGTTGAAAATACATAAACTGGTTAACATTCTACATCATTGGTTTGCATTTGCTTATCTCTGGCAATTGTATAATTAAATGGCCTGTAATCAGTCACCCGCAGAACAATCCATTAGGTGACAGCTAGTTCCCTTCCTTGAAATACATCAATTAATCTGCTGTCTTTAGGACAATCCAACAGCTCATATGGTCTTTTGTCTTTTAATCCAGTTGCCAATCAACAAGTCTGCAGTTTTCTATCAAATCTTTTTCATTTTCTTTTTACTTAAAAGACATATTCAGTGTGACCCTGTGCAGCTGAATTGAAATGAATGAAAATCGCTTATTGTCACAAGCAGGCTTCAAATGAAGTTTGTGAATGAACTGTGAAAAGCCCCCAGTCGCCACATTCCGGCGCCTGTTTGGGGAGGCTGGTACGGGAACCAGCGGGTACTGGTGTTGCCAACCACAACCGCACTGCTGCAGCTAAACAGTGAGGAGAGGCCAGCTGACCGTGACACAGGAAGACGGCACAATATTCCAAAGGAAACTTGCCACTGATTACTTTGTAGTAGGCAGCCCATTGGCAGAGGTCTGGTTGCAGACAGGCCACCTGTCCCCCTCATCTCCACCCATGCACAGATTGGAATAGGTGAGCAGTCCAAAGCTGTGCAGGTGAGGTGGATTGACCATACTAAATTGCCCCTAAGTGTCCAAAAGGTTAGGTGTGGTTACGGGGATAGGGTGGGGTATTGGGCCCAGGTCGGGTGCTCTTTCAGAGGGACTGTTTAGCACCGGGCTAAATCGCTGGCTTTGAAAGCAGACCAAGGCAGGCCAGCAGCATGGTTCAATTCCCGTAACAGCCTCCCCGAACAGGCGCCGGAATGTGGTGACGAGGGGCTTTTCACAGTAGCTTCATTTGAAGCCTACTTGTGACAATAAGCGATTTTCATTTCATTTCATTTCAGTGCAGACTCAATGGGCCAAATGACCTCCTTCTGCACTGTAGGGATTCTTCAATTTTATGAACAGGAACAGGGGCTGGTGAGGAGAGAGTTCCTTCATTACAAATATGCGCTCTCTCTCTCTCTCACACACACTGCATCAATTTTGTTAATTTTGCAGGTTTTATTTTCTCTTCTCCAATTCCTATCGCACTCCCTAGTTGAGGAAAGTTTGCATGATTTATTCCGAGAATTTATCTTGTTGAGCCACTCCCGGAGGGATGCTTGAGAATGTGCTGGGGTGATTCACCTTAATTTGCTTAAAGTTTGTTTTGTTCTCGTATTGTCTTAATAAGAAGACAATATGGGCAGCATGGTAGCACAGTGGTTAGCTTCACAGCTCCAGGGTCCCAGGTTCGATTCCCGGCTTGGGTCACTGTCTGTGCGGAGTCTGCATGTTTTCCCTTTGTCTGCATGGGTTTGCTCTGGTTTCCTCCCGCAGTCCAAAGATGTACAGGTTATGTGGATTGGCCATGATAAATTGCCCTTAGTGTCCAAAAAGGTTAGGTGGGGTTATGGGGATAGGGTGGAGGCGTGGACTTAAGTAGGGTGCTCTTTCAAGGACCAGTGCAGACTCAATGGGCCGAATGGCCTCCTCTTGCACTGTAAATTCTATGTTAATCTTTATCAGTGTCACAAGTAGACTTACATTAACACTGCAATGAAGCTACTGTGAAAAGCCCCTAGTCGCCACACTCTGGCGCCTGTTCGGGTACACGGGGAGAGTTCAGAATGTCCAATTCAGCTAACAAGCAGGTCATTTGGGACTTGAGAGGAAACCCACGCAAACATGGGGAGAACATGCAGACACTGCACAGACAGTGACCCAAGCCGGGAATCGAACCCGGGTCCCTGGTGCTGTGAAGCAACTGTGTTAACCACTGTGCTACCATGTTCCTCTCTCACTCACGGGAAGAATCTGAACTATGGTCAACTCCTTTTTCCATGCTTGGCTTATAATAAGCCTGTATTGTGTGGAAAGTTTGGATATAAACCCACATCCTAATTCATCCTGGTGCAGTGCATGCCATATTGTCCTGGCTGTCACGATATGTGGATATTGTAAAGCACATAAAGGTTACTGTAATGTTACTTTTCTAATCACTAGATGGTACTATAAAGCAACCATATAAATATCACATGCCTCCTTGACTTCTGGGCGTTAGATGGAGAGAGTGGAAGAGAGCAAGACAGAGTAGTTGTGAGATAGTTGAACGGATAGTATAGTTAATAGTGACTTCCGGGTGCGGCGATGACCAGCTGAGTCGCACGTTTCGGCAGCTCCCGGTGGAACGGACTTTTGGGCTCTTAATAAGAGCCCCAACGGCAATTTTAACGGCTAAAAGTACTGTGCGGTGAACCAGAAGGGAATCCCCCCTGGATACGGATGAAAAAAGGAGAGGAAGGTGGCCGGATTGCGGTGGATCCTTTAGAGCAGCGGCAAGGAAGGCAAGCAAAAACCAAGATGGCGTCGGAAGGTGGCAGTTTAATATGGGGCCCTGAACAACACGAGGTTTTGAAACGCTGCGTGGAAGAACTCAAAAAGGAAATGAAGAAGGGGCTGTTGGCCCCGATATTACAGGCGATCGAAGGGCTAAAGGAGGAGCAAAAGACCCAGGAGCGGGAGCTTCGGGTCGTGAAGGCAAAGGCTGCCGAGAATGAGGACGACATACAGGGCCTGGTGGTGAAGACGGAGATGCACGAGGCACACCATAAACGATGTGTGGAAAGGCTGGAGGTGCTGGAGAACAACGCGAGGAGGAACAACCTAAGGATTCTTGGTCTTCCTGAAGGTGCGGAGGGAGCGGACGTCGGGGCATATGTGAGCACGATGCTGCACTCGTTAATGGGAGCGGAGGCCCCGGCGGGTCCGCTGGAGGTGGAGGGAGCATACCGAGTGATGGCGCGAGGACCGAGAGCAGGAGAAATTCCTAGAGCCATAGTGGTGAGATTCCTCCGTTTTAAGGACAAAGAGATGGTCCTTAGATGGGCAAAGAAAACTCTGAGCAGTAAGTGGGAGAACGCGGTGATCCGCGTATACCAAGACTGGAGTGTGGAGGTGGCGAGAAGGAGGGCGAGCTTTAATCGGGCCAAGGCGGTGCTTCACAAAAAGAAGATAACATTCGGAATGCTGCAACCGGCAAGACTGTGGGTCACATATCAAGGGAGGCACCACTACTTTGAGACGGCGGATGAGGCATGGACTTTTATCGTGGAAGAAAAATTGGAATGAGCGGGTTATTTTTTTTAAAAAAGAACGTTTGAAACAAAGTGGTGGGGCGAGTATGGGGGGCGAAGAGGGGGGTAAAAAGGGGGGAAAGAGGAGTTTTATGTTATTAATCCTGCGATGTGGTAACTTTTCTCTCTTCCACAGGAGGTGGTGGGGGGAGGAAAGGAGGTGGAGGAGATGGGGCGTTGGCCATTGGGGGCGGGGCCAAGGCGGAAGCGCGGGCTCGGTTCCCGCGCTATGATAATCATGACGGGAATAGGGAAGCAGGAAGGAGGGGGCGTCGCACGGTGCGAGCCGAGGTCACGGGGGGAAGCCGAGGTCAGCCAGAGTTTGCTGACTTCTGGGAGCAACATGGGGGGTGTAACTACGCTAGTGGGGGATCTAGCGGGGGGGGTGGGAGGGGAGAATTATTGGGCTGCTGCTGCTGGGGAGAGGGGGGAGCTGGCATGGGGTGGGATGGGCGGGGGGGCACCGCCTGGGGGGGGACACAGCTGCGTGGGAACCGGGTGAGGAGCTGGAAAAAGGGGATGGCTAATCGACAAGGGGGGGGGGGGCGGTAAAAAAGCCCCCCAACCCGGCTGATCACGTGGAACGTGAGAGGGCTGAACGGGCCGATAAAGAGGGCACGGGTACTCGCACACCTTAAGAAACTTAAGGCAGACGTGGTTATGTTACAGGAAACGCACTTGAAACTGATAGACCAGGTGAGACTACGCAAAGGTTGGGTGGGGCAGGTGTTCCATTCGGGGCTAGATGCGAAAAACAGGGGGGTGGCTATATTAGTGGAGAAGCGGGTAATGTTTGAGGCAAAGACTATAGTGGCGGATAGCAGGGGCAGATACGTGATGGTGAGTGGCAAACTACAGGGGGAGACGGTGGTTTTGGTAAACGTATATGCCCCGAACTGGGATGATGCCAATTTTATGAGGCGTACGCTAGGACGCATCCCGGACCTAGAGGTGGGAAAGTTGGTAATGGGGGGAGATTTCAATACGGTGTTGGAACCAGGGCTGGACAGGTCGAGGTCCAGGACTGGAAGGAGGCCGGCAGCAGCCAAGGTGCTTAAAGATTTTATGGAGCAGATGGGAGGAGTAGACCCGTGGAGATTTAGCAGACCTAGGAGTAAGGAGTTCTCGTTTTTCTCCTATGTCCACAAAGTCTATTCGCGAATAGACTTTTTTGTTTTGGGCAGGGCGTTGATCCGAAGGTGAGGGGAACGGAGTATAATGCTATAGCCATTTCGGATCACGCTCCACATTGTTGGAGATAGGGGAGGAAACAGAAGGGCGGCCACCCTGGAGAATGGACATGGGACTAATGGCAGATGAGGGTGTGTGTCTAAGGGTGAGGGGGTGCATTGAAAAGTACTTGGAACTCAATGATAATGGGGAGGTCCAGGTGGGAGTGGTCTGGGAGGCGCTGAAGGCAGTGGTTAGAGGGGAGCTGATATAAATAAGGGCACATGAAGGAAAGCAGGAGAGTAGGGAACGGGAGCGGTTGCTGCAAGAACTTCTGAGGGTGGACAGGCAATATGCGGAGGCACCGGAGGAGGGACTGTACAGGGAAAGGCAAAGGCTACACGTAGAATTTGACTTGCTGACAACGGGTACTGCAGAGGCACAGTGGAGGAAGGCACAGGGTGTACAGTACGAATATGGGGAGAAGGCGAGCAGGTTGCTGGCCCACCAATTGAGGAAAAGGGGAGCAGCGAGGGAAATAGGGGGAGTGAGGGATGAGGAAGGAGAGATGGAGCGGGGAGCGGAGAGAGTGAATGGAGTGTTCAAGGCATTTTATAAAAAAATTATACGAAGCTCAACCCCCGGATGGGAGGGAGAGAATGATGGGCTTTCTGGACCGGCTGGAATTTCCCAAGGTGGAGGAGCAGGAAAGTGTGGGACTGGGAGCACGGATTGAAATAGAGGAAATAGTGAAAGGAATTAGGAGCATGCAGGCGGGGAAGGCTCCGGACCGGATGGATTCCCAGTTGAATTTTACAGCAAATATGTGGACTTGCTCGCCCCGCTACTGATGAGGACCTTTAATAAGGCAAAGGAAAGGGGACAGCTGCCCCCGACTATGTCTGAGGCAACGATATCGCTTCTCCTAAAGAAGGAAAAGGACCCGCTGCAATGCGGGTCCTATAGACCTGTTTCCCTCCTAAATGTAGACGCTAAGATTCTGGCCAGGTAATGGCAATGAGGATAGAGGATTGTGTCCCGAGGGTGGTCCATGAGGACCAAACTGGGTTTGTGAAGGGGAGACAGCTGAATACGAATATACGGAGGCTGCTAGGGGTAATGATGATGCCCCCACCAGAGGGGGAAGCGGAGATAGTGGTGGCGATGGATGCCGAGAAAGCATTTGATAGAGTGGAGTGGGATTATCTGTGGGAGGTGCTGAGGAGATTTGGTTTTGGAGATGAGTATGTTGATGGGTGCAGCTGTTGTATAGGGCCCCAGTGGCGAGTGTGGTCACTGATGGACGGGGATCTGCATACTTTCGGCTCCATAGAGGGACAAGGCAGGGATGCCCTCTGTCCCCATTATTGTTTGCACTGGCGATTGAGCCCCTGGCAATAGCATTGAGGGGTTCCAAGAAGTGGAGGGAGTACTTAGAGGAGGAGAAGAACACCGGGTATCACTGTATGCGGATGATTTGTTGTTATATGTAGCGGACCCGGCGGAGGAGATGCCAGAGATAATGCGGACACTTCGGGAGTTTGGAGAATTCTCAGGATATAAACTGAACATGGGGAAAAGTGAGTTGTTTGTGGTGCATCCAGGGGAGCAGAGTAGAGAAATAGAGGACTTTCCGCTGAGGAAGGTAACAAGGGACTTTCGTTACTTGGGGATCCAGATAGCCAAGAATTGGGGGTACATTGCATAGGTTAAATTTAACGCGATTGGTGGAACAAATGGAGGAGGACTTCAAGAGATGGGACATGGTATCCCTGTCACTGGCAGGGAGGGTGCAGGCGGTTAAAATGGTAGTCCTCCCGAGATTCCTCCTTGTGTTTCAGTGCCTCCCGGTGGTCATCACGAAGGCTTTTTTCAAAAGGATCGAAAAGAGTATCATGAGTTTTGTGTGGGCCGGGAAGACCCCGAGAGTGAGGAGGGATTCTTACAGCGTAGTAGGGATAGGGGGGGGCTGGCACTACCGAGCCTAAGTGAGTACTACTGGGCCGCCAATATCTCAATGGTAAGTAAGTGGATGGGAGAAGAGGAGGGAGCGGCGTGGAAGAGATTGGAGAGGGCGTCCTGTAGGGGGACTAGCCTACAAGCTATGGTGACGGCCCATTGCCGTTCTCACCGAAGAAATACACCACAAGACCGGTGGTGGTGGCGACTTTGAAAATTTGGGGACAGTGGAGACGGCATAGGGGAAAGACGGGAGCCTTGGTCGGGTCCCCGATAAGAAATAACCATAGGGTTTGCCCCGGGGAGAATGGATGGGGGATTTGGAATATGGCAAAGAGCAGGAGTAACGCAACTGAAAGATCTGTTTGTGGATGGGAAGTTCGCAAGTCTGGGAGCGCTGACCGAGAAATATGGGTTGCCCCAAGGGAATGCATTCCGGTATATGCAACTGAGGGCTTTTGCGAGGCAACAGGTGAGGGAATTCCCGCAGCTCCCGACACATGAGGTGCAGGAGGACAGAGTGATCTCAAAGACATGGGTGGGGGACGGTAAGGTGTCAGACATATATAGGGAAATGAGGGACGAGGGGGAGATTATGGTAGATGAGCTGAAAGGGAAATGGGAAGAAGAGCTGGGGGAGGAGATTGAGGAGGGGCTGTGGGCGGATGCCCTAAGTAGGGTAAACTCATCGTCCTCGTGTGCCAGGGCTAAGCCTGATTCAATTTAAGGTGTTATACAGGGCGCATATGACTGGAGCACGGCTCAGTAAATTTTTTGGGGTAGAGGATAGGTGTGCGAGATGCTCGAGAAGCCCAGCGAATCACACCCACATGTTTTGGTCATGTCCGTACTACAGGGGTTCTGGGTGGGGGTGACAAAGGTGCTTTCGAAAGTAGTGGGGGTCCGGGTCGAACCAAGCTGGGGGTTGGCTATATTTGGGGTTGCACAAGAGCCGGGAGTGCAGGAGGCGAGAGAGGCCGATGTTTTGGCCTTTGCGTCCCTAGTAGCCCGGCGCAGGATACTGTTGATGTGGAAGGGAAGCCAAGCCCCCGGGGTGGAGACCTGGATAAATGACATGGCAGGGTTTATAAAGCTGGAACGGATTAAGTTCGTCCTAAGGGGATCGGCTCAAGGGTTCACCAGGCGGTGGCAACCGTTCGTCGAATACCTCACAGAAAGATAGAGGGAATGGAAAAGAAGAAGGCAGCAGCAGCAGCCCAGTGGGGGGGGGGGGGGGGGGGGGGGGGGGGGGGGGGGGGGGGGAAGGAACCAGAAGGACTCTCAGGGTTGTTAATATATATGTATAATATGTATAGGTCGTTGCTATAATAATTGTATATTGGACTGTTAAATCATATTTTTGGAGAGTGTTTATCTGAGACAAGCAGTTGCCATTTAGTTTTCGTTTTTGTTATATATTATTTATTCTTTGTTTATAAAACAGGTCATTGTTATTTATACTGTTATAATATTGTGTAAAGGATACACAATGTACTGTGATGGTTGACCAAAAATTTTCAATAAAATATTTTTTTTTAAAGTATAGTTAATAGTGTAGATGTGTAGTGTAACCTTTACTTAACTAATTCCTTAGTAATATGTTCAAATCTAATTCAGTGTAGAGTAATAAATTAGCTTTGTTTATTAAACACAGTTTGTTCTTTATTAGTATTACAACCTTCGCCATCCTGAAGGAACTCAAACAAAGAACAGAACACTGACTTAATAGAGTGCCACTCAATTTTAGATCTCTTTTACCTGTTTCAGTAGACCCAGCTTAACTGATTTGGTTTCTCTTACGTAAGGTTATCATGGATAAGGGAATTTAATTTAAGATGTGGATCAGGAAGTGCCAGAATCTCATTGCCACATTTGAGTTATGTTACTAACAGATGAGATAATGATCCTTTCAAACACTTAGGCCCATCTTGCATTTTGTGGGCACATTTAGACTGACGATAACAGCAATGAGATTGGCAGCTGCTGTTGGTCTTTACACTATCTGTGTGGATCTTAAATTCTTTTGCTTAGGGGGTGAGAGCTATGTGCATGCATACAGAGCTCCTGTCACAGCTCATTGTTAAATGTTGCTACAGTGAGACATCCTTAAACATTGCAATTCAGGGCAGCACTGTGGCGCAGTGGTTAGCACTGCTGCCTCACGGCGCCGAGGTCCCAGGTTCGATCTCAGCTCTGGGTCACTGTCCGTGTAGAGTTTCCACATTCTCCCCGTATTTGCGTGTGTTTTGCCTCCACAACCCAAAGATGTACAGGGTAGGTGGATTGACCACGCTAAAATTGCCCTTCAATTGGGAAAATTAATTGGGTACTCCAAATTTATTTAAAAATAACATTGCAAATTCATTGCAGAGAGCTTTAAAAAATGTCCAGGAGGTTCAAGGGACCCGCCCACCATTTTGTGACTAATTTGACACTGCACTTCGAAATGCATCTGTCCTGGTCCACCCACGTCAACCCCGGACTCCGGCCAAGAAAGCACAACAGCGTCTATATTTCCTCTAAGGAAATTGGGCATGGCTACATTGACTCGACCAATTTTTACAGATGTAAAATCTTTTATTTTTAATAATAATCTTTATTGTTGTCACAAATAGGCTTACATTAACACTGCAATGAAGTTACTGTGAAAATCCCAAGTTGTCACACTCTGGCACCTGTTCGGTACACAGAGGGAGAATTCAGAATATCCAATTCACCTAACTTTCGGTATTTGTGGGAGGAAACCGGAGCGCCCGGAGGAAACCCACACAGACATGGGACAAACGTGCAGACTCCGCACAGATAGTGACCCAAGCGGAATCGAACCTGGGACCCTAGCGTGGTGAAGCAACAGTGCTAACCACTGTGCTACCGTGCCGCCCATAGATGCACCATAGAAAAGCATCCTATGTGGCTACATCACAGCCTGGTGTGGCATATGACAACTGCTCGGCCAAGACTAAGAAACTACAGAGAATCGTGAACACAGCCCAGTCCATCACGCGTACCCACCTCCCATCCATTGACTCTGTCTACACCTCCCGCTGCCTTGGGAAAGTGGGGCAGCATAATCAAAGACTCCTCCCACCTGGGTTATCCTCTCTTCCATCGGGCAAGAGATACAAAAGTCTGAGAACATGCACTAGCAGATTCAAAAACTTCTTTCCCGCTCTTAACAGACTCCTGAATAATCCTCTTATGGACTGAACTGATCTCTTCACACATCTCTACTGCGTAGTACTACACTCTGTATGCTTCACCCGATGCCTGTGTCTATGTATTTACATTGTGTATTTATGTAATTCCTGTGTTTTTTCATGTATGGACTGTACGCAGAACAATACTTTTCACTGTACCTCAGTACACATGACAGTAAATCAAATCAAACAAAATCAACATCTGTAGTGAGAAGAACCAGCATCCAAAACATAAAGTTGTCCTATTGAGGTTAGGTGGGGTTACTGGGTTATGTGGATAGTGTGGAGCGTGAGCTTAAGTAGGGTGCTCTTTCCAAGAGCTGGTGCAGACTCGATGAGCCGAATGGCCTCCTTCTGCACTGTAAAATTCTATGATGATTCTATTCTTCAGAGATGCTGACTGATCTGCTCTATGTTTGGCCATTTTCTGTCAGTATGAAGCTGCCCCTTCGACGGAGTCTAACACTGCATTTCTCTAAGATCAAGCAAAGCACTGGCTAATACTTAGAATATGCTGTTTCCTTTGCTAACAATATAGATGTGTGGGCAGGTTTGTAAACAAGAAATTTGCAGGTATTATCAAAGAAAATGCCTGCAGTTGGTTTAGTATAGATGTTGGAAATGAAAGAAATGAGCCAAATGACTGATTTGCAGCTAAAACTGAACTGAGCCCCTTGCTGGGTTACAGAAACTGTTTTTAACATTATAGACACCTGGAACTAGCAGGCAAAGTCTGCATTAAAAGAATCCTGATAGCAAGAACTCCCCAACATTACAATTCAAATCAGTTGGGATTTTTTTTGTTAATGCCAATGGAGTTATTACTAAATCCTGGATCTTGCATAAAGCTTGCCGAGACGATTGCTGTTATCTGCTAGTCATGGAATAAGAAGCCACATTGGAGTGAAAAATCACCAATGGAATATATAATGTAAAAGTGGATGCTGGTGGATGTTGGAAATGCTTAACAGCTCGGACATCATCTGTGAAGAGAGAAATCAGGTTATGTTTCAAGTCTGGCACCCTGCATCAAGTCTGGGAAATGCTCGAAATGTAAGTAAATGAAAGGGCGAGAAAGTGGAAAAAAGAACAAGGGGGAAAGCTAGGGTGGAAGACAAAATAAATTAAATGTCTAAAGGAAGTGAAAATATCAGAGTGGTGAATTGCTGCTCAAAGAATAAGCAAGCGAAAAATGAGAGTAAAACTGAAACCTGCAAAGGAAAGGGAAACAGATGAGGGGCAGAGTCTGAATTGTTGATCTCAGTGCTGAGTCCTGAAGGCTGTAAAGTGCCTAATCAAAAGATGAGGTGGTGCTGTTCGAGCTTGCGTTGAACTTCATTGGAAAACAGCAGGGCGTCAAGGACTGAGGGGTCAAGGTGAGAACAAGGTGGAGAATTAAAGTGACACAAAATCAGAAGCTGAAGAAAATAATCGCAGACTGAATGGGGCTGTACCACAAAGCAGTCACCTAATTAACACTTGGTTTGTCCAAAGTGGAGTGGACAACATTATGAGCGGCAAACACGCTATTCCTAAATTTAAAGAAATGCATGCATTCACTCAGGTGTGTTTGGGAACTTGGTCAGGATTAGGAGGGAGCAGGTAAAAGGCAAGTGCTGCATCTCCTGTCCTTTGCATGGAAATGTGTCATGAGAAGGGAAATGGTCCCTTCAGAATGCTGAAGAGGAGGGCAAGGGGAAGATGTGTTTGGTGGTAATGCCACGTAGGTGATGGCAGAGGATAACCTGTTGAATGCGGAGACTGGTAAGATGGTGCCGATCATGGTTTTGGGAGGGTGAGAGCAAAAGTGAGGGAAATAGGCCAGACAGAGTCAAGGGCCCCGTCAGCCATAGTTGGGGGGAATCCTCAATTGAGGAAAAAAGGAAGTCACATCAGAAGTGCTGGTATGGAGGTTGCATTGCATCATCAGAACAGATGTGACAGCAACTGGGAAAATGGAATAGAATCCTTAAAGGAAGCAGGATGTGATGAAGTGTAGTCAAGGTATCTGTGTGACTCTGGGCTTATAATGAATATTCATTGATGGTCTCCATTTCCGGGAGAGGCTGAGAAGTCAGAAGGGGAGGGTCCGAGATGAACTATGTGAAGGTGAGAGAAGGGGGGACATTGGAAGTAATGCTGATGAAAGTTTCCAGTTCAGGGCAAAAACAGGAAAAGGCATCAATGCAGTCATCTATGAACTGAAAGAAAGTGATGAGGGAGGAGACCTGATTAGCATTAGAATCAGGGAATGTTCCACATACCCCAGAAAAATACACCAGCATAACTAGGATCCATGCAGGTACCCGTAACGACACTTTTTATTTAGAGGAAGTGAATGGAGTTAAAAGAGAAGTTATTCAATGTGGGAACTAGTTCAAGCCAGGTGGAGGAGGGTGGTGATGGATGGGTACTGGTGGGGCCTTTGTCAGAGAAGAAGCAGCAAACTCTCAATGTCCTGTTGGACATATAATGATAGAGAGATTGGGCATCCTTGGTAAACAAGAGACAGTTAGGACCAGGAAATTAGAAATTGTCACAGTGCCTGAGAGCATCAGAAGAGTCACAGATGTAGGTAGGAAGAGACTGGGCAAGGGGAAGAAAAAACAGAGTTGAGAAGAAAGAAGTCAGTTCAGTGGGGCAGAAACTGCTGAAACAATAGGCCTATCAAGGCAGGTGGTTTGTGCATTTTGGAAAGGAGGTACATACTGTTCAAGAGTTGGAGGCTGTAAAAGGGAAGATCTCCAGAGGAAAGGAGATTGATGTTAAATTCGGAGGTGATGGCTTGATGTTCAGGTATGGGATCATGGTCCAGGGGGAGGTAAAGAGGAAGTGTTGGTGAGTAAGCAATTAGCCTCTGCAAAGTAGCGATTGCCACACAACAACACCACTCTCAAGATTAATAACATTAGGATGTTAACACCGCGGACTAGACCCCACATTCGTTAAGATATCAGTCACTTTTTTACAAATCTGTAAAACTGTGAGGAAAGGATACTTCACCACAGAAGTGATGACTCCGACCAACAGGCAACTTTTTATATTAAACAAACTTTAATTTAAACATAGAATTAACCACACTGACCTCAAATAATTGTAACTATTTTATAAGTTAAAAGGAAAAACTTCCTTACACCTTCACTGTAAATATTCCAACCAATCAGCACCAATACAGCTCAATTGCCACTTAGAAATAAATGTAAGACTAGGTTTCTTGCTTATCTGTGTGGAGACTTTTGGAGAGAGACCGTTTCAAGAACAACTTGTCACTGTCCGTGTGGAGTTTGCACATTCTCCCGTGTTTGCGTGGATTTCGCCTCCACAACCCAAAGATGTGCAGGGTACGTGGATTGGCCACACTAAATTGCCCCTTAATTGGCAAAAATGAATTGGACGCTATAAACTTATTTTTAAAAAGATACGTGATTTCTTATTTGCTGTCAGCACCTGGTTGATTTTGGCTGTGCTACGAGACACTTTAATAAATACGTATCTGGGTGTAGCTTATTCAAGAAGGCTCTTGTGTAATTGTTTTACGTGAAGATGTTTATGCCAACCAACTGCTGACAGCGATTTAGAAATGAGGATTAGATTTCAAAGAATTTATTTCTGTTAACAAAGTGGTCTCTTTAATCAACACCCTCAACCCCAACTTTCTCTGAAAGATGTCCATTACATTTTATGCAAAACTTAGCATTAAATCATCTTGGTCATAGGCTAAAGGGGGTTGGCCCCCATGAGTTTCAACATTTCTGAACGTCTACACCAAACAAACGAGCAATTAGCTGATTTCATATATACACCACTATATAAAGAATTCCGTATTACCCCATATATGCTATTCAGCGGCAAGTTCCAAACTCACGGGGGCCATGCCATCCCTCTTTACCCAAGTTCCATTGGTCTGACATTCCCATTCACGTTTATTTATGTTGACTATTTATTGCCTGGTACCTCAAATTCAAAATTTTTATTGTGCTTAAATTGCTCCATGGCCTCGCTCTTCTCTAAAACTGTAACTTGTTAAGACATCATCCCCTTCCATAATACTGCACCCCCTCCCTCCAACAAGATATCCTGTTAAATATAGCCTTCTATCCACCTATTGTTAGCAGAGACACCTGATCCTCTTCAAAACCCACCTCTTTAATCAAGCTGCGAGAAACTCCCTCAGTCCCCCCCACCTTTGGTTTGCTGCCTTTTTCCCCATGCCTCGATGAAATGCCTTGGACATTTATCTGTGTTTTTTTTTAAATAATATTTTATTGAAAATTTTTGGTCAACCAACACAGTACATTGTGCATCCTTTACACAACATTATAACAATACAGATAATAATGACCTTTTTTATTTAAACAAGAACAAAAGAAAACAACAACAAATAAATAAATATTAAATAACAAAAATAAAAAAAACTAGCCCTAATTGGCAACTGCCTTGTCTCAGGCCACACCCCCCCCCCCCCCCCCCACCCCCCACCCCCCAAGTTCTGGGCTGCTGCTGCTGCCTTCTTTGTTCTCCCCTATCTATCTTTCCGCAAGATATTCGACGAACGGTTGCCACCGCCTTGTAAACCCTTGAGCCGACCCCCTTAGGACGAACTTAATCCGCTCTAACTTTATGAACCCCGCCATATCATTTATCCAGGTCTCCACCCCCGGGGGCTTGGCTTCTTTCCACATTAGCAATATTCTGCGCCGGGCTACTAGGGACGCAAAGGCCAAAACATTGGCCTCTTTCGCCTCCTGCACTCCCGGCTCTTGTGCAACCCCAAATATAGCCAACCCCCAGCTTGGTTCGACCCGGACTCCTACTACTTTCGAAAGCACCTTTGTCACCCCCATCCAAAACCCCTGTAGTGCCGGGCATGACCAAAACATATGGGTATGATTCGCTGGCTTCTCGAGCACCTCGCACACCTATCCTCCACCCCAAAAAATTTACTGAGCCGTGTTCCAGTCATATGTGCCCTGTGTAATACCTTAAACTGAATCAGGCTTAGCCTGGCGCACCGAGGACGACGAGTTTACCCTGTTTAGGGCATCTGCCCACATCCCCTCCTCAATCTCCTCCCCTAGCTCTTCTTCCCATTTCCCTTTTAGTTCGTCCATCATAGTCTCCCCTTCGTCTCTCATTTCCTATATATATCCGACACCCTTACCGTCCCCCACCCAATTTCTTTGAGATGACTCTGTCCTGCACCTCTTGTGTCGGGAGCTGCGGGAATTCCCTCACCTGCTGCCTCGCAAAAGCCCTCAATTGCATGTACCTGAATGCATTCCCTTGGGGCAACCCATATTTCTCGGTCAGCGCTCCAGACTCGCAAACTTCCCATCCACAAATAGATCTTTCAATTGCGTTATACCTGCTCTTTGCCACATTCCATATCCCCCATCCATTCCCCCCGGGGCAAACCTATGGTTGTTTCTTATCGGGGACCCCCCCAGTGCTCCGGTCTTTCCCCTATGTCGTCTCCACTGTCCCCAAATCTTCAGTGTAGCTACCACCACCGGACTCGTGGTATAGTTCCTTGGTGAGAACGGCAATGGGGCTGTCACCATAGCCTGCAGGCTGGTCCCCCTACAGGACGCCCTCTCTAATCTCTTCCACGCCGCTCCTTCCTCCTCTCCCATCCACTTACTCACCATTGAAATATTAGCGGCCCAATAATACTCACTTAGGCTCGGTAATGCCAGCCCCCCCCTATCCCTACTACGCTGTAAGAATCCCTTCCTCACTCTCGGAGTCTTCCCGCCCAAACATAAACCCATAATACTCTTTTCTATCCTTTTGAAAAAAGCCTTCGTGATCACCACCGGGAGACACTGAACACGAAAAGGAATCTCGGGAGGACCACCATCTTTAACTGCCTGCACCCTCCCTGCCATTGACAATGCTACCATGTCCCATCTCTTGAAATATTCCTCCATCTGTTCCACCAACCGCGTCAAATTTAGCCTGTGCAATGTGCCCCAATTCTTAGCTATCTGGATCCCCAGGTAACGAAAGTCTCTTGTTACCTTCCTCAACGGTAGGTCTTCTATTTCTCTACTCTGCTCCCCTGGATGCACCACAAACAGCTCACTCTTTCCCATGTTCAATTTATACCCTGAAAAATCCCCAAACTCCCCAAGTATCCGCATTATTTCTGGCATCCCCTCCGCTGGATCCGCCACATATAGTAGCAGATCATCCGCATATAAAGATACCCGGTGTTCTTCTCCTCCCCTAAGTATTCCCCTCCATCCCTTGGAACCTCTCAGCGCTATCGCCAGGGGCTCAATCGCCAGTGCAAACAGTAATGGGGACAGAGGACATCCCTGCCTTGTCCCTCTGTGGAGCCGAAAATATGCCGATCCCCGTCCATTCGTGACCACACTCGCCACTGGGGCCCTATACAACAGCTGCACCCATCTAACATACCCCTCTCCGAACCCAAATCTCCTCAACACCTCCCACAGATAATCCCACTCCACTCTATCAAATGCTTTCTCGGCATCCATCGCCACTACTATCTCCGTTTCACCCTCTGGTGGGGCCATCATCATTACGCCTAACAACCTCCGTATGTTCGTGTTCAGCTGTCTCCCCTTCACAAACCCAGTTTGGTCCTCATGAACCACCCCCGGGACACATTCCTCTATTCTCATTGCCATTACCTTGGCCAAGACCTTGGCATCTACATTGAGGAGGGAGATTGGTCTGTAGGACCCGCATTGTAGCGGATCCTTTTCCTTCTTTAAAAGAAGCGATATCGTTGCTTCTGACATAGTCGGGGGCAGTTGTCCCCTTTCCTTTGCCTCGTTGAAGGTCCTCGTCAGTAGCGGGGCGAGCAAGTCCAAATATTTTCTGTAAAATTCAACTGGGAATCCGTCCGGTCCCGGGGCCTTTCCCGTCTGCATGTTCCTAATTCCTTTCACCACTTCTTCTACCGTGATCTGTGCTCACAATCCCATCCTTTCCTGCTCTTCCACCTTGGAATTTCCAGCCGATCCAAAAACTCCATCATTCTCTCCCTCCCATCCGGGGGTTGAGCTTCATACAATTTTTTATAAAATGTCTTGAACACTTCATTCACTCTCTCCGCTCCCCGCTCCGTCTCTCCATCTTCGTCTCTCACCCCCCCTATTTCCCTCGCTGCTCCCCTTTTCCTCAATTGGTGTGCCAGCAATCTGCTCGCCTTCTCTCCATATTCATACTGTACACCCTGCGCCTTCCTCCATTGTGCCTCTGCAGTGCCTGTGGTCAGCAAGTCAAATTCCACATGCAGCCTTTGCCTTTCCCTATACAGTCCCTCCTCCGGTGCTTCCGCATACTGTCTGTCCACCCTCAAAAGTTCTTGCAACAACCGCTCCCGTTCCTTACTCTCCTGCTTCCCTTTATGTGTCCTTATTGATATCAGCTCCCCCCTAACCACCGCCTTCAACGCCTCCCAGACCACTCCCACCTGAACCTCCCCATTGTCATTGAGTTCCAAGTACTTTTCAATGCATCCCCTCACCCTTAAGCACACCCCCTCATCCGCCATTAGTCCCATATCCATTCTCCAGGGTGGACGCCCTCTTGTTTCCTCCCCTATCTCCAAGTCTACCCAGTGTGGGGCATGATCCGAAATGGCTATAGCCGTATATTCCGTTCCCCTCACCCTCGGGATCAATGCCCTACCCAACACAAAAAAGTCTATGCGTGAATAGACTTTATGGACATAGGAGAAAAACGAGAACTCCTTACTCCTAGGTCTACTGAATCTCCACGGGTCCACCCCTCCCATCTGCTCCATAAAATCCTTAAGCACCTTGGCTGCTGCCGGCCTCCTACCAGTCCTGGACTTCGACCTATCCAGCCTTGGTTCCAACACCGTGTTAAAGTCTCCCCCCATTATCAGCTTTCCGGTCTCTAGGTCTGGGATGCGTCCTAGCATTCGCCTCATAAAATTGGCATCGTCCCAATTCGGGGCATACACGTTTACCAACACCACCATCTCTCCCTGTAATTTGCCACTCACCATCACGTATCTGCCCCCGTTATCCGCCACTATAGTCTTTGCCTCGAACATTACCCGCTTCCCCACTAATATAGCCACCCCCCTGTTTTTCGCATCCAGCCCCGAATGGAACACCTGCCCTACCCATCCTTTGCGCAACCTAACCTGATCTATCAGTTTCAGGTGCGTTTCCTGTAACATGACCACATCTGCTTTAAGTTTCTTAAGGTGTGCGAGTACTCGTGCCCTCTTTATCGGCCCGTTAAGCCCCCTCACGTTCCACGTGATCAGCCGAGTTGGGGGGCTTCCCACCCCCCCCCCTTGCCGGTTAGCCATCATCTTTTTCCAGCTTCTCGCCCAGTTCCCACGCGGCTGTATTTCTCCCAGACGGTGCCCCCCCGCCCATCCTTTCCCGCACCCACTCCCCCCTTTCCCCAGCAGCAGCAACCCAGTAATTCCCCCCTCTCCCCCCCCCCCCCCGCTAGACCCCCCGCTAGCGTAATTACTCCCCCCATGTTGCTCCCAGAAGTCAGCAAACTCTGGCTGACCTCGGCTTCCCCCCGTGATCACGGCTCGCCCCGTGCGGTGCCCCCTCCTTCCTGCTTCTCTATTCCCGCCATAATTATCATAGCGCGGGAACCAAGCCCGCGCCTCTCCCTCGGCCCCGCCTCCCATGGCCAACGCCCCATCTCCTCTCCCTCCCCACCTCTCCCCATCACCACCTGTGGGAGAAAGAAAAGTTACCATACCGCAGGATTGATCATACAATCCCTCTTCGCCCCCCCCCCCCCCCCCACTCGTCCCACCACTTTGTCCAAACGTTCATTTTCGTAGTCCAATCATTCCAATTTTTCTTCTACAATAAAAGTCCACGCTTCATCCGCCGTCTCAAAGTAGTGGTGCCTCCCTTGATATGTGACCCACAGTCTTGCCGGTTGCAGCATTCCAAACGTTATCTTTTTTTTGTGAAGTACCGCTTTGGCCCGATTAAAGCTCGCCCTCCTTCTCGCCACCTCCGCACTCCAATCTTGATAGACGCGGATCACCGCGTTCTCCCATTTACTACACCGAGTTTTCTTCGCCCATCTAAGGACCATTTCTCTATCCTTAAAACGGAGAAATCTCACCACTATGGCTCTGGGAGCTTCTCCTGCTCTCGGTCCTCGCACCATAACTCGGTATGCTCCCTCCACCTCCAACGGACCCGTCGGGGCCTCCACTCCCATTAACGAGTGCAGCATCGTGCTCACATATGCCCCGACGTCCGCCCCCTCCACACCTTCAGGAAGGCCAAGAATCCTCAAGTTGTTCCTCCTTGCGTTATTTTCCAGTGCCTCCAACCTCTCCACAGATCGTTTCTGGTGTGCCTCCTGTATCTCCGACTTCACCACCAGGCCCTGTATGTCGTTTTCATTCTCTGCTGCTTTCGCCTTCACGACCCGAAGCTCCTGCTCCTGGGTCTTTTGTTCCTCTTTCAGCCCTTCAAACGCCTGTAATATCGGGGCCAACAACTCTTTCTTCATTTCCTTTTTTATCTCCTCCACGCAGCGTTTCAAAAACTCTTGTTGTTCAGGGCCCCATATGAAACTGCCACCTTCCGACGCCATCTTGGTTTCTGCTTGCCTTCCTTGCCGTTGTTCCAAAGGATCCGCTGCAATCCGGCCACTTTCCTCTCCTTTTTCCATCCGTGTCCAGGGGGAACACCCTTCTGGTTTACCGCACGGTGTTTTCAGCCGTTAAAATTGCCGTTGGGGCTCCTATCAAGAGCCCAAAAGTCCGTTTCACAGGGAGCTGCCGAAACGTGCGACTCAGCTGGTCATCGCCGCACCCGGAAGTTCCATTTATCTGTGTTAAAGTTGCTATATAAATGCAAGTTGCTGTTATTGCAGTCTGAATAAGTTAGTTATGTAAACTCTTCCCATTTGGTGAAAAGTTCTTGAGCTGCGACTAGAACCAAGTCTGGTGGACTACCCTAAGAAAGTAGTACTTTCCCAAATAAATTATATAACCTGATAGAAACGTTATCCCACAAGTAGAAATGTTAGTTATTGCTGTATATAACATCCATTTCCAAATCCTAAATGCAGCTTTGCTATTCCTTGTGGATTGTACTGCTCATTATACAATGTGTACAATGTTCTTTGTTGCAAAATAAGCATTTAAAAACTATGAATAGACAATAACTTCATTTAAAGACTCCCCGGGATGTAAAAACAAAGAAAAGCTACACAGTATTTGCCAGCCGGGGCTTTCTAATAGGCTGTGTAGATTTCTATATTTGCATTTTAGAAGGAACCAGTTTAGTCATTGTCTAATAATAGTCATAAATTATACTCCGTGCATAACTGGATGTATGATTTAAAAACTAATTTTGCAATAGCATAGTCCATACCAATGCTTATCCCTTCCTTTGAATGAGACATTTAACTAAAGACATTTGATCCAGTGTTTAAAGTAGATGTTAGAGATTCCATGACGATATTTTTTTAAAAGTAGCGGCATTTCTCCCTCAGAAATATTATAAAGAATAGCTGGGTGACTCACCTATCGTGTGCACATTTGCCTATATAACTACAGTGTTCATCTTTTGTTTTAACCTCATTATCTTTGCACAATATAACGTCAGAATTTTGACATCTGATCCCATTGGTATTTATTGTTATCCTTTCACTTGCTTTTAATTGATGTATATATTTGCAGATGATTTTGCTTCACCGATTGTAGAACCAAGTCATAGGTAGAATCCAAGAGGGTGACATAAGGTAACCAGTAAACCGGAGAGTAACATGTCTGTAAAGAGTAACTATGTTGGTACAGGTGGTGTCACTTCACAGTTATAGAATATAGGCTGTTCAGCAGAACATGTGTAACAATATATGAGGAGAAATTGCTCTAACACATGTATTGGGATCGTGGTGTTAGTGACAAATGTTCTCCTGCCTATATCCGTCTTTATACTCTTCACTGTGACAATAAAAGTGCGTAATCTATGTTGTTGATAAAACAAAAAATGTTTGTAAGTAACACCTTATTACTGCAGTAATGTGATATTACTCCATTGACTTTCCACTGCTAATAACTCTATTTAGGTTTAGACTTCAAAACATGAATTATTTCTCTTATCCTGTATTAAAAAGACATTGATTAGCCAAACTAGTTAGTCAGAGAGAGCCAAACTGAAGAGTTCCGATTTCAGCTTGGACTCAAGAACGAGGCACTTGCTAGGATTAATTCTGATTAGTTAACTTGGACACTAGTTACTTATACACTTTTGAGATTTTTATATGTATTTTAACTTGTATTAATGTATAGTTCAACTACAATATAAATTCTGGCAAGATCACTGTACTAATGTTTCAACATTGAAATTTTGAAGATCACTCTTCACCTTCACCCATCCTCTGTTTTTGTAATATTCCCTATTTTAGTTACAGTAAGAAGCCTTACAACACCAGGTTAAAGTCCAACGGGTTTGTTTCAAATCACTAGCTTTCGGAGCACTGCTCCTTCCTCAGGAGAATGAAGAGGTAAGTTCCAGAAACAGATATATAGACAAAGTCAAAGATGCAAGACGATACTTTGAATGCAAGCATTTGCAGGTAATTTAACCTGGTGTTGTAAGACTTCTTACTGTGCTCACCCCAGTTCAACGCCGTTCTCCACATCATGGCTATTTTAGTTATTCATAGGTTACTTTTATTCCAGTTCAGTCCATTATTTTCAAAAGTTAATTGCACACTTGAGTGCAGCCAGCCATTTCCCTGCACTCATCTCCACTTCTCCCCAGTGTCCTCCGATATCTTTCCATGGTTTACCACATCAGCTTGGACTTTCCATGCAAGTCGTAAACACATCTTCAGATCGAAGCTTAAACATTCATTTTCCTGTCCTTATCCAAGCTAGGATAACCACAACCCACATCCTTGTTTTGCAAGGATATACATTTTAATTAATGGGTGTTTCTCTGGTTGGCAATCAGTAGCTAGTGATGTCCCTCAGGGATCAGTGTTGGGCCCACAATTGTTCACAATTTACATTGATTATTTGGAGTTGGGGACCAAGGGCAATGTGTCCAAGTTTGCAGACAACACCAAGATGAGTGGTAAAGCAAAAAGTGCAGAGGATACTGGAAGTCTGCAGAGGGATTTGGATAGGCTAAGTGAATGGGCTAGGGACTGGCAGATGGAATACAATGTTGACAAATGTGAGGTTATCCATTTTGGTAGGAATAACAGCAAAAGGGATTATTATTTAAATGATAAAATATTAAAACATGCTGCTGTGCAGAGAGGCCTGGGTGTGCTAGTGCAACAGTCGCAAAAAGTTGGTTTATAGGTGATTAAGAAGGCAAATGGAATTTTGTCCTTCATTGCTAGAGGGATGGAGTTTAAGACTAGGGAGATTATGCTGCAATTGTATAAGATGTTAGTGAGGCCACACCTGGAGTATTGTGTTCAGTTTTGGTCTCCTTACTTGAGAAAGGACGTACTGGCACTGGAGGGTGTGCAGAAGAGATTCACTAGGTTAATCCCAGAGCTGAAGGGGTTGGATTATGAGGAGAGGTTGAGTAGACTGGGACTGTACTCGTTGGAATTTAGAAGGATGAGGGGGGATCTTATAGAAACATATAAAATTATGAAGGGAATAGATAGGATAGATGCGGGCAGGTTGTTTCCACTGGCGGGTGAAAGCAGAACTAGGGGGCATAGCCTCAAAATAAGGAGAAGTAGATTTAGGACTGAGTTTAGGAGGAACTTCTTCACCCAAAGGGTTGTGAATCTATGGAATTCCTTGCCCAGTGAAGCAGTAGAGGCTCCTTTATTAAATGTTTCTAAGATAAAGATAGATAGTTTTTTGAAGAATAAAGGGATTAAGGGTTATGGTGTTCGGGCCGGAAAGTGGAGCTGTGGCCACAAAAGATCAGCCATGATCTCATTGAATGGTGGAGCGGGCTCGAGGGGCCAGATGGCCTACTCCAGCTCCTAGTTCTTATGTTCAGAAGCTTAATTGTAGTTTGTTTAGCACAGTAATTCACAATAAACATGTATGCATCACATATATGCAAAAACTCCACTAGGAGATCACCAGCTTGGCTGAGACTTGAAGATGGTACAACTAAATCAGATTTGACAATTTAGCATGCTATTATTGGAATAAACTTAGCACAAAAAATACCCAATGTGAACACAAAGAGCTGGGAGCAGGAGGAGGCAATTCAGCCCCTCGAGCCTGCTCATAATTCGGTACAATCGTGGCTGATCTCATCTCAACTCCATTTTCCTCCCCGTTCTCCAGAACCCTCCAACCCATTACGAAGTAAAAACCTGTCTATCTCCTCCCCAAATTTACTCATGTGCTTGCATCCACCACACTCTGAGGTAGTGAATTCCACAAATTCACGACCCTTTGAGGGAAATAATTTCTCCTCTTCTCGGTTTTAAATCTGCCACCCCTTTTCCTAAAACTATGATCTCTCATTCTAGATTGCCCCACAAGAGGAAACATCTGCTCGACGTCTACTTTGTCAATCCTCTTTATCATCTTGTATACCTCAATTAGATATCCTCTCATTCTTCTAAACGCAAGAGAGTATAGACCTAAACTGCTCATTCCCTTTTCATAGGACAAACCCCTCAGCTCTGGAACCAATAAATCAATAAACAAAGTTTGAAAAGGGACAAAAGCATCTTTGAATATCCCTATGGTGATTGTACATTCCCATAGGTCTTTGTTTTGCCTGTACTGTACTGCTATGAATTAAATTTGGAAAAAGCTTTGCCAGCTCATTGTAACCCATTGATTCTTGAATTCTGTTGTTCACATTAGTTTAAAAGATAAATGTCTCTGTTTCTGTTCAGTTCTGTAATATGGACAGTATTGTAGTCAAAGACGACTACCTATGTTCACCTCATTACACACAACTAAACTCCCTTGCTCTTGTGATACACTGGGTAGTGTCCCTGCCTCTGAGCTAGAAGCTTTGGGTTTGAGTCTCACCCCCAGGACTTGATGGCCAAGGAAGGTGTGTTGATAACACTGCCAAACAGGTTGAGTGTCAACCTGCCAATGGCTGGCATTAAGAACGGGAGTGACACCTGTTCAGCCCCGCTTGATGTGGAGTGGCACCCCTCAAGCTATGAACCCCTGGTGACAGACTGGCAACCTGTTCCAGGAATTACCAGCTATGGAAACAGACAAAAGTCTGCCTTAGTGCACCACCTAAGTGCGGGAAGAGAACTGGGAATGGAAACTCCCTTGCACCTCAGGATTACAAGATTTACTTGCCTGAATAAACCCAAAATTTAATTCTCTCTCTTACAGGTATCAGTAGTATGATGAGACTGAAAGCTGGGCAGACAAGATCCTTCCAGGCACCTGTAGACGTTCACGCTTCACAAGATGGTCAAATTTATCTATTTGGGAGTGATGCAGCAATATCTGATGAGTCGTCCGACGAAGATAAGGACAGCATTGAACTGCGGCCCAGATGTCGAGAGTGTCAGTGGTCCAGTGTTACTGCGGAAGAATCCAACAGTACAGTGTTTCTTATTCGAGAAGTTGTTGACGGTGACAACCTCAATACTTTTGCTTTGCAATATGGCTGTTCGGTAAGTGTAAATCAACAAACACTATTAAATCTGATTACATGGAACCAAGTTAATCTCCTTTTTATAGGTCAGTCGCAATGAAAGTGTTATATTCTTGGGTCAAATAACCTTTGCCGTCTAATGCCAGGCCTTCATTATTTACCTGTGTATGTTGCAATTCCTTCTGATCCTTTAAGTTCCTTTGTTCCATCCCCGCACTTTCCTAGATGTAACTGGGAGCAGGAATCACCAAGAGACCATGATGCAGGAAAATGGGTCATTGTTCTGGGGGTCCCATAGTGATAAACAGAAGTCCTGTTGCCACTTTGAGGAACAGCCAGCCCAAAATTCCTCTTTCCTATGGTTCTTCTCAGTTTACTTTAAATTTGGATATTATCTGTTTCAGAGATCTCCCCTGGAAGTGTTCATTGACTTTGTTACAGCAGTGACTGCAAAATGCTTAATTGGTTGCAAAATGCTTTGGACATCCTCCGGTAGTGTTAGGTGCTAAATAAATGCAAGCTGTTTCCCCTTGATGCTTTTAAACATATTTAGTTTATAATCTTCTCACAGACACAGCTTGTACTATACAAGCCGCCTTCAGCGTGGAAGGGAGGTCCTGCTGTGCGCTTTACCACTCCTGTTGCTACTGGTGTGAGAAGTGTGCTGATGTACTTGTGGAGTAATCAGGAAGCGCTGTCAGAATTTCTTTTACTGCTGCCAAGATGACATTCTGTATTCAGATATTTGCATTTAGTTCACTGGCTGGGAGCTGATGCTTGTTGAGATGGTAATTATAAAGAGTTAAATAGTGGCTTACTGAAAATGTAATTTTTTGAAGATTAAAATATAATACAATTCGGTCAGAAAGAATGAGGCTAAAGCTTTTTATGTATGTGTATGATATATAATGCATGTGTGTGCATGGGAGGGGGATCTTTTTAGGTTCTGCCACATTGTCTTAAACTGATCAGTTTGAAAATGATAGGGTATCTAGTGTTTTAAACAAAACCTAGATATTGTGTTGTGTACCTTTTGTAGATTCTGCCAAAATGAGGTTTGGACCCAGGACTCTTAATTTTAAAATCAGGCACAGATTTTGTTTACAGATAGGATCAACTTGTATGCAATTACTTTTTCAGCCAGCGTTTCCTGCTGCGTGCATGCGGTATTTGCCCAAGAGCAAGGCCCACATTGTACCTTCCAGCAGAGCAGGAATCATAGGATCCCTACAGTGCAGACAGTGGCCATTCGGCCCATCGAGTCTGCACCGACGTTCTAAAAGAGCACACTATCTACGCCTACGCCTCATCCTATCTCAGTAACCCCAGCTAACGTTTTGGACACTAACGAGCAATTTTCTAGCATGGCCAATCCATTTAACCTGCACATCTTTGGACTGCGGGAGGAATCCGGAGCACCCGGAGGAAACCCACGCAGACACAGGGAAAATGTGTAAACTCTACACAACCACCCAAGGGCGGAATCGAACCTGGGTCCCTGCCGCTGTGAAGCAGCAATGCTAACCACTGTGCCGCCCGTGGTAAACATTGCTTCAAGCTTTCAATGTTTTTTGTAAAGAGTCCATCATTAAAATGTGGGCTCATCACTGGCTGTCAAACATGAAGACTGCTGAAAGTTGTAGTTTTAAAACATGCTTGCTGAATCTTATGGGTGGAATTGCAAACTTTTCTATTGTCTACCTAAATATTCAACAAAACACTTTTTGTGCACTTGAAATCTCCCTAGACTTTCTGCTGCTATCCTGGCCAGATTCCCAACCTCCACCCTCATAAACTAGCTTATCTGTAACTCTGCAATCTAGGCTCAGATGCCACCAAACAGTGAAAATACACAATTACTTATTTAAATCCGTTCTACTAGTACAGTGGGATATCCTGCCTGTGTTAGCTGGTTCTTGTTCTAGTTAACTTTAGTGTTCCACTTTATAAAGGAATTAAAGTAAGTTCCAAAGCAAAACAAAATTCTCCTATTTTAAAGGCTTAATCATACAGTAAATAGGATTTTCTTTTAACATTGCGCGGCACACTGGCTAGCACTGCTGCTTCACAGCGCCAAAGACCCAGGGTCAATTCCGACTCGGGTAACTGTCTGTGTGGAGTTTGCACATTCTCCCCGTCTTGGTGTGGATTTCCTCCAGGTGCTGAGATTTCCTCCCACAGTCCAAAGATGTGCAGGTTACGTGGACTGGCCATGCAAAAATTGCCCCTTAGTGTCCAGAGATGTATAGGTTGGATGGCGCAGGGAGGTTTCTGGGTGGGGTGCTCTTTCAGAGGTTCGTGCAGACACAATGGGGCCGAATGGCCTCCTTCTGCACTGTAGGACTTCTGCGAATATCCAAGCAAAGCTTCCAAGCTGAAAAAATTACCGTCCTAAAAACTTTCAATGAATCTAAAATCTTATGTTGAGAAATTGTAAGTAGGTTTCTGAAAATACTTCAATGGATTAAAACAAATGTTTGTTTGCATTAGGTCGCAGACCTCAAAAGAGTCAACCACCTCATTAGAGAGCAAGACTTCTTTGCCTTAAAAACAATCAAAATTCCTGTGAAAAAGCACAGTTTATTGACCGAAGCACATGAAGAGGCAAAACGGCGACGGGCTATTTCTGCAAATAGCAGAACCTCTGTAGCAGAGGGCTATGCTGCAGCCGACCAAGGAGTGGCCGAGAACAAGTTGAGTGAATATTTTGAGGAAATTGACAAGGATATTGAGAAAATCATTCAGTCTACAGATCAATGTAAAGATCGCTTAGAAGAAGTGGTTTATTGTCAAACCCCCAATGGATTTAACTCCGCCCCCTTGGCTCCAAAGGATGTTCACCATGGAGCTGACTGGGGTATTCGGTGGTGGAATGCTGTGGTAATCATGCTTTTAGTGGGGATTATTGTCCCAATATTTTATGTGGTGTACTTCAAAATTCAAGAGACCGACAATGCTGTGGACCCAACAGCTCTGCTGATGACTGGCACAGCAGTGAGGCCAAATGGCAGTATCTCAACTACAGTACAATCCAAAATTGAAGCACTTTCAAATGGGTGAAATGCATTCTTTTTTTTTTTCATCGTTGAAAACTGTACACAGTTACTGGCTGGAACATTTGAAGTCATTGGTTTTGGATCGGTACAGATAGCATGCCTGTACATGCAGGGATGTGTGTTCCATTGTTAGACCTTTACTGTGACACTGCAATTGCTTGTACAAGCCCAGTGTAAATCCTAATCTAAAGTTTGTATTTCTGTATCATTTCCTGATTGATCGCACCTCTTTGCAGTACCCCTCTGCAGGGCATTTATCTGCTCAAGATAATTTAGTAAAATCGTATTGGTAGAGCTTGCGACCAGATTTGTCATGAGTAGCCAAGTTATTTCTTATTTGGTTCCCTTAAGTTTCAATGCCTTCTGCTGAATCCAACACTTGTAAACCATGGACTAATCAAACAAAGTGCAATTGATAGTGACAACTGTGCCGTACTAGTACTCTTGAGAATTATTATAAAAGTATTTAACAGATGAGCACAGAATTAAAGTAATCTCACATATTTTATACTTTGGATCACAGTGCCAAATAATAGCAGCCCTCTAATTTTGTACCTACAATTTTCAGTGTTAAATCTTGAAATATTTTTAGTGTCATGAGCTGGGTTTCCAGTCGTTCTGGATTAAGAGCTGCATTGTGTTTGAAAATTGATGCTAACTGACGAGTATACAACTATTCCATTTTCATGAACCAGCATTACAGTCAAGTGCAGAAAGGTTGTTCATAATATTCACAACGCAGTGATCAGCTGGCATCAAGTTGAGCCTCTATTTTCTCATTCTGGCTATTGATTTTTGATTCAGGTTCATGATGTTTGGAGAAATGATGCACGTTTTCTGTTTTCCATTGATGAAATTTAAATTTGGATCATGTGGTTATGAACTGCAGAGATCCAAGCAGAAGTGGTTGCTAATCTGGTTTGTAATCTGCTGTTGCAAAATAAGTAAACTAATCATCTAATTTTCATTATTTCCAAAAAGGCTACAGGTAAAAATTGATGCCCGAGACAATTGACAGTAAGAATCTGAGCTTGAGAAAGGAAAATTGGCATTCAGGAAAATTCTACTTTCTGCAAATAACTTCATAGATCTGCATTTCATTTTCTTTGCTTTGTAGTTGAATGAATCCTTTTCTTCCTCCTACACCTGCACATTATTACAGTTAGAAATATTGCTTTTTCATTAAACATTAAAACAGTATTTTTACTTTTTGAGTTATTGAGGCAGCTGAGCGTACGTTACGTTCGATAATGTTTTGTCAGTTTTAAACCTTTAGCTGCTACCTTCTGCTGACACAGAAGCTTTCAGAATGGTACAGAGTTTTCCCAGGATGTTACTTGTGTGTATTAAATCACTAGGAACGTATTTATTTTGTGCTAAACTTCTGATTTTGTGGTGCCCATTTTGTTCACCGAATTGTCACATGTTAATTAAGCAAAGAAATGACAATAGTCCAAATGAATACAGGCTGATATCACTTGGCCTGAAGCATTTTCAGATCTGTTTATAGATCTGTAACCATAAACTGAGTTTTGCAACAAGAATGCAAGTCATTGTTTTACCTGTTCATACAGAGATCCCCCAGTGACTATCGTTCAGGTGGCTCAGAGAGGTGGCAATGAAATAGCACTTGCACTGAACATAATTTTAAAACCATTCTTTGGAACAAGATATTTTGCCAAAGGACCTATTCAGAGAGGTAGGCCGGGGTAGGCCAGGTGACAGTTGATCAATCGTCCTCCTGGCAATGGGAAGAGAACTGTCAGTGATCATACAGAGGTTATGGACTAATCTGAAATGGTCGATATAGGTGTAAATAGATTAATCAAATTCTTCCAGGGAATTGCCAAGCGTATAGGCAAAGAGAATGCAGATGGGGTTATACATTTTAACTTCAAGGAATTTTTAATAGAGTGCCACATTAGAAACCTTGTTGCAAAGTTTGAAATCTGTGATGGTCAGGGTAAAGTTTCAGCATACATAGACATGCAGGTCAGAAAGCAGAGAGTAAGAGTAAGTGGATTGACAAGCATGCCTCAGTGAATTCTGTTAGGACCCCCTCCACGTGCACACGAGTGTTGATCATGGGCACACCAACATTAGCAAATAATTCTGAATTCCTGAGCGGAAAAAGCTGCAAAGGCAAAATGTATGACCCAAGAGGCCATAAAGAAAATCTAATGATTATATAGTGCTTTTTAAAACATTAGGGCATTCCGAAGTACTTTGCAGCCAGTGCTTTAGAAATGTGGTCACTGTTGTAATGTAGGAAGCTGATTAAGGGAGCATTTGAAAAATTAAGTTAATGACCAATAAATGTGGAGCTTGGGAAAAGGGACATAATTGGAAATATACCTTCAATGAAGAAGCCAAGTGCAGGTTAACAAAGGCTTAAATGTGGGATTGGTACACATTTAGAAACACTAAAAAACAAACATGACAATAAGTGAGAAATTCTGGCATCTGTGAACAGGCACGCTGAATATAAATCCAAGGATATGGTGATGAATCTGTACAAACCTTAGTTGGATCACAATACGAATTTTGGGCATCTGATTATAGAAAAGATTATGGAGCTGTGGAAAGATTGCAATGAAGACTCACTTAGTTAGGGAAAACTAACCGGGATATTAAAAAAGCGCTCAAAATTATTTAACGGGTTCAGGGGGGTAAATACTGAAATGTTATTTTCAACAGTTGGTGAATCAGCAACAATAGGGACATAAATTTGGCATTAGTATTGGAAATATAAAAAGGGAGGTTGAAGGAAACGTAGTGGATTGTTAGACTGGAATGCAATGCCAATTGAAGTTAAACGAACTATGTTATTTAAAAGGGAGGCATTTGAAAGAAAATATTAAAGGATACACAAGAGGGACGTGAGATCAGAGTGCATAGCTTTGGTGTTGAACTGACACAAGAATGATGGGCTGATTGGCCTCTTGTGTTGAAATTTAGCTGGCTTTTACCTAATTCATTCAATTTTAGTTGGGGGCAGAAAATAGGCTCAGATTATCAAGGAAGAGGTTTTCAGCAACAAATGTTTATTGTTGATATTACATTGTTAAATCAATTCCCAAATAGTCTTATGGATAAAGTGTACCTTTTCATTTGAAAAAAATAAAATTTTAACATGCCTTTGTGGGTGCTGGGCATTCGATTTGTGTAGATTTTGTATTTTTCTTTCTAGTTTTTGGAACGATTGCTGATTGGGAACATCTATTTCACCCCCATCCCCCTCCAACTCCTCCTCAAAGCTTTCTCATCCATCCAAGTGAGACTGGCTCATTTAGTATTTATCAGGGATCATCATGGGTCATCCTACTTGTTGCGGTTCAGCTATAATGTAAAAATAGATATTTATATGATGTGTTCATCAAAACATCTTAAGAGTTTGCACAATTAGTAGATTTCTTTTTGTACTGCATCTTTTGTTTCTGCCCAAAAGATTAGCAACTCGTCTTGATTTTGATTTAGAGGCAGTGTAGCCACTTTAGCCACAGCAGTAACTGGACTAATGATATTTTTATACTGGCGGGAAGAGAAAGTCCGATCTACGCTTTTGAGGTGCATCTGCATCTCCCCAATTAGAATATAAAACATTGAAAATAGGAACAGGAGGTGTCCATTTAGCCTTTCGAGCATGCATTATGACCATGGCTGATCATCCAACTCAGTAACTGTGCCTGTTTTCCCACCATATCGTTGACCCCTTAAACCCCAAGAGCTATATCTAACTCCTTCTTGAAAACATACAGGGCAGGATTCTCCATCAGCTGACGGCAGAACCGGGAAACTCGATTGGGTGGAGATTCAGATTTGACGCCAAAGTTGTACCAGGCATTGGTTTCACGGCAAATCGCAATTCTCCGGTGCCTCGACAGCAGCATTAATGCATCCCAGAACGCACGTACAGTAAACGTTGTTGGCATATCATTAGCGGGCCTGACCCAGTCCTCCCCGAGGCCTAGGTGATTCTCCACCTCCAGTGGGGCGAATTCCCGTCAGCGCGGTTCACTTGTGCTCCAGCGCAACCAGTGCCATCTTGCTGGCTGGAGTGAGTGTGCATGGGGAGTGTAATGTGTATATGTGGCCGCAGCCTGTCAGCCTCGCCAGTGTCAATCATCCGGCCAATCCCGCGCTGTTTCTCATGGGAATTGATTGTGTTCCACGTGCTGCCGGTGCTAGCCGCTCCACGGTCGCTGAATCGGTCCAGGTGTAGCGCCAGTTTTGCTGTCATGCAACCCTGAGAACATTGAATCAGATGAGGCAGCGCTTCGGCCTGACCGAGATGTCCACCGTAGGTTTCCACCAGCCATGCTTGACTCCTCTTTTAAGAGGTGGACACAGGACGGGGGGTGGGGACATTGACGTTTGGGGACAGACCAGCAACGTCAGAGGAACTGATGGAGAGAATAGAACTACCGAATGGATAGGAACTCCGATATCTGCAAGTCAAATAATTCCTCTGCAAGGAGACTACAAGGACCTCAAGAGACACAATGTTGGAGGATTTACTGGATGCGGACAGTCTGGGAAAGGGGAACTGCAGGACATATACGCTTGACTTTTAGAAAGGTTCTCTCCCCCCACCTTGAAGAAACCAGGGAAAAATAGGAGGAAGAGCTGGGAATGGAAATAGGGTGGGGCTCTGGAGCGAAGCACCGAACAGGGCCAACTCCACCTCCTCCTGCGAATAGTTAAGCCTCAGGCAGCTCAGAGCACACCTGACAAGAACTTGAATGAACAGGTTCTTCCTGGAGGTGGTGGACAAATGTGAACAGTGCCAGTGAGGCCCTGACATCCACGCCCACATGTTCTGGGCCTGCCCCAGACTTGTTGGGTTTTGGACTGCCGTCTTCAACGCAATGTCTAAGGTGATGGGGTGAGGGTGGCGCCGTGCCCAAGAGTGGCAGTCTTCGGGATACCTGACCAGTCAGAACTACATATGGGGAAGAGGGCTCATGCCATTGCCTTTGCTTCCCTAATCGCCTGCCGGAGAATCTCCCATGGCTGGCGATCGGCACCACTCACAGCTGCAGACTGGCTGGCAGACCTATCGAAACTTCTCCACCCGGAAAAGATTAAGTTCACTGTCTGCGGGTCACAGGATGGCTTCCACAAAGCGTGGGGGCCAGTCACTAACTTGTTCCAAGACCTGTTTGAGGCGAACAATTGATAGCGTGGGGAATGCACTGGAGCCACCCGGACCACTGAACAGACAAGAGCGGGGTGGGGAAGAAGAGACCAGAGGAAACGACAAGAGGGAGATCAGAAAGTGGCCGACACGGAACAGAGGGCCCAACTCAAGACCACATGAAAGAACCCTCAAAGGCTGGCTGACAGCAGGATGGGAAGAGGAGAGAAGAAGTGGAGGGGAGGCCAAGCAATAGGGAGGGGGAAGGGAGAAGGAGGGCACTGCCCACAGATAAACACCGAGCAACCACCCAAGGTGAAGTAAAGGGCCAAGGAAAAGATCCTGAAACAGTGCAAGAAGGGAGAGAGGGGGGGCAATGCCAAGAAAGAACAACTTGTAAATTGTAACCGTTTAATCTATCTTTAACATATGTGCAGTTAAAAATGTAAAACTTTAATAAAAATATATGTTTTAAAAATTCCAGGTGTCTCACCAAGACCCTGCATAATTGCAACAAGACATGCCTACTCCTGTGTGCACACCCTCTTGCTATCAAGGCCAGCTGTTGTATCTGTTCATTTTAGATACTTCCACCAATTTATTTACTCAATAGTTTTACCCAGATGTCTATATTAATGAGAAGAAAAAGGACAACACAGGTTCTAAATAAAACAATTTTATTTTTCAACAATAAAGTTAACCCTTAATTAACCTCCCAAATATACCAGAGATACCCAAGATTTGTTTACTACCTGTACAAATGGCTTTGGTTAAACGGTAGATCCAATTCTTGGAGTCTGCCTGGTCCATCGTCACGAAGGTGAGTCTCGCTGGTCAGTTGTATGGATGACCAAGGTCATCTCCCAGGGAGAGTCTTCACTCCTGATGTGTCTTGGGCATCTATCTTTATCCCCCTCCCTTCATGCCTTTCTGCCAATGAGGTCTTGGGAAGGGGTCCCAACACCCAATGAATTGGGTGATGACCGCTTGACAGGATACTGGGGGCCCACCCCAGGTGTCCATCTCCAGTGGTGTGGTTTGCACGTACCTTGTTCCCATATAAGGTTAAGGCGGGAGCTCTGGGCGCCGAGAGTGGCTTGATCTGGGCTACCCATACCAAATCGGTGCATGTTAATAGGATCAATGATCTCCTGATGCGTGATTGACTGGGCAAGTCCAGACATGTTCTGGCAGTCTGTCTGTGGGGTGTGTATTTGACACTGGCCAGTCCGAATTCCCATCCTGCCTCTGGTTTGACTGCAGTTTGATTTAAAGTGCCCAATTCATTAAAATATCCAATTTAACCGGGCCTAAAACTAGGCCATGTCCGGTCACCACACACTATACCATTTGTCGCCTTTACTGCCTACTTTCAGTGACTGGTATACAAGGACATCCAGGTCAGATTATGCATTCCCCTCTCTATCTTCAGACATTCAGATAATCTGCCTTACTGTTTTTGTTACCAAAGTAGATAATCTCATTTATCCACATTATACTGCATCTGCCATACATTTGCCTATTCACAACTTGTCCAAATCACACTGAAGCATCTCTGCATTCTCCTCACAGCTCACCCTCCCAACCAGTTTTGTCATTTGCAAATTTGGAGTTGCATTTAGTTCCCTCATCTAAATCATTAATACATATTGTGACTAGCTGGGTACTACCATGCGGTACCCCACTAGTCACTGCCTGCTACCTCTTTATTCCTACTCTTTGTGACCTGTCTGCCAGCCGATTTTCTATCCATCTCGGTACACTGCCCCCAATTCCATGTGCTTTAATTCTACACGCTAATTTCTTATGTGGGACCTTGTCTTGTAAAAGTCCAAATAAACTGCATCCACTGGCTCCTCCTTGTCAACAATACTGGTTACATCCTCAAAGAATTTTAGAAGATTTTTGAAGCATGATTTCCCTTTCATAAATCCATGGTGACTATCCAATCCTGCCACTGCTTACCAAGTGCTCTGCTATTAAATCTTGCATGATGGATTCCAGTATTTTCCCCACCACCAACTTCAGGCAGACTGGTCTATAATTTTGTGTTTTCCCTCTTCCTCCCTTTTTAAATAGTGGGGTTACATTAGCTACCCTCCAAACTGTAGGAACGGTTCCAGAGTCTGTAGAATCTTGGAAGATGATCAACAATGCATCATATTTCTAGGGCCACTTCCTTAAGTACTCTGGGATGTAGATTATCAGGCCTTGGGTATTTTATCGGCCTTCAATCGCATCAATTTCCCCAACACCACTTCTCTACTAAAACTGGTTTCCTTCACTTAAACCCTTTGTCTCCGCAACATTTCTGGTATGCTATTTGTGTTCTCCTTTAAGAAGACGGAACTAAAGTAGTTGATCAGCCATTTCTTTGTTCCCATTATAAATTTCCCCAGTTTCAAAGGTCCGTGTCTAGCTGCAGTTCCCCACAGTGGTGGAACAGGAACCCTGGGCGCGATTCTCGTGAACGCCGTCGAGATTCATGACGGCGCGAAACGGCCCCTATCGCGAAACGGCGATTGTGCTGATCTGGCTGCTTCCGTGAATCGCGGGAGGGCGTCGGAACGGGGTCGCAGGAAAATTTGGTGACCCAGGCGATTCTCTGAAACGGCGCGGGAGCAGAGAATCGCGTCCCCTGGGTTTTCTGTTTCGTATTTGACCTCTGTTCTGCACAATTGGGCCCCATTTCTGGAGAGGTGGAGAACTGAGCGGCCTGTCGGGCACAACAGCTCGAGAAAGGCAGGATACCTGAAAGTAAAGCCAGTAAAAGCTTTTATGTCACCATCTATATCAGCAGGAAAGGATTGCACTGTCCTGGCTTACACCTTAATTGCAACCTGGAGCACTGTCATTCAAATGAATATTAAGACAAAAAATCCTGCTGGATACTGGAAATCAAATAAAAACAGAAAATGCTGGATGGGCCCAGGAAATCTGGCAGCATTTGTGGAGAGAGAGAAACTGAGTTTAACGTTTGGAATCTGTATGACTCCTCTTCAGAGCTTAAAATAAAAAGCCTCAAGACAATATTTGTTTACCTGTCAGTTGCCAAAATGCTTAATTGTTGCTGCTAATCTTACATTGAAAGGATAGTCGTGGGATATCTCATGGAGGAGAAGATTATTCTCTGTAACAACGTGTCACACCTGGAAGGCATATGTTTGCCTCGTTTTCCAATTGGGTGCAATGCCCATTCAAACGGGGGGCTTATGCCCACCTTGGATAATGAAACTGTGATTTAACAACGTGGGCGTTTGGGATCTCCGAGTGAAATCTCATTCGATATGGATAATGTTGCTGCAGCATTTAAAGCACTGGATGGAGCTTCTTAAAAAGCCAAACGCCAGTCACTATAGGTTTTTTTTGCTGCATCAAAGAAATTAATGTGAAAATAGTCCTATCCTGGTTTCTTTTGGATAGGGTCTTGGAAGATCTCTTCAGAGCCCAATGTCTCCCTCTTTCAAAACGGGACTCCCTCAATTCTGCAGCCTGTTACAGCAACACTTCCACAGCAGATTTGTATGGTAGGGGTGAATGGAGATCTCCGTCATGTCAGCATCCTGATAAAGAAGGGCTCTATCCAATTAATTTGTTTATATGTGCATGAACCCTTTGCCCTTTAAAAATATCTTCCATCCATGTTATTTTTCAGAACACCACTTAAAGGGAAGTTACCTAACACTGAACAGCCAATTGAGGTAAATCAAATAAGTTTTGGAAACAAAGTGAATAGAGCCCAAAGTATATGATAGAATTATAGAAAAGTTACAGCACACAAGCAGGCCATTCGGCCCATCGTGGCCATGATATATATATTTTTAGTTTTGCTCAGTTTTTAAAAACTGAAAGCTTTTAAAACCTGCCCAGCAGAAACAGCAGCATCCCATCCATATATTTGCCAGGTACCACGGTATGTACATTTGATGTGTAAATCGAGATCCTACAATGTGCACCGGAAACCAATTGCCATTTTAAGGACAGTACCATGTGGAGTGCATGCCTTGCTTTGTCTACAGTTTCAGATGGCCGTCCAATTAACAATAGACGAAGAAGGTAACCTTTCATTTATTTTCGTGATGTGGCGAGGAGCAGAGGTGCTCTTCCAGACCCGACAATAGAACCCCCCCCCCCCCCCCCCCCACCGGCTCTCCCTGTGGACCAATTTCAGGTCGTCCATTGTTATTGACAACACAGAGCCTCTGGACTGGGTTGCACATTTTCTGCTTGTAGCTTAGCAGTTCCGATGCTGACGAGCCCCAGACTCCCCTCCACCAATCCCGCTGGGCACTTCAGGAATCCACCTGATAATTATATTGGACTGCCATCCGGAACACATGGTGCGGCTGATGAGGCAAAGCCATTGACCAGGTATGGTGTTGCCAGCTGCTTTGGCAGAGGATTACCCTGCACTAATTAACACTATTCATGTTTGTTGGCACACTACTGTGGTGGCACTAGCACCGTGAGGTCACACTCCGCAATCTTTCAGCTCTGCCCAGCTTTTGTTCCTGCTTATCTCTCGACATTTTACATTTACAGACATTTTTCTTTTTAAGTTTGGAATTGAAATGTTTTAAACAGGAAACCGACGGCCAATGGAAGTTCCCTTTGTTGCACGCCTAGTCAGTATTTTTGTAAGTTAGCAATGTCTCTGTGATTATTTAAGCATTTGTTTTTGTAGTTTAAATAGTAGAGGTATAATTCCTGTTCTTTTAATGGCAGAAAGGTTGACAACTCATTGTTTTTCACTAAAATTAGTGGAGAGGAATTTCACCCCGAGTGAGTTTTATGGTGTGTGTTTTTGCGATACACTCCCAAGAAGCCTGTTTTAATTACACCTATTACCCGCCAGGATGTTTTTTTTTTACAAGAATTTTCTATGATGAAAATGGAACTGCTTGGCAATGCAGTGCTAACTGATGAAAATGGCTACAGAATGCTACAACTTTAATGAGTAAAAATCACAGATGGTTGTGAAGCAGTTTCTCTGGATGGTTCTACCTCCATCTGGTGGTGAGTTTTGACAAGAGAATCCAGTTAATGACTGGCACACATAGATCATAGAACCCTTGCAGTGCCAAAGGAGGCCATTCAGCCCATTGAGTCAGCACTGACCCTCCGAATGAGCACCGTACCTAGGCCCACTCCCCCCCCCCCCCCCCCCCCCCCCCCCCCCGCCCTATCACCGTAACCTGCACATCGTTGGGCATTAAAGGGCAATTTAGCATGGCTAATCCATCTAACCTGCACATCTTTAGACTGGGATGAAACCAGGGGACCTGGAGGAAACCAACGCCAACACTGTGAGACTGTGCAAACTCCACACAGGCAGTCACCCAAACCTGGGTCCCTGGTGCCGTGAGGCAACAGTGCTAACCACTGCCACATGTAATAGGCAAACTGATAATAGTTATTTTAATTTTTGACCATGAACTCTGATAAACTAGGGGAAATACGTTTTGTCGGAGTATAGGAATTAATAAATGACAAAAGAGCAAAGTCAGAGTTGTGTGCCCTTTGCCAACCTGTGGCCATGTGATGGTGAGAATGGTGTTGCTGATTAATCATGGCAATCAATCTCTATCAATTAGTCCACACGCACGCAGATATGAAGAGAAGAAAAAGCCAGAAGTAGAGAGCTTTTAAAAGCTTTTTTAATCGAGTGTTTATGCTTTAACTTATTCACATATTAGAAATGGTTGAAAATTACCATTCAGTCCATTTCATCCAGAACTGATCCACGTTTTGCCATGCCCCATCACAGCATCTATATTATCTGTTCAATAATTCAAGGGCTTTTAATCTTCATGTCCATTCCACATGGTAATCAGTCTTTGTCCATGGAAAGCTCTGAAATTTGGTCTAAACTTGCCTTTCCCCATTTTTTAATCCTATTTTCCTCATGTATTTATCCAGCTTCCTTTTAAATGCATTCACCTCGTGCAGTAGTGAATGCCACATGTTTAATGCTGTCTTAGCTAAATTCCTTATTGGATTTATTGACAACCAACTTATTATATATGACTCCCTAGTTTTGAAATCCCCTTTAAGTGACAATCTCTATCAACCCCCACCAAATCCCTTCATAATTTTGAAGACCTCTCTCTCGGTTTATCCTTTCCAAGAGAAACCAGCCCCACCTCAAATAGTCGACTTTAAGCAAAATGTTGCTTGAAGTCATTTACTTTGGAATCTGTTTCTTCGGCCTTTGTGGAAGAAGCCAGTTCTGAGAGTGCTGTTACCAATTTCTTCAATGTAGCTTTTTGTTCCTGATTACTGAGTTTTCCTCAGGTCATGTAGAGATTTTGAACCACTATTGACTATTGTGGGGAAGAGCTAGACTAAGCCTCCCATATGAAATAGGAGCACGAGTGTAGACCAGGCAGCCCATCGAGCCTGCTGTGCCATTCTATACAATCATGGCTGATCTTTGGCTTGAATTCCATTTTCCTCCCTGTCCCCATGTCCCTTAATTCCACAAGACCAAAAATCAGTCTATCCCAGCCTTAAATATATTCAACGATGGAACATTCACAACCCTCTGGAGTAGAGAATTTCAAAGATTCACAAACCTTTAAGTGAAGAAATTTCTCATCTCAATCCTAAATTATCAATCCCTTAATCCTGAGAGTGGGCCCAAATCCTTTAGGTTCCTTGACCCATGGAAACAATCTCTCAACATCTACCCTATCAAGCCCCTTTAGCATTTTGTCATTTTCAATTAGATAGTCTCTAGTTCTTCTAAACTCCAGAGAATACAAGCCCAATTTACTTGGCCTCTCATTATCCCTGGGACCAATCTAGTGAATCTTCACTGTACCGCCTCCAATGCAAGTAAAGAATATCCTTTCTTAAGTCTGGAGACCAAAACGGCACACGGTACTCCAGATGCATTTTCACCAAAACCCGAGCCATACTTCTTTATTCTTGTACTCCAATCTCCTTCCAATAAAAGCCAACATACCATTTCCCTTCTTAAGTACTTGCTGCACCTGCATGCTAACTTGCTGCTTTCCTTGTACATGTACATCCAAGTCTCTTTGATCAGCAACACTTACAAGTTTCTCATCTGTAAAAGAATATAAAAATATATATTTTTTATTCTTACGACCAACGTGAATAACTTCACACTTTGCTATATTATACTCCATCTTCCAGCTTTTTGCCCACTCACCATCTACATCACTTTGCAGCCTCTCTGTATCGTCCCCATAGCTTACCCTTCCACCTAGTTTGGTATCATCAGCAAATTTAGATACATTACTCTGTGTTCTCATCTGAGACAATATAGATTGTAAATTGCTGAGGCCCCAGCACTGATCTTTGCAGCACCATTCACTGCCTGTCAACTTGGAAAAAGCTCCATTTATGCACACTTTTCTATTGGCTAATCAATCCTCTATTCATGCTAATATATTATCCCCACTCCACGAGTCTTTATTTTGCCTAGAAATCTTTTGTGCCACACCTTACGTAATGCCTTTTGGAAATCCAGGAATACGACTGTCCATGCAATACGTTGATGTTACTTGCGAGGATATTCCAACTTGGGATACTGGTTCATGTGGGGGGGGGGGGGGGGGGGGGGGGTATAGTTGTATAGTTGTGCTTTTGCAAAGGTGATGAGTCAAGTGAAACCCCAGTAAGAATAGTCTAGTGGTTGTGTAACAATTATTCGACTATTCATTAAATTAAAGAAAAGACAGTTGACAGGACTACATTACTCTCAGGCAATTAAGTATATGAATCACCAAACACACACAGTTTATGTAGAACGTACCCCTAGTTCCAAAATACATCTACGATTCCTGAACTTCTTAAGACTTCCCTTTTTCCCCAAACAACATCCAAATTAAATATATCTATCAATTAAATCCAGTTCGAAATTACCCCACAATATAGGGTTGATGAAGAAGTCTGGAAAATGTCTTTTCCTGGTTCAGTGAAGATATTTAAACTCCCTTTACGTAGGTTTCTGCACTGCTGTGACTCTAAGGCTCCAGGTTGTTAGATGAAAACTGGCTTGTCTGCTTCTGAGGCTGCTGTATATCTACTGGCCTGCCTTGCTTCTGAGAGTGCTGGCAATTATACCTTTGTTCCCCTTTGCTTCTGTCTTCTATGTATTTTGCTGTCTGCCCCCTTCAAATTCCTTGACTCTAGAAATTAGCATGTGTATATGCCTCACTGATCACCCAATCATCTAGATAAGCTGTTTCTACTAAGAGGGGGTTCACACCTGAATCTATCTGCTAATCCCGTTACTGGGAAAGATGCATCCCATGCTTCATTTTGTAGGCTGGCTACTGCTGTCACTAGGCACATTTCTATCTGTTGTTGGGCATATTGCATCCTATTATGTCTTGTTAAATTTGTGTTACTTGGCAAATCCATGACAACGACATCTACTGATTCTCCTTTATCTATCCTACTAGTTTCTCCTTCAGCACCATGTCGGCAATTCGACAAATTGAGCTGAAGCCCTGCCCCCTAGTGCGAAGCAAAACAGATCGCTTTAAGTTTTTTTTTAAACTTAAAAGAAGTGTTGCTGCAAAGAGTTTTGAAAAAGATCACACAAAAAGCAGTGCTTTCAGGTTTAAAAAAAAAAAAATTGCCCCACGTGAACTGCAGCGAGGAGTCCCGAAGTGCAGGAAAACCTAAGAAGCTGAAGCACTGTGACAGTCTCCCAATATGCAGGAGTGGAGGAAAACCGTGACAGCACTCACTGCACTGATGGGCTTCATGCAAATAAAATGACAAGTTCTCAACCTTTTTAAAAAAAGAAAGAAGACTAGTTAACAAGTTTTAAAAACAAATGCCCCATTAAACCTCAGTGCAAGTGAAATAGATAAAAAACGGCGCATCACAAAAAACCAATGGAAAGAAAGATGGAGTCTCCAAACGGTCTGAAGAAAAATAAACTCCAGAGATTGCTGAAATGACTGACCTTCCTTCAAAAATTGAAGGTTTCAAAATTCAAAAATGAGCAACCAGGTTTGTGCCAAAAATGCTAAAGTGTGGGTAAAATGGAGGGAAATCTGACAGCTGAGTGAAAAAAGCGAGGGCCGCAGTCTTAAAGGCAATACCCTTAAAGAGGTAAGACATTTAAAGTGGCAATGCATTTAAAGCAGCAACCACAAGAAGGAACAAACCGCTATGAACATGAAAATTAGAGAAGACCCCAATAGAGGGCAACTCTCAAAAGCAAAAGACTATAAGCAATGAAAGGCAGCAGGAGGAGGGCAACAAAAGACCCCAAGAGGAGGGCAATAGGAGAATTTCAGAATGGAAAACAAATCAACTCTTCATCAGAAACCGACCTAAAGCCAAAAGGGCTTCGCTGAAGTTAAGACGAGCAGAAATGAAGGTTCATTTTTGAAAAGTATATGCTGAGTAAGAATAAGCTGGCGTCCCCTCGAATGAAATGCAGAAATTGAAGATTAGAGAATGCCGCCACCAGAGAATTCTGACCCATATTTGGAACTTTACTTAGTTAAAACCCACCAATAAAAGTGTTTATGTTTAAACACACAAGTTTCAAAATCTCACCAATGAACCATGACCACTGAGACCAGATACCTGGGGCAGGATTCTCCAATAGTGGGGCAATGTCCCCACGCCCGCGGACAAACGCGCGCGAATCACTCTGGATTTACCTGGAGTAAGTCCAGGGTGCAGAGGGCTAACAGGGCCCCAGAGTGCTCCTCGCAGCTCCAGCTGCCGATACGGGGCTCTGCACTTCCGGTCGAGGGTCAGCGCATGCAGACGGCGGCGGCCTGTGTCGGCCGCCCCCGCGCGACATGGCCGACCCACACCGCGGACCGGCACCAAGACGATAGGCCCCCCCCCCCCAGTTTGCTCGCACCCGTGGATCGGTGGCCCCCGATCGGTAGCTTGGCCGTCCTGGAGGCTCCCCCGGTGAATGATTTCCCCCCCCCCCCCCCACCAGGGCGGCCGCAGACTGAGCCCGCAGCCGCCACGCCGAGTGACCGCCAGGTGGAACCATGAGAGAACCACGCCGATGGGAACTCGGCCAGCTGCAATTGGAGAATCGCTGCGGGGGCCTCTTTCAATGGCCTCCGACCGGCGGCGCATCAACCGCGCGCGCACAATTGGCGGCGATTCTCCAGAGAATCACGGGTGCGGCGTCGGATCCGATCACCCGAGCGTGATTTTGGCGCGGAGGCTCGGAGAATCCTGCCCTTGTAGAGAGATGTGGAGGGATAGATCATTCGTAAACATGTGGACCACTTGTAGAGTAGAGAGACGCTCCAGACGTCCGTGTTGTCATTAAGAAACACGGACCACCATGCCGCCAAATAGCAAGGGAATATATTCTGAGAAAAGCCCTGTAATGGGCTTTGCAGGTTACATTACAATCTATATAATATATGGTGTATAATAACTTGCCTGTGGCATTGCCCATGGACAGTTCAGAAGTAAAGTTACTTTGTCGTAATAAGGTATAAGTCAACCTTTGAAACTGAGGAAAATCCCTCCAGCAACTGGGGTTAAATTAAAGTAAAAAAAGTGAACTGTCAACATGGGTGATAGCCATTTTAAAAAGTGTATTAAATAACTAACACCAGTGATCCAAATTAAATTAACGCGACACAGTTCATTGAATAAATTAATTGTACAAAGATAATTTTAATCACAATCAAAATATTTAAAAACTCGTCAATAGCATTGTCGATGGCGCCCATCTTAAACACCCGTGCATCTTTCATCTACTGGGTCCCCTATGCCTAGTTATAAGGGAGCAGTCAGGAAAACATGCATGTGTGGGGTGATAAATTGAGGCTGACTACTAACACAAGCATAGCATATCATGGCTGAAAAGATGAGTTGACTTGTACACAAGAGTATATGCAAAAACATGATTTTGTGGGTCGGAAAAATGAGGTTGCCTTGTACATTAGGTCGGTGTGATAAAGCCAGGAGAGTCCAACGAGCTTCTTAAAAGTCCTTTATTTCAGCAACAGCATCATACATACACAGGGCACGGTTCCCTTTCACCGGATCCTCATTCCTTTTTAGTTGGCTCTACAGCTGCCTGCCTTTTATGCTAGTGCTCGGTTAACTCAGTCCAATTGAACACAGGGAACAATCATCCCCAGGTGGATGAGTCCTGTGCAGGTTATTACAGTCGGCATATACACCACAATCTACGGTATATGGAAGACAGCGAACGACTTGTGAGAGATTTCCGAAACCTGCTCGACAGCGCAACCTAGTGGCCAAAGCCTGTGGGAGAGTAACATTAATTCTAAACACTGACATCATAATTTATGATGCAAAACCATCCTGGATTGTCCTAAAGATTGTCCAAGATTAATATTCTGGACGGAGCAACAAAGAGCGCAGGAAAAAAAATCATAGGGACATTTTAAAAGCGGGTATATTCTCATTTTCCTTTCACAGTAATAAACAAAAAGAAAAGAGTTCAGGATGAAGTAGCTGGCATGTGGAAAGAGATGGTGAACTCGCATTTGAAGAACTGCTCTCAGCCATGTCCAGTTAACAACAATCACAACATGAAAAGGTTAATGTGACTCAAGAGAGTGGGACACTTTTTAAAAAATTATCAAGACATTGACCATATTCTACAGCAAAACTGGCTTTAAAATTAAATCAGGATAGAGTCCAACACAGTTACTTGTCAGAGGGATTGCAATTAAAGCAGAGATATACAACGGAATTCTCCATTTGGGAGACTGAGTGCTGACACCGGGACTAAATCGCGAGTGTTCTACGTGGACAAAAGCGGTGCCGGTCCTGGAGCAATTGAGGTGCTGTTAATGGGCTAGCAACAGCACTATGTAAAACTCGCGATATTCCAACGCATGCCAGCCCTCAACCCAGCCAAGATGATGGCACTGGTTGCGCTGGAGCACACCCATCCCCCACCCAGTTGATGGATCGCTGGGGTCAGAGGGTACCGAGGGGGGTGGCCTGGGAGGAGCACCCTTGTGATCCCGTGCCGCTAAGTTCACAGTGGGCAGCCTGACAGCTGCCTTGCAGGATGTGGCGATGGTGGTCCGTGCCCGACCCCACAGCCCACCTCCTGGCCGCCCCCCACTACTTCCCCCAGCCCTGGCAGAGGGCCCCCTGGCCAGCGATACAACGGTCAACACACTCTAGCGATATTGGGCACTTTTCCTACCCATTCTCTTTCCCTCAGCAACCACAGCGCCTGTTTCCCGATTGTAAATAGCACAAGTGAACCTCGCCATCGGTAATTCTTCTTGGACGCAAAGCATCAAAGAAGGCCCAGAAAGTATTGGGTCAGGCCCGTTAGTGATATGCCACAGTGTTTAATGTACCTTTTGCATGCCGGCGTGCGACGTAAAATGCATTCACGCCGCTGTCGAGGGACTCGCATGGCATTCTGTTTGCTGCCCAGCGCAAACCTCAATTTTCAGCTGACGCCAAATTCTCCGCCCGATCGTATTTCACGATTCCAGCTTCGCTGGACAGTTAATCCAGTCCACAAAATTTGAAGTGGGACAAGGGGGGAATAATATTTAGCAAGAGTTACCCACAACATGTCTATGGGTAAAGGGAAAGTTGGAGAATCTTTTCATGCTTGATTTATTAATAATATGGTGAGCTGCAGCTTTCTATACGGTGTATGGCTACATTTAGTGCAATCTATCTGCTAAGTGCATTGGAAATTGCCTTTCATGCTGAAGGAAGAAATAGTCATATTTAACCTCTTGGCTATGCCTGTTTTGTTAATACTCGAGTGAAACAGAAAACTATCCCTCTTTTTAATAATTAGCTATAAAAATACTGGAGCTAGGATTAAAGACTGCTGACTGGACAAGGTACATGGGAGGTCATGACAGGAAATCTCCATTGTAAGCGCAACTGACAATCTTAAATTTATGGCTTTGCCCGAATTCGTCATTAGGATGGGTTACAGAGCAATAATCTGAGTATCTATGGTGACGCACATCAATGACGCCAATCAGTGTAACCAGCAAAGTAAAGATTTTCAAAGATCTTCCAGGCAATAAAGAGAGACCTTTGAACTGCACACAATTAAGTTGCATTCAATAAGCCAAAACTAATAAACTCAATCTGTCAAACATTTAACAATCCCTCAATAAATCATTTCAATTCCTGCAAAACATTTGCAGAGAACACCTTCTTTATTTCACCAGCAGGAGATTCCTCGCAATTTTCCAGACACACATTCCTTGCCTTTGGCTCTGCATCAAACATGGTCCAGATTTTCTTAAGATGCAATCAAAATGCACACATACTTGAACCTTTCTGCCAACACATGTCTGTTTTGTAGTTGAATTTCATTGCAGGCTTGAATTATGGAAAACTGTTTTTTTTAAAAACTGCCTCGATGTACAGGGAGAAAGTAGTCTTTCTTACTTCAGCAAAGCCGTATCGCCCTGTTGAACTTGAGATAGATCAAGCCAGCTATGCTGTTACTAAAATAAACAACATCAGGAATGTTCACTTTCTAATGGGGTAAACTCATTCCAAAGTAAATAGACTGAATGGGTTTAAATGTTTGCAAAGTCTTGAACGCAGCGAAGGAATGTGACCCACTTAGCAGCAGAAGACCATATTGCAGTGGAGGTTGCGGTGCAAACACACCAAGCAAGTGCAGCAAAGTGAGGCCTTCAGCACCTGGATGGGGGGGGCGAAGACCGTGGCATAGTGATGTTGTCACTGGTCTCAGGGGGACCGAGGTTCAAATCCCACCACATCAGATGTGGATCCCTCCATCAGATTGTGGAATTTGATTTAAAAATCTGGCATTTAAAGTCTAATGATGACCAAGAAACCCAGTGTCGTTAAAAACGCACATCGTCACTCAAGCCCTTTAGCGTCATCCTACATGTGACTCCAGACCCACGGCAATGTGGTTCATTTTTAACCACCCTCTGAAATGGCCAAGCAAGCCACTCGGTTGTATCAAAACGGAACGCTGAGGGTGTGGGTGAATGAACACTGCAGCGGTTCAAGAGGGCAGCTCACCGCCACCTTCTGAACGGCAATCAGTGATGGTCTGAGTTTTAAGGAGAGGCTGGATAGGCTGGGACCTTTTTCCCTGGAGTGTAGGTCTATAAAATAATGAGGAGCATAGATAAGGTAGATAGTATTTATCTTTTCCCAAAGGTAGAGGAGTCTAGAACTAGAGGGCATAGGTTTAAGGTGAGAGGGGAGAGATAGAAAAGAGACCAGAGGGGAAATTTCGTCACACAGAGGGTGGTGAGCATCTGGAACGGGCTGCCAGAGGCAGTGGTAGAGGTGGGTACAATTTTGTCCTTTAAAGAGCAGTTAGACAGTTACATGGGCAGGGTGGGTATAGAGGGATATGAGCCAAATGCATAGTGCTAGAAATTGGGCAGCATGGGCAAGCTGGGCTGAAGGGCCTTTTTCCATGCTGTAAACATCTATTACTCTATGATAATAAATGCTGGCCTAGCCAGTGACGCCCACATCCCACAAATGAATAATTAAAGCACGTATTAGAAAGATTGACAAAGTATGATTACTACTGAGTAAATGAAGTAATGTATCCGGGCAGTTGTCACATCCAGATTTGTTTGCTTTCTTGCAAACACATTTATTTTGCAAAAAGTACAATAGTTCAAAGTCCTGCTCTGCATCCACTGCCACCAGACATTGCCTGCATTCTGCATTGTAATGCTCTCAGATAACGAGGTATGTGGACATGTCAGCAATGCGATTGGCATCTAGACAGCTCCTGTAAACTGTGGACAGTGAGCATATTCCATATTTGCTATGATAGTGCAATATTATTTATAGCACATCCTAATTATGCCAGTGTCAAATGCTTTTACTCTCCTAAACACTTCAGAAAATACAGTGAAATTGCACAATCAATATTATTTGAGTGTTTACCTAAGTGACTTCAAACTGTTCACATTTCTGTGTTTCTCACAAAACGGAATCGATTACTGCCCCCTGGTTATGGAGATTCAGAAATACAATTTTAGGCTCCTTCCATTTCTTTTATGGAAGTTAGTTTGAAGATTTATTGCAGTAAAACTGACTTCAATACTTTTGCCCATATCCTTTCCCATTTTGGGCATTATGTTTTGTAAATTCATCTAAATTCAGTTAAATAAATGAAATCCTATTAGGCATGCTATATTACATCCAGATAGAACAGTATGATCGACCAGGAGTCTGTTTTATAAAATCCAACAGCATTTTCTTCATATTTTTCACTCACTTTCATTAAAGGTAAGTGCTATCTCCTTTCTTTCTTGTATAAATATGGATTTTCAGCTCGAGTATAGATTATAAATTCGTAGATGTTTTCAGTACAGAAGGAGGCCATTCTCTCTACTTGCACCAGCTTGGGATCCTGGAGGATGGCAGGTTGACCTATTCAAAACATTATGAGTAAGCTCTAGGCATTGCAAAGGAGCTCTTAAGAGATTCCTCCTCGGAGGGCTGTGCAGTATCTTTATGTTGGTCCTTGCATAATAAATAAATAATGCGTTTATATAATCTTATCACATTGCCGAGAACATTACAATATGTCTCTCATCCAGTGAATTACGTTTTGAAGTACAGTTACTCTGATTTATTTACCTCATATACAATAATCCATAGAATCCATACAGTGCAGAAGGATGCCAGTCAGCCCATCGGGTCTGCTCCGACCCCCTGAAAGAGATCCTACCTCGGCCCACTCCCCCCGCCCTAGTCCTGAAACCCCCTAACCCCACCTAACCTGCACATCTCTGGAGCAATTTTTAGCATGACCAATCCATCTAACCCGCACATCTGCGGGAGGAAACTGGAGCACCGAGGGGGAAACCTATGCAGACATGGGGAGGATGTGCAAACTCCACACAGAGAGTCAGTCACCCAAGGGCAGAATTGAACCCGGGTCCCTGGCGCTGTGAGGCTGTAGTACTAACCACAGTGATACCCATAATAAACAAATTCACCTCCTGTATATAGCACAGGGGAGCAACACTTGACTGTACTGCCTATCAGCTGATAATATGGGATTTGTGAGACATAAAAGTTCAGAAGAAAAATCTGCAGCGGGATTCCCCCCCCCCCCCCGGGCCGGTCGGAGAATCCCCAGGGGGCGGCGTGAATCCCGCCATGCTGCCAGCTTCCGTATCCTCCGGCGCCGGTTTTCAGGCGGGGGCGGGGATCACGCAACGCCTGTCGGGAGCCGTTGGCAGCGCCCCCCCCCCCCCCCCCCCCGGCAATTCTCCGGGCCCCGATGGGCCAAGCGGCCGTCGGTTTCTGGCCAGTCCCGCAGGCGTGAAATGGACATGGTCCCACACGGCGGGACATGGCCGCTGGGCCGGCTGGTGAGATCCTCGGGGTGGCATGAGGGGATCTGGCCCCGGGGGGGATGGGGAGGGGGGGCCCACAGTGGCCTGGCCCGTGATCGGGGTCCACGGATCTGCGGGCAGGCCTGTGCGGCGGGGGCACTCCTTCGTTCCGTGCCGGCCTCTGTAGGGCTCCGCCATGGCCAGCGCAGAGAAGACACCCCCTTGCGCAAGAAAACGCCGGCCGGTCTGCGCATACGCTGAACCACGCCGGCGGTTCTGCGCATGCACTATCTCGTGCCTTTGGTGCCAGTTGTTGCGGCGCCAACCTCTCCGCCGCCGGCCTAGCCCCCGTAAGTGCAAAGAATTCCGCAACTTCTGGTTGGCCCGACGCCGGAGTGGTTCGCGCCATTTTATTGCGCCGGCGTCGGACCATCGGGGGATTCGGGAGAATCCCGTCCAAATACTGAACAGTGGCAAAGTGCAAAGTTGAATTTTTCACACTGTATTTCCCACTAAGTACATCACCTCTTGGAAACAGTAACACACACTGCTGTAATTACTGCAGGAAGAAGTTAAAGTTCATGCATTTGATATTCAATATTTTTACTGGAAACGGTGGGCCAAAAGGTTTTCGGTGTCAATTTTTCTGTGAAAGTACAGACGTGGGAGGTGGGGGGTTGACCAACCCATAGTTCAGGCACATTGTGTCAAAAAACTGTCTTGTTCTCTGATGTCCATGGTGGATATTTCCTTGGCACATCAGGAGCAGTCACATTGGTAAATGTTGGAAACTGTAGTCTGTATTGGGACTTGTTGTTGAGCTAAAATCTGTTGTTGTGACTTGCTCTGAGCTGACTGACAGCCACATGGGCTCAGAGTCTGAAGTTGCTCAAAGAGCCCTGAGACTTTGGCATGTCTGACGTTACAGAAGTGTGATGAATGTAGAAATTGGTATACATATTGTATTTTATATCTGTTGCAGTAAGGATTTTAAATGCCTCGGTTAAGGTATATATTGGCAGTAATATTATTTTAAAAACCTAGGTTAAAGTACCCAGACTGTGTGTCTGCTAAAGCTGTAATTAAGAAGTTGTAAAAGATGAGATCATGATTCATTCTAACCATTTACATGTTTACATAGAGAGGGCTGATGAAACATTTTTATGATTGCTGGAGATTCCCTGGAGAACATATGGGATTCTCCGCCGGCAGGATTCTCCAGTTTGCTGGCGCTCAGGGGTTTCCCGACGGCCTGGGGCTGTCCCACAATGGGAAACCACATTGACCGGCCGGCGTAATGAGAATCCCGCCGGCGGGTCGGAGCAGAAATGTGGCGCGGCGGGGCGGAGAATCCAACCCATGATTTATGAGGGGTTGTATTTAGTCCTAGCTAAGCAGGTCATGTGATATTTTAGTGAGATGTAGATGATGTACTTAATGGGAGGAACCAGGTAAGTCTGTATTTTTGTGGTTTGCCATAAGATTTGAATCTGACGTGACAGAAGGATATTGAGTTGATCAGCAGTTTTGCCAAATGCTCTTAGCTTGAGAAGAAGTGTACTGAATCTGCTCTTGAAAGGGTTTCTCTCTCCAAAAGACTCTACAAAACTAATCAAGTATTCTGTTTGTTAACTTTATGTATAAGTGACATTTGAACTGTAGTGGGTTGCTTAATTGGAGTAGGTAGCAGGTACAGTACAGTACAGCACAGGAACAGGTCCTTTGGCCTTTCAATCCTGTGCCAGTCATGATGCCAGAACTAAAAAAAAAATCTTATGCCCTTACTCGGTCCATATCCCTCTATTTCCTCCCTATTCATGTACCCATCCAGATGACTCTTAAATGTTGCTAATGTTAGGCAGCACGGTGACGCAGTGGGCTAGCCCTGCTGCCTCACGCCGCCGAGGTCCCAGGTTCGATCCCGGCTCTGGGTCACTGTCCGTGTGGAGTTTGCACATTCTCCCCATTTTTGCGTGGGTTTCGCCCCCACAACCCAAAGATATGCAGGGTAGGTGGACTAGCCACGCTAAATTACCCCTTAATTGGAAAAAATGAATTGGGTACTCTAAATTTAAAAAAATATATATATTTTTTTAAATGTTGCTAATGTGCCTGCTTCCACCACATCCTCTGGCAGTGCGTTCCAGGCACCCACCTCTCTCTGCATGAAAAGCTTACATCTCCCTTAAACTTTCCCCTCTCACCTTGAATCTGTGTCCCCTTATAATTGACACTTCCACCCTTGGAAAAAGCCTCTGACTTTCCACCCTATGTCTCTCATAATTTTGGAGACCTCTATCAGGTCTCCCTTGCCTCCGTCTTTCCAGCGAAAACAATCCTCGTTTATTCAACTTCTCCTCATAGCCAACACCCTCGAGACCTCGACCTCTCTGTGTGTTAATGTTCCTAAATATTCTGCCATTAACAGTATAATACATACTTAGATTTGATCCTCCAAAATGCATCAACTCGCATTTGTCTGGATTAAACTCCATCTGCCATTTCTGTGCCCAAGTCTCCAATCAATCTATCTGTTGTATCCTCTGGCAATCCTCGGCACTATCAGCAACTCCGCCAATCTTCGTGTCATCCGCAAACTTACTAATCAGACCACCCTCTACACTGCAGCCGCGCAGTGTAGAGCTCCCAGCTCTAGCTGCCGATATGGCCCAAAGCATTGCTGGGTCTGTGGCCGCGCATCCTCTACAACATGGAGGTAAGGGTGAAGGGAGTAGAGTCTTTATTAAGAGCTGATGTATACCGAGGCCATTCAAGCTGCATTACTTTTCAATTACTGAGACCAGTACCTTACTGATAGAACTTTCATATGAATGAAACAAAAATACCTCATTAAATCACACATATTGCAGAGTTAAACCAATTTTTTGTACAAAATTTTGTATTAACCCAATTTAAACTTTAATCAGTGCAATATTTGAACCACCATTCAGAAGTATGCGTCACGGATATAGGTAGATTTAGAACTGAGATGAGGAGGAGCTGCTTCTCACAGAGGATGGTGGATTTGTGGAACTCGCTGCCCCATACTGAGGTGGAATCCGAGTCATTATATTAAATGGTTTCAAGAAGGAGATAGATATATTTCTGATTTTAAAAAATGTGTTAAAGGAATATGAGCAAAAGGTGGGGAGGTGGATTTGAGACCAGGAAGAGATCAGCCATGATCTGATTGAATGGCGGGGCAGGCTCGAAAGGCTGAATTGCCTACTTCTGCTACTAATTCCTATGTTCCAATTGTCAATCTATTAGGAACAATTTAAGATAAAGCTTGATTTTAACACTATTCTTTCACACGTTTTGACATTTTAAGATCCCTTCGAACAAATACACAAAAAGGATGAGAGCTCGCTAGATATTGGTTTATTTTGCATTTGATAGAAGCTTCAATACCACAACAAACCGCTCAGAGCAGCATCTTAGTTTCAATAATATACTCCATAAGTAGAGATATTTAAGCGATGCACCAACATAGGAATGATTTATGCTTCAATAATGACTCCTTCATTGCAATTCACAATTATTAATGTTCGATACCAATCCTGTGTTATGAAGTGAAAAGGTTCACCTCTTTCTCTCCCAGGATATTGCAAACAGGTGGTTTTAAGTTAAATGAGATCTTTTACAGGTTCATCTGGTTCCTTTATTCAAAGCTTCTGCACTCAGCGTAGCTTTTTTTTTAATGAATAACACCAATAGCTCTCTGCAATGCTTACTCAGCCAAGTGGAGTAAAGATCAAGCACACCCTCCAAGCTGCCCGTGGCACATCTGAAACCAACAGTCAACATCTTGAGTGAACAGACTCCTCTTTGTAGGTTCAGGGTAATAATGTTCATGTATTTAATCTACCGCTAACTTTTTTCAACCTCCTGAGGTTCTGATATCATCCTGTGTAAAGCAACAGCCTGTTCCAATGAGTGATTTGTAACCCACATGACATTGTAATCATGATACGGACCTGCTTTTCCATCAAATAATTCATTTTTCTTACCAGATGCACGACTTTGCTGAACAAAAAAATATTTTCGAACAAGGTTTTGAATCAACAATTGTGTCCATTTAACACTTCATTGGGTCTCAAGCACGTGTTTCGCATTTCCCCCAGAATGTTTGCGACAATTTCAATTCCACTCAGAAAGAGAAGCACAACCGCAGTGATTCTCAATCAGACCTCAAATGATACAAATGTAATTAATTTAGAGATTAAAAATATTTTATAAACTGAATGAAAACCCCTCGTCTGGTAGATTTGGAAAGTTCTGCCAAATGGCTGTGGAATATTAAAACCCAAATGGCCGCACAGGGGAACATTTGTTTCTCACTGCCATTCCAAAGGCCATACGGGTTCAAGTTTTTTTAAAAAAACAGCTTGTTAAAACCTCTGTGGAGAAAAGCAGGATCCATGAACAACAACCCGCCCATTTGATGAATGGTGCTGGTGCTGCTCCATGAAGTGAGTGTGGAAAGAAGGATGCTTGCTCCATGGGGTCCCTGCTCCAAACGACAGCAGTACAGGCTGCATGGCAGTAGATGGCGGTCAAGGTTAATACCGTGTGTAATACCTACAGGACGTGGAAAGAACATTAAGGAAGCTGTAGCATGGTGAACCTGTACACAGTACCTCATACCAGGCGGAGAGTGCAAGCATGCAGCCCACAAACTGTTGCCTCTAACATAATCCGCAGTTAATGCTGATCGATGCCCAGGCCTCAGACGTCCTTTCTTGTTGACCATATGTGCCATACCCCCTCAGGACATATACGCAAGCTGCAACTTACAATTGAAAGCCTTGGCATATTGACATTTAAGTCAGTGAATCGAAAAATACACTAGCTGATGTATGATCAATTATTGACATCGGCATCCAAAACTTGTATTGAGCACCCATATTATATGATTTATTGTTATGACTTTGCAAAAATGTATAAGTTCAGCAAATATATAATGAATGGGCAATAAACGTTATACTATACGAGTGTAGATGGAACATCATAACCTGTGAGAATCGAAGAACTGCCTTACGAGATGTTTTGATTATAAGTGGCCATAAATTGTACTTTGCAGTGGTGGTGACGTGAATCTATTTTCCAATGAGTTCAGCAACTTGGACAAAAGGGGACTTTTTTTACTCACAGAACAAGATCTCCTGGACCAATATTTGTGAAGAACTAATTGCAGGAATTGCAATTGCAGTCTTTATTCCATGTTAACGGCAAGCTCTTTGACGCTGGGTTGAAGTCAAGAAAAGTCAACTGAGATAATATATCATAGCCATTTCAGGGTTTTTTATAGCATTTATTTTATACATTGTGGACAGTATATTTGGCCACAATACGCAAGTCAATTAACATCTACTCTTAATTCAAAGTTATTTCATTGAAATGATCTGAAAATTAATAGTTCACGATTTCCGGTGGCGGCCATGAGTGAGTGGCCACAAATTTGGCAGCTCCCGCTCATAGTGGTTTTTTTGCGGCCTTTACGCAGTTTGTTACAGGAATTTTGTAAGAAAGAGGTGCAGAAGTGAGAGCAGAAGAGAGTGACCCCTAGGTCCAAAGGTGCCCGGAAAAAAACGAACCAGTGGATTGAGGCAAACGTGAAGCAGGCAACGCATGCAGAGATGGTGGATGTGCAGGGTATGGCCCTGCCAGCTCAGTGGTCGATGGACCAGTTGGTGAGCTTGCTGAATGAGAAGTTCACCCAACAGCGGAAGGAAAGTGTGGAGGACCTGGCCCAGGCAGTGGACTAGATCAAGGCAGTGGTTGACCGTGTGGAGACGAGACTGGCAGCCCATGGACAGGCGATGTAGGGGTTGGAGGAACTGGCGGGGGAGCAGGAGGAATAGTCCACCTCGATGGCAGCAGCGATTGGGCTGATGCGTGACCAGCAGAAGCGACTGATGGAAAAAGTGGAGGACCTGGAGAACCGTTCTCGGAGGCAGAACATCTGGATCGTGGGTCTGCCGGAGGGAATCAAAGGATTGGATGCAGATGCGTATGTTGGGAAGTTGCTGGAGAAGCTTCTTGGGGAAGGTGCGTTCGACCGGCCTTTGGAGGTGGATTGGGCCCACAGGGCACTGATGCGCAAGCCCGAGGGGGTCGAGCCTTCGAGGGCGATGGTGGTGCGATTGCATTGGTTCCTGGACAAGGAACGCATGAGGTGGGCTAGGCAGACGAGGCGATGCACCTGGGAGGACGTCGAGATTCGGGTGTACCAGGACCTGGGGCAGAGTTGGCGAAGAGGAGGGTGAGCTTTATTAAGATCAAGTCGGCCCTATACAAGAAGGCCATAAAGTTTGGACTACTGTACCCGGCCCGCCCATGGGTGACCTATGGGGGCCAGAAGTTGTACTTTGGCTCGGCAGAGGAGGCAGTGAACATTATTAAGAAGAATGGACTGGCAGGAGAAGGATGACCTTGAACTTTGATTGAGGACAGCTGAGCTATACTGCGATAAACTTTGGGTTTATGTTGTGTGGATTTCTTTCGTTTTTTTCTCTGTTTTTTGGCCCTGGTTGGGGTTTGGCTGGTATATTGTGTTTTGTTAAGGGAAGAGGAGTGGGCCTTTGTGTTCGGACCTTGGGAGGGATTGTTTGTTTGTTTTTACTTCTTGCCTTTGTTTTGACTGTTTGCACTAAGAATGGGGGTAGGGGAATCGTGGGGGGTAGGATGCTAGGTGCCATGGGCAAGGGCTGCCAGGCTAGCTGGGCGAGCTAGTTCATGGAAGCAAAGTGGGGGGCGAGCTGAAGCTCCAAGTGAGTGGGGGGGGGGGGGGGGGGGGTTTGGGAGGGGGAGTGGGAGTGAGGGGGAATTACACTGCACCGGGGGGGGAAAACTTTCGAAGTGGAGGAGGAGGAGGGTTGATGACGGTAGTTGCCCGAGGGCAGGCCAGGGGAGGTACGGGACATGGGCCGCAGTCTGGCCTAGGAGAGGTTGATCGGCAGGGGAGGGGGACGGGAGGCCCCCCCAACCAGGCTGGTCAAGTGGAATGTTTGGGGACTGAGTGGGCCAGTCAAAAGGGCCCGTTTGTTCGCGCACTTGAGGCAACTGAAGGTGGACATGGCTATGTTGCAGGAGACACATCTGAAGGTGGGGGAATCAGATATGGTTAAGGAAGGGATGGGTTGGGCAGGTGTTCCATTCAGGGTTAGATTTTAAAACTATGAGGGTGGCGATCTTGGTTAATAAGCGGGTGGCATTTGAGGTGGGGAACATAGAAGCGCACCCGAGGGTAGATATGTTATGGTTAGTGGGAAGCTGGGGGGAATGGCCGTGGTATTGGTAAATATATATGCCCTGAACTGGGATGACGTGGAGTTTGTTAGACGGGTACTGGGGAAGATCCCAGACCTAGATTCGCATCGACTGATTATGGGGGGAGATTTCAATATGGTACTGGATCCAAGGCTGGACCAGTCGTGTTCTAAGTCTGGGAAGGTATCAGCTATGGCAAAGCAGCTTCGGGGGTTCATGGAGCGCATGGGGTGGTTGATCCGTGGATACTTGGGAGGCCGCGGAGTAAGGAATTTTCATTCTACTCCCATGTGCATAATGTGTATTCCCGGATAGACTTCCTTGTGATGGGCAAAATGCTGCTGGCTGAGGTGGTAGATGCTGAATATTCAGCAATAGTGGTGTCAGACCACGCTCCGCACTGGGTGGACTTGCAAGTTAGCAAGGGAAAGGCCCAGCACCTGCAACACGGGCTCATTTAGCACAATGGGCTGAACAGCTGGCTTGTAATGCAGAACAAGGCCAGCAGCGCAGGTTCAATTCCTGTACCGGCCTCCCCGAACTGGCGCCGGAATGTGGCGACTAGGGGCTTGTCACAGTAACTTCATTGATGCCTACTTGTGACAATAACTGATTATTTTTATTATTATTATTATTATTATTATTAATGGAGGCTGGATGTGGGGCTGTTAGCGGAGGAGGAGGTATGTGAGCGGGTGAGGGAGGCTATTCGAGGATATATAGGGATCAATGACACGGGTAAGGTTGCGGCGGGGTTGGTTTGGGTCGCACTGAAGGAGGTTATTAGAGGTGAATTCATCTCAATTCGGGCCCATAAGGAGAAGGCAGAGCGGGCGGAGTTGGACAGACTGGTTTGCAAAATTTTACAGGTGGACAGGAGGTATGCGGAGTCTCCGGATGACGGGCATTTGAAGGAGCGTCAGAGACTGCAGCCAGAATTTGGGCTCCTGTCCACGGGTAAGGCGAAGGGACAGCTGAGGAGGGTAAAGGGGCAGTGTATGAATATGGGGAAAAAGCCAGCAGGATGCTGGCGCACCAGCTGAGGAAACAGGAGGCGGCGAGAGAGATTGGGTAAGTGAGAGATATGGGGGGAAGGTGGTTTTGGATCCGGCGGGGGTAAATTATGTGTTTTGGGAGTTTTATAGTAAATTGTATAGATCGGAACCCCCAGCCAGGGAGGAGGGAATGAGGCAATTTCTGGGAGGACTGAAATTCTTGAGGATAGATGATGAGTTGGTAGAGAATTTGGGTGCCACAACTGGGCGTGGGGAGGTTATAGATGGATTGGGGGCGATGCAATCGGGTAAAGCCCCAGGACCAGACGGATAACCTGTGGAGTTTTGTGAAAAGTTTTCCAGGCTGTTGGGGCCGCTCCTGGTAAAGGCTTTTAATGAATCAAAGGAGCTGGGAGTGCAGGTATCGATTTCCCTTATTTTGAAGCGGGATAAGCATCTGGAGAGCTGTATCTCGTATAGGCCAATCTCCCTGTTAAATGTAGATGCAAAATTGCTGGCAAAGATCTTGGCCCCACGCATAGAGGATTGTGCTCCGGGGGTAATAGGGGAGGACCAGACTGGATTTATTAAGGGACGACACCTGACGTCCAACATTAGGAGTCTCCTAAATGTAATAATGATGCCTGCGGAGGGGCGCGAGGTCGAGGTGATGGTGGACATGATGCAGAAAAGGCCTTTGATCGAGTGGAGTGGAAGTACTTGTGGGATGTTCTGGGAAGGTTTGGGTTTGGGCAGGGATTTGTGGATTGGGTCCAGTTACTATATCAGGCACAGGTGGGGAATGTAAAGACAAACCGGGTTCAATCAGAGTATTTTAGTTTGTGCCGGGAACGCGACAGGGGTATCCACTCTCCCCACTACTGTTTGCGCTGGTCATAGAGCCTTTGGCAATGACACTGAGAGCATCAAACATTTGGCGGGGGATAGTGAGAGGGGTGGTGGAACATAGGGTCTCGCTCTTTGCGGATGATTTGCTCCTTTATATAATAGACCCGTTCAGGGGAATTGCAGGAATTATGCGGATACTGGAGAAATGTGGCCAGTTCTCAGGTTACAAACTGAATATGGGCAAGAGTGAGGTTTTTGCGATCCAGGCAAGGGGGCAGGAGAGGAGACTGGGAGATGCCGTTCAAAGTGGTGGGAGGGAATTTTAGGTATCTGGAGATTCAAGTGGCAAGGGACTGGGGTCAGCTTCATAAACTAAATTTGGGCAGGTTGATTGAGCAAATGAAAGGGGACTTCCGTAGGTGGGACATGCTTCCGCTGTCATTGGTGGGGAGGGTACAGACTGTGAAAATGACATTCCTCCCGAGATTGCTGTTTGTGTTTCAGTGTTTTCCAATCTTCATCCCCAAGGCATTTTTTAGGATGATGAATGCGGCGATCTCGGGTTATATATTGGCTAGGAGAGTCCCGAGGGTGAAGAAGGTCCTTCTTGAACAGAGGCACAGGGCCTTCCGAACTTTATTAATTACTACTGGGCTGCTAATGTATCGATGGTTAGGAAATGGGTAGTAGGGGAGGGGCCGGTGTGGGAGTGAGTGGAGGCGGCATCTTGCAAGGGCACGAGTCTGAAGGCTTTTTCAACAGCACCTCTGCCGTTCTCGCCAGCTCAGTACTCCACAAGTCTAGTGGTAATGGCAGCCCTGAAAGTATCGGGGCAATGGAGGCAACACGAGACTGGAGGGGGTGTCAGTATGATCACCAATCTGTGATAACTACCGGGGGGCTGGGCGCGGGCTTCAGGAGGTGGCAACGGGCAAGGATTGAGGGCCGATCCGCGGGCAGGGGGGAACATTATTCGGGGGGCGCGAGCCAGGAGAAGGGGGTGACTATTTCGCCGGGCCTGGTCCTCAACGGCCACCGCCATGTAGCATGGAGCGGGCGTATCTATTGGCTGCTCTACGCTGCCATCCTGCTATCCCCCAACAAAACAGGAAATCGGTGGGGGTTTTGCACCAGTTTTTCTGCCGTAAATGCCACCGTTCCCACGCCGGTGTGGGAACATAGCCCCAGAATCGTAGAATCGAGCCCCATATTTTTAACACAAAATATATATATATTTTTCAAATAAATTTAGAGTACCCAATTCATTTTTTCCAATTAAGGGGCAATTTAGCGCGGCCAATCCACCTCCCCTGCACATCTTTGGGTTGCGGGGGTGAAACCCACACAAACAAGGGGAGAATGTGCAAACTCCACACGGACAGTGACCCAGAGCCGGGATCAAACCTGGGACCTCAGCACCGTGAGGCAGCAATGCTAACCACTGTGCCACCGTGCTGTTTAACACAAAATATCACTGAATTACCAAAAGTGGAGGTCAAAAGGAAGCAGATGGAAAGAATCAATGTTGAAGGGACGGGGGTCTCTTCTGATAGCTGGAAAGTCAGTCAGTGACCCTCACTGTCTATTTCAAGAAAGCCTGCCAAACCACAAGCCAATCAGGCAGTGGCAAGGCAGCAGCGGGCCTTCACCTGTGTTGCTAACTTTTGGTTGGCTCTTAGTAAATGTTGCTCGTTGTGTCTTTACTTAATTTGCTCTGTTTTATAACCTTTGCTCCAGAGTCGCCAGGTATCTTTATGATACCACCACGAGGTTCAAGTTCAAGTGCTGATCAATAACTCAATACACCAGATAGTAAGTTTCAAATCAAAACACATTTATTATACACAGTCAATCACTACTCATGTATAAACCTCTACTTACTAGACTATCTCTAACACTAAGAGGTCTATACTTAGCTTTGGAACTGGCCCACCAGGTCAGGGGAACAGATGGCCTTTCATTCGCTTCTAAGTCTGCAGGCTTCAAAGCTGGTATAGACTGGTAGCTAGGAGTGCCTATCTCGTAGCGTGCGTTGACTGGAGACTTACTTGGTTGGCGTAGCCATGAGGCAGGTCAAGGGTTGATTCGAGCTGCTGAGAGACCCTGCCAAGAAGGATGAATTGAACTTGGGGACTCTATTTTATAGTCCCCAGGGCTCCGCGCCCTTTTGGGCAGACCCCGTACCTGGTTCCAAGTGATTGGACTAAGTTCTGATCACTTGGATCGATTTCTCCAATACTGGAGCTGTTCCCAGATCGCTGAGCGGTTCCTACTTGTCCGTTGGCCTTCCTTTGTCTTGGCTCCTGCTGGTGCCGAGTAGTCTGGCTTGGCCATGTTTATCTTAACTGTTTCCAATTGTTCCCGGGGATCGCTCATCAATATGTAGATGGTTGTTAGTTTCAGTGCTGTCTGGGTTCCTGCAAGTTCTGATATACAGGAAACTTTGCACCTGCTTGTTTTTCCTGCATTTGACTGAATTTCCCTGCATTCTCAGCGGGTCTCCGTTTTAAAGTCGGGAATTGGCCAACCCAGGTGGCTACACCTGGACCACGGGGATGGAGGTCGCACCTACTGAGGGCTGCTAGCCAGTCAGAGGCTGGCACCTTTTGTGCTCAGCAGTGCCACTGATGGACCGGCACTGGAGCCTCAGGATCACGGAGTGCCCCAGACCACAGGTAAGTAATGTGCAAAGGGAGGTGAAAGAGTGCTGTGGATTTTGTGGGGTGGTAGAGGCTGGCAGAGGTTGCAGGGGCAGAAGGGTGGCTCGCAGCACCACCCCACTTCCTGATGCCCAATCCGACTGCCCTTGGTGTGGTGATATGCCTGTGGGCGATATCATAAATGGATGGTGTGCGACCTCCAACCAGCAGGTGGCGGTGCAGACACACCAGGCGGTCTCAAGACCAAGGTCATGTGACCAGTAACTCCCATATATGGGGAGACACATCCAGCCATCTTCAGAAGAAGATTGAGGGGACAATGAGACATACAAGTGAATGGTCGGTGCTAGGTGCCGATTCCAGAGGAGTAGTAAGCAGACTCCATGATAACGTACTCTGTATCAGATTGCAATTCTACCACACGAGACTCAATAAAAGATTCTGGTTTGGACAAGTCAAAGTATTTGGTGGATTCCTTTGTAAGGCATAAAAGACCAAACTCAACACTTGGAGGAAGTGGTGATAAGCTAGCTGAATGATATGAGCTGCTGTGCCCACCACATAAGACCATAAGACATAGGGGCAGAATTAGGCCACATCGAGTCTGCTCCGCCATTCAATCATGGCTGATATTTTGTTATCCCCATTCTCCTGCCTTCACCCCATAACCCCAGATCTCCTTATTAATCGAGAACCTATCTATATCTGTCTTAAAGACACTCAGCGATTTGGCCTCCACAGCCGTCTGCGGCAAAGAGCTCCACAGATTCACCACCCTCTAGCTGAAGAAATTCCTCCTCATCTCTGTTTTAAAGGATCATCCCTTTAGTCTGAGATGGTGTCCCCTGATTCTAGTTTTTCCTACAAGTGGAAACATCCTCTCCACGTCCACTCTATCCAGGCCTCGCATTATCTTGTAAGTTTCAATAAGATCCCCTCTCATCCTTTTAAACTCCAACGAGTACAGACCCAGAGTCTTCAACCGCTCCTCATACGACAAGTTCTTCATTCCAGGGATCATTCTTGTGAACTTCCACTGGACCCTTTCCAAGGCCAGCACATCCTTCCTTAGATACGGGGCCCAAAACTGCTCACAATACTCCAAATGGGGTCTGACCAGAGCCTTATACAGCCTCAGAAGTACATCCCAGGTCTTATATTCAAGCCCTCTTCCATGAATGCTAACATTCCATTTGCCTTCTTAACTGCCAACTGAACCTGCACATTAACCTTAAGAGAATCATGAACAAGGATTCCCAAGTCCCTTTGTGCTTCTAATTTCCTAAGCATTTCCCCATTTAGAAAATAGTCTGTGCCTAAATTCCTCCTTCCAAAGTGTATTTCATTTGCCACTTCATTGCCCACTCTCCTAGCTTGTCCAAGTCCTTCTGCAGCCCCCTTGCTTCCTCAAGACTACCTGTCCCTCTACAGATCTTTGTATCATCTGCAAACTTGGCAACAATGCCTTCAGTACCTTCTTCCAGATCATTAATGTGACATGTGACATGGTGACAGGCTCTCTGCAGCTGAGTTAATATAGGCGCTGCGGGTTAAGTATTATTAATTGCCAGTAAGCGGCAGGGCACGAAAGCCGAACATGGGCCTTCCCACCTCCAAGCTCGCCATGAGAAGTTAATTCTAGCAGACATGTGAAGATGGCGGGGTTCAGGAACACCACTATCGAACCTAATTACATACCCTTTGTTGCACAACCAATGACCACTAAAGCGAGGTTGTAGTCCAACTGAAGGCTTTAATAAGCTAATGTTTCCCCCAGCAGCTCAGGTATAGAATGAAGGCTGCTGGGGCAGCACGGGTTCTTATACCCCGCCTAGCAGGGCAGAGCTATCATACATTCTAACCAATAGAAAGCATACAGTTTCCACCAATGGTTCTTTAGCCTATCAGGTACCGTAATACCTATAATACCACATTCACCCCATGTTTAAAAAGAGTCCGGCGGGGGTGGTGGCCTGAAACTACAAAACATGGCCACATGGTATAATTAGTTATGGAGGTACTGTAATACCTCCGTACAGTGTTTAGTAACTATTTACAATTCTGATAGCTATGTACATTTGATGGTTTATATTTACAGTTTACAATTAAAATGAAGCATTCATTTGGTCGTCCTCTGTGATCATCAGAGCTTCGGTGGTGACTCCGGTGGAGGCTCGGGCGTCTGTGACTCCGGGAGTGTGGCTTCGATCTCCATGGCAGCTTCGGCACCCCTAGATGGCGCTGGTGGGGAAAACGGTTGACCTGGGAAGGGAGCACCTGTGGGGGGCGTCGGTGGGTGGGGGGGCCTAGACGGGGCTGGCGGATGGACCGATCCTCCTGTAAGGTGCTGCGGTGGAGGGGAGGGTGGGACTGGTGGCTGGGATGTGCGTGGGGTTCCGGCGGGCGCCAGGTCCCATAGGAAGGCTGTATCTTGTCAGCCGTCGGGGTACGCCGTACTGGGGGTAAGCATGGAGCAGATGAACCCTCTCGACCAACGGGTCCGACTTGTGCGCCCGCACGTGTTTTTGGAGCAGGATGGGTCCAGGTGCTGCCAGCCAAGTCGGGAGTGAGGTCCCAGAGGAGGACTTCCTAGGGAAGACAAGCAGACATTCATGAGGTGTCTGATTGGTGGTCGTACAAAGCAGTGACCGGATGGAGTGGAGGGCATCCGGGAGGACTTCTTGCCAGCAGGAGACTGGGAGTTTCCTGGACCGTAGGGCCAGTAGGACGGTCTTCCCGACTGTTCCGTTCTCCCTCTCTACCTGTTACCCCGGGGGTTGTAACTGGTCGTCCTGCTCAAGGCGATGCCCTTGCTGAGCAGGAATTGACGCAGTTCGTCGCTCATAAAGGAGTACCCCCTGTCACTGTGTATGTCAGCGGGGAATCCGAACAGTGCAAAGATGCTATGGAGGGCCTTGATGACGGTGGTTACGGTCATGTCGGGGCAGGGGATGGCGAATGAGAACCGGGAGTACACGTCAATCACGTTCCAGGAAGTACGTGTTGCGGTCGGTGGAGGGGAGGGGGCCTTTGAAGTCCATGCTGAGGCGTTCAAAGGAACGGGAAGCCTTTATCAGGTGTGCTTTCTCTGGTCGGTAGAGGTGCGGTTTGCACTCTGCGCAAATTTGGCAGTCCCTGGTGGCTGTCCTGACCTCCTCGATGGAGTAGGGCAGGTTGCGGGACTTGACAAAATGGAAAAAGCGAGTGATCCCCGGGTGCAGAGATCCTCGTGGAGGGCTCTGAGGCGGTTCACTTGTGCGGTGACACATGTGCCGCGGGACAGGTTGTCAGGAGGCTCGTTTAGCTTCCCGGGACGATACAAGATCTCATAGTTGTAGGTGGAGTTCGATCCTCCACCGCAAGATCTTATCGTTTTTTAATCTGGCCCCGCTGCGCATTATCTTTTTTAAAAAATATATTTTATTAAAGTTCTCAAACACAATTTTTCCACCTTACAAATCAACAAAAAAGATAACACAATAACTAATAAATAACGTAATTTAAATAAAATAAGTGATATAACAAAGTAACAAAAAATAGTGCTCCCCCCCCCCACCCCAACCAGAACAAAACAGGTTGCCCCCTCCCCCCCACTGGGCTGCTGCTGCTGACGATCTATTTTCCCTTAACGTTCTGCGAGATAGTCAAGGAACGGTTGCCACCGCCTGGAGAACCACTGAACCGATCCTCTCAACGCAAACTTCATCCATTCCAGTTTTACGAACCCTGCCACATCGTTTGTCCAGGCCTCCACGCCGGGGGGTTTTGCTTCCTTCCACATGAGTAAGATCCTTCGCCGGGCTACCAGGGACGCAAAGGCCAGAATATCGGCCTCTTTCGCCTCCTGCACTCCCGGCTCATCCGCTACCCCAAATATAGCTAACCCCCAACCTGGCTTGACCCGGACCTTCACCACCTTTGAAATCACTCTTGCCACTCCCCTCCAGTACTCATCCAGTGCCGGACACGACCAGAACATGTGTGTGTGGTTCGCCGGGCTTCCCAAGCACCTCCCGCACCTGTCCTCCACCCCGAAGAACCTGCTCAGCCTCACTCCCGTCATGTGTGCTCTGTGTAGAACCTTGAATTATATCAGGCTAAGCCTGGCACACGAGGATGAGGAATTTACCCTACTTAGGGCATCAGCCCACAGACCCTCCTCAATCTCCTCCCCCAGCTCTTCTTCCCATTTTCCCTTCAGCTCCTCTACCAGCGCCTCCCCCTCGTCTCTCATCTCCTGATATATTTCGGACACTTTGCCCTCCCCGACCCATACCCCCGAAATCACTCTATCCTGGATCCCCTGTGTCGGGAGCAGCGCAAATTCCCTCACCTGTTGCCTTGTAAACGCCCTCACTTGCATGTATCTAAAGATATTCCCCGGGGGCAACTCATACTTTTCCTCCAGCGCTCCCAAGCTCGCAAACGTACCGTCAATAAACAAATCTCCCAATCTCCTAATTCCTGCCCGATGCCAGCTCTGGAACCCTCCGTCTATCCTTCCTGGGACAAACCTATGGTTGTTCCTGATCGGGGACCACACCGAGGCACCCGTCACACCCCTATGTCGCCTCCATTGCCCCCAGATTCTCAAGGTTGCCGCCACCACTGGGTTCGCGGTATACCTTTTCGGGGAGAGCGGTAGCGGCGCCGTCACCAACGCCTTTAGGCTCGTTCCTTTACAGGACGCCATCTCCAGCCTCTTCTACGCCGCCCCCTCTCCCTCCCTCATCCACTTGCGAACCATTGCCACATTGGCAGCCCAGTAATAATCGTCCAGATTCGGCAACGCCAGTCCCCCTCTGTCCCTACTGCGCTGCAGGAACCCCCTCCTTACCCTCGGGGCCTTCCCTGCCCACACAAAACTCATAACACTCCTATCTATTTTCTTAAAAAAAGCCTTAGCGATCAAAATGGGGCGACATTGAAATGAAATGAAATGAAAATCGCTGACATCTTGACCGCCTGCACTCTGCCCGCCAATGAGAGCGGCAGCATATCCCACCTCTTGAAATCCTCCTCCATCTGCTCCACCAGCCACGTCAGATTGAGTTTGTGTAAAGTTCCTCAGCTCCTGGGTACCTGAATCCCCAAATATCGGAAGCTCCTTTCCGCTCTCCTCAACTGCAGGTCGTCTATCCCTCTTCCCTGATCCCCGGGGTGTACTACGAAAAGCTCACTCTTCCCCATATTAAGCCTATATCCCAAAAAATCTCCAAACTTCCTCAATATCTGCATAACCTCTGTCATCCCCTCCACAGGATCCGCCACATACAGCAGTAGGTCATCTGCGTAGAGTGACACTCGGTGTTCCTCTCCCCCTCTAACCACCCCCCTCCATTTCCTAGAGTCTCTCAACGCTATGGCCAGTGGTTCAATTGCCAGCGCGAACAGTAATGGAGACAGAGGGCACCCCTGCCTCGTTCCCCTGTGTAACCGAAAATACTCCGATCTCTGCCGATTTATGACTACACTTGCCACTGGGGCCCCATAGAGGAGTTTAACCCAACTGACAAACCCCTCCCCGAACCCAAACCTCCTCAGCACCTCCCATGAATACTCCCACTCTACCCTATCAAATGCCTTCTCTGCATCCATCGCTGCCACTATCTCTGCCTCCCCCTCCGCTGGGGGCATCATTATCACCCCCAACAGCCGTCGCACGTTAGCATTCAGTCTCCCCTTTACAAACCCTGTCTGGTCTTCATGCACCACCCCCGGGACACAATCCTCGATCCTCATCGCCAGCACTTTTGCCAGCAACTTGGCGTCTACATTCAGGAGCGAGATAGGCCTATATGACACGCATTGCAGCGGATCTTTATCCCACTTCAGGATTAATGATATCATCGCCTCCGACATTGTCGGGTGTAGAGTCCCCCCCTTCTCTGACCTCGTTAAAGGTTCTTGCCAACAGCGGGGCCAACAATTCCACGTACTTCCCATAAAATTCCACTGGGAACCCGTCTGGTCCCGGGGCCTTCCCTGCCTGCATGTTCCCCAGCCCTTTAGTCACCTCGTCCACCCCGATTGGCGCCCCCAGACCTGCCACCTCCTGCTCCTCCACCTTCAGGAACCTTAGTTGGTCCAAAAACTGTTGCATCCCCTCTTTTCCCTCCGGGGGTTGGGAACTATATAGCCTCTCATAAAAGGTCTTAAACACCTCATTTACCTTCCCTGCACTCCGCACCGTAGTTCCCATTCCATCCCTAACTCCCCCTATTTCCCTCGCCGCTATCCTCTTACGAAGCTGGTGGGCCAACAGCCGACTCGCCTTTTCCCCATATTCGTATCTCATCCCCTGTGCCTTCCTCCACTGTGCCTCTGCCTTCCCTGTGGTCAGCAGGTCAAACTCCGTCTGAAGTCTTCGCCTCTCCCTGTATAGTCCTTCGTCCGGGGCCTCCGCATATCTTTTATCTACTCTCAAAATCTCCCCCACTAATCTCTCCCTTTCTTTGCCCTCTTTTTTCTCCTTGTAAGCCCTAATGGGGATCAACTCTCCCCTAACCACCGCCTTCAGCAATTCCCATACTACCCCCACCTGGACCTCACCATCATCATTGGCCTCCAGGTACCTTTCAATACATCCCCGCACTCTTCCACAGACTCCCTCATCCTCCAATAGTCCCACATCCAGTCGCCAGAGTGGCGCTGTTCCCTCTCCTCTCCTAGTTCCAGATCCACCCAGTGCGGGGCATGATCTGAAACGGCTATGGCCGAGTACTCCGTTCCTTCCACCCTCGGAATCAGTGCCCTACTCAAAACAAAGAAATCTATCCGGGAGTAAGCCTTATGAACATGGGAGAAAAAGGAAAACTCTTTGGCCAACGGACTAGCAAATCTCCACGGATCCACTCCCCCCATTTGCTCCATAAACCCCGAGCACCTTGGCCGCTGCCGGCCTTCTTCCGGTCCTGGATCTAGACCGATCTAACCCTGGATCCAGCATAGTATTGAAATCCCCCCCATTACCAGGCTTCCTACCTCCAGGTCTGGGATATGTCCCAGCACCCGCTTCATAAATCCCGCATCATCCCAGTTCGGGGCATATACATTTACCAGCACGACCTCCATTCCCTGCAATCTACCACCCACCATCACATATCTACCACCGTTGTCCACCACTATATTCCTAGCCTCGAACGACACCCGTTTCCCCACCAATATAGCCACCCCTCTATTTTTCACGTCCAACCCTGAGTGGACCACCTGTCCCACCCATCCATTCCTTAACCTAACCTGATCCGCCACCTTCAGGTGCGTCTCCTGAAGCATGACCACGTCTGCCTTCAGTCCTTTCAAGTGCACAAACACTCGGGCCCTCTTAATCGGCCCATTTAGGCCTCTCACATTCCACGTGATCAGCCGGATTGGGGGGCTGCGGCCTCCCCCCCCCTCCCCCCCCCCCCTCCCCCCCTCCCCCCCCCCCCACCCAACTAGCCATCCCCTACTCTAGGCCAGTCCCACGTCCAGGTCCCGCGCACCCCCCAGTACCCCAGGCGGCGGCACTCCCGTCCCGACCACCTCTTCCCTTGCCAGCTCCCTCTCGATCCCAGCAGCAGCAGCCCAGTTACCCCCCCCCCTCCCCCTCCCCCGCTAAATCCCCATCTAGCATGGTTACTCCCCCCATAATGCTTTCGAAAGTCAGATGACTCCAGCTGACCCCGGCTTCCCCCGCTCTCTCCTTGACCACCCTCCCCCCCCTCCCCCCCGTGTGTGGAGCTCTCATCCTCCTTGCGCCTATCTTCCCGCCATCATCTCCCTAGCGCGGGAAAAAACCCACGCTTTCCTAGATCAGCCCCGCCCCCTATGGCGCAGCTCCCCCTACAGCCCCGTTCCCATTCACCATCTCCCACCTATGTCCCTTTCTCCACCGGCGCCCACATTTCTCAGTGTACCCCCGTCAAAGAAAAAAGGAGTTCTTCTCTTCCCTTTCCCCTCCCCATCTATCGTCCCGATACAGTGAACCTCCCATTCCCCAATTTACATTTCTGTACATCAACATCGTCATCTCCCCCCCAGCATCAGTCCCTCAGTTCTAGTCCAACTTTTCTTTTTGGATGAAGGTCCATGCCTCTTCCGACGTTTCAAAATAATAGTGTCTATCTTGGTATGTGACCCACAATCACGCCGGCTGCAGCATCCCAAACTTTACTTTCTTCTTGTGAAGCGCCGCCTTGGCCTGATTAAAACTCGCTCTCCTTCTCGCCACCTCCGCGCTCCAGTCCTGATACACTCGTATCACCGCGTTCTCCCACCTGCTACTCCGTACCTTCTTGGCCCAGCTCAAAACAGCCTCTCTGTCCGTGAAGCGGTGAAATCTCACCACTATCGCCCTTGGTGGTTCTGCAGCCTTGGGTCTCCTCGCAAGGACCCGGTGAGCCCCTTCCACCTCCAGGGGGCCCAAGGGGGCCTCAGCTTCCATTAGCGAATGGAGCATCGTGCTCACATAAGCCCCAACGTCAGCGCCCTCCACTCCCTCGGGGAGACCCAGAATCCGGAGGTACTTTCTCCTCGATCTGTTCTCCAGGACTTCGAGTCTTTCGATACACCTCTTGTGACGCGCCTCGTGCGCCTCCATTTTTACCGCTAGGCCCAGAATCTCATCCTCGTTCTCAGCTGCCTTCTCCTTCACCCCACGGAGCTCTATCACCTGGGCCTTTTGCGTTTCTTTTAGCCCTTCGATTGCCAACAACATCGGCGCCAGCACCTCCTTCTTCAATTCCTCCACACAACGTCTAAGGAATTCCTGCTGATCCGGCCCCCATGTCGTCTGATCGCCACCCGTCGCCATCTTGCTTCTTCTTTCTCTTCTCTGCCACTGCTCCAGCGGATCCTTCGCAATCTGGCCACTACCACCGATCTTTTCCATACACACTAGGGGGGACTCCTTACTTCGTCACCCCACACTGGGTTTGTTCCGAACAAATTTCCGTTGGGGCTCCCAAAAAGAGCCCAAAAGTCCGTTAAAGCGGGAGCTGCCGAAACGTGCGACTTAGCAGTGCATAGCCGCAACCGGAAGTTGGCTGTGCATTATCAAAACATGAAAGCAACCGACTGTTGGTCGGTGAGGAGAGTGAATCTCCTGCCGGCCAGGTAATGCCTCCAATGTCGCACAGTTTCTACTATGGCCTGGGCCTCCTTTTCGACTGAGGAGTGGCGGTTTTCGGAAGCATGGAGGGTACGAAAGAAGAAGGCCACGGGTCTGCCCGCTTGGTTGAGCGTGGCCGCCGGAGCTACGTCAGACGCATCGCTCTCGACCTGGAAGGGGAGGGACTCGTCGATGGCGTGCATCGTGGCCTTTGCAATGTCTGCTTTGATGTGGCTGAAGGCCTGGCGGGCCTCTATCGACAGGGGAACAGCTGTGGATTGGATCAGGGGACGGGCCTTGTTCGCGTAGTTGGGGACCCACTGGGCGTAGTAGCTAAAAACCCCTAGGCAACGTTTCAGGACCTTGGAGCAGTGAGGGAGGGGGAACTCCATAAGGGAACGCATGCGTTCAGGGTCTGGGCCTATAACTCCATTTCGCACTACGTAGCCGAGGATGGCTAGGTGGTTGGTGCTAAACACGCATTTATCCTTGTTGTATGTAAGGTTAATGATTTTAGCGGTCTGGAGATATTTTCGGAGGTTGGTCCTGCTGGTCATGGCCGCAGATGGTGACATTATCGAGATACGGGAATGTTGCCCGTAAACCGTACCGGTCAACCATTCAGTCCATCTCGCGCTGGAAGACTGAGACCCCGTTGGTGACACCGAAGGGAACCCTTAAGAATTGATAGAGCCGCCCATCTGCCTCAAAGGCAGTGTATTTGCGGTCACTAGTACGGATGGGGAGCTGGTGGTAGGCGGACTTGAGATCCACCGTGGAGAAGACCTTATAATGCGTGATCCTGTTTACCAGATTGGATATGCGGGGGAGAGGGTAAGCGCCCAGCTGCGTAAACCTGTTGATGGTCTGACTGTAGTCGATGACCTTCTCCCCGGTCTTTACCACCACTACTTGAGCTCTCCAGGGGTTGTTACTGTCTTCAATGACCCCTTCCCTCAGTAGCCTTTGGACCTCTGACCTAATAAAGATCCGGTCCTGGGCACTGTACCATCTGCTCCTGTGGCGATGGGTTTGAAATCTGGGGTGAGGTTCACAAACAGGGAAGGCGGGTCGACCTTAAGGGTCGCGAGGCCGCAGACAGTCAGGGGGGGGGTATAGGGCCGCCGAATTTGAAGGTCAGACGTTGAAGGTTACTGGAAGTCTAAACCCAGGAGTGTAGCCGCGCAGAGGTGGGGAAGGACATAGAGTCGGAAATTCTTGAACTCCCTTCCCTGGACCGTGATGTTTGCTACACAAAACCCCTTTATCTCCACTGAGTGGGAACCGGAAGCCAGGGAGATTTTTTGATTAATGGGGTGGATGAGGCGAGAACAGCGCCTTACCGTGTCAGGGTGTATGAAGCTTTCTGTGCTCCCAGATCGATTAGGCAGGACGTCTCGTGCCCGTTGATGAATACGGTCGTCGTAGCAGTTGAGAGTGTTCGAGGCCGAGACTGATCCAGAGTCACCGAGGCTAATCGCAGCAGTTGAGAGTTCTCTTCGGGCAGTGCGTGGTCAGCCGAGCTGGGGTCCTGGGGGTTCATCCAAGATGGCGGCTCCCATTGGTCGCACATGGTTGGGGGTGCACAAAATGGCACCGCCCATCGCTCCAACGTGGTGTCCACGGAACAAGATGGAGGCGCCCCGGGTCCGCACGTGGCCCTGGAATATCAAGATGGCGGCGACCGCTGGCCGCACGGGGCCCGTGGAGAAGTTTGCGGTTGCGGTCCGCATTCGCCGCCGGAGACCGCGGCAACCGCACGGGCCTGGCATACCCCCATGAAATGGCCCTTTTTGGCGCATCCCTTGCAGGTGGATGAGTGGGCCGGACAGCGCTAGTGGGGGTGCTTGGCCTGCCCCCAAAAGTAGCAGCGGGGTCCTTCGGGGTTGCCAGGCTGCCTTGCAGCGCAGGCCTGTGGGGGAATGAGGGAAGTCTCGGGGTCGGCCGCGGAGGGGTTCCACACTGCCCAGGGGGCTGCCGCGCGGTCGGGAACGTAAGCACGGGCATTCCTGGCCCCACGTCCAGTGAACCTGCAAGGGCCCGTGCCTCCCTGAGACCCAGGGTGTCCTTTTCTAACAGACGCTGGCAGATTTGTGAAGATAGCATACCTGCCACAAAAGCGTCCCGGACTAAGAGTTCCGTGTGTTCGCTCACCGAAACTTGCGGGCAGCCGCAGCTTCTGCCCAACACCAGGAGTGCACGATAGAATTCCTCCAGCAATTCCCCAGGTTAGTTTGTCGCCTTGTTGCAAGCAGGTGCTGGGCGTAGACCTGGTTTACCGGGCGAATATAGTGTCTTTATTGGAACTCTATTGCTGCATCGAAGTCTTCCGCTTCCTCGATGAGGGTGTAAATCTCCGGGCTCACCCTTGAGTGCAGGACGTGCTGTTTCTGCTCTCCCATAGGTGTGTTTTCGGCTGTCCCGAGATACCCTTTAAAGCACGCCAGCCAGTGCTTCAAGATTGCCGCTTAGTTTGCCGCGTGGGGGCTAAGTTGCAGACACTCTGGCTTGATTCGGAGCTCCATCCTTTATTCTTAAAAAAAAACTAGCTTATTAAATTGATGCACGATCAATGACCACTAAAGCGAGGTTGTAGTCCAACTGAAGGCTTTAATAAGCTAGATGTTTCCCCCAGCAGCTCAGGTACAGGATGAAGGCTGCTGGGGCGGCACAGGTTCTTATACTCCGCCTAGCAGAGCGGAGCCATCATACATTCTAACCAATAGAAATCATACAGTTTCCACCAATGGTGCTTTAGCCTATCAGGTACTGTAACACCTATAAAACCACATCCTTCCCACCTCCAAGCTCGCCATGAGAAGCTGACGATTCTGCCCAATGAAAGAATTTGGTAGTTTTCGCATAGCCTTTAAGGGGTTGGCTATAGTTAGAAACGTTATGCAGTTAATTGCTCGTAAGATCTTCTCATTGAATCAGGTGTCCTTGGCAGTAACAATTCTGTCTCTCCAATGCATAGCAATTCATGTGCGAGCCGTGAGGAGTCACAAACCGATGGATGAGGCAATGGAAAATCACTGGCTGTCTGATAATGGCTATCTACCTGAGGCCAATCCCTGTTGACTCAAACCATGTTCAACATCATGAAAAGTCTTTGAAGATGACAACAAACAAAGATGTCTAAATCTCTGTCCAACTGGTGGATGTGGAGATGAGGATTTACTGAATGTCCTGCCTAGATTTATTATAAATGCTGAACTTTATTCCAGTTTCAGGATGATTACATATGTATAGCATTCTCCTAATTCTCCTCAGATTAGAGAGCAATGACCTTTGAAACAGTTATATAGGTACAGTGCTAATCTTAACATTTTATTGACAGCAAAGTCAAAAGAGGAATCATTGGCTCCTGCATGCAACAAAGTGCACTCATCAGTTTTTCCTTACAAGTCACACCGAGAGAACTTTCAATATCCCTGAAGGAAGTGCAATATGTTGCTTCAATAGTGCAGCTCCTAGAGAGAAATCCAAAGTTCGTCACCATTTTTATTTACACCATGAACAACTCATTTACTTGGCTGGATGAAGTGATACAGAATCTTGTATTACTCTCACCATTTGTGCTGACACTTCACCAGAAACAACCCGCTACATTTTGGGTCTCGGGGAAAATTCTCATGGAAAAATTAAGGACACGCCACGTTATCCGTTTCATTGATTCGTTAAGCAAATTGAAAGGAAATACATTTCCAAAAGCAAATCAATTTCCATGGTGCAAAAAAGCTATGGTATCTTTCAGTGCAGACAAAGAACGCTTTGGGTACGTAGATATTGCTCCACAAATATATGATTTAGAATAATAGACTGCTACTTTCACTCGGATTTCTCCCGTGTCTTTGTTCTTGGCACACGCTAATAGATCCTTGAGAAAAACAAACGGAAATGCTCTCGAAACAGAATTAGTGACTGCACTTCAAAGCAATCCATTCCGTGAAGCGCTTTGGGCATTTCGGAGAGATATAGAAAGGCTCCTCGAGTTTAATTTTACAACAACACCCACTATGATAATAGCCTATATGTCTTCGCTATCCAACTGCCAAGAGGTTAGGACGTTTGCAGATTACTAAATCGCAGCTGCATTAGGTAACCTGGCACATAAAGGAGATGATGTAGTGGCATAAAAGATTCCATTTAGACAGCCAAAAGTTCTAGGATACAAGAGTTTTGAGAGTAACAAGCTTACAAGTCAAGATTTATGGCCTTTGTATATCAGCAGCCAATGTATAAAGTCTATGTATAAGGCAAGACTTGCAGCTGTTATTTCAGAATAGTCATAGCTACATCAATACTTTGCCATCATATCAGTTGGTCATTAATGATTTATTTGTTAATGCACCTTTATGAGGGACTTATGTAACTCTTGTAATTTTGTCCTACAGGTGACGGATATTAAACTAATTACTTATGTCATTAAATATCTGAAGATCGTACAAGGGTTGGGGATGGGCAACAGAAGCTGACCATGCCAGTGATGGAAAAGTTGTTTAAAAAAGCAATTCTCTAGGTATGGTTGTAGCAATGTTATACATACAGCTTTTTCATCCACCTTTGAACGCAAATTATGATTCAAGACCGGAGTGAAGGGTAAAAAAATGATAAACCCCAGAACACAAGATAGGTGATAATAGAGCATTCAGAAATTTGAGTCAAATTCCTTTGACGTTTTTCCCCAATTCACAGGAAGATGCCCAAGCGAGCCAATGTATGTGACCTGCATTATTAGCCCCATCATATTCCCAAACTCCAGTGGATGCAGACTATTCAATCCATGAAGACACAATGAAAATCCCACAGATTCACTTTGTTTACCAGTACAAGCTGCCTCCTTCCATCTGTTCGGCCATCCTACTCCTCCTAACCAGCTGACAACAGGCACACAAGCAGGGCTTTCTGTTAAGTTGTGATTTTGGGACGATTCAGTTTAAATCATTTCCCCTTTCTTACATATATTCAATTCAACTGACATTGACTTTAAAACATGCTCATTAGTAAGATTATCCCATAGAGCAGAAAAACCAAGCGACTAAAAAATGCATATTTTCCAACGATATTTCACAATCTGCTGATAAATGGAGGCTGATGGTATTGGGATTAACAAGAGCATAAAAGTGCTTTCTCTCCTCAAACAGGAAAGAAGCGTGCCAGGAACAGTTACAGCTTTTATTAAATGCTCTGCTTTTGTTGCATTATGAAAGAGTGTTGTGCCATCAGATACAGCTCAAAACAGGTTCCAGTCCCTTTGTGCTTCTTTCTCTGCGAAACATCATCTTCATTATATTTTGATAATGCAACAGATAATCTGTTCTGTAGATGACTCAGGAATAAATCTTACTTCCAACTTCACTTGTCACTGATTTGCACATTCAGAGAGAAGATTGCCAAATGTTCTTGTGTCGTACAGCAAATTAAATCCTTCCCAACATACTGCTGCCATCTGGAAAAACAAGGGCTAGATTATGAAGGAAGAGAGATTGAAGCTTTTTACTGATGAAGTAACTCTTGTTTCTCAGACAGTTACAATGTGTGGGTATTTCACTTTAAATCCTCATGGGCCAAGCAATTGCAGAGTTGGAGATGCTGTGTCTGCAAGGCTAAAAGAACTCCATTCAATGACAGGGAACTCTGCCATCAAACAACTCTGATGATGACACTAAGCAATATATTATGGGGCGCGATTCTCCACTCCCACGGTGGTTGGGAGAATCGCCTGGGCCGCCAAAATTTCCGGGGACGCCGGTCCGACGCACTCCCGCGATTCTCCCAAGCGGTAGGAACGGCCCGGTCGAGTTTCGCGGGCCGCAGGCTGGAGAATCGCTGGAGACACCCAAAATGTCACTCCGCTATTCTGAGGCCCGGATGGGCCGAGCGGCCAGGCCAAAACGGCGGGTTCCCCCCGGCGCCGTCCACACCTGGTCGCTGCAGTCGTGGGCGGTGCGTGAACCCTGGGGGGGCGGCCTGTGGGGGGGTGAGGGGGGATCCTGCACCGGGCTTCACCTGCAATGTGGGGTGGCCCGCGATCGGTGCCCACCGATCGTCGGGCCGTCCTCTCTGAAGGAGGACCTCCTTTCTTCCGCGGCCCCGCAAGATCCGCCCCCCATCTTCTTGCGGGGCGGATTTGGACAGGACGGCAACCACGCATGTGCGGATGACGTCCGTTATGCGCCGCCGGGCGCGTCATCTATGTGGCGCCGCTTTTACGCGGGCGACAAGGCCTGGCGCGGGTAGATGACGCGGCCCCGATACTGGCCCATTGTCAGGGCATGAATCGGTCGGGACCGGGGCCTTTCCGCGCCGTTGTGAACCTCGATGGTGTTCACAACAGCGCGGCTACTTCGGCGCGGGAGTGGAGAATCCCACCCTATGGTATCTATTTGGAGGGTTTCTGAACGGAGAATACATTTTAAAAAAATTTCCTATAATAAAAATAGTTTGTCATATTCTTCCAGACTCAACAGTACCATACGTCACAGCGCACAAGTTGGCCTACTGTATGAATTGACCTCATTTCTTTGGCCTCAAAGAATTGATTCACCCCGTGAATCGGATTTCCCATTGAAGCCATCCCGCGCTGCCGGAAAGCCTGTGGGCAGGGGAAAAGTGAATTGCAAAGGCCAGAGAACTCTGGCCTGGATGTTTTACTTACCAGTATCGGGGTAAAGCAGGCAAAGCGGATTGTGTTGCGAAGGTGCACGCGGGTGCACACAGAATCAACCCTGCGGGACGAAAAACAAAAATGGTGACTAGCCACATCCAACGGCAGCAGTTCACTTTAATACTTGGCATATAAGTTGACACCCATTTTTGGATGGATTCTTTGAGACTTCAGAGGTTGATGACAACTATGGAAGTTCCACAATTTTAGATCATAACTACCTCCCCACCCCCCCACCCCTTTTTATTTTGACAGAAACTGGAAAAGTTTCTAAGTATCATTTGTGGCAGGTTTTGCTGGGACATTCCTGCCGGCTCTGCTGTCGAGTTCCCCACCGCGGTTTAACTACACTTAGTCACTTTTTGGGGCCCTGGGGAGTTTTTCTCTGTTTTAGCCCACGCTTAGAATTATTTTCATCACTGGGAAGCTGAGCTTGCTGGCCAGATCGGCTCCTCAGAGATCGACCCGCCATTTTGAAAGGGTTCCCCAATCTTGCAGTGAACTTGTGGGTCACCCTTCCCCCCCCCCCTCCTCCTCCCACCGTCCTGCCTTCTTGGTGGTGTCAAGGTGCCCACATTCCAGAGGGAAGGTCAGGGAGTTACACTACATTGTCCCTGGCCACCCAGGGACTTCCAATGGCTTGGGAGACACCTCCCCCCCGCCCCCCCACCCTCCGCCCCCTCAGGTGTCGTTCCGCCTGGTCCACGTTTGTGTGGACCGGTGCTGAATGGCACCCGACTCCCAACTGGGGCCACCCTTGGGAGGCCGGTAGATCCGGGGAGGCCAGTAGATCTCGAGTGAGCTCACTTAAGTAGGTTTAAAACCTGCTTAAGCGAGTGGGGCTTGGTCACACCCATTGTGGGTGGGATCCTGATCTAGATGCCACGCGAGATCTACCCAGATCTCACAGGTGCGTCCTGGCTACCGGGATACCTGCTGGAGGCTTCACCCAGCATCTAGCAGCCGCGGCATGCGGCCAGTCGATTGCGCTCTCTGCCATCACCATTTATACCTCCTCCAAACCCAGTGATGAAAGAATAATTGGGTCCAAGACACAGATATAATTCAGTTCCCATTTTAAAGTGTATATTTTCTTCTTACTTTTATATTTCTATTATATACCACCATCTCCATACTTTATGAATGGAAACAGCAATGATAAACTGAAATGCTGTAACTACATCCATCTGCAATTGATGGTGCTGCAACCCTCCACTCAGGACATTGTCACCAGGCACTGAGAAATTATAATAGAACGTTTACTGGGATATTTGCAGAGGTGTCAGATGTTCAATATATGACAACTAAATATATAACTTGCAACTCAATGTTTATGGGTCAGACACTGACTCGTGTAACCTCAAATTATGAATGCAGGGTCCCGCCCAAAGTATTAGTGTACCTTTCTCTTTCAGATGCTGACCTTTGTGCCCAAGTTACTGATTGTATCAACAGCTAACAATGCATCATGCGGTTAGGTTATATATAGAAATATAGTCCATCAACTCCTTGTAGCTCTGTACCAGAGTTTTCCACCAGGTGTTGCTGCTTCTTTTGAGCACCATAGTGAAATATTAGCATATGTGGTCACACCGAAAGAACTATAAGCTTGTCTATATAATGCTTGAATGGTGCAGCAGCTACCTGCACTGTTTCATAACCATATCTCAGCAGCTTCCTTAACGTGCCAACTCTCTGGGCGAGATTCTCCGTTCCCGCGCCGGTTGGGAGAATCGCCTGGGCCGCCAAAATTTCCCGGGACGCCGGTCTGACGCCCTCCCGCGATTCTCCCAAGCGGCGGGAATGGCCCCGTCGGGTTCCGCGGGCCGCAGGCCGGAGAATCGCCGGAGACACCCGAAATGGCGATTCTCCGGCACCCCCGCTATTCTCAGGCCCGGATGGGCCGAGCGGCCAGGCCAAAACGGTGGGTTCCCCCCGGCGCCGTCCACACCTGGTCACTGCCGTCGGGAACAGCGCGGGAACGCTTGGGGGTGGGGGGGGGGGGGGCTGCGGGGGGGGGCGGGGGGGGAGGGGGGGATCCTGCACCGGGGGGTACCTCAAATGTAGGATGGCCCGCGATCGGTGCCCACCAATCGTCGGGCCGTCCTCTCTGAAGGAGGACCTCGACGGCGTTCACGACGGCGTGGGCACTTCGGCGCGTGAGTGGAGAATCCCGCCCCCTGTCTTTGGTTATTACTTTAATAAACCGTTATTCGTTAAGGGTCTCCTGTCTGTCAGGATATTACACCAGGATTCAACGGAATGAACTGGAAAATCCTCTCCCACTCTCACCTTTTCTGCATTTCCTAGGTGGGACTAATCCATACCAGGCATTCACTCTTCACATTTCAATGAAGTGTAAAGACCATGGTACACTGGCCACACAGCCCAAGGACTGAGAAACTCTATCCGTCTATTTCTGTGATAAATAATTCACACTTTGAAGTGAAAACAGAACATTGAAGCTGGCATTCATGTTTCCAAGAGCATAAACTGACCAAACAAAAATTGCCCCAGTCATCTAAACATACTATAAATCCCAACATTTTTATTTAAGGCCTAACATTGACATTTATTGCACCTCTTTAAAAGTACATCATAGGGATAGGGCACAGAATGATAGGCCATTTCTCAGCCACGTTTTTGATCACTACATAAATCAAAACACGTTACAGTACGTGATGAAAAATCAATCAGTTGGAATATTCACCTAATTTTTATCACCTTTGTTCATGTGGCAAGTCTTACATTATCAGTCATCACGCATATTCTTATTGAAGTGTGTCAGCAGATATTCAAGAGCGTGAGTGCAGGAATACTTGAAACACAGAAAGCAGTCAAGGTTAAATGTGGGCATCAATAGTAGATTCTTGAGGCAGTTTAACAGAGGGAGTGGGAGGTGTTCGTAAGTGGAAAGGATTTTTAGAACATTGTATTCTTGGAAGCTCCGCGCCTGGCTCCTTCCACCTGGCTTTTTATCAGCCTGAGTTGCCATACATGCTGCTCTGAGCCACCTTCTTTGACATGCATAGCACATCCCATTGTGGGTATTTGCATTCAGTCCCAAACCAGAATTCCCCCCCCACCCCCCCACCCCATTTCCCTGCAGGTCCGTCAGCCATTTCCTAAAAGAGGGACCTCCTGATTGGAAGAAAGTGGTTTGATGTCGCAAGGCTCTTAAGTTGCTGAAAGTGTTTAAAGACTTCAACAACACATAATTTTTGCTCCATAACATGGGAAGACTGCCAAAATGTTTAAGGCTGGAAGCTTTCGCACAACATTCAAATGAAGGTAGCCCCAGAATCAATGGCAGAGATGGCAGCAGTGTAATTGCCGGTCCTACCCTATGGTGACAATCGTACCACAGAGAAAATCATCCGGGCTTAGTGAATAGTAGTACAAAGATTTTTTTTAAACACATACGCACATTAGGAATTTTAAAATAATGTGAAATCAAAATTATTGGTCCATTGGTGTAAAATTATCACATGCACCATTACATTTATAGAACAATAATCACAGGTGGAATATGAGTAACAATATTCATTTAAACAGTATAATTTTCATTATAAACAGTAAGCTGTTAGCTTGGCAATGGACAAATTCATTGGTGTGCCTGGCTTGACATTTGGAGGTGACGCAATGGCAAGGAGCAAAACTCCAACCACTCTCTCTAATATATTTAAACCAAAAGAAAAGCTACTCTTCTGCTGCAGTTTCATTTACAAGACTCGCAAAGGACAAAGAATTCTTTCAAAATGGACGTTGGTTGTGGTCTCCAGCAGTCAATCAACTGAGGATCTCCGTTTAGGCTATGGTTAAGTGATATTTCCCAAAAGGCATCTACGCCTTTCAGGGCAGTCCAATTAACCAGTGGGAGAATCATTTAAATAGCGTGGAGAGAGATAGAGAGAGAGCGATATGGAGAGTGGCGGACCAGTTTAAATCAGCATGGAGAGTACGGAAGCCATTCTGCGTCTCCAGAGTGTAACAATGGGTTTGTAGCACAATCAATCACTCATGAGACGAGATGAGAAGGAGTCGAACGATGGCTTTATTACGCAGACTTGTTCCCCAGCAGCACAGTTACAGAATGCGGCTGCTGGGAGAACCCGGGCTCTTATACTCCGCCTTACTGGGTGGAGCCAGCAGGCGGCTGATCCAATCGGGATCCAGTGTCTATCCACCAATAGCCTCTCGGCATCACAGGGTACCTTAATACCCCTAATACATACCACCACATTTATCCCCTTGTTAAAAAGGAACCCGGCGGGGTAGTGGGCTGTATGGTGGTAGGGGTTTCCAGAGTCGGTACCTAGGATGCCGCTAACACGGCGGCTATGCTCCGATATTAACTACTTACAATGCCGCTTTTACTGGGCAACCCAAAAAAACTATTTACAGAGGCATTTCGTGCTTCATTATACTGATTCGATGAGTCGAATGGGTGCCCTGGTCGTCCTCGCCGATCGTCTTAGCCCCGGTGGTGATGCAGGCGCAGGTTCAGGCCCTGTCGTCTCTGGGAGTGTCGCGATGCCTCATCCCGCTCCACTATCCCTATTCGGGGCCGGGGGAAGGACCAATCCACCCTGGAAGGGGGCGGCTGTGGGGTGCGCCGGCGGGAGGGAGTGGGTGATTGATGTTGCGGGGGTGTGTGTGGCTCCAGAGGGGGTCATTGGTGTTTGGGGGGGGGCTCCGGCGGGTGCCAGGTCCCGCAAGGAGACCTTGTCCTGTTGGCCGTCGGGATATGCCACGTAGGCGTATTGAGGGTTCGCGTGGAGGAGATTAACCCTCTCGACCAATGGGTCCGATTTGTGCGTCCGCACATGCTTTCGGAGCAGGATGGGTCCCGGGGCTGCCAGCCAGGTCAGAAGTGACGTTCCGGAGGAGGACTTCCTAGGGAAGACAAGGAGGAGTTTGTGAGGTGTTTGATTCGTTGTTGTACACAGCAGCGACCGGATGGAGTGGAGGGCATCCGGGAGGACTTCCTGCCAGCGGGAGACTGGGAGAGTTCTGGACCGCAGGGCCAGTAGGACGGTCTTTCAGACCGTTCCAGTCTCCCTCTCTACCTGAACGTTCCACCGGGGGTTGTAGCTGGTCGTCCTGCTCGAGGCGATGCTCTTGCTGAGCAGGAATTGACGCAGTTCATCGCTCATGAAGGAGGACCCCTATCGCTATGTATGTAGGCGGGGAAACCGAACAGTGTAAAGATGGTGCCGAGGGCTCTAATGACCGTGGCCGCGGTCATGTCGGGACAGGGGATGGTGAATGGGAACCGGGAGTATTCGTCAATCACGTTGAGGAAGTACGTGTTGCGATCGGTGGAGGGGAGGAGCCTTTGAAGTCCAGGCTGAGGCGCTCAAAGGGACGGGAAGCCTTTATCAGGTGCGCTTTATCTGGCCGGTAGAAATGCGCTTGCACTCTGCGCAGATCTGGCAGTTCCTGGTGGCGGTCCTGACCTCCTCGATGGAGTAGGGCAGGTTGCGGGTCTTTATGAAGTGAAAGAACCGGGTGACCCCCGGGTGGCAGAGGTCCTCGTGGAGGGTTCGGAGACGGTCCACTTGTGCGTTGGCACACGTGCCGCGGGATACAAGATCTCATAGTTATAGGTGGAGAGTTCGATCCTCCTCCGCAAGATATTGTCGTTCTTGATCTTGCCCCGCTGTGCATTATCGAACATGAAGGCCACCGACCGTTGGTAAGTGAGGAGAGTGAATCTCCTACCGGCCAGGTAATGCCTCCAATGCCGCACAGCTTCTACTATGGCCTGGGCCTCCTTTTCCACTGAGGAATGGCAGATTTCTGAAGCGTGGAGGGTGCGTGAAAAAAAGGCCAAAGGTCTGCCCACTTGGTTGAGGGTGGCCGCCAGAGCTATGTCAGACGCGTCGCTCTCGACTGGAAGGGGAGGGACTCGTCGATCGCGTGCATCGTGGCCTTTGCGATATCTGCTTTGATGCGTCTGAAGGCCTGGCGGGCCTCTGTCGACAGGGGGAAAACCGTGGATTGGAATAGCGGACGGGCTTTGTCCGCGTAGTTGGGGACCCACTGGGCGTAATAAGAGAAGAAGCCCAGGCAGCGTTTCAGGGCCTTGGAGCAGTGGGGGAGGGGGAACTCCATGAGGGGACGCATGTGTTCGGGGTCGGGGCCTATCACTCCATTTCGCACTACGTAGCCGAGGATGGCTAGACGGTCGGTACTAAACACGCATTTTTCCTTTTTGTATGTGAGATTCAGGGCGTTAGTGGTCAGGAGAAATTTGCGGAGATTGGCGTCGTGGTCCTGCTGGTCATAGCCGCAGATGGTGACGTTGTCGAGATACGGGAACGTGGCCCGCAAACCGTACCAACCAACCATTCGGTCCATCTCCCGTTGGAAGACCGAGACCCCGTTAGTGACGCCGAATGGAACCCTTAAAAAATGATAGAGCCGCCCATCTGCTTCGAAGGCAGTGTATATTCGGTCGCTCGGGCGGATGGGGAACTGGTGGTAGGCGGACTTAAGGTCCACCGTGGAAAAGACCTTGTACTGTGCAATCCGGTTGACCATGTCGGATATGCGGGGGATATGCCATGGATCTCTCGTTGCCGGGGGAGCACAAAATGGTGGCGCTCATCCCTCCCGCATGGAGTCCGGGACCCAAGATGGCGGTGCCCGTTGGCCGCACATGGATCGCTGAGGGGTTGAGTTTGGGGTTCTCCCCCGGAGATTGCGGCTACCCCCCGGGCCTGGCACACAGCTACGAAATGCCCCTTTTTCCCGCACCCTTTATAGAGGGCCGAACGGGCCGGGCAGCGCATTCGGGGGTGTTTCCGCTGCCCGCAAAAGTAGCAGCGGGGCCCCCCCCGGGTGATCTGCCGCTCTGGCAGCGCAGGCCTGCGGGGGGCGGGGGCTTCCGGGGGTTTGTTCGCGGCGGGGGTCCACGGTGCCCAAGGGGCTGCCGTGCGGTCAGGGGCGTAGGCGCGGGCGTTCTGTGACGCCACATCAAACGAGGCCGCGAGGGCCCGTGCCTCTTTGAGGCCTAGTGTGTCTCTTTCCAGCAATCGCTGGCGAATTTGGGATGAAAGCATACCTGCCACGAACGCATCTCAGACCAGCAGCTGTGTGTGTTCATTAGCTGCAACCGATGGGCAGTTGCAGTTTCTCCCCAGTATCAACAGTGCATTGTAGAATTCGTCCAGCGATTCCCCGGGGATCTGCCGTCTCATCGCGAGCCGGTGGCGTGCGTAGACCTGGTTGACGGGCCGAACGCAGATTCCTATCAGCATAGCGATCGCCGTCGGGAAATCTTCCGCATCCTCTATGAGCGTGTAGATGTCAGGGCTCACCCTGGCATGCAGGACCTGGATTTTCTGTTCTTCTGTAGGTATGCCGGGGGCCGTTTGGAGGTATCCCTTGAAACACGCTAACCAATGTTTAAAAGTGGCCGCTGCGTTTGCCATGTGGGGGCTGATTCGCAGACATTCCGGCATGATTCAGAGCTCCATGTCCTTAAAAGCTTGCGTAATAAATTGTAGCACAATCAATCACTCACGAAACGAGATGAGAATTGTCGAACGATGGCTTTATTACGCAGACTTGTTCCCCAGCAGCAAAGTTACAGAATGCGGCTGCTGGGAGAACCTGGGCTCTTATACCCCGCCTTACTGGGTGGAGCCAGCAGGCGGCTGATCCAATCGGGATCCAGTGTCTATCCACCAATAGCCTCTCGGCATCACAGGGTACCTTAATACCCCTAATACATACCACCACAGGGTTCGAAGGAAATCAAAGTGTGACCTCACATGGAAACAGGTAAGTAAGTAATTGGCTGGTATATTTTTATTGTTTCTCTTCTAAAACTCAGGTAATTTATTAGTAATTGTATGGTCCATTAGTAGTAAGGTTTACTAGCAGTAGTAAAGCTTACTAATTATGAAAAATTATTAACACACAATATGGATGGCAGGTGACGTATTGCAGCTGTGGTATGTGGTTGCTGCCGGAAACAGTGTAATCCACGGCAGCCACATCTGCATTGTATCTATGATTCCGAGCTGAAGAATCACCTTGAGCCAATGAGCTGGATGCTTCACTACCGATGGCATGATGCATCAGGCAGGGGGAAAGTTACCTGGACACTTCGTTGCAGAAGGCAGTCACACCCCTTGTGGTAGGGTCTTCTGATTTGGTTAGGGGGTCAGGGACAGAGGGTGCGACTCCGAGTGAGGCAGGTAAATGGAATGAGAAGGTAGAAGTGGAGGAGCCTCAGTCCGATTTTCGAACAGGTTTGAGGTTCTTGCAGTTTGTATGGATGAGAGTAGAGCCTGCAAGATGGATGAACATACTGATGATAGCACCATGGCTATCCATTTAAACAGGGGGAGTAACTAGAAACGTAGTGGCAGTCGGGGGCAGCATAGTCCGGGGGATAGACACAGTTCTCTGCAACCGAGAGCGCGAGTCCAGAAGTCCGTGTTTCATGCCTGGTGTGTAGCTTCGGGACCTTTGGGCTGGAGAGGAACTTGCAGTGGGAGGGGGAGGATTCAGTTGTTATGGTCCATGTGTGTATGAACGCTATAGCTAGGACGAGGAAGGTGGTTCTGCTTAGCGATTATGAACAACTAGAGGCAAAATTAAAAAGCAGAACCTCAAAAGATTGTAGTCGCCTCTGGCCTATTACCTGAACCATGAGCAAATTGACTTTGGATAAATAATAATAATTATTATTATTATTTTTTATTGTCACAAGTATGAAGTTACTGTGAAAAGCCCGTAGTCGCCACATTCCGGCACCTGTTCGGGTAAGCTGATACAGGAATTGAACTCGCGCTGCTGGCCTTATTCTGCATCACAAACCAGCTGCCTAGCCCACTGAGCTAAATCAGCCCTCAACGATGACTGGAGAGAGGAATGCACGGCTCAAAGACTGGTTTCAGAGAAAAGTGTTTCAATTTGTGGGCCATTGGCGCCAGTAATGGGGAAAGTGGGGGCTGTACATTGGGATGGCCTTCACCTGAACCATCCTGGTTTGAGTGTTCTGGCAAGTTCTATAACTAGGGCAGTAGAGAGATCTTTAAATTAAATAGGGGGGAGGAAGGGATCATAGAATCATAGTATTTACAGTGCAGAAGGAGGCCATTCGGCCCATTGAGTCTGCACCGGATTTTGGAAAGATCATCCTACCCAAGCTCTCACCTCCACCCTACCCCCATAACCCAGTAACCCGACCTAACCTTTTTTTGGACACTTAAGGGCAATTTAGCATGGCCAATCCACCTACCTTGCACATCTTTGGACTGTGGGAGGAAACCGGAGCACCCGGAGGAAACACACGCAAACACGGGGAGAACGTACAGACTCCACACAGACAGTGACCCAAGCTGGGAATCAAACCTGGGACACTGGAGCTGAGAAGCAACTGTGCTAACCACTGTGTTACTGTGCTGTCCCTTGTATGTGGGGAGGTGTGGTAGATTACAAGAAAATGAGAAGGTAAAAAAAAATCAAGGGAACGATTTGGGTAATGACTTGTGGAAGGAAGGGACAGAGTGTACCAACTTGACAGTGCGCCTGCAGGTAAGGCTGGGCAGCACAGTAGAACAAGTGGATAGCACTGTGGTACACAGCGCCAGGGTCCCAGGTGCGATTCCCTACTGGGTCACTGTCAGTGCAGAGTCTGCACGTTCTCCCCGTGGCTGCGTGGGTTTCCTCCGGGTGCACCGGTCCCCCCCACAGTCCAAAGACATGCAGATTAGGTGGATTGGCCATGATAAATTGCCCTTAGTGACCAAAAAAGGTTAGGAGGGGTTGTTGGGTTACGGGGATGGGGTGAAAGTACGGGTTTAAGTGGGTCGGTGCAGACTCGATGGGCTGAATGGCCTCCTTCTGCACTGTACGTTCTGTGTTCTATGTAAGGCCAGAGGTTTCAAAAGTGGTAAAATGGCAGAGTTAGAAGCTCTGCGGCACTCAAAACAAAATGGATGATTTGTGAGTACAGATAGAAATAAATATGTATATCCCGCTAGCTAATACAGTGACATGGTGTATATCCCGCTAGCTAATACAGTGACATGGTGTATATCCCGATAGCTAATACAGTGACATGGTGTATATCCCGATAGCTAATACAGTGACATGGTGTATATCCCGATAGCTAATACAGTGACATGGTGTATATCCCGATAGCTAATACAGTGACATGGTGTATATCCCGATAGCTAATACAGTGACATGGTGTATATCCCGCTAGCTAATAAAGTGACATGGTGTATATCCCGCTAGCTAATACAGTGACATGGTGTATATCCCGCTAGCTAATACAGTGACATGGTGTATATCCCGATAGCTAATACAGTGACATGGTGTATATCCCGCTAGCTAATACAGTGACATGGTGTACATCCCGCTAGCTAATACAGTGACATGGTGTATATCCCGATAGCTAATACAGTGACATGGTGTATATCCCGATAGCTAATACAGTGACATGGTGTATATCCCGATAGCTAATACAGTGACATGGTGTATATCCCGATAGCTAATACAGTGACATGGTGTATATCCCGATAGCTAATACAGTGACATGGTGTATATCCCGCTAGCTAATACAGTGACATGGTGTATATCCCGCTAGCTAATACAGTGACATGGTGTACATCCCGCTAGCTAATACAGTGACATGGTGTACATCCCGCTAGCTAATACAGTGACATGGTGTATATCCCGATAGCTAATACAGTGACATGGTGTATATCCCGATAGCTAATACAGTGACATGGTGTACATCCCGCTAGCTAATACAGTGACATGGTGTATATCCCGATAGCTAATACAGTGACATGGTGTATATCCCAATAGCTAATACAGTGACATGGTTGCAAGGTTACAAAGGCTGGAATTTGAGTATAGAAGAGACATTTTGAAAAAGTCAGAAAGCTGGGAAAGAGTAACTTGTTGATTAAGGATGATATTAGTAGACTTCCGGTGGCGCCTCGAGGAAGCAGGTCGCAGGTCGGATCGCTCCCGCCCGCGATGGGCAAACGGACCTGTTCAAAGGATTTGTTCGGGACCTGGCGACCTGAATCGGTGGAGGAGACGAAGGGAAGAGAACCTGAGGATCGTTGGCCTCCCAGAGGGCTGCGAGGGATCGGATGCGGGTGCATACGTGATGGGTATGCTCGAGGCGCTGATGGGACCGGGGGCCTTCCTTCGACCCCTGGAGTTGGATGGGGCGCATAGAGCCCCCGCAAGGAAGCCCAGGACGGGCGACCGAGCGAGGGCCTTGGTGGTCCGCTTTCACCGGCTGGCTGACAGGGATCGTGTGCTGCGATGGGCCAAGGCGGAGAGGAGCAGCAGATGGGAGAACTGCGAGGTGCGCATCTACCAGGACTTGGGAACGGAGCTGGCCAAGAGGCGTGCAGGATTCATCAAGGTAAAGGCAGCCCTCTACAAAAAGGTGAGGTTTGGAATGCTGTATCCTGCGAAGCTTTGGGTCACGTTTGAGGAACTCCATCACTACTTCGAGACACCAGAACAGGTTTGGGCTTTCATTGAAGATAAGAAGCTGGACTTGAACTAACGGGCACTTCGTTTTTTCAGTGCTCTACAGTGGCGGCGGTCTGTTAACCTAACTGGCTCTGACTAGGAATGGACTTTTATTAAAAGAAGCTGGACTTGAACTAAAGGACTCTGGGCTCACAGAGCTTTTGTGTGGCGGCGGTCTGTTAAATTACCCTGTACTGTAAGAGAGAGAGGGGCCCTGCAAAGGGGGCCCTGCACTTGGTATCTTTTGGCGGGAGATTGGGGCCTCTGATGGGGGGATGGGCTAGGGGCTGGTTAAGGGACTTGAAAGGGCACGGGGAGATACAATCAGGTTAATGGGTCTTTGGTGTGTGGGGGGAGGGCCCGAGCGCTCGGGAGGAGACAGTCAGGCGCCAAGGGCAGGGGTCAGCGTAGCTAGCGTAGGTCAGGGGTCGCCAGGGAGAGTAGGAGAAGGGGTGGGCTAGGGCCAAGCGCAGGGCTGACCTGGCAGGTCAAGTCTCGGGGGGGGGGGGGGGGGTTGGTTGGGCAGCCGGGAAGGAGAGCAGAGAAGACTTAAGTGGGCAAGGGGGGGGGGGGGGGGGGGGCGGGGGGGTGATCAGGGGTCCCCCGGGGGAGAAAGTCGCTTGCAGGGAATAGCGTAGGAAACCAACAGCAGCAGCACCCCGGGGGGTCGGGGTTAGAGCCACGTTAGTTTAGTTGAACACGTGGGGCATGGACGAACAGAGCTGATAGGGGAAGTGCCTTATTAATATGTTTATTCTTTCCCACTGTTCGTTTTCAATATGTTAAGGCTTTTTGCATATGGTCTTCTTTTTTCTCTATAAATGTTACAAATTTGTTTTAAATAAAAAATTTCAACAAAAAAAAGGATGATATTAGTACAATAGTGAGGGATGACCTTAACTCAGAAGAGAAAGATGTAGAATTAGTTTGAGGAGAGATAATAGGAAAGGTAAGAGTCATTTTCGGGAGTAGTTTATAAGCCCCCCAACAGCAGTTGCACTAGAGGACAGTGTACAGGAAGAAATCATCATCTTTGCGGTCACCACTGACGTGAAACTGAACTGGACCAGCGAAACAAATACTGTGGCTACAAGAGCAGGTCAAAGGCTAAGAATCCTGTGGTGAGTAACTTGCCTCCTGACTCCCCAAAGCCTGTCCATCATCTACAAGGCACAAGTCAGGAGTGTAATAGAATACTCCCCACTTACCTGGATAAATGCAGCTCCAACAACACCCAAGAAGCTCAACACCATCCAGACAGGTCACACCGCCTGATTGGCACCCATTCCACAAACATTCGCTTCCTCCACCACTGCCACACAGTGACAGCAGTGTGTACCATCTGCAACGTGCACGGCAAGACTCACCAAGTCTTCCTTCCATACCCAAGACCACTACCACCTAGAAGGACGCTGCCATCTGAATGTTCCCCTCCAAGTTCTTGACTTGAAAATAATTGCTGTTCCTTCACTGTTGCTGGGTCAAAACTGGACCTCCTTCCTTCGCAGCACTGCATGTGTACCGACACCACATGGACTACAGTGATTCAAGCAGGCAGCTCACCACCCCCTTAAGGGCAATTAGGGGTGGGCAATAAATGCTGGCCTCGCCAGCAATGTCCACAACTTGTAAATGAATAAAAATTAAAATAAATATAGAAATTAATGAGGTGTGTTGAAAAGGGATACTGAAATTATCATGAGGGACTTTATCCTACATGTAGATTGACCAAATCAAATTGGCATAACCTGGCACAATGAGACTGGATTGATCAATAATGTCATAGTAAAGGAGCCATTAGGTGACAGTGATCACAATATGATAGAACATCATGTTGAGTTTGAAGATGAGAAATGTGGATCTAAGACTCGTGTGTTAAACCTAAATAAAAGTGATCAGCAGTGTATGAATGCTGAGTCAGCTAAAGTGAACTGGGAAACTAGGTTAAAAAGTACAATAGTAGAGCTGCCATGGCAGACTTTTAAGGGCGATATTTAATAACTCTCAGCAAAGATTTATCTTGGCAAAAAAGAAAGGCTCTTTGAGAGGAATGCATCATGTATGGTTAAATAAGGAAGTTAAGGATAGTTTCAAAATGAAAGAAACACTGTAGAAGTCTGTGAAGAGGAGTGGTAGGTCAGAAGATTGGACTGATTTTAAGAACCAGCAAAAACTGACAAAAAGAAGGGTGGAATCTTCTATTCTCACCAATGACAAGATTAAAGACAGCTAAGTCACCCTCTGCCCCTTGCTTCTGACCGATCTGAACCCCTTGCCCTGTGAGCCCGACCCAAACCCCTCCCGCCTTCACTGAACTACCATAAGACCACACCCCTCCCTTCAACATTACATACTCACATACCTGTAGCATGGGATCTCTGTGATCCTGGGGAGTGTCTTTCTGGCACCAACCACAGGCTCCTCAGTGGCCCTATTGAGTGCAAGAGCTGCTGACCACTGATTGACTGGAAGACTCAGGGCGCGGTTCAGTGCCTTGTCACGGCCGACTTGGTGTCAGGGCAAGGCCTCTCGCGATATCCGTGATGCTTGAAGCGTCTTGTGAGATTCAACGGAATCTCGCGAGAGGTTGCAATCTGAGAGGTGCATACTTACATGAGCCATTAGGATTAGCCAGGGTGCCAGTGCCAGGTTGCCCATGCCGGGGTCAGGCCTGGGGGGGGGGGGGGCTTGCCCATAAGAGGTGGGGTGAAGGGGGCTCAAGGGCCCCAGGGTGAAATGGGGGTGGTCCTGGGGCTGCGGTGGGGTACTGAGGTGGTTTTAAAGATCAGGGCTGCCTTTAAAATTGGCACCCCGATCCACGAATAGTCTTCCCGGTCAGCTAGCTAGTGCAGGAAGTGACTAAAGTGTGGCCTCAATGGGTAGTTTGTCGCCGAAGCCAAAAAACACGGCAAAGTGCTGCTGAATAGCGGGTCTTTCTCGGCAGTGCAGCCGGCGAGAAACACCCTACTTAACAAAAATCAAGAGGCGAGAGGGAGGAAGGAGCTTAAAACAATCACCATCACCAGGAAAACGTTATTGGTAAAACTATTATCTTGACAAACTTGACAAGTCTCCAGGACCTTGAGGCCCTGCACCCTAGGATCTTAAATGACGTGACCGGTGAGATAGCAGAGGCATTGGTTATAATCTTGTAAAATTCCTTAGATTCTGGAAGGGTCCAAATGGACTGGAAAATAACAACGGTAACACCGTTATTCAAGAAAGGAGATAGAAGAGAGGACACGATAGGCTAGTTGGCCTAACATCTATCGTAGGGAAATTGCTAGAATCCATTGTTAAGGAGGTTATAGCAGGACACTGAGAAAATCATAATGGGATCAGGCAAAGTCACCATGGTCCTCTGAAAGGGAAGTTGTGATTTATTTTTTATTTGAGTTCTTTGAGGAAGCAAAAAGCAAGGTGGGTAAGGGGAATCTGCAGATGTGCTGTACTTGGATTGCCAAAAAAATTTTGATAAGGCACCACAAAGGTTACTACACAAAATATGAATTTATGGTGAAGTAACAGATTACCATGCATAAAGGATTGGTGGTTAACAGGAAACAGAGCATAGGGGTGAATGGGTCATTTTCGGGTTGGCAAGCTGTAAATAGTGAAGTGCCAGAAGGATCAATGCTGGGGCCTCAACTATTTATGATCTATCATCAGGGTTTCTCAAACTATTCCAGCCACGGAACCCTCCCACAGTACAGAAGGAGAAATATTATTGTTGTGTTGAAGAGCCAAATCACAAAAAAAAAAAAAATGTTTTTGCACAATAGGTACAAACATACAAAAATCTAATTTACAGGTCTTTTTTATTCCTTATATGTGTACGTTTACTGCAATTAAAATGTTCTCTACCTCAAAAACCTACTTGGTTCTTACCTGTTTGTCATTGTTAATGGGAAGAGTGCTGCTGGAATGCTAAGGCACACGCACTCACGTTTGTTCTCACGTGTACACATGGAGAAGCCAGCCTCTGACTGGCGGAGCTGGATAAAGCAAGAAACTCAACTGATGTTAATATGCTCGGCCTGGTGCGGACTGAGAGGCTCCACTTTGGGAACCGTTGATCTGTATCAATGACTCAGATGAAGAGACCGAATGTATGGTTTCTACATTTGCCGATGACACCAAGAGATAGGAAAGTAAGTTGTGAAGAGGAGGTAAAGGGCTTATAAAAGGACTAAGTGAGTGGACAAAAATGGAGTATCATATGGGAAAATGTAAACTTGTCCACTTTGACAGGAGGAATAGAAAAGCAGCACTGTATTTAAATGGAGAAGATTGCAGAGGGATCAGGGTGCCCTGGTACATGAATTGCAAAATGTTAGCATGCAAGTACAACAAGTGATTCGGAAGACAAATGGGATGTCAGTGTTTATTGCAAGGGGAATGGAATATAGAAGTTTTACCGCAGCTTTCCAGGACCTTGATGAGACCACAACTGGAGTAGTGTGTACAGTTTTGGTCTCCATATTTGATATAAGAATTAATTGCTTTTGAGTGTTCATTCAATCAATTCCTGGAATGGAGGCTTCTCTTATGAAGAAAGCTCGAATAGGTTGATCCTTTACCCATTGGAGTTTAGAAGAACTGGAGGTGATTTTATTGAAACACAAGACCCTGAGGGGACTTGGAAGGGTCGCTACAGGAGGATGTTTCTTCTTGTGGGAAAGACTAGAACTAAGGTACTGTTGTATTTGGTCCCTTGTACTTAATGAAGTAACTCACCAAACACTTCGATATGTGTCTCGTCTGGTAAGATGGCAATCTGATACAGAGCACGTTATTATGGAGTCTTGCTACTTCTCTGGAACTTACACCTAGCACTGACCAATTACATGTACGTCTTATTACCTTCTCAATTGTCTTCTGAAGATGGCCAGCTGTGTCCCCCTTTATATCTGGGTCCCAGGTCACATGACCTTGGGCTGGAGACCGCATGGTGTGTCTGTACCGCCATCTGCTGGTTGGAGGTTGCACACCATCCAACTATGATATAACCCATTGGCATATCACCACAACCCCCTTCCTCATAAAACATCAATATAAAATTACACAGGCAACATTACACATTACATTTTATACAGGTAAGGCATATAGCTGGTAGGGTGAGCAGGTTTTTACAAAAAGTGTCCATTTGCATTCTATGCAGACGTTATTGTTTCAAGTCGGTGCCCACTTCCATAAAATCTGGCTTGCTTGCCGGTTCTTGTTTTTCTTACGCTTTGCCCTGTGTCTTAGAAAGGCCTGTGTCTAAGGCTGCCATACCTGCAAGTGCTGTCGATATTGGTTGGCTGGCAGGATGTGGCAGTTCTCCCAGTCTTTTCTTCTTTTTCCTTTTCATTTTCTGGACACGGTGAAGTATTCAAGTGTGTCTCTTGGTTATCTTCTTTGTAGCAGCCTCTGCCGCGGCACTGGCTGTCGTTATGTGGTGAGGTGTCCGAAGAGGTCTAGGTGTCTCCTCATCTCTGGTCGGTGTGAGCACGCCCATTTCTGTGGCCTCATCAACATGCTGGATCACCTTGGTTTCTAGTACCGGCATGGAGGATGGAGCCGTGGTTGGTGGTCTCACATCATCTTGGCGTGCTGGAGCATCGGTGACTTGCTCGTCATCACTGCAGATGACTATAGTGTCTGGCTTAGCGGATCCAAGCCCTGCCCTGGATCTTCTCGATCGAACTCGCAAATGTGCGCGGGGTCTGTGGAGCTGCATAATGATACGGTCATTAGGTCATCCTCAGAGTCAGTGTCAGAGTCACCTAATATCTCAACCTCCACATCGCTGCAATCAGCATCTTCATCCATGTCCTCCCACTCGTCATCGGTGTTGTTGACTGCTTGGGAGTAAGTTACTGGAGCCGTTTCAAGGACTTCTGGCAGTCTTTCACATATCTCAGAGGCCAGCTTTTCCAAGATTGGTACGATTTCTTGGTCTCTGGTTCCCTCACTACCTGATCGTCAGTAGTATCAGAAGCCTTGAATCCTACATGCGTCATCGCCAAACTCCCGCTCTCCGCAGAGTCCAGCACGGTTCGGGCGTTCCCTCGTCATTGCTTGCAGACCACAGGAGCCTCATCTGTGCTGCTGGGGAAGAGATGTACAAGCAGCTCCATAGTGTTCATCATCCGTCTCACCTTCATCATTGTCAGTAACCGCAAACAGATTGTTATAGTAGTCGGCCTCACATTCAGCATCATCGTCAGTCTTTTCACCTGGAAAATATAACTTTGCATACGGAATTATTTGTTTTCGAAATGAATTGAAATAAAATGAAAATTGAATGAAATGAAATGAAATGAAAATCGCTTATTGTCACAAGTAGGCTTCAAATAAAGTTACTGTGAAAAGCCCCTAGTCGCCACATTCCTGCACCTGCCCGCCAAGTTCAAAATCAGCCTTTTGTTTGGCCACCAAAGCCTGGCTTAAAATTCCACCCTGTGGAACTTCAGTGGGACTGAAGAAGTTGAAGAACGATTCCTTGAATATGGTTATTGTTGCTGCTCTTGGATTGCTTCGACTCTGTATTCTGGTTTTGTTCGAATTGTTCTTACTGTCACATTTTTGCCCTCCGTCCAGTCAATTGTGCAGCCTGTGCAGCCGATGATCTGCGGCTCATCCACGCATGATTTCAGCGGCCATGGATCCAACTGAGGAGTGTCATTTATGAAATACTCATTCGGCCCAAATGAAAACTCCAGAGTGAAGTTGCACGGCTTGTCAATCTCTGTCCATTTAACACACATCTCGCAGATGCTTTAATATGGGTTCATCATATCCTCATATCTTGCCATTGGTCTATGCATGTTTTTCAAGACTGTTAACCACAATTGCGGAATGCTCGCCAGCAATTCCACCCCTATGCCTGGTTTGTCGTTTTCCACTAGAATTTTTTCTAAATCCTCATACACCGTGCATACCGCAATGCGTTGCAGTGATTCACTGTGTTCAGGTGACCAGCTATCTCCTTTTAGCCACTTGACTAGATTCAAGTATTCAACGATTTTATACCAATTACTGAGTCCACATCCAAATCTACAATATTAAAGAGTATTATGTGCTTTATGCCTGCCACTGAGAGCACTAATTCGCAAACATCAAAGGTCTCTAGAGTTCTTGTGCCGAAGTCTATCATGATCCCTGACTGATTAGCAAAGTCTTGCTGCACATTTAGCTTCTGCAAAGCATGTCGACCTACGAGGTTGGCTATCGTTTTAGGGTCAAAGTCACACTGAATGAAAATATCATTGAGCATCACCATCGATTTGAGAATGGATGTAAAAGTTTTTGGAATATTCTGATTGTCTTCATGCTTTGTTCTGATTCTGCTTCCATCTTTGTTTCTGTTGATCGTGTGGTTTCTCAGTGCGATGAGATCAATGAAAAATTGGTCTGCCGTGTTTATCTTATCTACTGCATGCACCGCTCGTGCATGATCTATGGTGGAATGCGCAAAGCATTGCTTTGCAAAGTGCCCAACATGGCCGCACCTGGAACAAACTTTTCCATAGGTCGAACATTGCTGTGGGGGTTGTCGAGTGCCACATTTATGGCACAAGATGGCAGGGCGTCTCCTGGCGGCCGCTTAAAACGTCAGCCCGCACTGAGACTATGTTTCTTCATGACGTGTGTCACTGGCTTCTTCATCCATGTTGGCGCCAAAGTATTTTGAGCAGAGTGCGCCTATTCGTTGTGCAGCAATCTCACTTGCCTGTCAAATCTTCCTCCCGCAATAATATCGCTCGAAGCTTATCATCAAGCAATCCAAAGACAATTTGGTCAGGGATTATGGAAGGTTTTAAGTCACCGAAGTTGCATGACTGGGCCTACAGTCTCAGGTCTGTGACAAAACTGCCAAATGATTCGCCAGGTCTCTGGGAATGCATACAAAACATATAGCGCTCAAACATTTCATTCATCTTGGGGAAACACTGCTGATTGAAGCGCTTTATCACTTCATCAAAATTCTTCTGATCTCCCTCACGTTCAAAGACAAATGAGTTATATAGTTTGAGCGCTTGTGAACCTGCCAATGTTAGCAGCAACGTGATTTGCCTTTCATCAGACTGGGCCTGCAGGTCCACGGCTGAAACATAAAGTTTGAACTGTTGTTTGAACAGCCGTCAGTTCTCACCTACGTTACCGGATATCTGAAGCTGGTGGGGGACATCAGTGCATCCATCTCAAGCTTCAGCATTTTTTATGTGTTGGGTCACCTCAGGTTGCAGTTCACCAGACCGGTCTTCAAGCCGAATGCCAAAGTTGTCATTGCCGTTGACAACTTCAAATCTTCAGCACTCGTGGTACCATGTTGCGTTTGGCCCCTTGTACTTCATTAAGTAACTCACCAAATACTTCGATATGTCCAAACCAGGATCCTATTATTGTGTCTCATCTGGTAAGATGGCAATCTGATACAGAGCGCGTTATCATGGAATCTTGCTACTCCTCTGAAGCTTACACCTAGCACTGACCAATTACATGCACAACTCATTACCCTCTCAATTTTCTTCGGAAGATGGCCGGATGAGTATATCAGGGTCCCAGGTCACATGACCTTGGTCTGGAAACCGCATGGTGTGTCTGTACTGCCATCTGCTGGTTGGAGGTCGCACACCATCCAACTATGATATAACCCATAGGCATATCACCACAGGCAAAGGGTTTAAATAGTAAGGGGTCTCCATTTTAAGATGGAGAGGAGAAATTTTACCTCTCAGAGGACAGATAATCTGTGGAATTATCTCCCCCAGAAAGCAATCGAGGCTGGGTAATTGAATTTATTTAAAGTTGGGTTAGATAGAATTTTGATAATGTTATGACCAGGCGGGGATGGGCGAACTGGCTCCCCTCTATTCAGCCTCCTCAGCTGGTTACAACGAAAAACAAGGATTTCTAGGGTCAAAGAAAGAGTAGGTTTATTAGGCACTTAACCAGGGAAATAATAGTAAAAGACACATCACACCCATGCACAGGTATCGGACGGATGGAAAATTAGAGCCCAAATAAAAATTAAAATAATGTACAGTTAGAAGTCCTTTGTGTGTCTTTGAAGCATAGATTAACATTTCCAGTCAATTTAAGCGATCTGGTTCCCTGGAGCAAGTGTTGCAATTCTTCCAAGATTTCAGTTGGTTGGTTGATCTTGGGTGTGGTGATTTCTAGTGCCCCTTGCTGCACTTATTCCCAGGGAGAGAGAGAGAGAAAAAGAGTGAGATATCTCTTTAGCTTGTTTCTCTGCTGAAGCCTTTTTCCAAAATCTCTCTTGTGTCTCATTTGCTGGTAAAACACGGTTCTTAAAGCTGTGCTGTAGATGTATATTCCAAAGGATTTTGATAACCATGTCTGCTGTAGTCATTGTTGAAGAGCAAGTAATCACATTTTGATGTTTCATCTCAGAAACATTAGACACATTTAAGGTGATAGAAATAATAATAATTATTTTTATTGTCACAAGTAGGCTTACATTAACACAGCAATGAAGTTACTGTGGAAAGCCCCTAGTCGCCACATTCCGGCACCTGTTCGGGTACACCGAGGTAGAATTTAGAGTGTCTAATTCACCTAACAGGATGTCTTTCGGGACTTGTGGGAGGAAATTGGAGCAACCGGAGGAAACCCACGCAGACACGGGGAGAAGGTGCAGACTCGCAGAGACAGTGACCCAAGCCAGGAATCGAACCTGGGGCCCTGGCTCTGCGAAGCAACAGTGCTAACCACTGTGCTACCGTGCCACCCAATGGGAGATGGAATTATTTCATTCTCCGCAGGGATTTGGACATCTGTTGGTTGTATACCCTGGCTGGCCAGCAGTTCCCCATTGTCTTGATTGGGTTATAGTTGATTAAAGTCCAGCGCTTTTCATTTTAATATCAAATGTCTATTTTCAATGTCTGTAAGTTACAAGATGTCTCTCTCGTTTCACACTGACGTGGGTTGGGGGAGGGGGGGGGGGGGTCGTCATGTTTGCTTTTCTCACCTCCACCTTGGAATGTGGTCTGACATTTTAAAGCAGCTGGCTATGTCTCTTTTCAACTTTCACAATTTGAATTGAAGGCTCAATTTATTTTAAAAGCTGTCATTTTGTGATGATAGGCAAGAGAATAAACAGTTATGGGGGAGGGAGATGGCAGACAGGAAAGTGGAGTTAAGACCACAATCGGATAAGCTAAGATCGGATAAATGGCAGAGCAGGCTCAGAGGACCATAGCGCCTACATCTACTCCACATCTCATGTCCTTTTTGTAATAACCCTCAAGCGACCCACAGGGACACCTCAATTGATCTCCCCGTGGAAAACAAGCTGCTGCAGTTCCTCTGGTGGATCTAAACCCACAAGTGCGGTTTAGGAAGTTCCAAGTTTTTGATCTGGCCACGTTGAAGGAATGGTGATATAGTTGCAAGTCAGGATGTTGAGTGGCTTGGAGTGGAACCTGCAGGTGGTGTTTCCATGCATTTGCTGGCTTCTTCTAGGTGGTGGGTGGGGGTCGCCAGTTTGATAGGTGCGGTCGAAGGAGCCTTGGTGGAGTTGCTGCAGCTTGTAGATGGTACACACGGCTGCCACTGTGCATCGGTGGTGGAGGGAGTGAATGTTTGCAGGTGGGGTACCAATCAAGCGAGCAGCTTTGTCCTGGATGGTGTCAAACTTCTCGAGTGTTGTTGGAGCCACATTCATCCAGGACTATATTCCTTGTAGATTGTGGACAGGTTTTGGGGAGAACTCCTGGGCTCGTCTTTGAAGTAGTGGCATGGTATATTTTACATCCAAGTCAGGGCCTTGGCTTAACAGCTTGGCCGATGGCAGTATTATGACGTTAGATTGTCGGCGGATATGAGGTGTCTAAGTCACTAACCAACCTGACTTAGAAATATATTATAAAAGCAAATTACTGCAGATGCTGGAATCTGAAATAAAAGCAGAAAATATTGGACAATCTCAGCAGGTCTCTCAGCCCCGATGACAGAGAGAAGGAAACTAATGTTTCGAGTCTGGATGAGTCTTTGTCAAAGCTAGGGCAAAGAGTCACCTAGACTCGAAATGTCAGCTCCCTTCCCTCTCCACAGATGGTGTCAGACCTGCTGAGATTGTCAGGCATCTTGGGCGGGATTCTCCGACCCCCGCCGGGTCGGAGAATCGCCGGGGGCTGGCGTGAATCCCGCCCCCGCCGGTTGCCGAATTCTCCGGCACTGGATATTCGGCGGGGGTGGGAATCGCGCCGCGCCGGTTGGCGGGCCCCCCCCCCGGCGATTCTCCGGCCCACGCTGGGCCGAAGTCCCACTGCTGGAATGCCTGTCCCGCCGGCGAGAATCAAACCACCTCTCTTACCGGTGGGACAAGGCGGCGCGGGCGGACTCCGGGGACCTTGGGGGGGGGGGTGCGGGACGATCTGGCCTCGGGGGGTGCCCCCACGGTGGCCTGGCCCGCGATCGGGGCCCACCGATCCGCAGGTGGGCCTGTGCCGTGGGGGCACTCTTTTCCTTCCGCCTTTGCCATGGTCTCCACTATGGCGGAGGCGGAAGAGACCTCCTCCACTGCGCATGCGCGGGGATGCTGTGAGCGGCCGCTGACGCTCCCGCGCATGTGCCGCACGGCAAAGTCATTTCCGCGACAGCTGGCGGAGCACCAAAGGCCTTTCCCGCCAGCTGGCGGGGCGGAAATCAGTCTGGCGCGGGCCTAGCCCCTCAAGGTGAGGGCTTGGCCCCTCAAGATGCAGAGAATTCCGTACCTTTGGGGCGGCGCGATGCCGGACTGATTCGCGCCATTTTTGGCGCCGGTCAGCGGATATCGCGCCGATTGCGGAGAATCCCGCCCCTTCTGTTTTTGTTGGAAATATATCTCTGTTCTTTAACTGTCACTGGGTCAAATTCCTGGAACTCCCTCCCTAATAGCACTGTGGGTGAACCTACACTACATGGGACTGCAGCGGTTCAAGAAGGCAGCTTACCACCACCTTCTCAAGAGCAATTAGCGGTGGGAATACAGGTCTAGCCAATGACACCCAGACCTCATAAATTAATTCTTAAAAATCTACCAGGCCATGTAATCTCATGGCCAAACCTAAATCCCACACTCAACAATTAACACGAAGGCAGGACACCAGCCATGGCATAATGAAGAGTGCAGAACAGCAAGCCAGGAGTAGCAACAGGCAATTGTGAAAAAGAAGTGCCACACTGGTGGTGACAATACAGGACTAAATGCATGAGGAATGGCAGAAGCATCACATTACAGTGAGAGCTAAGCAACCCCAAAACCAAAAGATCACATCAATCTTATGCCGTCCAGCCACATGCAGTCATGAAAGGTGGTGTACAATTAAACAACCAACAGGGGGAGGCCCCCTGATCAACCACTTTCTCAAGGATGGCAGAGAAAGAGATCAGGTTGAAGCATTCACATCATCCTTCTCTTGGAAGCGCCCAGTGGGTGATCCATCTCAGCCTCTTCCTCAAGTCCCCACCAACATAGAAGGCAATCTTCAGCCAATTTAATTCACGCAAAGTGATATTAAGAAATGGACACACTAGAAGTTTTGGGCCTCAAACAATTTTCCCTCGAAGTTACAGGTCCACTTTGCAACCCGACAATAACCCTGCAATCCACACGCAAGTCAGCCCCTTCAAGTGACCGCGTGGACACAGCTGTGGAAAAAGGTTTAAAGGGCCTGTAGACTTGAAGAAATTATCCATGTACAATAACATAAATTCAGAGGGTACGATGGTCCTCAACACATACCAGCTGTGGAACTAGCCGCACCTTTAGCAAGTTGTTACAGTTCAGCTAAATGCAGACACCTACTGAACAAAGTGGAAAAGGGGCAAGATATGTCCTGTGCCAATAAAGGACAAATAAAATCTAGCCAATTACTGCCTCATCCATCTACTATCCATAAAGCCATCAATGACGTGCTATCAAATTCCCACAGACCCATCAATAACCTTCTGACCAACGCCTAGTTTAGGTTCCACAACCACTCGACTCCAGGCCTCATTACAGCCTCAATCCAAACACGGAGAAAAGAGCCTAATTCCAGAGGTGAGAGTGACTGCCTTTGTCATCAAGGCAGCACTTGACTGAGTGGGGTACCAAGGGATCCTCATTAAATTGAAGTCAATGAAGGTCAGGGGGAAACTCCAAACCCATGACCTCAAGCACCTAGAACAAGGGCAGCAAGCACTTGAAACACCTTTGCCTTCAAGTCATCCTGACTTGGAAATATATCGGCAGTCCTCCAGTATCGAGTTAAAATTTTGGAACTTCCCACTGGACAGCACAGTGTGTGTACATCTACTACATGGATTGCAGCAGTTTAAGAAGGGGCAGCACGGTAGCACAAGTGGATAGCACTGTGGCTTCACAGCGCCAGAGTCCCAGGTTCGATTCCCCGCTGGGTCACTGTCTGTGCGGAGTCTGCACGTTCTCCCCGTTTCTGCGTGGGTTTCCTCCGGGTGCTCCGGTTTCCTCCCAGTCCAAAGTCGTGCAGGTTAGGTGGATTGGCCATGATAAATTGCGCTTAGTGACCAAAAATGTTAGGAGGGGTTATTGGGTTACGGGGATAGGGTGGAGATGAGGGCTTAAGTGGGTCGGTGCAGACTCAATGGCCCAAATGGCTTCCTTCTGCACTGTATGTTCTTTGTTATCTTCTCAAGGGCAATTAGAGATGGGCAATAACTATTGGCCATGTAAGCAATGCCTATATCACACAAATGAATAGAAGACAAGTCTTTAGTCACCACATTTGGTCACTACCCAAATAATGATGGAATAAAATGAAATGATATTTGCCATCAGATTAATATAATCTCTGGCGCGGATTATAAAAGGAGGGTGGGTACAGGACAAATGAACCCTGAAACAGATGCTACACTGTAGGGAGTTGATCCATTGCAGGGAGCCACCTCAACCCAGATAAATCCACTGCTTAGCCGGCAGGCAAGACTTAATTCTCAGCAGGAAGTTGTAGCCAGGGATCCCGGTAAGTGATGAGGAGGCTCTGCATGTGGTCAGGGTGGCAATGGTGCACGGGGCTGTCAAGGAAGGTCATGGAACATCAAACATATCCTCAAGAGGCCTAGCGGAGCATTCCACCCCCTGTCCCACCCCTAGAACACACACCACCTCCTTGTCCACCACAGAATGCTCCACCACTCAGCCCTCTAATATTGAAGTCGGGACCTAAATCTGCAAACTCAGAAAGAGCCAAACTTCTTTCCTGCAGGTGTTCTGCTCACTTGCTTAAAAAGTAGCATCGAAAGAATGTGATGTGAGGGTGTTAGTGGCCTCCCTCATTAGCACAGCCGCCACCCCCCTCCTCTTGGTTTCCATCGGGGAGCGGGAAGTTGAAATTGGAGCACACATCTACATGGTTATAGTTCCCCCCCCCCCCCCCCACCCACCAAGAACACAATGGAAGAGGGAGCTACAACAAAGCCCAACTGCTCCTCCATTCTCTGAGGAAAATAAATTATGTCTCTAACCTTCGAGAACAGATTTGGCTTCATTTATGGTACTGCAGCGGTCTCTGGGTTCCAGGGTTATTCGGATTGTGATCTGAATGCCTTCTAACCTGTCCTCAATCGCACGAAAACGGCTCATTCATAGATTCCTTTCTAATTGTGTGTAAACCTTACAGGTAAGAATTAGAACAATTATTTTACCTCTAATGCTACTTGGCATTTTATTCTAAGTTTTAAAACATGTTCTCTATTGAACATGATATAGAAGCACACTTCCTGCAGTTTAATTTTATTTGCCATTGAAGCAGTGACCACATTGGTCAGCTAGGTTTAGCAAGAGAGCTTGGTCGGCCAGCTTTAGATATAAAGTGTTGCTGCTGTGGAAATGAGGAATTTCTCGGTTTGTTTTTAATATTTGTCCATTTATTATATATTGGTTTCTGTAAATCAATTCAAAGATTACATTTTATAATGCTCTATGTGGGAGAACACCAGAGCAATCAGAAAATCACACTATCGTGACAAAGTGTGCTGTGAAAACAATCCATATTGGCCAGCTAAGCGTTGCGAGACTGACCACAACTGAAATGAAGGACTTAACCCATGACATTTATGAGATATTCATCCCATGATATATCCATGTAATTCTGATCCATAATTGAACACATTGAGAAAATACCATGTAAATTTCAATTCATTACCAATTCTAATGATTTTAACTTGCACTGAATAACTGACATGGACTCTCAATGCACAGTAAAAGCCAATATCTTTACTAAAGTGTGTGCAGGGTACAAATTTTTACAACAATCTCTAGCATAATTGTCATAATCCGATAAAAAGTTCACTTATCTTTGTATAATGAAGAAAAACAAACACATTCAGGGAAATTGCAGGTTAACTTAAAGTCTCATCAATATTTGTTTCAATGATGGCAACAAAGTCCAGCTTGTGCTGCCAACAGGCTTAAAGTTTAAACCGTGAACAGCTCCGGTGATTTCTACAAGTAACAAACAATTACCAAATACATCAGTTTTATAAAAGCCATTTTAAATATTTTGCAAATAATTTTGCACAGCAGAGGATAGAAAGTCTGTGCAAAAAGAAAATCATCTTTATTACCTTTCTCTTTGCATACTTTGTTTAGTTTTCCATAAACCGTGTCCGGTGACAGGAAGTTTGAGTTCTACTTTACTGTCTCTTGTGTGCAGATGGACATCGCCTTCATAGATCCCTGGTTTCCACAGATAAGCATTGTATATGGGGATTGCACTGGGCCTGACTGACCCATATTGTGTCATTTTCCATCTTTCAAGTTCTGTGAAATCTTTGAAGCACAATAGGACCAGCACATTGGTAACTAATTAAGTCGTGCCTAATGGTGCTTCCATTTATTTACTTCCCCCTTCACATTAGGTGTCTGACAAGATCACATACTATTTAAATTTCTATTAATTTAGGCCCATGGGATTGCGACACCAGTGAATAATTGTTATTTTGAAATTTACCCTGAGAGTGATTATACTTTTCCTGCCCACAGTATCGATGCTTTACATGATAAAAATGTGACGCAACTAAATTAAAATGTAATGATTGACAGCAGAACACATTGTTATTGAAACTCCAGTTTCTATCTGGAGCTGTGTGTTACAAACATGCAGAGTTGCTGTCTCAGGAGTATTGTAGGTATTTTTTCACTCAGTTGAAAGGCCACCATAGGGCATTATATGCTTGCTGCACTTGAGAGTTAAGGGACTTTTCTACTTACAATAGAACTGCCACAACTAATATCACTGGTAGGCATCTCACTATACAGCTATAGACTGCTGGTCAGGATACAGAAACAAATAGTCTTATCATATGCATCAAGATACTAAGATAATTACACTATGCTTTCACCTCCCACTGAATCCTGGTAAAATCCATCTCAAAAGATCAGCTAATTGTCCAAATTTTATTTTCCCTTAGGAAATCGATCACTTATAATTTTTGTTTTCCTGGCAGTTAAATAATGTATCACAGGTTTTAACAGGTCAAAACTCTGCAAACAATGCAGGATTTCTGTTCTAATTTCCAAGCGCGTTTTCAAATAGTGCACTTCCAATAGCTAAATATCACACGCAAAATCATTTAGGGACAGGAAAACATCAAATCCAAAATCTTGAGGATTAGAATGGGCAGAAAATGTAGCTCAGAATTTAAATCCCCATTATTAGATTGCAGAACTCAAACCTATTCTTCTTTCCCAAACATGGCGAGTTATCGCAAATGCTCTGTCTTTTTGACCTAGCTGCATGTAATTTGCTACACACCTTCAAGCAGAGCAGTTGGCCGTGCCGAAATGTCAGAATCCTTAAAGGATTATTATGTAGAAAGATGCTCAGCTCTGTTCAATTTATAGATTTCTTTTTATGGGACCGTGGTCATCAGCAATGGAACTGGCAATCATTGCCTTTCCATTGAGCACTTCATGCATTGTTTTTTTTCCCAAAGATCAGTGAAAATGTTTGCACAAGTACAGCATTTTCCTTAATTCAAGTGACTCTCTTCCACATCATTTCATTGGCTTTTAAAGGAGGCCCTAATCCAACCTGGCCAAAACCAATTAAAGGGGTTTGAGTGTCAGTGCAAAAAGGTGATACATGAGGAAATGGTCTTAAACAGGTGAAGGAAAAGGGTGCACTAAAAGAATAAGTTTAACTGATAATTAAATATACTAGTGAGGATCTCTTAATGTAGACATAAAAATATCAACTAAAGCAACACATGGTTCCGATATTAAACCTTGCATACAGCTGACATAATTATGCAACATTAATGCCCATTATGTAGGACAATTGTTATCATCTGGGAACAAAAGGTAAATGCCACCGCAAGGCAACGTGCACACAAGGAGACACAGTAAATGTGAAGCAAACTTCTTACCAGATGTACAGAAAATTTCATCTACATGCATAATTCAATAAAGCCATTTTTCAGTTCTGCAGATTACATAACTCTGCTGCATCCCGGCAGCTTAAAAGAGGTCTGTTCAGCAGTGAGTGAGTGAGCAAATTAAAATTCCTACCATTGTCTCAGTAGCATTAGTCTTATTTAATCTATGAAGGCATGATCAGCCAATTAATATATGTGGAACCAAGGTAGGGGGAGGGGGGTAGATGAAGAGTAATATGAGAAAGATCATTCAGATTTGAGTGTGCAAAGTGTTCATTCTATATGAGATTCAAGCACTTGAAGTCATATACACCTCAGACAACGCAATGAATCAATATTTTGAGGAAACTTCGATATTAAACTTAAGATATTATCTACAGACATCATCTAAACGACAAGAGTTAGATTTTCCCCCTCAGAAAAAAAAAATCAAAGAATGAATATTATGCCTAGATTTATTGCTGATAAAAGAACCAAAAAGCAGTAATGAGTACATTTTGTAATAGCACAAGTCATACAGAACAAATTCTGTAAATCCAGCTTTAGTAGAATTGATACGAATGGCATGAGATTCCAGCCAGTCATGTTTAAAAACAATTATTCTGCTTCACTCTTTTAAAAGAAAAGAATGGAGCCTGTTATAAACCAAGTAAAAGGTCATTCATCAGCTGCCACATTTTCACTATTATGTGTTAGTGGATATTGACCAACATGGGCTGAATAGGTCAAATGCTTCCTTCTGTGCAGTAATGACCCTACATCAGGTTGCCAAAGCCAAAAGGCCAATTTTTGTTGGCAATCCTTTGGCAGAATGTTTTATTGAACATGGTGTCATCCTGTTGAAAGTTATATCTCAAGCCTTTCACTGATGGTGTTATGATGGAGAACAAATGGCAGAATGAAGGGACCGGTTCCTACAGTGATGTCACTAGAACCTGTCAGCAAACCATGCATCTTCATTTCATTTTTAAAAAAAAACACGTTGCATCACTAAATTACAATGCGTCAACTAGCCATGAACATGACGGGTTTTGGCTCCCTTTGGTGCCATAAACTTTGGCTCACTTGGGAGTCATCAAGTCAGTCCATTCGAGGGGTACAAACCTTACTCTATTGCTCTGTTTCTACAAGTGTGCACTCAGGCCTTCCCCTTTGATTGTCAAATCTCCTATTGCACTCACCACTGAACAATCCTTTTTTTTTTATATATAAAAGAAACCTTTTACATTTATTAAAGGTACTCACCTGCACTACTCCCTTGCAGGTATTTTACTTTTTTTTATTAAGAACCACAAGTGTCTACTGTCAGTGAATTATCACAAAAGGCAGCTTATATCAGAAAAGTGTAATTGAATAAAGCAGTGGAATTCTATCCATAACAGTCTACAATATAAGGAACTTGCTTTCAAGTTTGTGCATGACAAATATCACATCAGGATTCAGGATCTGCTTTTTATATGTATAGTAAGTAAAGCATTACCATACAGCACAGAAATAACAATTATTGTACACATTCACTGCCATTGAGGAAAATAAAACTTTTACTACTTTTTGCAAATGCCATATATAATTAAAACCCAAGGAAGTACAGCATATTAAACAAAATAGTAATTGCCAGTGGATACTCTACTCATTAGGATCTTGCCCTGTCAGGTTGGTGGTAATCCACAAAAATATACTTTAATCTGGTGAACGTACAACAATACATTGTACACAGACACCAAAGGTGATATAGTTAAATGCTATATACACAAACATTTGGCTCAAATTCTCTTTACATATCGGTTAGCAAGTGTTCATGGCTTTTTAGGTTTAGCCTGCATTTTTAAAAAGCAAAAACTAAGCCAAGGTAACAAGATAAAACCATATCTAGAGAGCATCAACATGCAACTTTGGCATATATAAATAACTTCATAGCTGAATGTGTTTAAAATTATACAGTTCTATATAGTCAATAATAAGTTGGGGTATTATGTTTTCTTTTAATAAAAATATATAAGTGATCTGAATCAAATTTGGATTTCAGACATCAACATAAAAGAGCTTTAACTAAATTCCAATTATAACTTAATATATTAAGTTTCTCTTAATGCTATATTCACCAACAGTCTCCTCATTTCTCATGCAGGTACTTAATGCATGTTTTCAACGCACTTAATAAATTGTGTTGTCACTTTTACAACCTGTTTTTGCACATGCAGGAAGAACTGTTCACCCCTCAGCTCTATGCCGTGCAATTTATAACACTTCTTCAAGAGACGGAGACCCATGCCAGGTTCAATATCATAGATTTATTTTATGTACAGTATTGCTCTCTTGTTTCTTTCTACAGCTTCAATGCTACAAAGCAGAAAGTTTAACTAGCCACACCATTTTTATACACACACACAGGACACTGTCAGAATTGACAACCGACTGTCTTGTTTTTGCAAGCATGGTAGGGTTGAATATAAATTTATTTTTTTGCAAACCAGTATAAGATAACAGCTAATACAAATAAGTGCCAGACTGGAACAGTGACTAAAATTTTAATGTGGGACACCTGCAAATATACAATTAATTTGCACTGTAGAGTACCTGATTAACTTATACATTTTCCATGTCCTTGTTTTAGATATGTAAGGACAGTTCTCTTGTAACAAAAGAGATACTACAAAACGGGAGCAAAGGGGGGCTTTATGTCACCCACGTGTCCATCCGCATGCGCTTTACGGATGGGCTTTCACGATCATCTGTGGAGGGTCTCGCGAGTCCAATGGGTGAATGGAAGTCACCCCGAGGGTCCTCACGGTCACTTCCATCATACGAGCTGCTGGAGCTGCTCAGACTATCGACGGGCGAGCGCCCCGTGTCGTGTCGGGACTGCTGAGGGAAACCTGAAGGTGTCATCCGGTCTCGAGGGGGCGAGGTTGGCTCCGATTTGATGTTGATGTTTTGGTTGGTGTTGATTGAAAGGTTTGAACCCTGAAGTGACTGGCTGTTAACTCTGCAGAAAATTAAAACAGCAGCTGATGTGAGCATGCTGACTCTTACACGTACAGCGTAGATAATATATTTCACCAAAGATTATTGCTGTTCAAACCTTTTTTGTTAAGCCCTACAAACATCAGCCAAAACCATGCTTAATGCTTATTCTCAGAAAAACCTCAACACAAAACAAGGACGCTTAATTCTCCGATCTGCGAATTTCTGATATAATGCCAATGTGAGAACGAGCCAAGTGTTGTCTCGGCACCTCCCCCCGGAATAGGAAAAATAAACCATAAACTCCCACTGTATGGAAACTGAAATTACATTGCCCCCTCACAGGAGTCCTTCGCCATAGTTGCCGCAGACCATGAACTAGAATGGAATCAGCACTGAATCATTAAGCATCCCACAGCCAGGAAAGTGGTTACCAGCAGCCAGAGACAAATGGAGCAGCAAGGCCAGTGAAGGTCACAGGTGCGGGGGCGTTAAATCTTGAGTGACCCTCCTCAAGCTGCCATATGCAACAGGGGAAACAAAGTAGTTATCACAGTGTTGCTGTGTGCTGGCAATGTTGCATTTGAATCTAGCTTCACGATGGAGATCTCGCACCCAGGTGAAATTACATTTTCAGCAGCAACTGGCAGGAAAGCCATTGTGGGAAGAGAGGAAAAACTGTAAAGTAGTATTAATTATCATCATTTTGTACACTTGCTACAAGACTTTTCCAGAATTGTATCGGTACCATCTAAGAGCACATTATTACTGACTCGCGGTCATAAGTCAGGGAATGGTTTATGTAAAGAATTTGGGAGATTGATCACCACAGTAAATAGCTGAAATCCACTTGAGGGAAAAAAAAATCATCCCAGGAATATTGTCCCTTTAACCATTTGCACTAAGTCAGATGATCTTCTCCCATCTTCTCCACGCCTCTCTGAGCATCAGTTCCTTGACTCCAGAAAAAAAACACTAAAATGAATCCATTCAATTCTGGTGCATGGTGAAACTAATAATAAAACAATTACATTGTCAAGAAACCAAGATTCTTGTGGTTCAGATTGCTGTCAGCCCACATGACAACATCATGCTCTCAGTGTAACAAAACATTGGTCTTGGAATGCGCAGGTAAGTGGGAAATCAAGACTTTCTGAAAGGGATCATGTGTAAGGATGGTACAAAACTAATATGAGCTGGATCAGATTTTCCCTTCTGGCTCTTGCGTCCAACCACTGGATCTGGAGTAAAATGAAGGTGCAGACATATGGAAAACGGACACATCCATCAGTCAAATAATATTATTTGCAACTGCTTCTGGGGCTGCAGCAAGTTGAATATCAATGTAGGAATTCAATAATGGTATTGTACTAAATTTAAAATATGCGTACGAACATTATTTCATTTCCAGATATCCTACAGAGGGCCAAGGACCTCACATCTTTCAAGATGTGGAGTTGATGTCAGTATCTTTTGAATCAGGACCGTGTAGATTAAGCGATGCTGAGATCTTCTTATTCACAATAGATGCATTTATCAATGTCAAGGTTGATAACCATTAGTGAAAGGTTAATGGCTGAACAAATGAATGCCTGGCTAATGGAAGCTTTTTGTTGTACAAAACTGTTCCATGACGGATAACAGAACCAAAGGTACTGTTAATAACATCGCCTAAAGGGAGTAAGAATTCGGGGGTTGTGGTAGGTTTAAGAATGTCTTGGAAGGTATCAGTGACACTGCTGCTGTACTTCCTGAAACAGAATTAACAAAGAAAACAAAAGTGATGTAGGAGCAGGCAAACTTGGAGCTAGCAACTGTGAAACACAGCTCTGGCCGCAGAGCTGGAAGTTAAAAATGCTGCTTGTTCCCTTTTTGTGGTGAAGATTTGGAGCTAGAAACACTCAGGAAAAATGTAATGCAAAAAATCTGCAGAGGGTGCAATGTTTATTATTTCTGTCCATGTGTGCAATAGGGACAGCAAGGCCCTAAACTTGTGACCAGGGGTCCACAATTTCTATCTCTCATCACTCTCTCTCTCGTAATCCAGTATAAGAGCTCTCCTCGTTCTCTAGCAAGTCTGTGGATGGTTCTCTTGGGACTGCAGAGAAGTAAAGTCAGACCACGTGCTGAAAGCAGGATTTGATGCCAAATCAAGTTTCTCTACAGGAAGATAGAGGCCTGGGTGCAAACCTGGAGCTGAAGGACCAGTTTGATGTGAACTCAGGTTTTATAAGGAAGTCCACATAATGAAACAGATATATACACAGTCGAATAGACCCCTACTGGGTTCCTGTTCTGGTTGGTGACTTACTGGTTGACCATTTATACAGGGATTAGTAGAGATTCCCTGCTCCTAGCGGGGAAATCGTATTCCGCAAGGACCATGGGGTAGATAATCATTCCCACCCGTAGGTCCCATGTGGACTTTTAGATTAGGGGTCCCCAAAAATTCTGCTGCCCATGAGGAAGACATTTCCTAAAGAACCAGGATTCTGACTGAATGACTATAAAAAAGACCATTATCAGCTGAGAATTAAAGAATCTAATCTGGCAGCATACGATGAAGAGAGTGAACCTCCAGATGTAAAGACCTCTTTAACTTTTGCCCTTCATCCTCATTATTTTCTTCCACCCCCGACCACCGTGTTTGTGTGTCTTGTGTGTGCGTAGAGGATGGGGCAGTTAATGGGGGAGTCTGGTATTCCCTCGCCGTTAACGCGTTGTTTTACTGCGTATTCTATATTTGTTCTGGTTATAAATAAACAGTAATTGTGTTTAAACTTACAAACCTGGTGACTGTAATTAGTGAACAGCCAAGGGCCAAAGATCTCCTGTATTTTCAAAAGAATTATTAGTTCATTCAGTAGTTAGTTCTGTAGAAAAGTCACATTGGACTGGAAACATTAACTCTGTTTCTCTCTCCACAGGTGTTCCATTTCTTTGTTTATTTCAGATTCCCAGCATTGGCAGGATTTTGCTTTTATTTTAAAATTAAGTGCTCCTATGGCACAGATTAGACACCACCTGAATTTAGGTTCCAGAAACGTACCAAAGGGTCTACAAAAACCATCGTAAAAGAAAAGATAATCAAAGAAACTTTGGATCTTGATGCCAGCATCCAATTTCCCTCTGAAAACCTACTAAGTACAATAGATGGAAGCACACAAAGTCTAGTCCATAATCAATAGAGCGAGGGAAAGGTTAAATCTACTGAAGTTTGAATAGTTAAAGAGACGGTCACTGAAAGCGAGCTTGCCTACTTTGATTGGGGGTGGGGGGGATTCCTAAATGTCTAAGAAATTTGAAGATTTTTTTTAATACAAGATGATTATTTAAGTTTTCCTATTTACAATTCTCATTTCGGAAAATGTGGGTTAATGATGACTCCCAAAGTACTGGGGCCAAATGGCCATTCTTTATATATGTGCTCAGTGCTTGCAGCCTTTAGATCTCTTGTAGGCATTAAAGTTGAGTTCAATCACATCCCCCATCCATTATCCACACTAAGTATTCAAGCCGAGTTATTGGGTGGGAGCCAGCAGCAGGAACTTTGGCTTCTTCTTCACATGTGTAGGCCAGGTACAAGGGCTGCTTGGGATGCTGCCAACTCTGCTTAGTTAGGATCAGCTAATATAGACTGGGAATCAAACCTGGGCCCATCTGGATCTCTATGCCTCAATATCATATGGCATTTGGCCAAAGATCAGAGACATTCCAATAACAATATGTTGATATTAATTTTTGATTTGAATTCCTCTTAATAATGGAGATAACTCTCAATCAAGCCATTATTAGCAATGCCGAACTTACATTAGTGAGCTGAGGGCAGCTGGTCCAAGATGGTGTTGCTGCCAAGCAGACACTGGCCCTAGCGACAACGTCCCCGGTGAGTTGAATCCTGATAGTGCAGTCAAGTCAGCGCTGGTTAGTGAATAATCTGCCAAATGAAATGGAGGAAAAACTTAATTTTTGAATTAAAAATGAATCCTCACCTTTAAATAGTAAAAACTCCATTGAGCACTGAAGAACAAAAGCGTAATTTCATTTTTTGTTCCCCATGAAGAATTATTCTGCAATATGCTTATATTAAATAATTTCAAGAATTGTCAATTAACAGAAGTGATTCGAACAGGCCAGATATACTCTTTGGTAAAATTAGACAGGTACAATTATTGTATTGAAGTTGTTTCTAATCTGAAATATTTTGTAGATGTAAAAGCTGAAAACAATTCATTTCAATATCCAGGAGTCTGTTGTTGTATTTCTGAGCTTACAAAGAACTCAGTTCAGAAATAATTTTATTGTGTTTGATTTGGGTCAAAGTTGAGTCTAGAAGAGTCATTGACTCATATCTTTCCCGTCACATAATAATAATAATAATAGCTTATTGTCACAAGTAGGCTTCAGTGAAGTTAGTGTGAAAAGCCCCTAGACGCCACATTACGGCGCTTGTTCGGGGAGGCCGGTACGGTACATAACTGAGCAGAATTGAGCTTTCTTAACTAAAGTGAGACCAAGGTACTATCACAATTTTCTGAACATTGATTTTTGGAAAGCAGGTTTGTTCCGAATGTTTTAGGTGAAATAAGGTATCCACTGAAAGCAGCATGCACCTCCCCCCCCACCCCCCCACCCACAACAGTGTTATAATCTTACCGTTATTCAGGATATTCCTCCCTAAAACGAATTCTCCGGCACCGGATATTGGGCGGGGGTGGGAATCGCGCCGCGCCGGTTGGCGGGGCCCCCCTGCGATTCTCCGGCCCGGATGGGCCGAAGTCCCGCCGATAAAATGCCTGTCCCGCCGGTGTAGATTAAACCACCTACCTTACCAGTGGGACAAGGCAGTGCGGGCGGGCTCCGGGGTCCTGGGGGGGGGGGGGGGGGGGGCGCGCGGGGCGATCTGGCACCGGGGGGGTGCCCCCACAGTGGCCTGGCCCGCGATCAGGGCCCACCGATCCGCGGGCGGGCCTGTGCCGTGGGGGCACTCTTTCCCTTCGGCCTTCGCCACGGTCTCCACCATGGCGGAGGCGGAAGAGACTCCCTCCACTGCGCATGCGTGGGAATGCCGTCAGCGGCTGCTAACGCTCCCGCGCCTGCGCCGCCCGGAGATGTCATTTCCGCGCCAGCTGGCGGGGCACCAAAGGCCTTTTCCGCCAGCTGGCGGGGCGGAAATTCGTCCGCCGCCGGCCTAGCCCCTTAAGGTTGGGGCTTGGCCCCCAAAGATGCGGAACATTCCGCACCTTTGGGGTGGCGCGATGCCCAACTGATTTGCGCCGTTTTGGGCGCCAGTCGGCGGACATCGCGCCGATACCGGAGAATTTTGCCCCTGATGTGGGCGCACTCCAACGGTCAAACAGGTCCAGCCAACATAGTTCCTTCCACAAAGAACAATACAGCACAGGAACAGGCCCTTTGGCCCTCCAAGCCTGTAACGGCTATGATACCAACCTTGCCAAAACCCTCAGCACTTACTTGTAACCCTCTATACCCATCCTATCCATGTGTTTGTCAAGATGCCTTATGAAAGCCGCTAATGTATCAGCTTCCACAACCTCCCCGGCAACACGTTTCAGGCACTCACCACTCTCTGCGTAAAAAAGCTGCCTTGCACATCTCCTCTAAACTTTGCCCCACAGACCTTAAATCTATGCCTGCTGGTGACTGACCCCTCTACCCTGGGAAAGAGAGCCTGCGCATCCACTCTATCCATACACCTCATAATCTTGTAGACCCCTATCAGGTCACCCCTCAACCTCCGTCTTTCTAATGAAAACAGTCCGAGTCTATTTAGCCTCTCCACATAGCTAAAACCGTCCAGACCAGGCTACATCCTGGTAAACATCCTCTCTGCACCCTCTCCAAAGCCTCCACATCCTTCTGGTAGTGTGCTGACCACAAATGCAGCTTTACCAAGGTTCTATAAAACTGTAGCATGACTTGCCCCATCCAACGAAGGCAAGCATTCCGTATGCTTTCAGACTACCTTGTCCACTTATGTTGCCATCTTCAAAGATCTGTGGACATGCATGCCCAGATGTCTCTGACTTTCTATATTCCTAAGAGTTTTGCCATTTACAGTATATTTCCTCTCTATGTAAGACCTACCAAAATGCATTACCTCACATTTGTCCAGATTAAACTCCATTTGCCATTTTTCTGCCCAAGTCCCCAACCTATCTATGTCCTGCTGCATCTTCTAACAATCTTCAACACTATCTGCCACTCCACCAACCTTGGTGTCATCCGCGAACTTACTAATCAGACTGGCTACATTTTCCTCCAAATAGTTTTATGTACACTACAAACTCTGTGACCGAGCCAGTTCTGTATCATCTTACCACCTCACCTCTGATCCCGTGTGACTTCACCTTTTGTACCAGTCTGCCATGAGGCACCTTGTCAAAGGTGCATTAAAGGGTCGCATTAAATCTAGTCCGGTGTCTAATCATTGTTTGAGTGCTAACCTGAAGGTGTCTTTGTTTTATCACCTCGAGACAAGTTAAAATTTTGCTAATCGGCAATTAACACCAAAATTGTATGACATACCAGACATGTCTCATCAGCACAGCACTCATTTAGCTCCCAATAAGTACTTGAAAATGAAATGAAATGAAAATCGCTTATTGTCACAAGTAGGCTTCAAATGAAGTTACTGTGAAAAGCCCCTAGTCACCACATTCCGGCACCTGTTCAGGGAGGCTGGTACAGGAATTGAACCCGCGCTGCTGGCCTGCCTGGGTCTGCTTTAAATCTGCATTTAGTACTGTGCTAAACCAGCCCCGACTTGCTCTCTTACCAAAATAACCCCCTACATGTGTTAATGTGTTGCCTTTAATCATGTAAAAGTACTTTGGTATAGTTGTTAAATAATTAAGTGCATTGACCTTAATGATAAGACAGAGGGCGCAATTCTCCACTCCCGCGCCGGTTGGGAGAATCGCCTGGTGCGCCATTTTTCCAAGCGATGCCGGTCCTACGCCCTCCCGCGATTCACCCAAGCGGCGAGAATGGCCCCGTCGTGTTCTGCGCGGCGCAGGCCGGAGAATCGCCCGAGACACCCAAAATGGCGATTCTCCGCTATTCCCCGGCCCGGATGGTCCGAGCGGCCTGCCCAATACGACGGGTTCCCACCGGCGCTGTCCACACTTGGTCGCTGCCGGCGGGAACAGCGCGGAAACACTGGGGGGACGGCCTGTGGGGGTTCCTGCACCGGGGGGGGGGCTCAAATGGGGTCTGGCCCGCGATCGGTGCCCAACGATCGGCGGGCCAGCCTTTCCTCCGCGCCCCGCAAGATCCATCCAACATCTTCTTGCGGGGTGGCCGCTGGGAGGACGGCAACCACACATGCGCGGGTGACGCCAGTTATGCGGTGCCGGCCGTGTCATTTACGCGGCACCACGTTTACGCGGTGCCAATGCCCGGTGCGCGCTGACGACGCTGCTTTCGCGACACGCCCCCAGAGCTCCTCGCGGCCCCGCTCCTAGCCCATTTTCGGGCCTTGAATCGATCGCGATCGGGGCCGTTTCGCGTCGTCGTGAAACTCGACGGCGTGGGCACTTAGTCGCGGGAGCGGAGAATCGCGCCCAGAGTGTTTGCAGTATTTTCGTGAAGTATAATACAGGCCAGAATTCTCCGCTGTTGCGATTTACTTTTCCTGCCGACGGCGTGTGGTGGTTCCAATGGGGAATCCCACTGACAAGCAGGAAGACAGAATGCCACTGCCAGCGAATGGTGGGTCGTCGACAAACACGTGGTTGGTTAACCGGAAAATCCAGCCCATAATATATATATTTACAGCATTTCCAAGTCTCTTATTTTTGTCTTTTACTTCTTCTGATAACATGTCAACATTATAACACAAGGAAATCCTACGCGTTTTCAACAGCTCCACAATCTGAAATCTGCCTCTCGCTGCAGAAATAGTTTTTATAGAAAACAATTGATACTCATCAAAAAACGCAAAATAATAATTAAAGAAAATTGGGGATGGCATTTAAAAACGTTATTCCTTTTTCAAAGAAGTAGACTGCACTAATTTTCTCTTTTGCTAAGTAGGTTAATTAATGTTGTACTCTTCTGACCTGAAGCCAGAAACCTACAAGCTGTTACGACTAACCTCTACTTGACTTGCTTTAATTACCTGGATTTAGCTATTCGGACCACTACCCCACAAGAAATATATGAATAATAGTATCTTTCCCATTATAGTTTTTCAGAATTAGCTAGCAAATTACAGCTACTTTCCATAATATGCAAATAGTGATGAAAAATCATCTTCATTTATTTGATTAGAAACAGCACAGACCACCCCCCCCCCCCCCCCCCCCCCCAACACTCAATAGGCAGAGTGGCTCAGTACCATATAGTGCCTGTTAAGCACAGAGCTAATAGGCACTATTACCAAAATATTCCATTCCTGTAACCTGGCTGCATACAAAATTCAAGCAAGGCCACATTGCTAAAGAAGAGACCAATTTCCCAATAATTTTACTTCAGTACAATCGTGAATGAATGTTGTTCAATTACCAGTGTTGTATGTCGAGTACAGCAGACCATGTGGTGGTAGACTTGGAGTAGTAACTGACACAACTGGAGTTGCCAGAGCCTGTGTTGACTGTGAGCTGCTTATCCTCTGTACATTCTATAAGTGAAAAAAAAAGATAGAGTTATTTAATACAAGCGTATGCTAGATCTTTCCGTAGGCAGAGTTGTACAGGAATTATTGGACAAGCAAATTTATTTTCATTTTCTCCATTCAAAAAAAGCTGTCAGTGATCTAAATCTCATTAACTCACTACGTTCATAGGCATGAAGATATTCGTCACAAAAGCAAGAAATCTAATTTATATTTTGTACACTGAAGTTATTTTTATAACTTAATGCAACCCATGATTTATAATACATGAACATGCTGTATTGGGGATTATTCATTGTGCAAAATGGGACGTAATGGATCCTGGTTCCTCCACTTGTAATATGGAAGAATAAAGCAAGACACACTCCAATTCTGTTCAGGTTTACAATGCAGCCCGTCATTCATTCATTCATTCTGCCAGTTCCCCGTCAGGCCACCAGGTGGAATGGTGCACAGAAAAATGGTCGAGCGATCGGAAATCTTTCCTCAGTTTTCCTGTTGAGGATTTTAGTCAATTGCAGAGAGTCTTTGATAGCATCACATACCAGTCAATTGCTGAATTGACAGTGCAAGCGGGAGACAACTGGATACATATTTGAATCAGAGGAAAGTACAAGTCCACAAGGGAAGAACTGGGCATTGTTTCTGATTGCTCCTGCGAAGAGCTAGCATAGATATCATAAAATCATAGAACCTCGTATTATGGGGTTTGTGTGGACGAATAGGACCCCGAGGGTAAGGAGAGGCTTTCTGGAACGCAGTAGGGACCGAGGAGGGTTGGCGCTGCCGAACCTAGGGAGCTACTACTGGGCAGCAAATGTGGCGATGATCCGTAAGTGGGTGATGGAGGGAGAGGGGGCGGCATGGAAGAGGTTGGAGATGGCGTCCTGTAAAGGAACGAGCCTGGGGGCACTGGTGAGGGCACCGCTGCCACTCTCGCCGTCAAAGTATACCACGAGTCCGGTGGTGGCGGCAACGTTAAAGATCTGGGGCCAATGGCGACGGCACAGGGGTGCAATGGGAGCCTCGGTGTGATCCCCGATCAGGGGTAACCACCGGTTTGTCCCGGGGAGGATGGACGGGGGGTTTCAGAGCTCGCATCGGGCGGGGATTAGAAGAATGGGGGACCTGTTCATTGATGGGACGTTTGCGAGCCGAGGGGCACTAGAGGAGAAGTTTGAGATACCCCCGGGAAATGCTTTTAGATACATGCAGGTGAGGGCGTTTGTGAGGCGGCAGGTGAGGGAATTCCCGTTGATCCCGGCACAGGAAATTCAAGACAGGGTGATCTCGGGTGTATGGGTCGGGGAGGGCAAGGTGTCGGCAATATACCAGGAGATGAAAGAAGAGGGGGAAGCATTGGTAGAGGAGCTGAAGGGTAAATGGGAGGAGGAGCTGGGGGAGGAGATTGAGGAGGGGTTATGGGCTGATGCCCCAGGTAGGGTTAATTCCTCCTCCTCGTGTGCCAGACTCAGCCTGATACAATTTAAGGTGGTTCACAGAGCGCACTTGACGGGGGCGAGGTTGAGTAGGTTCTTTGGGGTAGAGGACAGATGTGGAAGGTGCTCAGGGAGTCCGGCGAACCATGTCCATATGTTTTGGTCATGCCCGGCACTGGAGGGGTTCTGGAAAGGAGTGACGGGAACAATATCTCAGGTGGTGAAAGTCCGGGTCAAGCCAAGCTGGGGGCTAGCAATATTTGGAGTAGTGGACGAGCCGGGAGTGCAGGAGGCGAAAGAGGCCGGCATTCTGGCCTTTGCGTCCCTAGTAGCCCGGTGAAGGATCTTGCTAATGTGGAAGGAGACGAAGCCCCCCCAGCGTGGAGGCCTGGTCAAATGACATGGCTGGGTTCATTAAGCTGGAGAGGATAAAGTTTGCCTTGAGAGGGTCTGTGCAGGGGTTCTACAGGCGGTGGCAACCGTTCCTAGACTATCTCGCTGAGCGTTAGAGGAAGGTCGGTCAGCAGCAGCAGCAACCCGGGGGGGGGGGGGGGGGGGGGGAAGAGAGGGCGGAGGGGGATGTCCTGTGAAGGGGTAAGGGGTAAGGGGGGTTTGCCTAGGGCGTGTTTGAGCAAGAGAACACATGAAAGATTTGGGAAACTGGCATGTACGGGAGGGAGCCAGTGTACAAAGCTCTGTAACATATCGTTTTACCATGTATATATCTTGCTATGTGCGTTTTCTTTCTATTTTGTTACGGGCGGGGGGGGGGGCGGGGGGGGGGCGGGGGGGGGTTTATTGTTTGCAAGGGTGAAAAACTGTGTTAAAAAACTTTAATAAATATATTTTAATTTTTTTTAAAAAAAATCATAGAACCTCTACAGTGCAAAAGGATGCCATTTGGCCCGAGTCTGCACTGACCCCACCTAGGCCCATGTCCCGACCCTATCCCCGTAACCTCCACCTAACCTTTTGACACTAAGGGGCAATTTAGCGTGGCCAATCCACCCAACCTGCATATTTTTGGAATATGGGAGGAAACTGGAGCACACAGAGGAAACCCAAGCAGACACGGGGAGAACGTGCAAATTCCACACAGACAATTGCCCGAGGCTAGAACTGAACCTGGGTCCCTGTCGCTGTGAGGCAGTAGTGCTAACCACCGTGCCACCCCATGATGCATCAGTGGTCTCCACCTTCTTTGTTGTAAACCTCAATCGTTGACCTACTGCAATTTGCAATCAACCCTGCGTAAACAGGCTTCCTGCGCATAGTGGTCGCAGTATTGGCATGATACTGTGTGGCAGACAGTGCAATATAACCAAGGCAAGCTCCACAACATGGACAACACAAGTGCATTCTTCAATTACTACTTGTAGCCATCAAGAAGAATCAGCACTAGTGCTTTAAACAATGTGCAGCCAGCCACTCTTACTACTTGATGCGTTTAAACAGTGGATATAGGACCCAAATGTAATTGCTAGTCTGTGCAGAGTTGGCTGGTGTCAGCCAGAAGAGTATAGGTGTACTATCATCAGCGTGGTTTTGACCAGGTTTCTTCCTCTTCCCCACCATCAAGATGCGCGCATGAACAACGACCGACACAATCAAAGAATCAAAAGGGAGGGAAGCAAGAGGGGGCAAATTGAAAGGAAGGTAATTTATCCAGATTAAAAGACAAGGGTCGTTGGTAAATAGCACAAATGCCTTATTACATGCAAATGTTTAAATAAGAAAGACATTATTCCAAAATTATGTTAATATAACATACCAAAGTGGGTACGATCCAATGGCTACACTACGCAGAAAAAGCAGTTTGTTGCAGCACAGTGTGGTCGATAAGAGCTGGGAGATCTCAGGAGACCTTGTGATGTAAATCCCGCCCATTGTGGGCAGGATCAAGTTTTGGCAAATTTGCATATTAGAGCGAGACAGTAAGTCTCACTCTAATGTGCAGATTCCCAAGGTACCCAAGACTATGGGATTCATCCCTTCACCTCGGAGACCTCAGGCGAATGCCGTTCAGCATAAATGGAATGGGGAAAGACCACTGTGTAACGTCTTACCAGCAAATGTACACCGAGGGGCGGGTAACAGTGTAAACCCCCCTCAGTCTGGGTCATTAACACTCCAATGTATAAAAGAAACATGACAATGTAAATGTTTAAGAAGGAATTGTAACGTAAAGAGCGATTATGGGTGTAAGGTTATCAAAATTGAATGGAAGAAAGTCAAGGGAATGTGTAACTCTGATGGAAATGTACAGTCAAGACAATTCGAAATGTTCTGTAATGTTTATGACAGATTTTATGAATAAAGTATATTTTTGGGAATAAATAAAAATAAAAATAAATGGGAACCAGATGGAACGGCACTTGTGGGGCTCTTCTAGGGGATTGAAGGCCCCCAGCCACATGCCCTAGCAGTGCCATCTGGGTACCAGCCTTGGACTGCAAAGGTGCCCAGGTGCCACTGCCAGCTTGGCACTGCCAAGGTGCTAAGCTGGCATTTTTTGCATGCAAGTGATCAGGCCAGGGGTGGGGGAGGGAAAAGATCGGGGGTCACTTATGGGGTCTTGGACATCATTAAAAAAGACGTCCCGATCTCGCTATACTGGACAGTTCTGCCGAGCAGAGCTCCCCAATGTACAGAATGGGGCTATGTGCGGCTGCGAATCCTCATTCAAGTCCCTTATACAAAATGAGTCATGTTGAATAACCATGTGTTTTTCAGCATTGTGAGTGCCAGGAAACATGTGGCTAGACCCGCTCACTGTGGGACTTTGTTTCCATTTGGTTGAATCAAGCCCAGTAACACAAATATATTAGAAAATTTTGTAACTTTTGTTAGCATGGTAGATTTCAAAATCAAGAGTGGGATTAGTAGCCTACGGCCATACTAGTCTGAAAACGCCTGATCACATCTGATCTCGGAAGAGTGGGATTAGTGGGCCTGTTGGCTGCAGGCGTAAATCCCTTCATGGCTGCAAAATCTCACGAGAAGCCAAAAGGGGATTATCACCGGCAGGATTTCAGAACGTGATCTCCCTGGGCCCTCCCTGATTACGCGATCGGGTTCATGCCCAGGAAGGGCGTGAATCTGATTTGCATCAATTTGAATGTATTATAATAATGTTTACCATGGTTAACGTCGGGCCATCAGCCCTCAGTTAATCATCCCACCCTGAGAGGGAGGAAGGAGGTGAACACCACTGTCTCCAAATATGACCTGGGAGTCCTAGGGGTCAAAGATCACTGGCCAATTCTGTAGAGTGGGGGGTTCTCTGCGTGGCCGGGGGGGAAGGGTCAGTGGTTATCAGCATGGGGTTCACAGCTAATGTGGGTGGTTCCGAGATCTACTGCTTGCGCCGTTTTAAATTTCTTAGCATCAATCTGTAACATGGGGGTATGGGGCAGCTGCGGACCACATGGGATGGAGGCTGGGGTATGATGAGAGTCAAGGAGACGGGCCTAATGGCTGGGTGGATGAGACTCCAAAAGAGAAGACAACACGGTGTCAAGCCTTGGGGGCGGGGGGGGGGGGGGGGGGGGGGGGGGGTCATTCCAGAGACTCAAGCTTGTCAAACTCATTGGCCATCAAGAGTTAACCCTCAACAATGTCAGCTGCCCACAGTCTCAAAGTCAAGGAATTACCGAAATAATTCAAAGTCAAGGAAGTTCCTCCCGTGGCCTAGTGGTATAGGTCATTAACTGGTGTACCACAAACCTAGAGTGATGCCTTGGGGTTCCCGGCTCAAAGCCCACCATAGTCGATGGTAAAAATTGTGCAGAGTGTGCTAATACTAAAAATGTTACTCGGGAAATGCAGGAAATTATGCGTAGCATTCAGAAAATGACTTTTTAAAATCATATTTTGGTTTAAGTTTCATTTGCTCTTTGTTTTTGTTTAGGGCAGTGCCCCTTTTAATTTGTCCCTCAGTTTGTTTATTTTCGTTTAATTGGTTGAACTACAAAATTGTTCAAAGTCAAGAAATGGGATGAATACTCTGGGTTCAAAGCTAGACACCTGGGTAAATAGGATCGAGAGGCACTGGGCTAGCTCATGTGCTGGCCTCCAACACCTGCCATTGAGAATCCATTAGCCCCCAAGGCTGACATCACCGTCCAGTTCACCCTGCTCATTAGGGATGTGCGAGCATATAAGCTTCCTGTCAGAACCCCAGTGAAGTACAGAATAATGGGGGGGATAACCAGACAGGAGGTGAAAGCCGACTCTGGTTGGGTGAGGGCATAGGCCCGGGCCAGTCATGCTGTGGAGGTGTGAGGGCACCCGAACTGTGAATGAGCGGGAGCCTCAGGTGTGGGACTGACTGGGACTGCAAAGGGTCAGGTATTGATATTATGCGACTGAGACACTAACCTGACTGTTTCTCCTTCTCTCATCCCTCGCAGGTCACCGAGTGATATCAGTGTGGAGCCAGTGGAGCTGGTTATTCTTCTCACCACTGCGCTGGAGGAGCACAGACTCCAGCAGCAATGTGCAACTGCACCCAGGGAAGACCCAGCAGCAGGAGACCAGGGGGGTTCAGAGCAGGCTCAGAGGCCAGAGGCCGCTCCATCTATACGGGGGGGTACAAAGGCGCAGAAGGAGACCGAGGGAGAAAAGGATCAGAGTGTCCTTCATGGAGGTGTCAGGAAACATGTGCCATATGAAACTGTACGGTGCCTTTCCAAATTGGCGCCATCTGGAGACAATGGACACCCTCTCCCTGTGGCATGAAGCCTTCAACTTTTAAGTGAGGAAGCTGATGCACTCTATGCAAGGGCTTTGGACATCATTCATTTCGACCTTGGCCAGGTCGAGCAAGATGAGGGGGCTAAGGAATTCAGCACAATTGCTGCTCTGGCGCAGGTGCAGAGGGTGATTGAATGCAGCCATGTCGCTCTACGTGCTCCGTGGCATCAGGGAGCCCCCTCAAACAGAAAGGGTTTGCACTCCCTCAACATGCAGCCATGTCGCTCTACGTGCTCCGTGGCATCAGGGAGCCCCCTCAAACAGAAAGGGTTTGCACTCCCTCAACATGCAGCTGGTGTGTGACCACCAGATGCTGTTCATGCACTTTTGCTCATGTTTTCCAGGGGGGTGTGCATGACAGTTACATCCTTGGGCAGTCATAGGTCACTGGCATTTTTGAGGGTCACCCCAGGCTGCAGGGATGGCTTGTAGGGGACAAGGGATATCTCCTAAAGTCTTATCGGATGGCACCAGTGTGGAGGCCAGAGACTGCAGTAGAGGGCCGATACAATGAGGCTCACAGTGCCACACAGTCTGTGATAGAGCAGTACATTAGCCTTCTGAAAATGTATTTCCACTGCCTCAACCGGTCTGGTGGAACCCTCCAGTACAGCCCTCCGAAGGTCTGTCGCATCGTGATGCTTTGCTGTGCCATATATAATTTGGCTTTGCAGCAGGACGACGACCTTCATAATAATAATCTTTATTGGCACAATAGGCTTACATTAACATGTATCTCGGACGGGTGTGGGGGCAGGGGTCGGGGGGCTGCCATTCCGTAGGGCAGGGACTCACTTCAGGACCTGGAGGTGCAGGTTGCCCGGGAGAGGGGGGGGCTCCGCTGGTACAACATTTCTAGTTTGGTGGGGAGAGTGAAAGCTGATCTGGCAAGGTGGGATGGTCTCCCTCTGTCACTGGCGAGTCGGGTACAGGCGGTTAAAATGAACGTGTTGCCACAATTTCTATTTATTTTTCAATGCCTACTGATTTTCCTGCCGAAGGCTTTTTTCAGAGAGATTGAGGGAAGGATTACGTCGTTCATATGGGGAGGGAAGGTGGCCAGAGTTAGAAAGGTGCTACTACAGAGAGGATTTGGGTCTTCCGAACCTGATGTATTACTACTGGGCGGCAAATGTGGAGAAGGTGCGGAGCTGGGTCAGAGGGATTGATTCCCAGTGGGTCAGAATGGAGGAGAGTTTGTGCAGGGGATCGAGATTGAAAGCACTAGCAACAGCTCTGCCCCCGATAGCCCCGGGGAAGTACTCAGAGAGTCCGGTGATAATAGCTTCATTGAGAATTTTGAGGCAGTTTCGCCAACATTTCGGGTTGGGGGCAGGGTCAAGGGAAATGCTGATTCGGGGGAATCACAGATTTGAGCCAGGGAGGTGGGATGGAAATTTTCGGAAATGGGAGGAGAAGGGGATTAAGACACTGAAAGATTTGTTTCTTAGGGGTCGGTTTGCAGGATTGAAGGAGCTGGAAGCGAAGTATGGGCTGGAGCAGGGGGAAATGTTTAGAGACATGCAGGTTTGAGATTTTGCCAGAAAGGAGATACAGAACTTCCCGGAGGAGCCGGCCTCCACATTGCTGGAGGAGGTGCTGACGACAGGGGGACTGGAGAAGGGGGTAGTGTCAGCAGTTTACGGAGCTATTTTGGAAGAGGTGAAGGTACCACTGGAAGGGATTAAAGCAAAGTGGGAGGAAGAGTTGGGAGAGGATATGGAGGAGGGGTTCTGGTATGCGGTGCTCCGGAGAGTGAATGTCTCCACCTCGTGGGCGAGATTGGGGTTGATACAGCTGAAGGTGGTATACAGAGCACACCTCACGAGGGCGAAGATGAGCCGATTCTTTGAAGGAGTAGATGTGTGTGAACGTTGCAGAGGGGAGCCCAGCTAATCACGTTCATATGTTTTGGTCCTGTCCAAAGCTAGAGGATTACTGGAAGGAGGTTTTTAGCGTAATTTCTAAAGTGGTGCACCTGAAACTGGACCCGGGCCCTCGGGAGGCCATATTCGGGGAATCGGACCAGCCGGGGTTGGAAACTGGTGCGGAGGCAGATGTTGTCGCATTCGCCTCCTTGATCGTCCGAAGGCGGATCCTGATGGGTTGGAGAGCAACCTCTCCACCCTGTGCCCTGGCGTGGCAGGGGGACCTGTTGGAATTCTTGACTCTTGAGAAGGTTAAGTTTGAACTGAGGGGAAGGGCGGAGGGGTTCTACAATTCATGGGCATTATTCATCATGCACTTTCAAGAACTGGATAACATCGAACATTAGTTGGGGGGGGGGGGGGGGGGGGGGGGGGGTCGCGATGGGTGATAATGGTAGCTATGGGTGATTCCTGATTCCAAATCGGATTCCAGGTGAGTGACTCCTGATTCCTTTTTGTCATTTGTTTATGTGAACATGTGGGTGAATGTTTGGGGTTTGGTGGGAGGATGGGATCGTTGTTATTGATATGGGGATTGACATATTTGTTACTGATTATTGTTTGTTGTTGGTGGGTGTAAATTTGGGAGAAAATGTGAAAAAGGAGGAAAATAAAGAAATATTTTTTTTTTAAAAAGGCTTACATTAACACTGCAATGAAGTTACTGTGAAAAGCCCCTAGTCGCCACATTCCAGCACCTGTTCGGTTATACAGAGGGAGAATTCAGAATGTTGAAATTACCTAACGTCTTTCGGGACTTGTGGGAGGAAATGGAGCATCTGGTGGAAACCCCAACAGACACAGGGAGAACTTGCAGACTCGGCACAGTCAGTGACCCAAGCCGGGAATCGAACCTGGGACCCTGGCGCTGTGAAGCAACAGTGCTGCCCCCTGTACCCCCGTGCCGCCCTCTTCCCCCCCCCCCCCCCCCCCCCCCCCCCCCCGCCCCCAACTACCTACTCAATTAAACGGCAATTCACCTATCCCGCACATCTTTGACTTGTGGGGGTGAGACCCACGTAAACACGAGGAGAATGTGCAAACTCCACATGGACTGTGACCGGTATCGAACCCGGGTCCTCAGTGTTGTGAGGTAGCAGTGAGTCACCCTATCACGTGTCAAAAGACGAGGACGACCATTCAGGGGGGAGTTAACAATGAAGCCGCTGAGGAGCCAGAGGATGGAGGCCAGGCGGGGACAAGAGTGTACATGGGCAGGAGGCCAAGGATACTAAGGATGCCCTTATTGCCTCCCATGGACTCGCAACAGCATGTTGTCCGACAGCACAACCCCACACCCCCAGGACTCCTTAGCCTTGCGAACCCTCCCACTACATTTAGATGCATTCCCAGGATGCACATCTGAGGTGGAGGCTGACTGCTGCCTTCCAAGCCCTGTTGCCTGAGATGCCCTTGGTGGGTGTCCTCTGGTGGTCCGGGACCTGGAAGGCCCCGGCCTACTTTCAGGTGGCACTGATTTTGTCATGTCACCTTGTTCTGCCTGCCGCACCTGAGTTGCGCCGGTCTCAGAAAGAAGGGGGTGGATTTTGATTTGCTGGGCTCTCCCAGGGTCTCCTGAGTGGAAGGATGTGCTCCAGCGGATCCTCCCCATTCCGGATGCACGTGGGCCCTGGATTGCTCCATGGGATGGAAGGGAAGCTGTAGTGACCTCCAGAAGTCTGAACGTCATCTGGCGCTGCCAGTCCTGGATGACCACTATGGTCTGCACCATGATGTTGAACCCCTCAGCCTTGGTCCTCAGGAACTGAGCCATGCTTTGGTGTTCTCCCATCAGGGATCTGACATTTTGTCCCAGCCTTTCCACTCCGACCGCCCCCCCCCCCTTGTAGTTTTAGCCTGTGTGCCATATATTGCCAGCAACATTGCTTGTGGCAGGAAATTTTGGGACTCCTCCATTGGGCTTGCAGTCGCAGGAATGCCGCTGGCAACCTCTTCTGATATTCCTAGCTCTGCTTTCGCATCCCTAGCAGCTGAGGGATGAACGTGTATGCAGGCATGGCATCTGGCTGGGGCACAGCGGAATCGTGAGATTCAGCAGACCTCCGACTCCCCGATCCCTGGGACGTTCCTGCCTCCACCTCATGTGCATCGGAAGCAGTGTGATGGTCACCAGATAGTGACCCAGAATCCTGCCTACTAAGTTCGCCCACCGAGGTGTGTGTCTCTGCGGTGGTGGGTGGTGTGGGCGATAGCTGTGACACTTCAGCTGTGTCCTCCTCAGAGGTGGTGTTGAGGGTGGGAGGTGGGACACTGCTCATATATGGTACAGGCTCTTTGATTGATGTTCCTGGTTTTAGTACATGGTCTGGTCAAGTGTTTGTACGACACAGAACTCTTTGAGACTGTTCATCTGGATGAAGATGCAGCGGTACCTCACTTTTCTTTCGCAGGCCCACATCCCTCTCAACACTACTGTTGAGAGTACAGTACTACTCTTCCCCTGAGAGCTCCTTGGCTCTCTCCGCGTACAGAGTTGAATCTTCAGTTTCGGCATCTCTCGCTCGCAGACGTTATGCTGGACTTCTTCTGAGGAACACAGCTGGGGATAATGTGAGCCAGATGCCTGGCAGGTCAGAGGCTGATGAGGAGTGCGGGGTGAGGGGGTTGAGGATGCTGGTGGGAGGTGGGGTGCTAGGGCCCTGCGAGGTGGAGGCATGTGAGATCGAGGTGACATTCAGGGAGGGCGACAGTAGGCTGGAGTGCAGAGTGGAGAAAGGGAGCACTTACCCTGGCTGATTGGAGAAGGTCATTCTTTTGTTTCTACATTGCACAGCCGTTCTCTTGGTCACGCTGCTGTCACTGACCAGCACTGCACCGTCTCCCAGGTGGGATTTGTTACCTTGCTGGAGGGCCTCCTGCCAGACCGAGGGTATATTGTCACCCGCCTCGCCTCCACAGCATCCAGCAAATGACTGAGGGCCCCCTCCGGGTATCGAGATACAGATTTCCTCGCTGCCATCCTCCTGGTTTGAATGATAGTAAGCACTGTGGAGCCATTTAAATGCAGCATTCCTTTCATTTAATTTCCCAGTTGACCCCCGAAACCAGCCATGTTCCAGAAAATTACTTTGCGGATCCCACCTCCGGGGCCGGTGGGAATGGCACTGATTTCCTCGCCAAAAATGGCACTCTGCCATTTGTTTCAGAAAATTCCACCCCAAATATTTTAGATTAGGAATCACAAGCATCCTAAAGGCATGCAGAAAAAAATTAAATAGACCAAATGTTAACCAGTGCAAAATGATTCTAGTTCACAATACATTTTAATACAAAGTGTACACATATCGACAATCCTCGATGCAAAGCGAATGGCCTCAATGCTAGAAATCATTTTTTTAAATCTTTTTATTCTCCGCATTTTCAACATTTTCATCAAATAAACAAAAAACAAACACAATAACAACCCCCAGAAACAACAACCCCCCCCTCAATATACAGACTAATACATCTACTCGTGCATTCCAGATAAAAGTTAAGTCAATCAGTAAGCCATGCAACAATATACAATAACCCCAAAGCCCACCCCCCTCCTCCAGTGTTCAACGGCAACCAGTTCTCTGAAGTGCATAATAAACAATCCCCATGAATTGTAGACCCCCTCCTTCATCCCCCTCAGCTTAAATTTCACCTCCTCGAGAGTCAGAAATTCAAGTAGGTTCCCTCGCCAAGCCAAGGTTATGGGTGGAGAAGCTGACCTCCTCCACCCCACCAGGACCCGCCTCCGGGAAATCAGCGAGGCCTGTGCAGCTCAGGCCGGTCCGACACCCCGAAAATGGCTATTATGGAGACCTAGTTCCAAATTCATGTGTAGCACCTCTGCGATGATACTGAAAGCCTCCCTCCAATACCTCTCCAGCTTTGGACAGGACCAAAACATATGTAGATGGTTTGCGGGGCTCCTCCCATAACGCTCACATATGTCCTCCGCTCCCTCAAAGAATCGGCTCGGCCTTGTCCTCATGAGGTACGCCCTATGCACGACCTTCAGCTGCATCAACCCCAACCTCGCGCATGAGGTTGAGGCGTTCACCCTTCGGAGCACCTCACACCACAGATCTTCTTCCACAACCTCCCCCAGCTCTTCTTCCAACTTGGCATTAGTCCCCTTCATTGACACCCTGTCCTCCCCCAAAATCTTCCCATAAATCGCCGACACCACCTCCTCCATTCCCCCTGTCGTCAATACAAGGGGGTCGGCGCTATCGTGAAGCTGGGAACTTCCTTTCTAGCAAAACTTGAAGCTACAGGTACCCAAACCCTTCCCCTTGCCCCAGTCCATATTTCTCCCCCAACTCTTCCAACCTCACAAAACATCCCCGCAGGAACAGGTCTTTTAATCCCCCTGATTCTCCCATCACCGAAACCTCCCACCCAGCCTCTCCGGCCCAAACCTGTGATTAATGCCAGAAATCATTATTTGGTGGCAATAGAGTTACTTACAGGTTGACCCAATATTTGAACCAATATTGAGGTACAAATCTGGGCACTTTTCACTGTGCCGAAAGCTAATGTTTAGTTAGTATAGACTGGATCTTTGATTCAAACTAAAATCATAAGATTCTTGAGGGATACAACCTCGTAACTTAATAATGGATTTGCATTAATAAGATTTTAACAAATTATATCAAAGCAAAATACGCTACAAAATCTGGGCAATTGTCAAACCTTTCCATACATTTACATCCCTGTCAATTTATTGAGAGCTACTTATATACATTAGGTAATGCGTAGAACTAGATGTTGGCTTTTGCTGTTATTGCAGAAGTTCTTATATGCTTTTGAGGATCAGGCTGCTGGGAGAAAGCAGGAAGGTGTAGCAAGAGGTATAATTCTAAGATTTCATATGATTTTCAAGAAGCTGTTAGATATAGCACTTGGGGCGATGAAGATCAAAGGATATGGGGGGAAGGCGGGTTCAGGCTATCGAGTTGGATGATCAGCCATTATTGTACTGAATGGCAGAGCAGGTTCGAAGGGTCGAATGGCCTCCGCTTGCTCCTATTTTCTATGTTTCTGTTTCAAATTAGCAGTTACTTCAAAAATAGGGGTACAAATATTTTCTTTAAAAGGGTAAAATGCAAGGGCATAATATTCTGGTGTTCCACACGACAGACAATACTTCGCATTTGGATGAAAAGCACTTTCCGCTTCAAACTCAAAACCATGCAATACTACAGTTAAGAAAAACCCTGAAAACATGTATTAGTTCAAACCTCTTTCAAGACCTATTATAAACACACACATTTCTCCAAGGTGCGATCAGACTTACCATATCCAACTCATCCTCCTCTGACTGCAAAAAGCAGATATAAAATAAACATACTCTTGTTATTCGAAGTGAAAATGATCTTCACATTGCACATAACTGGTAGTCAATCAATATAAGGTATAGATTAAATTCCAAGTGTGAATTTGTTTGCTTCAACTATTAACTGATCAATGGTTATATTGAAATGAAAAACAGCACTGGATGTTTGTTTTAGATTCTCATGGCACCCATTGTACTGTCAACTCCTATTTTGCATCTCATCTTTCTCAATGTAGTCAAGTTAATTTTTCTCGAATAGATTCTCCTCACATATCCACAGCATTTGGGGTATTCCATCCATGGATCCCTCCTATTGAGGTTATCCCTCAATTACATAATTTTCAAACATAGGGCCAGCTTCTACAACTACACCAATGGCACCAACTCCAGCTTCTTGATTCTCCCTTGACTTTACGAGCTAGCTGGCCAGCAGCAAATCCTAGAGCAGCCAGAACTTGCGGCATTTCAATTTAAGCAAGATGGAAGACTATTGTTTGGCTCCCATGTTCTGCCTCAGGCAACAATTCCACATTCCACCCTGGCACGTGCTTAGATTGAATCTGAAGTTATGTTTTTGTGTTCTTTTTTACACCATATACAACAGTGCTTACTTCCAGCTCTGGAACATCACTCTATCTATGTAATTGAGCCATTGAAACTCAATTAATTACTCTGACATTCTCCTCAATAGTGGCCCTAGCCCCACCTTAGATTAACTCCAACTCTGAGACATGCCTTTCAGGAAACCTTGCATAACTATCACTCTGTTGTTGCCAATCCACACTGTCTCCTTGATGCCTACTGAGACTAGTTATAATCCTCGTAATTCCTCCAGTACCTTTCTTTACCTGACCTGTTCAACCATCCTCCATGTGCACAATCCAGTGCACAATCTCTGCCCATCAGTTTAGTGTGATTACCCAGCTTTATCATCCTGTCCCCTCAACTTCAGAGTCTTTATAAATGTTACTCTCTTCATAAACCTTTACCTCGGAGCATGATTTTGGTCACAATTCCTACTTCCTGCTTAGTTTAGCCATCCTCCCAAAGAACTGCTTTGCAGCATCTTTTTTTGTGTGGAAGATACTATACAAATATAAGCTGATGCTTTATCAAAGTATTATGAGGATGTTCGCAATGTATTTACTTTGTTAACATTTTGACTATTTCATGGTACGGCTCCCGCAAGCTGTGTACCCATGGACCTAGTATACACAACTATTTTCTGTGAGTTAGTCTGCTTATCAGAATAAAATAGAGTGACACAGCTATGAATGAATGTGTTGATAGAATCTGCATTGCAGTATTGTCTAATGGACTCACCAGGGGCGGCATCATGCCCTTGCTGGTCGGTGGAATTACTACTCGAAGGTCTGGCTTGCGATTGTTCATTCCAACATTTCCACCAGGAGGGGGCGGAGACTTTGTGGGCATCACTTTTCCTAATCCATTGCCACCTGTGGAGCACAACAGGCCAGGCGAAGCACGAGGGTTAACATAACCATTTCCTGAAATTGGTTGAAAAAGAAATTAAAAGATACACTTTTGCAATCTTATATTCCCTTTTATTACACTTGGGACTCAGTTTCTTGGCTAATTTAATTTTTTGCAGTCCTTGAGAGTCAGTACGCATGTGACACATCCTGCTTTTCTTTGATCACAGTGAATTGGGCTCACATAGGAAATGTGTTGATGAGCGCATTTAAAAATGCCACTGTCCCTGGCCTGGAAGGAGCCGATTGCACAATTCTCTGGGTAGTAATTGCCCACTTCAAAGCTTCAATTGGCAGCAGGGCACAACGGCTGCCCATGGGCCATTCAACCATTGACTTAATCAGGGTGGAGTCGGGAAAGCAGCAGGGTCCCCATCTACCACCGTCCCACTTAATTAAATGCCCCCCACCACCAAACTTGCCACAGAACAGACCATTAAATTCTGCCCAATGTTACTGGCCGTGGCTTTACATTGGACACCTGCTGCAAAAGTATTTTGCACTTGATGGTATCAAATGAACTGCGGAATTGGGTCATTCCTCTATTGTGCAGATAATGAACAAGTAAATCAAAAATGTATCTTCCCTGATTACAAAGCATTTCGTAGCTGTGTTCCCCAGGAACTGTGTCCAATGATCAATGAGGCCAGACAGTGCCTTTTGAACCAAATGTCATCCAAGAAGTCTATCTGAAGGGACCTTCCCTTGCAGGGGAGGTTTTTTTTAAAAAATGTGGCAAATTTCAGTCCTTAAGTAGAGATATATATTTCTGGATGCCATTTTATAAGTCTTCTCTTTAGGTATAAGATGCAAATTAGATACTTCAAAACAATTAGACAGTCTTGCACACTAATAATAATAATACTCTTCCCGATAGGAAGGGCTTGCCTGAGGTCGGTAAGTTATCTCAGGATTATCGCCTTGAACACATGACTGTACTGAATACCATTGTTGTTAAAAAGAACCATTTGAGCACAGCGGACAGTCAGCTGTCCAATTACAAACACTGCCAGATCATGAATTCCAAAAACAAAATGATTGCTTTAGCAACCTTCCGGCAAATTACTACAACTATGAGAGCACTGCGCTCCCCCAGTGCAATGAAAATAATGAAGCCAGTCTCAATATATTGTCTGTACTTTTAAAAAAGAGATATATTGATATTCTATTGCAATTCTTCAATAATCCAAGTACTCTCTGATTATAGAAGGCACACCAGTGTTGAGACCATTACGGTTTCTAATTTACATCAGTCATTTACATTCAGAGACTCAATACAAAATGGTCAAAATTTGCAAAGGATGGCAAGCATGGGGCAGCACAAGTGGATAGCACAGTGGCTTCACAGTGCCTGGGTCCCAGGTTCAATTCCCCGCTGGGTCACTCTCTGTGCGGAGTCTGCACGTTCTCCCCATGTCTGCGTGGGTTTCCTCCCGCAGTCCAAAGATGTGCAGGTTAGGTGGATTGGCCATGCTAAATTGCCCTTAGTGTCCAAAAAGGTGAGGAGGGGTTATTGGGTTACAGGGATAGGGTGGAAGTGAGGGCTTAAGTAGGTCGGTGCAGACTCGATGGGCCGAATGGCCTCTTTTGCACTGTATTTTCTATGTTGTAAATGAGGGGAACCAGTGAAATTGAAAGAGGCAGGCAGCCTAGCATTTGCATAATGAGTTAAATACAATAGAAGTGGTTTGAAACAATGACTGCAGAAAATTATGACGGTGGCACGATGGCACAGTGGTTAGCACTGCTGCCTCACAGCACCAGGGATCTGGGTTCAATTCCGGCCTGTGTGGGTTTCCTCTGGGTGCTCCGGTTTCCTACCACAATCCAAAGGTGTGCAGGTTCGGTGGATTGGCCATGCTAAATTGCCCCTTAGTGTCCAACTGTTAGGTGGGGGGGGGGGGGGTTGGGGGGGGGGGGGGGGGGGCTGGATCGGGTGCTCTTTCAGAGCGTTGGTGCAGACTCGATGGGCTGAATGGTCTCCTTCTGCACTGTAGGAATTCTATTTCAACCAGAAGTGGAAAACAGGCACAAATGTCTTCTGCAAGTGATGTTGGAAGTAACCAAGGGCGCAGAAAATAACTTGGTAGACATGTAGAACGTCAAATGTCGAACATTAAAGGCCAACAAAAAGCTGACGTGCACAGCTAACTCTAGTCAGGCCACACCATGAACACCACGGCCAGTTCAGTTCTGGCTACCAAGCAATAATGGAGGCAGTCAAGATAGGCAAAAGTAGTGAAGAGCCACCAATCCGAATCCTCGTGTCAGGGATCTGGAGACATGAGGAAAGTCTGGAGAAAATTATGCTTTTCAATCTGGATAGTGGGTGTCTGAGGTGTGACCATACCACGGTACGTAAGAAAGCAAAGGGTATGGAGAAGACTAACCTACGACCTTAATTCTAATTGGGAGAGGAGGATGAGGGGAAATAGGCTTGAATTAGTGAAAGATCATTTTTAGACCGCTCAGGAAGCTCTTCATCAATTACAAAGTATTTAAAGTACTAGTCCATGCAGGGTCTATGCTCCACACAAGCCTCCGCCCACCTTCTTCATCAAACCTCATCGACGTATCCTATTCTGTTCTTCTTCATGTCCTTATCTAGCTAGAGTATTCGCCTCAGCTGCTCCCTGTGGTAATGGGTTTGACATTCTAACCCACTTTGGGTGAAGATGTATCTCCTGATTTCCTACTGAATGTATTTGCGATTATCTCACATTTATGGCCCATTTCTGGTCTTGTCTATGATTGGGAATTCCTCCTCTACATCTTTTTTCGTTTGTTTATGGGATGTGGTTGTCGCCCGGCTAGGCCAGCATTTATTGCCCATTCCTAGATGCCCTCGATAAGGTGGTAGTGAACCACCTTCTTGAATTCCCATGTGGTCGTACAGCCTTGGTTATGTTAGGAAGGGAGTTCCTGGACTTTGATTCAGCAACAGAGAAGGAACAGTGATATAGCTCGAAGCCAGAATAGTTCCAACTCTGAATACCCCATCAAACGCTGTTATAATTTGCCTCTCTCAGGTCATCCTTTAGTCTTCTCTTTTCTAGAGAAGAGAGCACCAGCCTGATGGAGATCACCTCCCAGTTCAATTGATCAAACCTTTGATCAGACATCCAGCTGGACAGGTGCAGGCAAAAATCTAAGAACCGAGACAGGCCCTTATTAATTCTACTTGAGATCTGGAATTCCTTCTTTCTTACCCTAATAAAAGGTCTAATGATGATTATACAGCAGAGTTTTAAAAGTTAGGGCAAGCTCCTTCAAAAAACATTCAATTCATCTACGGGAGCTGCTTCAAATAATCATCTGCCTAGGCATGTTGAGAGGTTTGGAAGCAATTCAACAACTCACAAGGTAACAGGCAGAAGTTAGCTTACGTCAATTAATTGCCTCCCCCTCAAACCCTGAGAACGTCCATGCCTATTATTTTGCTACGCTAATTGTGGATTCGATTGCGGAGTAATGTTCCAGCTTCAAACAGGACACATGAGCTGTCACAATTGTCATCATTGCCAGACTACCTGCTAGAGTAGTAGATCTTGGTGGAAATAACAAAACAGAAGCAGAGATTGCGTTTCCGTTAAACTCTGCTAAATGTGTGTTACAATCAAGTCCAATATGAAATCTGCTCATGAAGTGGCAATAGGAAGCTCAGGCTTAACATCTTAAGACGACGCCAACTGGCCTGTGCAGCTCAACTGTTCGTTAAATCAGCTGGAATCGTGTGCAATAAAGGTTTACCATTTTGATTCTTGCCTTTCTTGTGCATCCTGCTGAGTGCATGTGGGGACCATGGTGATGCAAAAATCTAACATAATACAGGCCCCACTGAACAGTAAATCCCATCTGTATCACACAGTGAAGCACGGAAAAATGCAACCTTTAAAACGTATGCTGATCATTTAGTTCTACAAAGCTGCACACCAGAGGAAAAAAAAAACATATAATTTCCGTACTGGTTGATCAGAAGATCTTTGTACCAGGAGAAGTTACCCATTATAATTAACACTTTAAAAAAATGAAAATAGAGAATTTTTTTTTGTATGTACTAGTTCTTCACGGGCTTCAAAGCTATCAGTTGGAAGGCAAAAGATTAATCATTTGTGTTGCAGATCAGTAAAACTGGCAATATTATATCCATTTCAGAGTGAGTGCACTGTACACAATTATATCCTCCTCCATTTTTAAACAAAATTACATTGCATAACATTTTCATTTCCATATAGCATGCAAATAAGTCTGTCTGGAGCCTATCCAATACAAATACAACTAATAAACAGAATACCATCTGGTCTTTTCATTTAACGGTTGTAAAAAACGGGTACACACACACATCGTTCCACAGTTTGCCATCTCAAATCAGCGTGATGCACTTTACTGCCACCTAGTGATTTTGTTGTGAACAAGACGTGGAAGAACAAACTAAAAAGCCTCTGAAAAGTAAATGAACTGCGATGAACGGAACGTTTTCGCATTGGCCCTCGCAGATTTTAAAAACTTTTTTTTTGTGCACATGTGCAGGGATTGGGCAGACTACCTGCCAGAAGGCCTTTCCCATCTCGTCTTTGTTCTGGGATAAAGAATATTTTGCGCCATCCTTTCTGCTCCACGAATGTCACCCAAGAGCCAAGACATTGTTAAGTTATGTTTGGAGGGGCAGCACGGTGGCGCAGTGGGTAGCATTGTAGCCTCACGCCACTGAGGTCCCAGGTTCGATCCCAGCTCTGTCCGTGTGGAGTTTGCACATTCTCCCTGTGTTTGCGTGGGTTACGCCCCCACAACCCAAAGATGTGCAGGGTAGATGGATTGGCCACGCTAAATTGCCCCTTAATTGGAAAAATGAATTGGGCACTCAAATTTTTTTTAAAAAGTTATGTTTGGAGAGGTGTTTTTTGCCCTCATTCGGGGAAGAAGGAAAAACGAATTGCCTGTTTGGAAGTTGCAGCACTAAACTGCCCTAAGCTCCTCTGGTTCGCCTTTTCCAGAAGATACAGGAGTAGCTGGAATATGGAAAGTAAAGTCCTGTCCAGCCGTCAGAAGAATGACTATTTTGTGTGTGCATGCGGCCAGCTTTAACACGAACAACTGAGCTTCTGTATTGAACAGGAAACATTGAACTCAAATATTTATTTTCCACACCACTACAAAATGAAAAGAATGTCAGGGTCCTTACAAAATAATTTTCCCAAGACTCTGTGAACACAATAGCAATTCGTATTATTATAAGGAGCAACTGAAGGATGTTACTAGGGAGAGAGCACTCTGTTGATTAATTCAGGTCTTTCAAGCAAACAATATGATTTCCAACATCAGGGGCTTTTTCCAATTGTTCACTTATCTACTCAGGGAGCCAAATAGCCTTGATCCCAAATGGAATAATAGTTTCTGGGTTTCAGCCCGATACAACCTTGCCAACAAAGCTCTCGCTGTCTCACACTCCAAAAAAATGCCCAGCTGTCTGTTCTATCTTGTGGCCTGACCCTTCCCACCTCCCGCCCCACAAGAGCTGGGATGCTCTTCATCATCCTGTCCTCCTTAAAGTCCACCTTTTTGACCAAGCTTTTCTTCAGCTTTTTCCTTTCTAACATCTCCACCTTGGGCTTGGCTTTCTGCACCCACCTACATGTTACTTCTACATAGAGTGCAAGCTGTTGCTATTGCTGGAAACGACTTATTGTAGAACAGCAGCCCTGGAACCAAACAGGCTGCATTTGGACAGTCAAAGAACAAAGAACAAAGAAATGTACAGCACAGGAACAGGCCCTTCGGCCCTCCAAGCCCGTGCCGACCATGCTGCCCGACTAAACTACAATCTTCTACACTTCCTGGGTCCGTATCCCTCGATTCCCATCCTACTCATGTATTTGTCAAGATGCCCCTTAAATGTCAATATCGTCCCTGCTTCCACCACCTCCTCCGGTAGCAGGTTCCAGGCACCCACTACCCTCTGCGTAAAAAACTTGCCTCGTACATCTACTCTAAACCTTGCCCCTCTCACCTTAAACCTATGCCCCCTAGTAATTGACCCCTCTACCCCGGGGAAAAGCCTCTGACTATCCACTCTGTCTATGCCCCTCATAATTTTGTAGACCTCTATCAGGTCGCCCCTCAACCTCCTTCGTTCCAGTGAAAACAAACCGAGATTATTCAACCGCTCCTCATAGCTAATGCCCTCCATACCAGGCAACATTCTGGTAAATCTCTTCTGCACCCTCTCTAAAGCCTCCACATCCTTCTGGTAGTGTGACGACCAGAATTGAACACTATACTCCAAGTGTGGCCTAACTAAGGTTCTATACAGCTGCAACATGACTTGCCAATTCTTATACTCAATGCCCCGGCCAATGAAGGCAAGCATGCCGTATGCCTTCTTGACTACCTTCTCCACCTGTGCTGCCCCTTTCAGTGACCTGTGGACCTGTACTCCTAGATCTCTTTGATTTTCAATACTCTTGAGGGTTCTACCATTCACTGTATATTCCCTACCTGCATTAGACCTTCCAAAATGCATTACCTCACATTTGTCCAGATTAAACTCCATCTGCCATCTCTCCGCCCAAGTCTCCAAACAATCTAAATCCTGCTGTATCCTCTGACAGTCCTCATCGCTATCCGCAATTCCACCAACCTTTGTCGTCTGCAAACTTACTAATCAGACCAGTTACATTTTCCTCCAAATCATTTATATATACTACAAACAGCAAAGGTCCCAGCACTGATCCCTGTGGAACACCACTGGTCACAGCCCTCCAATTAGAAAAGCATCCTTCCATTGCTACTCTCTGCCTTCTATGACCTAGCCAGTTCTGTATCCACCTTGCCAGCTCACCCCTGATCCCGTGTGACTTCACCTTTTGTACTAGTCTACCATGAGGGACCTTGTCAAAGGCCTTACTGAAGTCCATATAGACAACATCCACTGCCCTACCTGCATCAATCATCTTAGTGACCTCCTCTAAAAACTCTATCAAGTTAGTGAGACACGACCTCCCCTTCACAAAACCATGCTGCCTCTCACGAATACGTCCATTTGCTTCCAAATGGGAGTAGATCCTGTCTCGAAGAATTCTCTCCAGTAATTTCCCTACCACTGAAGTAAGGCTCACCGGCCTGTAGTTCCCGGGATTATCCTTGCTACCCTTCTTAAACAGAGGAACAACATTGGCTATTCTCCAGTCCTCCGGGACATCACCTGAAGACAGTGAGGATCCAAAGATTTCTGTCAAGGCCTCAGCAATTTCCTCTCCAGCCTCCTTCAGTATTCTGGGGTAGATCCCATCAGGCCCTGGGGACTTATCTACATTAATATTTTTTAAGACACCCAACACCTCGTCTTTTTGGATCTCAATGTGACCCAGGCTATCTACACACCCTTCTCCAGACTCAACATCTACCAATTTCTTCTCTTTGGTGAATACTTATGCAAAGTATTCATTTAGTACCTCGCCCATTTCCTCTGGCTCCACACATAGATTCCCTTGCCTATCCTTCAGTGGGCCAACCCTTTCCCTGGCTACCCTCTTGCTTTTTATGTACGCGTAAAAAGCCTTGGGATTTTCCTGAACCCTATTTGCCAATTACTTTTCGTGACCCCTTCTAGGCCTCCTGACTCCTTGCTTAAGTTCCTTCCTACTTTCCTTATATTCCATGCAGGCTTCGTCTGTTCCCAGCCTTTTAGCCCTGACAAATGCCTCCTTTTTCTTTTTGACGAGGCCTACAATATCTCTCGTTATCCAAGGTTCCCGAAAATTGCCGTATTTATCCTTCTTCCTCACAGGAACATGCCGGTCCTGAATTCCTTTCAACTGACACTTGAAAGCCTCCCACATGTCAGATGTTGATTTGCCCTCAAACATCCGCCCCCAATCTATGTTCTTCAGTTCCCGCCTAATATTGTTATAATTAGCCTTCCCCCAATTTAGCACATTCATCCTAGGACCACTCTTATCCTTGTCCACCAGTACTTTAAAACTTACTGAATTGTCACTGTTACCGAAATGCTCCCCTACTGAAACACCTACCACCTGGCCGGGCTCACTCCCCAATACCAGGTCCAGTACCGCCCCTTCCCTAGTTGGACTGTCTACATATTGTTTTAAGAAGCCCTCCTGGATGCTCCTTACAAACTCCGCCCCGTCTAAGCCCCTGGCACTAATTGAGTCCCAGTCAATATTGGGGAAGTTGAAGTCTCCCATCACCACAACCCTGTTGTTTTTACTCTTTTCCAAAATCTGTCTACCTATCTGCTCCTCTATCTCCCGCTGGCTGTTGGGAGGCCTGTAGTAAACCCCCAACATTGTGACTGCACCCTTCTTATTCCTGATCTCTACCCATATAGCCTCACTGCCCTCTGATGTGTCCTCCCGCAGTACAGCTGTGATATTCTCCCGAACCTGTAGCGCAACTCCGCCTCCCCTTTTACATCCCCCAATCAGTGAGTTGGGGGGTCCAGAGGCTGGGGTAGGGGTCTAGAGATTGGGGCCCCCATTTTAAAATGGCGCCCACGATCTCTTCCTGAACTGGTGAGCAGAACCCGTTAGCGCAGGAAATGGGACTATATGCGGCCTAGGCGGGACATTCCTCGGTGAGGCCCAGAAATGAAGCAGAGTCGCATTAAATAGTGGAGTCATTCTCCGTGCAGCAAATGCAGAGAGCACCCAGTGAAAGGTGGTCGATACGGGACTCTGTTTCATTACCGTTAAATCACGGCCCCTAATATTCTATTAGAAAAGTAAGTTTCTTCAATTCCCCAACTTTGACAATTTTGTTGTACTTGCGCTTTTTCATTCTGTAGTCACAGGTAAAGTTTAAACGATTGACACCTCCTCATCAATATTCTCTGAATCCTCTCCAACATAAATGTCATTTTCAAGGTATGATGTTATAAAAAAAGTGCCCCAATGTTCCACAGATAGTGTGGATCATCAATCAATTATCAAGTGCTGAAGTAACCTGGCTGACTTAATTAGATATTTTTCAGATGCATTCCAGAAATTGACTAAGCTAACTTAGAACAACATAATAATGAGTCAACTTGGGTGCAGCTTGTGACCTTAATTATATAGCAACCTTCCTGAATGGCAAAGCAAGCTCAGTAGGCAAATGGAGGGACTTAAAGTTGCAATGAATACAACTGCAACTGCTGTGGGTAATTATCTTGTGTGAATTATTCATTAAACAATTATATTTTTACATTCACCTCCATTTTCAGAGTTCAGACCTGAGCTAGTGTACACTGGGAAATCCTAAGTAGATTTTACTAAAGTTAGAGAGATTTATTTTTAGATTGGTTTAAGGTTGTGGCCTGGAATGAAGACAGGGCAAAACTGAAAAGAATCCAAGATCAGCAGATAGCGGAGGCTGGGATGGAGACTGATGGTACATGCTGTGCGTGGGTCAGAGGCTGATGGGTGTGTAGAGGCTACGTCCGGAAGGCAAGTACGGCTAGTGGTCAGGAAGCAGGCCAGGGACGGATGTCAAAAAGCAGACGAGGGATGGAAGCTAAGAAACCAGTCATCCTTTGGCAAGGGATTGACACGACTCACAAATTACTTTTAAGTTGTCACGTTTTTAAGGGCAGCACTGTGGCACAGTGGTTAGCATTGCTGCCTCACAGCGCCAGAGACCTGGGTTCAATTACGACCTTGGGTGACTTTGTGGAGTTTGCACGTTCTCCCAGTGTCTGCGTGGGTTTCCTCCGGATGCTCCGGTTTCCTTCTACAGTCCAAAGATGTGCAGGTTAGGTGGATTGGCCATGCTAAATTGCCCCCCCCCCCCCCCCGAGTGACCTGGGATGTGCAGGTTATGTGGGGTTATGGGGTCACAGGCATAGAGTGGGGGAGTGGGCCTGGGTAGGGTGCTCTTTCGGAGGAGCAGTGCAGACTTGATAGGCCAAATGGCCCCCTTCTGCACTGTAAGGATTCTATGGAAATCAGCTCCTGTGCACATGGCAACAGTGCAATATCAGGAAAGGCCAGTAACAGGGGGTGGGGGCAACCAGATCACTTGAATCCTGGCGAACAAGAGAAGCTTAACACTGGTGAATGGCTGTTGACATTTCTCAGGCAACTGGTTTTCAATCAAACATTTCTTATTGAAACATATAAGATAGAGAGGGCTCGACAGGGTAGCTGCTGGGAGGATGTTTCCCCTGATGAGGAATTCTGGGTTTGAGGAGCACAGTTTAAAAATAAGGGGTCTCCCATCTAAGACAGAGAGAAGAAATTTCTTCCATCAGAGGGTCATTAATTGGAAATCTCTCCCAGAGAGCAGCGGAGGTTGGATCATTAAATATATTCAAGTTAAGCCAAATGTTTGATTGACAAGAGAGTCAAGGCTTGTGGGGGGACAGACAGGAGGAAGCATTAAGATCACAATCAGATCGGCACTGACCTTATTGCATGCTGGAGCAGGCTTAGCGGGCCAAATGGCCTACTCCTGCTATTTCTTGCGATCTCATTAGATTAATTAATGGTGATGAAAAATAAAAAAACGTTTTTATACTTTCATGTTTCATAATTTAACTGCCAGCTGATGAAACAAAATGAAAAAGTTTAAAACTTATAATGAAAATATCAGTGAGAAGGGAAACCAAAAAAGTCAGAGGAAAACTTGCAAATCTCCTCACTGGTGGTTTGAGCGCGGACAGGGGCACAGACCTGGGCTCAGGTCAGCTTTGGAGGGAGAGGATGAGAATGTGAATTAAATGGCAAAACAGCCAGCAGGGAAGAAAATTGCACTTGTAAAAGTGATGGTTTCTTGTACTTTGCAAGGAACGTAGTGACTGGGAACAGTGACACACTCCGATTCGAGCTTTTCTTGGGGAAAAAAAAATTCTTCTGGTTGGGATTTAATTTTTAAACAAAACTTTTTCAAAACATGTTGAGTTGTTCATCCTGCAATTTTAGTTTTTTTAAAATGATGGTGCCCTAATGCCAAAAGAGATGGCTTTACTGCAAAACCATATTTAAAGACAGCATAATGCCATTAAGGCATGCAGAGGGGGCGAGAGGTTTTAATCCGGTCACATAAGAAATATTCTGTGTGGGATTCCTCCAAAAGATGTGAGGTGTTTCAATCAGCGAAAGTACATTGTTTATCTCATTAGAATGGGGCATTTTCAAAATGCTATGTTGACATTACAAATTGTTTTATAAATTGGAGTGACAGTGCTCACCAGGAGAGCTCCAAATCACACAAAACCCTCACTGAACGGCATGTCATGAAGTTACAGGAGCACACACATGATTTTCCTGAAACTTACTCGGACTAGGAAAATACTCTGGATGTTCCTTTGTTTACCTCACGTTCTCCTGGTTTAAAAATCATGATAACATATGTTCTCTAACCCCAATAAACAAGTAACATTCTGATCACTGGCTGTAACATTTGGCTATCAAATCACATCCCAAGTAACATGCTTGAAAATTCTTTTGCATACACGCACGTGTACATAGAGACGGTCTGTGAATTTTCAAAAATTTTGCATAGAATCATAGAATTTACAGTGCAGGAGTAGGCCATTCGGCCCATCATCTACTTACTATCTCCATGTTTGTTTTTTGGGGTGAACCAAAACACAAGTAATGGGTAATCATACATGTTCCTCAGCAATTCTACAAAATTTGTGGAATTAAATTGGTTTCTCTTTGCAAGCTATTTGCTGCACATTCATCTCCAAGCAGGAGAGGCATCTGGGCTGCAAAGATTCCTGTCAATGTTGGCAGTACAATGGCTGGCAGAAAGTAGCTGAAGCTGGTTGGGTAAAAAAAAAAAAACGATTCCTAAGTGCGTTTTGTTCATTGTCTAGGTTCCTTGGTGACGATATAAATTCTGAACATCACTTGAACTCTTTTCGTGCTGACCTACTCCCTCCTTAACAGCTCTTGTGGGTCCACCTTCACCACACGGACTGCAGTGGCTCAAGAGAGCGACTCGCCACCACCTTCCCAAAGGCAATTAGGAATTGATAATAAATCCTGGCCTTGCCAGCAATGCCTGAATCCCAATAACAAATGAGTAAAATGCCTCCTACCATATTAAAAAACCCTTTCACAGTTATTAACCAGTGTTGCAAATTTAAAATAACTTGCAATAAAACCATTACACAAGTGAGTATCGATGTGCAATACAATCTGCTGACCCATATATTTCTTTCTGCTGTGCATGCTGGGGCTTGAATTCATCAGATGAGAATTTGAATTGCAAATCTTTTATGTGGTGATATAGGCATTGAAATAGTTCTTTCCAGGGGGCCACATTACGTGGAACCCACATAAGAGCGAGATCAATGAAGAACTTAAGCAAGTTCCCAGTCAGGAATAATAAGATCGTGTCTTCTACGGCAAACTACGGATTGCTTCTGGGAGCAAAATCAATCAGGGCAGAATTTGGGGAATGGTAGCAAAACTGTAAGGTTACTAGACTAGTAATCTCGAGGCCTGGATCAATGCCCTAAAGCCACGAGTTAAAATCTCACCACAGCAGCTGGGGGGAATTAAAGTTCATGCTAGTCCCTCCAAATAGACAGGAAAGTAGTTATCGCTCAACTGTCCTCTGAAATGGCCTAGCCAGGCACTCTGTATCAAATGGTGCCTTCACCAAGTGGACTGCGGCACATGAAGAAAGCTGCTCACCACTACCTTCTCAAGGGCAGTTAGGGATACATTAAATGCTGGTCCTGTCAGTGACACTCTCACCTCAAGAATGAATAGAAAAAGAAAAATAATTCATTAATTTCAATTATTGAATTTCACAGTAAAACAAGTTGGTTAAATAAACCCAGTAATATGTACTCTTCAAACGATGCAAAACATTTCCTTCTTGGGTTTCTGCTCACGCCTTTTCTCGAGACATTTAGGGCACGATCTACCTGTTGCGTTGCGCCCGAATGGGCGTGGCCGGTAGATGCCAAGAGAAGCCACCCGTGGGTTTCCCGACAGCCAGTAGGCCTCGTGAGATCCACCCAGATCTCGCGAGGCATTGTGATCTGGCCCACAATGGGCATGACCAAGCCTCGCGCCCCTAAGTAGGTTTGAAACCCACTTGTGCATGCTCACCCAGGATCTATCCGCCGGCCAGCATCCAACGGCCTCCCCAGGAAGTCCCCAGCTGGTAAGTACTGGTCCACACAAACATGGACCAGGCAGAACAGTACTCAGACGGTCTCCTGGGCCATTGGGGGCCCCTGGATGGTCAGGGGCAGGGCAGGGTGGCTCTTTGGCCCTCCCCTTGGTACTGCCACCCTGGCACTTTCAAGGTGCCCATGTGGTACTGAATAACTGGCAGGAGCACACCCAAGGTGCCAGCTTGGCAGTGCCAGGGTACTTGGGTGGCACTGCCAAGGGCCAGGGCCTGGAGGAGCCATGCCCATGAAAGGAGGACTGAGGGGGCGTATGAATGTTGGGGATTGGTGAAAGATCGGGTCCTGGAAGATGGGTGGGGAAAAAAAGGGGTGTAGGAAGGCCTGAAAAGGAGGGACCCTCAGCGACCCCACAGTGGGGCGTCATCACTTGGGGGGGGGGGGGGGGGGGGGCTGGTGGTGTAGGATAATGCCCATGTGTGTGGGGGTGACATTGCTCATGGGTGGGGGATGTGGGGGGACCCACAAGACGTCTTACAGATCGGGGCACCCTTTTGAAATGGTGGCCCGATCTCAGAGGAGCCGGTCTGGCCAGTGAGTTCAGCTCCACAATGATGTAAATAATTCTAAACGCGGGCTTGAGAAACTCCTCAGGGCCCAAAAGAGGGACTAAGTTTGGTTACATAGCAGCGGGGAACTCGCCGACAGAGCCGGCAGGAAAATCCCAGCAAAACCCACCACAAATTACTTTTCTGTTAGATCGCGCCCTTAATCTTTTGCCATGCTTTCACTTTTGCTGATATGACTGACTGTAACTGGAATCTGCGCTATGATACAACAGTTCCACTTTTTGAAGATATCAATAAGGAAAATCCATGTTGGGAAATTGATGTTGCTTGAAAATTTAAATGCAGGAGAATTAAATGGGAATCTAATTTTCTTACTTCAATGTCAACATCTCCATTGATAGAAAATTGGAGTAATTCTAAATCGTGTTCATGAGATTTACTTGTTTGCTAACTTTGCTCAGGGCCTGCTGTGTTTAATTTACACCTAAAAGAGTAACTCACAAGTATTACCAAGAAAATTGTTACTCTTTTGACAAAAATAAATATTAGAGTTTCAGCTTTCTAAACAATGGGGGGCTGGATTCTCCCAAAATGGGACTATGTCCCCACGTCGGCGTTGCACTCCAGGGTTTCCTGAAAAAAAGGCCGATTCACTTGCCTGCAGGGGGCTAGCAGGGACCCAAAGTGCTTCACGCAGCTTTGGCTGCGGATACGGACTCTCGCACTTCCAATTTCAAGTTTGCGCATGGGCACGGCAGCACCGAGTGCTATGGCGGACTTGAACCATGGAGACATCTGGAAGATGTAGCCCACCCCCCCACCAAACGGCCGCGCGCCCGAGGATCTGTCCGACCCGATCTTTCCCTCGGCTGCCCATAAGGCCCCACCCGATGCCCAATACCCCTGCTCACCCACCAGGGCGGCAGCGGACTGAGTCCGCAGCAGTCACGCGAGAGTCCCGACCGGCAATAGCATGTTTGTTCCACGCCGTCGCGAACTCAGCCGGTCAGGAGTGGAGGATCGCTGGGCGGGCCTCTGGCAATGGCCCTCCAGCCGCGTGGAGTAATTCGCGAACGTGCAGATTTTCGGGGCTCGGAGAATCGCCGGACCGGTGCCGGGCCCAATTTCGTCAGGAAAGTTGATTCTCCGTCCCCGCGCCACACGTGATTTTGCACGGGCTGTGGAAAATCCGGCCCGAGATGTTTTGGTTCATTTTTTGCACCTGCAACACGTAGAGATCTCGCAGCCAGAAGCACAGGGTTTGTAGAAAATGGGTTGCGTATACTGATGCCAATATGCTGCCCAAAGGCAGCTCCAAGGTTTCACCAAACCAAAGCTAGGCCATTTTGATGGTGGCCTCTTCACAAGCAGCACTTTCTAAGCTGCACATAGACTTGGTCAGAGAATAATAGAATCTACGGTACAGAAGGAGGCCACTCAGCCCATCGAGTCTACACCGTCTCTTGGAAAGAGCACCCTACCCAAGCCCACATCTTTAACCTATCCCCGTTACCCAGTAACCCCACCAAACCTTTTTTGATCACTAAGGGCAATTTATCATAGCTAATCCACCTAACCTACACATCTTTGGACTGTGAGTGGAAACCGGAGCACCCGGAGGAAACCTACACAGACACGGGGAGAGCGTGCAGACTCTGCACAGACAGTGACCCAAGCCGGCAATCGAGCCTGGGACCCTGGAGCTGTGAAGCAACTGTGCTATTGTGCTGCAGGCAGCAAGTATATGTTCAGAGCAGCCTTACTTCGGGAAGAGGGGGGGCCTCAAACGAATCACTGGCCTCCTAATGCCATGTGCGAAGTGCATAAAGTCCTTTGACTGGGAGCGGACATCATGCTTTCAGTTTGGAACGCAAATGCTCATATCACCCAACATATTGGATGCTTTGGCATATATGCCTGTAAAATGGACAACCGTCAATTAATTTCTAGGTTTGTGTGTTTTTATGTATAAAGTAACAAATAAGTTAACTTTAACCATGTTTACACTTTAACAGTGTGATTTTACAATTATCAATAATCTTTATTAGTGTCACAAGTTGGCTTACATTAACACTGCATTTCAGTTACTGTGGAAAATTGCCACAGCCCGGCGCCTGTTCGGGTACACGGAGGGAGAATTCAGAATGTCCAATTCACCAAAGAAGCACGTCTTTCAGGACTGGACTTGTGGGAGAGAACCAGAGCACCCAGAGGAAATCCAATCAGACACGGGGAGAACTTGCAGACTCCGCACTGACAGCAACCCAAGCTGGGAATCGAACCAGGGTCCCTGGCGCTTTGTAGCAACAGTGCTAACCCACTCTGAAATACGTGTAAGGACATCTAAATATTATTCAATGTTCTTCCCCTTTAGGGCAGCACGGTGGCGCAGTGGTTAGCATTGCTGCCTCACGGCGCCGAGGTCCCAGGTTCTATCCTGGCTCTGGGTCACTGTCCGAGTGGAGTTTGCACATTCTCCCCATGTTTGCATGGGTCTCATCCCCACAACCCAAAGATGTGCAGGATTGGTGGATTGGCCACTCTAAATTGCCCCTTAATTGGAAAAAATGAATTGGGTACACTAAATTTAAAAAAAAATTCTTCCCCTTTAAATCACGAGATTGATTTCTGGCGGGGCTGGGGGGTCTATTTCCCAACAACACTGGCAACAAACAACAAGCATGCCATGAATGTGAAACTGACATCCCTGCTGACATACTGAGCTCTTTCGAAAGCTGCCTCCTCCTTCACTCGAAAGGTAAAAACAACAGCTGATGATCCATCAGGGCCTCACTGGGGTCTCAGTTCCAGGATTCATCCGTAATCTGCACCTGCTGTTCCACTTCACATAGCATACAACAGGCACAGTTAGCTGGCAGGCTATTGTGTACCAGGAGCTCAATAGTATGACATAGTCCAAATGCTTGCTGGATGTTCAGAAGTTCTGCTCAGCTTACATGTTACTGGCTTTGCAATCAATACAAGGCTCGGTATTATCTGATGTAAACTTGAAACCGTCATTTGAGTGAAGAAAATTCTGTTGCGTGTTTTAGGAAAATATTACATTACACCTATATTTATATGTTCTTGTGTAGCAATGTTATCTTTTAATATTTGGCCGATGTGAACAATTAACTATAAAATGAAAAACCCAATAAGGGATGACTTTAGTCCTTTCTATGCTGTAAATTTAATACCAGCATTATTAGAGCATGGAAATTAACACAATTGAGCTACAAGGCACAGGGGGCGATTCTCCGAGCCTTGCGCTGGGCCGGAGGATCGCCGCAACCGTGCCACGACGCCGGCGCACGATTCTCCGAGGTGCAGAGAATCGGCCGATGCATTTGCGCCGGTGCGTTTGGCAGCGCCAGCCACTGGAATCGATTCTCTGGCCCGGTAGGGCCGAGTTGCCGAGCCGATACGACGTAGTCCCGCCACCGCCGTTCACCCCTGATCACTGCCGGCGGGAACTCTGCGGGAACAGACGGGGGGGGGCGGCCTGTGGGGGGGGCTCCTTCACCAGAGTGGGCCTCCCATGGGGTCTGGCCAGCGATCGGGGCCCACCGATCGGCGGGCCGGCCTCTTCCCCCCCCCCCGGGCCTACTTTCTGGCACGGCCGGCCGCTGAACACCGACCCCATGTTGAGTCGGGGCCAGCGGGCTAAAGAGGTCCCCCGCACATGCGCAGGTTGGCGCGACCCAAATGCACATCCGCGGGCTGGCGCGGCACCCATTTGGCGCCGGGAAAGGAGGCTGGAGTGGCGTGAACCTGTGGGGGCCAGAATCGTTCGTACCCGGGCCCTTTTCGCGCCGTAGTGAACACTTAGGCTCCATCTTGGAGAATCGCCCCCACAATGTTTAGAGTAAAAGTAAATGGAGAGCTGGGGCGTCATTCTCCGACCCCCCGCCGGGTCGGAGAATGGCCGTTGGCCGCCGTGAATCCCGCCCCCGCCCCCGCCGAAGTCTCCGCTCCCGGAGATTGGGCGGGGGCGGGAATCCAGCCGCGCCGGTTGGCGGGACCCCCCGCTGGATTCTCCGGCCCGGATGGGCCGAAGTCCCGCCCAGGAATTGCCTGTCCCGCCGACGTAAATCAAAGCTGGTATTTACCGGCGGGACCAGGCAGCGTGGGCGGGCTCCGGGGTCCTGGGGGGGGGCGCGGGGCGATCTGACCCCGGGGGGTGCCCCCACGGTGGCCTGGCCCGCGATCGGGGCCCACCGATCCGCGGGCGGGCCTGTGCCGTGGGGGCACTCTTTCCCTTCCGCCTCCGCTACGGCCTCCACCATGGCGGAGGCGGAAGAGACTCTCCCCACTGCGCATGCGCGGGAAACTTTCAGCGGCCGCTGACGCTCCCGCGCATGCGCGGGGAAACTGACAGCGGCCGCTGACGCTCCCGCGCATGCGCCGCATTTCCGCGCCAGCTGGCGGGGCAACAAACGCCATTTCCGCCAGCTGGCGGGGCGGAAATCCCTCCGGCGTCGGCCTAGCCCCTCAATGTTGGGGCTAGGCCGCCAAAGATGCGGAGACTTCCGCACCTTTTTGCCGGCGCGATGCCCGTCTGATTTGCGCCAGCTTTGGCGCCAGTCGGCGGGCATCCCGCCGTTGGGGGAGAATTTCGCCCCTGGTGTGATATTTGAATGAACTTTCACTTGTGCCACCCCCTGTTTATTGTACTGATGTGCTAAATTTTCAGTCCTGCCTTGTGTAGGCCATAGAATTTTGACTAGCTCACTCGTACTTCGATGAGCTGTACTTAAAAATTGGGTACGTGTCAATAGGAATTGCTGTGCACCAGCCTCGTTTCAGGACACTCAGATCCTATCCCCAAGAACATTTGATAGCCAAGAACACATTTCATAAGTATAGTCAATTCCACATTACGCAAGCTTGATACATGCATTTTAAAATCAAGTTTATTACTGGCTCGAGAAACAATACGCAGCCTGTTAAATTTAAATTTGCGAAAACTAACGAGTTTCACTTAATGCGATTTGCAGAGTATGCAGAGATCAGTGCTGAGAAATAGAGCTAGAATTGCTCAGGTTTTACTGATTAATCACATTATGCGGTCAAAATATATACATGTTAGATTCCAAGTGCCATTTTCAAAACTTTGCTGATATGCTAAATGTCGCTTTGCAGCTAGTCTAAATATAGAATGCACCATCTGTCACACACCTATAAGAGCACCAAGCTTCAGGATTTGTTTCTTACGATATGACTGTTTTTTAAAAAAAAATGATCACATCCTGACAAATGGAAGACATCAAATCCTCCTCCATGTCCATGGTGCTAAAAACGAGGGTGGTACCGAGTCCAGAGGTGGCGATCTTGGAGTGTCGGAAGACCCGGGAGTCTAGGGGTTGAGAGAGGCTGACATTTTGGCCTCTGCCTCCTTGGTAACCCAGAGACATATCTTATTGGCGTGGAGGGACTCGGAGCCCCCGGAATCGGGGTATGGGTTCGCGACATGGCAGGGTTTCTCAGGCTTGAGAAAATCAAGTTCGCCCTAAGGGGATCAGTGTTAGGGTTCATTCGGAGGTGGCAGAAGTTTATCGACTTCTTTGGGGAAAACTGAACTGTCAGCAGAGAAAATAAAGGGGGGGGGGAGGGGTGTTAGGGAACAAGGGGAGTTAGTTTAGTTTAGTTTGGGCAGAAACGGTGAGAGGAGATGGCGGAACTTGGGGAGTGTGTGTATGAGCCGGGATGGCGTGATATGATTGGGGGGGGGGGGGGGTGCGCATTGAATTATGTTTACATTTGTATTTGTATCTTTCGTTGTTATAAAACCATAAATGCCTCAATAAAACGTTTGTTAAAAAAAAAGATAGTGTCGTCAGGTAACTTTCCAGAAAGAGCATGAGGCCATACACATGGGCGGCATGTTGGCACAGTGGTTATTAGCACTGTTGCCTCACAGCACCAGGGACCTCAGGTTTTCAATTCTGACCTCGGATGACTGTCTGTGTGGAGTTTGTACGTTCTCCGAGTGACTGCGTGGGTTTTCTCCGGGTGCTCTGGTTTCCTCCCACAGTCTAAAGATATGCAGGTTAGGTGAATCGGTCATGCTAAATTGCCATTAGTTTCTTTCCCGCTTCAAATAGAGATCTATTTATCAAACATAAAATGGCTCACTTCTTGGCAAATCAAACTGAATTGACGATACAAATTTAAGGGTATCATTTCACGAAAAGCCAAAGTTCAGCAGGCGGCACCCACATTCACTGCCTGAACAAATTATACATGCAGGACATTGGCAGGATAATGCCGGTTTTGCCTTTATGTAGGATTATTTATTTGTTTGTTAGTTTGTTTGTTATTTACAGCACAGAAGGAGGTCATTCGGCCCACTGTGTCTGCACCGGCTCCCAAAAGAGCAACCTAGCTAGCCTCATTCCCAGTCCCATCTCCATAGCCCTCTAAATTCATCACTTTCAAATATGTATCCAGCTCACTTTTGAAACCTCCCATGGAATGCACCTCCGCCACGCTCCCAAGCAGCATATTCCAAACCCCAAGAATTCAGAGTAAAGAAGTTTCTCCTCATCTCACTCCTAGCTCGCTTGCTGACCATCTTGAAATTGTGACCACTAGTCACTGACATACCAACCAGTGGAAACAGAATATCCTTCTTTACCCTGTCAAACTTGTTCAGAATTTTGAACATCTCAATAAAGGTCGCCTCTTAATCTTCTCTGCTCGAAGGAGAACAAGCCCAATTTCTCCAATCTTTCCTTGTATCCAAAATTCCTCATTCCTGTTATAATTCTAGTAAATCTCTTCTGCACTGTCTCCAGGGCTTGAACATCCTTCCTTAAATAAGGTGCCCAGAACTGAACACTATACTCCAAATGCGGTCAGACCAATGATTTGTAGAGATGTAGCATCACTTTCTTGCATTTATACTCAATGTCTCTACTTATAAACCCAAGAATCCTATAAGCTTTCTTAACAGTTTCAACTTGCCTGGCCACCTTCAGAGAATTCTGCACTTGAGCCCAGAGGTCCCTCTGCTCCTATATGCCCCTCAAAGTTGTACCATTGAGCCTATATTGTCTCCCCACGTTTATTCTACCAAAATGCATTACCTCACATTTCGCTGCATTGAAGTTCACCTGCCAGGTGTCTGCTCATTTGGCCAACTTGCCAAAGTCACTCAGCGTTATCCTCACAATTCACTCTTCTCTCTAGCTTAGTATCATCTGCAAATTTAGAGGTTTTGCCCCCAACACCCACTTGTAAATCATTTATATATGTCAGAAAAGGCAAGGGTCCCAACACTGAGCCCTGGGGAACACTACCTTCAACTCGTCTCCAGTCTGAGAAATGCCCATCTATACCTATCCTCTGTTTCCTATCTCTTAGCCAACTTCTAATTCATGCTGCCAAGGACCAATCAATCCCTAACATATTTAATTTGTTAACCAACCTGCCATGTGGTACCATATCAAATGTTTTCTGAAAGTCAAAATATACAACATCCATCGCACTACCTTATTTGCCTGGGTCACCTTGTCAAAAAACTCAATTAAACTTGCCAGACATTACCTGCCCTTGACAAAACCGTGTTGATTGTCTAGTATTAACTTATTTTTCTCTAAGTATCTTATTTATCTCATCCCATATTATGGCCTCCATCAGTTTTCTCACTATTGTTGTCAAGCTGATAGGTTTTCTGGGTTATCCTTTGCCCCTTTCTTAAACAACGGCGTCACATTTGCAATCCTCCAGTCCCCCAGAACTAATTCTGTGTTCAGAGAGGCCTGGAAAATGTCTGTCAACGGCTCCGCAATATGATCCTTTACCTCTCTCAGCAATCTAGGATGGCTGGTCCTGGCGACTTCTCTACCTGAACTGCCAAGACTTTTTAGCACCTTTTCTTTATCTATCACTGTACTGATCAGTTGCTCAACACCCACATTTTCAACTGGGCCATTGTCACTATCTTCTAATTTGGTAAAGACAGAAGCAAAGTACTTATTTAGCGCCATTGCCATACCATTCCGCTTCAGAGCGCCATTTACCCTGCTTGTCCCTTATGGGCCCCACTCTATCCTTTGCTAATCTTTTACCATTAATATGCTTGCTATTTGTTTTAGCACAGCCTGCAATCCTTTCCTAATGCTTCCTCGTAGCCTTCCTTGTTCCAGCCTTAGCCTCTCTCCTGCATTTGAGATACTCTTCCTGATTTCAATTGCACTCTTCCGGATTTCAATTGCTATTATTATTCCAGCCTATTTTTTTCTTCCTTATTTTATGATCAATATCATAGAATATCATAGAATTTTACAGTGCAGAAGGAAGGCCATTCAGCCCATCGAGTCTGCACCGGCTCTTGGAGAAGAGCACCCTACCCAAGGTCAACACCTCCACACCCTATCCCCATAACCCAGTAACTCCACCCAACACTAAGGGCAATTTTGGACACTAAGGGCAATTTATCATGGCCAATCCACCTAACCTGCACATCTTTGGACTGTGGGAGGAAACCGGAGCACCCGGAGGAAACCCACGCTCACACGGGGAGGATAGGCAGACTCCGCACAGACAGTGACCCAAGCCGGAATCGAACCTGGGACCCTGGAGCTGTGAAGCAATTGTGCTATCCACAATGCTACCGTGCTGCCCATGATATCCGTAGTCATCCAGGGTACTCCTGCTTTGGATACCCTGTATTTATTTCTCATGGGGAGCTTGCACTCTATTCATCTCTCCTTTGAAAGCCTCCCATTTTTCATCCACTGTTTTATCCACCAAAATGTGTTTCCAATCAACCTGCTCCAGTTCAACTTTGAGATCCCTAAAATATGCCCTTTCTAAGTCTGGGATCTGAATCCATGACTGATTTTTATCCTTTTCCAACTTAATATTGAATCTTATTATATTATGATCACTACTTCCCAATAGCTCTCCCACTCTGATGTTCTCCACCTGCCCTGCCTCATTTCCTAGGACTAAACCCAGCACAGCTTGCTCCCTGGTAGGACTGGAAATGTACTGTACAGAAAGTTCTCCTGCACAGACTGCAGGAATTTCTCCCCTTCCGTGCCCCACACTCTACTCATTTCCCAGCCTCCCTTTGGGTAATTGAAATCCCCAACTATCACAACCCTACTTGCCCTGTAGGTTTCCATAATCTGCCTACAAACGCTCTCTTCCACTTCCTCCCCACTATACTATTTGGAAGTCTATAGTAAATATAGATATCCGCTCCCTTCCTGTTTCTCACCTCCAATCATATAGATTCTAATTCAGGAACTGCATCTCGTTCAAGATCTGCGATACTATCTTTGACCAAAACTGCTACACCTCCTCCCCTTTTACCCACCCTGTTCCTACTAAAAACCTTATGACCTGGGATGTTAAGTATCCAGTCCTGTTCTGGCTTGAGCCCCGTTTCCATCAATGCTACTATGTGATATGCCCCTAGAGCAATTTCTGCTTCTAGTTCCCCAATTTTGTTCATTGTACTCCATGCATTTACATATATACAATTTAACCCTGCCCTTATCTCTTTTTTACCCTTTGGGAGGCAACCATTTCTTTGTTCACTGTCAACACTCAAGCCTTCTCTCACTATTTTCCCTATTGCCCTTTCTCTTTTGCCCTCAATGATACTTCTAAAACTATGCCCATTAGTCAACCCACCCCCCCAGCCACACATGTTTAAATCCACCCCTACTGTACCATTTACTCTCTCCGCCAGGAGATTGGTTCCATTTCGGCTCAGATAAAGCTTATCACTTCTAAACGGCTTTCTCCTTTCACAAAACTGATCCCAATGATCCAAAAGTCTGAACCCCTTCCTTCGACACCATCACGCAAGCCATGCATTTACCTCCCTGATCTGCCTTTGCGTAAATGGTAGAGCTCGTGGCACAGGTAGTATTTCTGAAATTACTACACTGGAGGTGCTACATTTCAAACTACTCCCTAATGCCTGAAACTGGTCATGCAAGACCTCAAAACTGTCCCTCCCTATGTTGTGGGTTCCCACATGAATGGCAACCTTTGGTTGTTCACCCTCTCTTTCCAGAAGTTTGTCCAGCCGATCCATTATGTCCCGAACCCTTGCACCCGGGACTCACTATCTCGGCTGCAAACTAGACCGTCTGTCCCTCGAACTATTGAGTCACTTACTACTACCACCTTTCTAATCTGCCTACCAGCCTCACTGTCTTTTCTCACAGTAGTCTCATGCACCATGGTACAACGGTTTTCCCTCGAGTCATCTATGCCTGATTCAGCGTGTTGCTAACTTCATAGGCAGCTAAAATTTCATACCTGTTAGACAACTCCAAAGAGTCCTGGGTTTCCTGGACTTGCTGTCTCTTTTCCTTGTCATGAATGGTCACCCACTCTCCTGCCATCCCTACACTCCTCCTTGCTTGCCTATCACTTTGTGGATTGACCACCTTCTGGTACGACTATTCCAGAAACCTCTCTCCTTCTTCTATGGGGCGCAGTGAAAAGAGTTGCTGATTCAAATCAGCCACATGTTGTTCAAGGACTGCTACCCTCTGGCACTTCTTGCAGATATGACTGTCCCGGATGTCTTGTGGATCCAAAACCTCACACATCTCGCATGCCACACACAAGCTTTCCAAGAGATCCTGCCATTTTAACTGATCAAGATGATGCACACTGTTGAGGCTCTGCTGCCTCTAAGCCACAAACAATTATCTCACAGCCTCTCTCTCTCTTTTTATTTGGTTTGAGGAGGAGAGGACAGAAACACTACAGCACGGTAGCACACGTGACTAGCACTGTGGCTTCACAGTGCCAGGGTCCCAGGTTCGATTCCCCACTGGGTCACTGTCTGTGTGGAGTCTGCACGTTCTCCCTGTGACAGCGTGGGTTTCCTCGGGGTGTTCCTGTTTCCTCCCACAGTCCAAAGACGTGCAGGTTAGCATGGATTGGCCATGCTAAATTGCCCTTAGTGTCCAAAAAAGGTCAGGAGGGGTTTTTGGTTATGAGGATAGGGTGGAAGTGAGGGCTTAAGTGGGTCGGTGCAGACTCAATGGGCGAATGGCCTCCTTCTGCACTGTATGTTCTATGTATCTAATGTAATGTTTGGGGCTTTACCATTCTTTGACACTGGGTCCTCTGCGATCCCCTTCTTCATTGTGGTGAGCGAGCTGACTTCTCGCAGAATCCTCCTCAATCAATTCTCACTACCGCCCTCTGTTGGATGCCCTTCCTCCTGTTGAGCACTGGGTCCTTCTCCGTGATCCCCTTCTTAGTTGTGGTGAGCAAGCTGACTCCTCCCAGAATCCTCCTCAGTCACTTCTCACTACTGCCCTTGTTTATTTCACTGCAGTTATCTTGAATAGCTTAGTGGCTGATGGTCCATGCCAACATTCGATGTGATCAACAGCTTAACTTTACAGGGACTTCCTTGGATAAATGTTCACATGTCAATTTGGACAAATAACAGTTTAGATGGCGACCACTGATCAAGAGATCAAAAGGTTCTTTAAATTTGTTTGTTCAATTATACCGGTAATGAATGTATGAAGGAAACTTTTAGATATTCAAACATCTTGCATGGCTAATATAAGAGCTATACAGAAATGCTTCAGGAGTCGTCAAAGTTGGTGATGGGCATATAAACGAATTTTGGTTTGAGAAGAGAGTCAAGCAGGGTGTAACCCTCACTGTTGAATTCTGTGGGAGAGAATGATGATGCAGGATAATGCAGGAGAAGATGATCACAGGGGGTCATGACATATGGAATCTCAGTTATTCAGAAAAGACCACACTCATAGCCAAAAGCCTATGGCAGGCCGAGTCAAAAGACCCATTGAATCATTTGGACTGAACTTCAATGAGGTCAAGACCAAATGTTATGGCTCTAAATGGCAATGGGAAAGTCAGATTGGAAGCATCAATCTCATCAATGCAGTGGACAAATTCAAATACCGAGGCTCAATGCAGTGGACACAAAGTTACATCCAAGACTGGAATCCATCTTAGATTAGCCATGGTAGGACTGCTGTGACCAGTGACTTAAGTAGCATCTGGAAGTGCAAAAGCATCAGCATGAAGCTGAAAAAGGTCTAGCATAGTCACTAGTGTGGAGTGTTGCACTCTACTGATGCAAGAGTTGGACTGAAAAAAGAGGGCGAGAGGAGAATTACAGCTTATGAAATGTGGATAATGGCAGAGGATGCTCAGAATCAGCTGAACAGACAGAAAGATAAATGGGTGGGTTAGATAAAGAGCAGTAGTTCAGGAATCAAAAGTACAGTTAGAGAGAGAAAGATAGCCAAGTACAGGCATAAACAAAGCCTTGTCCCGGCAACAACTGAAGGCCAAATTGAGGATAAAATCAGAAGAGGAAGAATAAAAATTGGATGGGTAGATAACATTGAGACGTGGAGTGAGGGAGGCTTCAAAAAAGCCAGAGAATAGGAAAGATAATGCCCCATTGAGGCAACGATGACAATGGATGCACGAGGCTAAGGGCACCACAGTTTTGGATGGGATGAAGCTTATGAAGGGGCGGTTAGTCAGGGAGTAGGAGAAGTCAGATTTTGAGGCGAAAAAGGTCACAGATATGTTTTAAAGCGCAGATGGGTTGAGGTAGGGCAGAGGTACGCCACGCTATGACGACAAAAATAGGATGGCCTTATTGATTGGGAGAAAAAAGGATCAGAAACTCAGCTTGGGGTGAAACAGATAACAAAGAACAAAAACTTCTGCCGAGCCATTATGTGAAAAACATTTGCTGAAATACCCAAAACTGCAACATGAACAGATTTGGGAACCGCTAGCTAATATTGATGGTTGGCAAGGGAAATAAGGCCAATTCGTGTATAGGTTCAAACGTGAGTTGTGAAAAGATAGGCACAGATTTGAATGTCAACATGCTCAAAGGGTTTGAAGGGAAAAGGAAGTTGGGAATCAGGTGTGTAAATCTGACTGACATAATACCTAGTATTGTATAATGCAGGAGTTTGTATAGTAGAGGATTATATTGAATTCAGTTAAGAGATTACTTTAAGTCGGCCAAATGTTAATCCCCAGGTCAGGAAATTTCACATGAGATGTTGCTGGAAAGATACAACTTCTGGATAAGATAGGACAAGATCTCAGTCCAGGAATTGCTGTTGAATCATTGTGCAGAATTTAATGATGCAACCCTCACTTGTCCCCTTTACGCTTGAATGTAACTGAAGTACTCTCTATTGATCCTAACCATAATGTTTACGCACAACTTTGTTTTGATTGGTAGCTGCTGGCCACTTCAACAATGCTCAATACTTTCTGCGGTTAGAAAAGAGGAAATGAAAGCAGGTAACATTTTTGAAGTGGCCAGCAGCTGTCAAACAGAAAAGGTTGCCAATAGGAACAATGGAGGGTACTTTAGATGCATTCAAGCCTGAAGGGAAAGATAAACAAACAAACCTCCAGCCTACTGTGTTAAGCCATTAAGCTATCAAAGGCGAAAGGTACCAAACTGTGAAATTGAACAAATTCCATGCATTTCAAAGGATCTTAGGGGATTTAAAGGCTATTCAAGTTGTGTGGACTTTCCAGGAAGACTCAGCCACTTCAAAAAGCACCAGTGATGTGAAGAAAGGGAAAGTCTTAATGGTTTGCATTTTCAATGAACTGTATGATCTGCTCATTAGCTGTCAGACAGAGCATTTCAGAGTGAAAAGGCCACTTCAAAGTTTAAACTTGTCAGAAAAGTATGATGATTTTGAACAGTGGACTGCCTGAGATCACCACACCATGCGTGATTTTCAGTTTGCCCAGGGATGGAAGGGGCAGTCCAGCCACAACCCCCCATCCCCGCATCCTGGGGAGGGTCCCTGGGTCAAACTCTTATGCACTACCTGAGCACACCCAACTACCCGTACCCTTGGGGGACCCTCCCTCTTCAGCTTGGCAGTGGCAGAGAAGCACTTGACCAATGGGCTAACCTCCTTGACCCCACCCACCTACCCCCCCCCCCCCCCTCCTCAGGGTCCAGCACGCCAGGACTGCACTTGTCAATACTTGCACTAAAGCTTGCCCGGTGCAGTTCCCACTGGGGGTGGGGGGGTGGAACCGGGCATAATGGGGAGGTGGAGATTTGGGCTTCCAACCTGTTAATCACATTTAAACAAATGCATATCAGCCATTTGCAAGTTCGTGCTGGCGTGGCGGGATCATCGCCAAGGAACAAGATTGGGGATGGGTCTGCGGCCCGGCACCGATCCTGTTCTTGATCCAATTCCGGATGCCCCGCCTGATCGGGATCCCTGATCTTAGTGGCGAGGAACGGGGAATCCCACCCCCAAAGATATATACTCTGCATGGGTCTCACCCCCACAACCCAAAGATGTGCAGGGTAGATTGCTTGGCCACGTTACATTTGCCCTTAATTGGAAAAATTAAAAATATATACAGTTTAGCAAACAAGATGCTGAATCAAGAGGAATATTATTTTCAACAATTTGCATACTGGCTACCAAGCAACAGAGCAGGATTCCACTGTAGCATTATTTCAAAAATTGTTATTTTTGTATTTATGTATTTGTTAGACGGTTTTATTTATCTATTTGATAGATGGCTGTATTTATCTGATAATTGTATTTGTTTATTTATTAGATGTTTGTACCAATGCAGAGCATGGCATTGGAGACTAGGCAAATATGTAATTCCATAAAAAGGTTTTTGAAGGTTAGACAAAAATTAAAAGGAATGTATGGCTATTCTCAGTGACAATTATACCTTTTTGTCCCCAATGAACAAAAATAAATGAAATGAAAATGAACAGATTTGTCTTGATGTACATCAAAAAGAGTCAACTTTATTATGGAAAAGAGGAGAAAGAAAGTGCTAAGGAAACTGATCTGAACATGACAAGTTGACCAGAAAGTAGACTGAAGATTACCTGACCAAAATGCCATCACAACAGCATAAATTCCTGAAGTCACGTGTCCCTGAAAAGAATTCTGGCTGACTCCAGCTGGTAAGTTTCGAGTTGAAAGGATGAGCAAGCTTCCATATCAATTTTGCGCAACAGTGTAAAACGGGTGATAACAAGTCGGCAGCCCATTTTAAACATCCAGCGCTTGAGTTCAATGGAAATAAAAAAATCAGAAGAGATGGGAAACGAGCTACCAACCCACTATAACCCACGTAACACTATTGTACAAAGTTGATATGTACACCAGAGCGCGATTAATTTCTAGTGACAGCAGGTTAAACAAAGCCTGGAGGTATTGAGTCTATGCCAATTTCTTGCTTACCCACAGGGCTGGTGCCTGCACCATTTGGCATCGTAAGGTCACCCATCATTCCACCTAAAGTAAAACAGAGGGAAAATCCAGCTTTAAATCTAAGGCACCAGAAACACATCCTCAATATATTAACAATAAAACTGGTCCAAAATGTACTCTTATAGATATATAGAAAAATAAATCATCTTTTAAAAAATTCATGGATTTTTCACTGAAAATACAATCAGTACAAGGCTTTTTAAAATTGCAAATTAAACATGCAAAAGTTCAGCAGGATATTACTTAACAGAATCTTCAAAGATAATGACACATGTTGAAGGATATGTACAAGAAAACTAGCCAAATAGAATATTCACCAACAAGTTACAGGTATACATCAGGGTGTATGTTCTATTTAGAGGACTGCAACGTGTGCTCATGCTTTGCTCTCAGCTTTTTGGGTCAAACCACCATTAATTAACTGCACTTGCGGAAGGAAATTAAATCCACAAAATCCCATGATGATTATCTATCTAAATTGTATGTTCTACGGGTTGGGTGCAAATTACCGATCAAGCTGCCACGTGTTTTTCGGGATTGACCAACCCTGCCATAGTCAACGGGTTTCCCGGGTAGCCGGTGTGGGACCGGAGCTGATAGATCGTGCCCTCAATCTTTTCCCTCCAAAATTGTATGATGTAATGTATGTTTGAAAACATTTGAAAGGTTTGTGAAGTCCATCAATTTAAAACACTATTATAAGCCTGTAATAAACATCTGGAGTTGTAATTTCAACATCTCACACATTTCCTTAGAAAGAAACTAAAGTTGCATTTATTTAGAATCTCATCACATCCTCATGATGTCCAAAGGTGATGCCCAATAATGCTTCTGAAGGGCAGTCATAATTTTCCGCCTTGGAATGTTAGCGCTGCTGGCAAAGCCAGCATTAGTTGCTCATCCATAATTACCCTAGAACTGAACAGCTTGCTAACCTATTTCAGAAAGCAATTAGGGGATACATTGCCAATTAGGGGGCAGCACGGTAGCATAGTGGTTAGCACAGTTGCTTCACAGCCCCAGGGTCCCAGGTTCGATTCTTGGATTGGGTCACTGTCTGTGCAGAGGTTGCATTTTCTCCCCGTGTGTGCGTTGGTTTCTTCCGGGTGCTCCGGTTTTCTCCCACAGTCCAAAGATGTGTGGGTTAGGTGGATTGGCGATGCTAAATTGCCCCTAATGTCCAAAAAGGTTAAGTGGGGGTTACGGGGATAGGGTAGAGACGTGGGCTTGAGAAGGTGCTCTTTGTAAGGGCCGGTGTAGACTCGATGGGCCGAATGGCCTCCTTAAGCACTGTAAATTCTATGATTCTATGATTGCAGTGGATCTGGAGTCATTTGTAGGCCAGGTCAGGTAGGAATGGCAGGTTTCCTTCCCTAAAGGACATGAATGAACTACGTGAGTTTTAAGGACAATCAGTGATAGTTGTCATTGCTGACACTAGCTTTATATTTTTGAATTAAATTTCTACCAGCTGCCTGGTGCGATTTGAGTCCATGTCACCAAAGCATTAGCGTCGCCACTGGATTACTAGCCCATTGACATAACCGCTATCTCACCATCTCCCCGTCATTGTTGTTAAGTAGATAAATATGGCGGCTGAGTTGTGCACAAGGTCCATCAAACGGCAAATCATAGAAACATGGAATGACTACAGTGCAGAAGGAGGCCATTCAGCCCTTCGGTTATGCATCGTCCCTCTGACAGAGCACTCTATCCAGGCCCACTACCCTGCCATATACTTGTAACCCCACCTAACCGTTGGACACTAAGGGACAATTTATCATGGCCAATCCACCTAACCTGCACATCTTTGGACTGTGAAAGGAAACCAGAGTATCCGGAGGAAACACACGCTGACACGAGCAGAACGTGTGAACTCCACATGGACACTTACCCAAGGTCGAAATCGAACCCAGATGCCCGGCGCTGTGAGGCAGCAGTGCTAACCACTGTGTCGTCACACGAACAACCAAATAATCTTCTCTTTTGATTGTGATTAACAACAGCTTGGGGTAGTGCTGTGCAGACTTAAATCAATTCCCTGGAAGCAGGCAGATAGCACATGCCCTGTATGGCTTGCATAGTATGCTTCATTGCTGCAATTGAAGAATGTGTAGGTAGAGGACTCAGTTGCTGCCTATGCCAGTGACTTGGGTTAAATCAGCATAGTGATGCTTGCAAATGGATATATACCCTAGCATGTTTGATGATGCAGCAACTCCCATGGTACCACATTCTAGTATTTAGTGGGGTTTGAATCCACAACTCTCTGGCTAAGATGACAGTGCTGCCAAGTAAGCTCAGCTGACACTTTGGAGGGCAAACAGCAACAGGCATTTTGACAAATACAGGTGGGACTGAAATCATGTCATAATATCATTTTTATTCATACCAATTTCTTAAGTAAAATTTCTTAATGTGGGCAGCAACCAGTTCAACAAATTGTTTAATACCTTTGTTAAAACACAACACAGACATTTGATGCACAATATATGTGCTGCTATTGCATGCTGTGATATCACCCCAAACAGTTTTTGTAAACTTAAGATTGCACTTTCAAAAATCTGTTCTGCATATTCATCTCTATGTACCATCTTGATTCAAGCTTTTAAATTAACTAACATTGGCCTGGATTTCCATCCTTGAGGCGGGTAGCAGGAATCGGGAAAATTCCAAGCTCCACCCACCTGCCTCGGGGGGGAAAAGTGTCTGCAAAGGCGGGATTTCCATTGCTGGAAGATGGGTGTGAGCTGCAGTCAGGCCAGCCAACCCAGGAAAACATTCGGAGGGAGGCACTGGGGCTGCTGCATTTCAAGGCAGGGGTTTAAAAGGCCCACTGTGCCATAGGACTCTTTCCCCTGTTAAAATAAAAACACAAAGAGCAGGATTCTCTGGCCTCCCAGCTGTGTGGTGCGAGGCAGCGGGAGACGGCGCGGTTCATTGTTCCCGCCGCTGTCAATTTAATTTCCCACTGAGGCCACCCCACGCCGCCAAGAAATCCCCGGATGGGGATGGGCTGTCGGTGGGACCAGAGAATCCCACTCCCAGCAAACTGCCGGAGAATTCTGGCCAAAGCTTCTGCAGTCTACAGCTGTTTCAGCAAACATAACAAATGTCTGGGTTCTCAGACATCTCTATGCTTGGCTGAGTGCTCAGACAACCATAAGAGTAGTAAAACATCTGCTCCGTAGAGGAAATGTTGTGAGATTGACAGCTCAGGCTCTATGATCTCTGCTGTCAATTTCACAATGTCTGTTTATACAAGTGATTCAAGGGTTTTGTGTATTTTGTTATTGATACTTTAAAGGGCTTGGATGATTGAAATTTTTATTAGCTTGTCGTAAAGACTCCTTCAACATGAAAGTTATGAATGGATTACTTATTTAAAAAGAACTTTTTTTTGTACACATCTCAGTACTCACTATAGGTGTTCATTGCCTCTAGACAGTGTCATGAAAATGCCTTGGCTTACCATAGGGACATGAAGGGACATGGGGTGGGGGGTTGGGGCACTGGAAAGTGTGGACTTGGTATAGTGGACATGACAAAACCTTTTGAATTTACCTTTTAAAAGGTCCCCTCGCGCAGACTAGGGTTTACGACTCTTCTGAGGGAACTCTTTAAAACCCTGGCCCAATTCTATGAAGATTGTGGAGTAGGACTCCACAATGGAGCTGGCCAGGTCAGGAATGCCAGATGCAGGCTTTTGACAGGCATCAGTCCGCATCCGCTAAGACAGCCCAGGAATGGGGTCCAGAATTCCAGCATTGGGACCGGTCCGACATCTGTTTACACCTCTCGAGGCTTGGGTGAAAATCCGGGTCATTGGGATTCTCTTTTTCCTAATTTCTATAGATGTATGCCGATTCTTCTTCATCAAAGGTTTTTCCTGTACCCTATGTCAGAATTCATTGATTCTCGTAATTTAAACCTCTAGCAGTTTGAAGATCAAAAGATGGCAGATTAGATAATTAATAGCAGTAACATTGTGCTTTGGACAATGCTTTTAAAGTAGCGGAGAGGATTCATGTTTGTTTTGCTTGGATGCCACACCCCAAGGCCCCAAGCTCTGGAATTCCCTCAGTGTACCTCTCCATCTTATTTTCCTCCTTCAAGACACTCCATAAATTCTACGCCTTTGACCAAGTTTTGGTCATCTGACCAAATATCTCAAGCGGTTTAGTGTCATATTTAGTTTTATCCTGCTCTTGTGCAGCACTTTGGGACGTGCAAAGCTAAAGGCGCCATATAAACAAAAGTTGTTGTTGCTGAACTTTGAAAAGCAGTTCCAGTGCTGCCAGGGATGTGACTTCAAGGATAGTTTCCGGTATATAGCCTTGCCAGCTGGGGAGGACATCAGGGTATACTCTCTACAAGTTTTTGAATAGATATTGGTCGCAATTCTTGTGTACTATATGCACCCGACATGCACTGTCAATGGGTAAGGCTCCCAAACAGTTAAGTATAAAATGAGAAAATTACCCATGACTTTCAGAAAAATTCTGACGATTTGGGGTATTTTTATTTTAAAGTTTAAATCTTATTTCTGTTCCATAAAGTTATTCCAGTTATGGCATTGTTCTAATTTACTTACAAATGCCCACTCTAATAAAACACTATCCCTTTGCATGGGATCTTACTAATTAAGAGAGTTTCTGATTACTTGGCATGGAGGCCTTGTGGTGCAGTGGGTTAGCATCCCAGCCTCTGAGCCAAAAGCTCTGGGTTTGTGCCCCATCCCAGGATTTTATGGCGAAGGAAGGGGTGTTCGTAATGTGGCCAAGCAGGTTGAGCATCACCCTACAAAATCCTTCTAACAAGCCAAGTCAGGCAGTAAGAGCGGGAGAGGCTGCTGGTCAGCCACTTTTGATGCGGAGCAATGCCCCTCAAGCTACAAGCCTCTGGCGACAGACTTGTGACCTGTTCCAGGAAGAAAAGCTAGCTGTGGGAACAGATGAAAGTCCCCCCTGAACATCACTAGCTGTGGGAAGAAAATAACAACAACTGGCCACCTTCTAAAACAGTGCTTTCCCTGCAATAGTTAGAAATACAAGTATACTTGCAGTACCAGTGCTTGGTGGTCTCTGCGGAGCACCTGGTGACACAACATTTCTGAGCAGTGTAGCTTGGGGAGGCGAAAGCATGCTGGTATCTGTTAGAGATGTGGTTACCAATGAATGAGTTACGAGAGAGCTTCCTGGGTGGCTGTAAGTTAGGGTATTTTGGTTGCTCACTGGAACTGCAACTGGCATTGCGAAGTTTTGTGGCTGCAAACCAGGCTGCAAGGAAATCAGAAAATGCATTACTTCATTGCTAATATGTGTCACCTCAACAAAAGAAATAGCAAAGATATCCTGTGATTAACCGAGTTCAGGATATGCTGATTGTTTTTAACATACAAAGGAATCTAGCATTTAAGATAAATTAGCACAATCCTAAAATGATACAGTATGGAGCCACCCACAAGCAAGCAAGCATAAAGGCAAGAACTTACATCATTCATTCGCCCAATCTTGCAGGAACCACTACCCCAGTCCCGGGATAATTAATACAGCAATAATTTAGCTGTAAGCCTCCTTAAATTGGTGTTAAAATGCATCATTCTGCTGTTCCACAAGCATTGGCTATCTATACATTGGGGGGGGGGTGCAATTCTCTATATATACGGAGGCCAATTCTCTAAGTTCTCACAAGTCGAGGAGTGACAATTGTGACATTGATCCCATGCGTTTGCAATACGTTATCACAGCAGATGAGGTACCGCTTCATCAGTGAGCGCTTTGGAAATCTATTCTATAATAATCTAGATTTGAAAGAAATGCTCTCGATGGAACTACAGGTCTTCTCTCCTTTTAAATTATTTTCCTTAATTTTACCACATTAATCACTTTACAATCACATCGAAATGTGACAGCTGGAATAATAATTCTGATTAATTATTGATCCAAAACAACAGGATAGATGAGCTCATAAAGGAGTGCACCTTGATGCAGCACTAACAATCAGGGCCAAATAACAAGTGAGCATAACACCACCAATTACATTTCCCTCCAAAAATGTACCTTGCCAGATATTGTGCTTGCATTTTAATATCATTACATATGTGGTTAAAAGAGGCAGAAGCATAACATTTTCCAGTTGTGATATTATCCATTTCCAAGCAAAACCTCAAAGGAGATTGATTATAATAACTCTGTTCAATAAAGTGAGTTCAATATTTAAAAGTAAAACCATGTTTTGAGTGGCAAAGAAAGTGTGTAAATCAGCAAAAATAAATAGATTAAATCAAAAATTGCTATATTTGACATTAGTACATTATTGTAAGTTTACAGCACAGATTAGCACACTTCTCAAAAACAGTACAAAGTTAAAACAAGAATGTTAGCTGGCACATGCCATTGACAGGCAACACATTAGGTTTTAGGCCAAGTTACAAACAAGAATTTTGTAATAATAAACACAAATGAAATGTATTGCACAGTAATATTTTGTGCAAACTTCAAAAGGTAATTTTTTTCAAAAGGCAAAATTTACTGGGATTAATGGAAAAATGAAAACATTTGCAAGTTACCAACTGCAGTAAAATAATGAACATTATTCAGTATACCTTAGAAAGGAGAAATATGGAGGTCCATTGGGACTATTTAGCCTAAAGGTAAATTTTTTACTGGAAATCATGTGCGGTAATTTTCCTCAGTATTTTCTCAATTTGCAATAAAATTTGAAACAGTTGTTAATCTCAATTTGAAGGTTAAGTGTTAGACACAGTCATAATTCTGGAGCCAAGATCTGAACCTCCCTGTTCCCTCTTCCCTCCTCCCCCAAACACACACACACACACACAAAGTAGACTGCTGGTAAACCTAGCATGGTTTGTTGGGCAGCCTTCAGGAAGCTCGGACGAGCTGTGAGACTCCCACTTAATCCCCAAGCCACCACTAAATTCCGGTGGGCTCAAGAATAATTGGTGTAATTTGGCTGATTAATGAACCTAATTGACATCCCACAATGGATGGGCAGGTTTCTTGTCTTGGCTCCTCCAACTTTTGACTTAATCACAGGAGGGTTTTCCACAGGACTGATGCACGGCTTCTCTCATGTTAAAGTGGGCCTGACCACCATGTTTTCCGTCACGATAGGCTGGATTAATTCCACCCCAAGTTTTCTCATTACAAAATTCTTGTGCTGGCCTACACAAGTTAACATGATCTATTATAAAATGATCCAGTGGATTTAATAAATCATAAATAGTAATTCAAAAGAAAAAGCATTGCATTCAATAAGCACATTGTTAAAAACGAAAATTAATTTTGCTTTAATGTATTTGTGACATATTTACTTTAGTTTTGCCGCCATCCATTAAATGAACATAAACATTTGAACAATTGCACATTTGCGACAAAATTCTACATTTGAACTTCATGTAATTACAGCTTTACATTTTGTTACATGACGACATTTTTGATCACATTCTTTCAAGAATTTGCTTCCGGATGAATCATGTTGCATGACGCAAGCAAAACAAAAATTCATACTGGATCTACTAGTCAGAAAACACCCACCAATGTGCATCTGGCAATTTGCCATTGTAAATCTGTATCCCCTTGTCTTTGATGTAATTTCACTCCCAACCTTCAGATATTGTTTCCTCTTCCCCCGAGGAAGTGACTCATGCTGGGGTGCAGCTTTCCAGACAAGCACCTGGGCCCAATGTTTATTTCTCAAACCCAAGCCAGGGTGTTAACAGGTCTCACAGCAGCAGAGCCCTACCACATCCTCACTTATGAGCCACATATTTCAAGAATCTTACCCAATATTGCCATGCATGCTGAGAACAATTTTAACACCCTCACCCCTGCTCTTAGATTTGCTGGCTCAGCAGGGAAAAAAATCTATCTCAGAAATTGCTGGTCTCTAGTGTTGCATTGCAATATTAGTGCATCTACCCACTTGAGCTACCAGAAGCCATCTTAATGGTGTCAGGTGCAGTTTGGATACAGGAGTTGATATGTGCAAGTGCAGTCCTTTAAATCTTTCCTACGGTTTTATAAATAAAATGATAAAATTTGATATGTCCCACATTTGCCACAGTAAAGCAAAATTAAATTCAACAGAAAGAATTTGGCAAATAACATAAAATTGCATGATGCTTTTAAAGTTGTCAAAAACAACACCAATTATTTCATCATGTAGATATCAAAGTTTTGCCCCATAATCAGCAAGCACCATTAACACACCCAAGCCCTTATATCCTTGGCTCAAAATGGCTTCTATCTCCTTCTACCACCTATACAATTCAGCACTCAAACATTAACACAACCAATACCATGAAATATTTTGTTCTATGTACAAACATGTCAGTAAAATATTTAAAGGGCAAAAACACAATTCAAGCATTTGGTTCTACTAATGATCAGCTTAATGCTTGATGCTTGATTATGTATCCTCCCTTTAGCAAAGGGGATTTACATGGAGGAAGCCAACAAAACAAGTTGTGCCTTTTGCAAAAGTGGTCTTTATTTTTATTTGATTGATTGAGATTATAATTTGCTGGCCGATTAATCCAAAGGGCAGTTTCAAAACTAAAATCTATTTGAAAGCTTAGGCTGGTGCTCCATAAATTTTAAGTCATGACTGGGAAAGACACATTCTTCCAAATGCAACACCTAACATCTTATCAAAGGTTTGGGTCAGCTTGGCACACACCATGTTCAAACTACAAATGTTAAGAGTGGATTATTCACAAGCACATTATTATACACCACAGTGATAATGAGTTGTGAGATGGAAAATCATAATAATGCTGGAGGCGTGCAATAACTGAAATTACACAGTATGCAAAGGGTGATTCATTCCAGCCATGGTAATTTAAATGAGTTAGTTCTGAATCAGCTCATGAGATTAGGTGCATGTTTTGTGAATTAGGTCTCATTCTGTGTTCCTTCACGCTTTGTTCAGTTGTCTTCATGCAGTCTTCTTCGGTCAAAGAGCAGGCAATCGGGTAGCAAGGAAATCAATGTCTTCTCAAGCAAAAGGACCACATGCCAAAATCTACTTACTGCGAGTTTGTGATTCCTCATCATGTTATCAAACTCTTCATTAATTTTTTTATATTTTTCCTCTGTGTGTGGGGTGAGCACGTATGATGAATCGGGCTCTGGACTGTCGCAACCTCTGTGTTCTTTCTTGTTAAGTGCCTAGCAGATTTAAAGAATCAACACAAAGAATACCAGATGAAGGTACTTACACCATAGCGCTTGAACATTACATCATTATCTTCATTAAGCTTTCTGTATTTGTCCTCCATGAGCGGACTGTGCTCAAAAGAATCATCTGGGTCTGGGCTATCACAGTCATTATGTCCTTTCTTTCTTAAGGTCTGAAATACAATTGGAAAATTCACACACAACTACAAACCTGCTTTGACAATAACCGTTCACTGATTAGATATATAAAGTTCACCCAACACCACCCCAAAATCTATCTCGGTCTTAGTGGGCACCTTCATGAATTTGGAGCTAAGTCAAAGGGCAGCCACCTTTGCACTGAATAAGAAGAAAACTGCACAACTGCACCAAGACTAAACTGTAGGATTGCACATTTCAACATTGAGAAATAAGTACCCGTCAATCATTTAAAATGAGAGAGCTACTTTACCATCGTTAGCTCATTTTGGGTCAAAAAAACTGTAGGATGAAGTCCATTCTCATTCACCTTTAATAAGATACATGAAGACTACAGCAGCTGTCTGCAGATTTAAAATTCGAATGATTTTACACAGCTCCTCTCATTTCACATGATGTGAACTGCTACTCAATTATTTTCCAAGATTGTTTCAGTAATTTGTTCAGGACTTGAAAGGAAATGTTAAACGCACTTGAGGTAAGGGCAAAATACATTGGAGGTGAAGTGAGGTAGCCCTGCTTTTGATATGGAAACGTGCCTTACACATGGGTGGAATGCTTTATCATACATTTTAATGCAAACTGACACATTATGGAAATAGGTCAGAAGAAAATGCTTAAACCAATTACGTGCATGACAGAGCATACTTGTACGTGTCATCATGCACAAATGCAATTTAGAGAGTTCAGAGGTTATAAACTAAATGAAAACAAAAGATCTACAGTAGAACTTTTATTCTGGAAGTTCTAGGCGTAGAGATTCACTTTGAGTGTTAGTGAGAAATATCACATCAGGTACCAGTTATATGTCCTGTATACTGAAGTCAATGAAGCAGAATATTGATGCCGCCCATTTTTGTGCTACTTCCCAAGACAAACTTCTACCTTTTGTAGTCTCAATACATACCTGAACTCATTAGAAATTCAAATAGTGGGTGGCATGGTGGCACAGTAATTAACACTGCTGTCTCACAGTGCCGAGGATCTGGGTTCGATCCCAGGTCACCCTCTGCGTGGAGTTTGCACATTCTCCCCGTGCCTGCGTGGGTTTCACCCCACACAACCCAAAGATGTACAGGGTAGGTGGATTGGTCACACTAAATTGCCCCTCAATTGAAAAAAAAAATGAATTGGGTACTTTAAATTTATAAAGAAAAGAAAAATTCAAACAGCCACTAGTCTTCCCATCCAGACCCTGTGCATTAATAGAAAACCTAGGCCATGCTCATTATGTTTTACTGGTTTGATAAAGCAGTTCAGACATAATTTATAGTTGAGAAAGAATTCATCGGAAGAAATAAGTGTGCGCACAATTATGACATCACCATCCTGACGTGGTAAATATATTGCCGCTCCTTCACTGTCGCTGGGTCAAAATCCTGAAACTCCCTCCAAACAGGAAAGTGGGTGCACCCACACCATATGGACTGCAGCATTTGAAGAAAGCAGCTCACCGCCACCCTCTCAAGGGCAATTAGGGATGGGCAACAAATGCTGGCCTAGCCAGCGAAGCCCACATCCCGTTCAAAATGAATGGAACTTTAGAAAAAGATTTCAGAGGTGGACTGGAAGCATTTTGTTCCAATCTCACAACAACAACAACTTGTATTTATTCAGCACCGTTAATGTAATAATACAGTAAAATATTGCAAGGCGTTTCACACAAACTCAATCAACTTCAATTTAGACTGAGCCACATTAGGATAGTGACCATAAGCTTGGCCAAAGACATAAGTTTTAAGGAGCATCTTCAAAGATGAAAGCGGTGGGGTACGGAATTACTCGGCAAACAAAAGCATAGCCGTCTATGATAGAGTGATTGAAATAAGGGATGAGCAACTGTTGAGAATGAAGGAGTGCCGGGATCCCGGACACTACAGAGATGGGGCGGTGGGCGCAAGGTCATGAAGCGATTTGAAAATAAGATATTTAAAGATGAGGGGCGGGATTCTCCACTCCCGGGCCGAAGTGGCCGCGCCGTCGTGAACGCCGTCGAGGTTCATGACGGCGCGAAACGGCCCCGATCCCGACCTATTCAGGCCCTGACAATGGGCTAGGATCGGGGCCGCGTCATCTACACGGCCAGGCCTTGTCGCCTGCGTAAAAGCGGCGCCGCATAGATGACGCGGCCGGCGCCACATAACGGGCGTCATCCGCGCATGCGCGGGTTGGCCGGCGCCAACCCGGCATGCGTGGTTGCCCGGCGCCAACCCGCGCATGCGTGGTTGCCGTCCTCTCTAAGTCCGCCCCGCAAGAAGATATCTGACGGATCTTGCGGGGCCGCGGAAGGAAGGAGGTCGTCCTTCAGAGAGTACGGCCCGACGATCGGTGGGCACCGATCGCGGGCCACCCCACATTTGAGGTACCCCCCGGTGCAGGATTCCCCCTCGCCCCCCCCCCCCCCCGCAGGCCGCCCCCCCCCCCCCCCAGCATTCACGCGCCGTTCACGACGGCAGCGACCAGGTGTGGACGGCGCCGGGGGGAACCCGGCATGCGTGGTTGCCGTCCTCTCTAAGTCCGCCCCGCAAGAAGATATCTGACGGATCTTGCGGGGCCACGGAAGGAAGGAGGTCCTCCTTCAGAGAGTACGGCCCGACGATCGGTGGGCACCGATCGCGAGCCACCCCACATTTGAGGTACCCCCCGGTGCAGGATCCCCCCTCACCCCCCCCCGCAGGCCACCCCCCCCCAGCATTCACGACGGCAGCGACCAGGTGTGGACGGCGCCGGGGGGAACCCGCCATTTTGGCCTGGCCGCTCGGCCCATCCGGGCCTGAGAATAGCGGGGGTGCCGGAGAATCGCCATTTTGGGTGTCTCCGGCGATTCTCCGGCCTGCAGCCCGCGAAACTCGACCGGGCTGTTCCCGCCGCTTGGGAGAATCGCGGGAGGGCGTCGGACCGGCGTCCCAGGGAATTTTGGCGGCCCAGGCGATTCTCCCAACCGGCGCGGGAGTGGAGAATCGCGCCCGAGGAGTTTTTCAGGCCATTAAACAACTGAGATCGTCTGGATGATATCGGATGGACTTCTGACAAAGAACAGTAAGAAGTCTTACAACACCAGGTTAAAGTCCAACAGGTTTGTTTTGAATCACTAGCTTTCGGAGCACTGTTTCTTCTTCAGGTGAATTCCCACCCCTGCTGAATCTCCGGTGCCGGAGAATTCGGCAGCTGGCAGGGGCGGGATTCACACCGCCCCCTGGTGATTCCCCGACCCGGCGGGGGGGTCTGAGAATCCCGCCCAAGGTGAGAAAGGGAAGATAATGCTGATAAAGAGAAAAAAAAATGAGAAGGGAAAGGATCAAACTACAAACATGTGACTCCACCCACAGCAATCTGGCTGACTCTTAACTGCTGTCTGAAACGGCCCAGCAAGTCTCTCAATTCAAAAGCATTTCGGGATGGACAACACATGCTGCCTTGCCAGTGACAACGCCACCATCCCATGAAAGTTTTTAAAAAAATCACAAACAAACAAATAGATGTAGGAAAACCTCTTCCAAGACTGTAATCCAGGTAGCACACAAATGGCGGCACTGCTGCCTCAGTTTCAGGGACCTGGGTTTGATTTCAGTCTTGGGTGACTGAGTAGATTTTGCTCGCCCTTCCTGTATCTGCATGGGTTCCCACCTGGTGCTCCAGTTTCCTTCCTCAGTCCAAAGATTTGCAGGTTAGGTGGATTGGCCATCTAAATTGCCCCTTAGTGTCCAGGGATGTGCAGGCGGTGTTACGGGGATAAGGCAGGGTGGGCAGGAGAGTGGCTCTGTGTAGAGTGCTCTTTTGGAGGGTTGGTGCAGTCTCGATGGGCCGAATGGCCTTCTCCCTCTGCAAGGTAGGGATTTTATGATTTATTTGAGTTTTCAGAATTTGGACCAGTGATTTATATGCACATTAGTAACAGACCAGGAACTCAATGTTCTTTTTGACCTGTGAAATGCATTATTCATGTATATGCAGTTCTTCAGTGTTCATCTTGGACACACATATGATATAAGAAGCTGGAATAAAATCAACCATATATAACACAAAAATCTAAGTGGAAAGAACAGGCATTTCCCTCTCCCACATAAATGACCAATTTTAGTGATTTTTATTTGTAAAATACTAGCTCAAAATGCAGAAAAAATTATATTAGATTCATCCTTTCCCCCCCCCCCCAAAGAATTATTTCCATAATATGCACAGCACACTGATTCTATCTGTAATTTATGCAAACAAATGAACAGGATGTGCTCAACCTGCTCAGCTTGCACGAGAACACAAACCTGATGGTGAGGTCAACATCAGATCACCACAAATGCAGATCATCTTGGACCCTTCTACAGGGATTCTGGGCCAGTACTTCGAGGAGTGGCAATCACAGTTGGATTGCCACTTCATTCCTTTTTACTTATCCCAGGTCGGCAACTGCACATTTGTCACATGGACCTCCAACCCAGGCCTGGTGAGAAATGTGCAGCATACCTGGTTCTCAAGTCCGTTCTGTGCAGTGTTAGGGGAAAGTGAAAGCACAAACTCTTTCTATGGCACTAGCTGCTGTAAAGCAGTAGGTTTAAAGGTCCCACACAGCCACTTCAAGAGGCATGGGAGAAGGTAAGTGAATCAGCAAATGGACACAACAGGTGACAGGGGTGGGGGACCTGCAGAAGGAGGCCATTTGGCTCATCGAGTCTGCACCGATCCACTTAAGCCCTCACTTCCACCTTATCCCTGTAACCCAATAACCCCTCCTAACCTTTTTTGGTCACTAAGGCCAATCCACCTAACCTGCACGACTGTGGGAGGAAACCGGAGCACCCGGATGAAACCCACGCAGACATGGGCAGAACGTGCAGACTCTGCACAGACAGTGACCCAGCGGGGAATCGAACCTGGGACCCTGGCGCTGTAAAGCCACAGTGCTATCCACTTGTGCTACCGTGTGTGGTAAGAGGTGGTTCAGGGGTTCAGGTGGGGAGATTGCCGGGGTCGCCAATATAGTTACCCAGGAATTAGAAGTAGTTTTAATCTCGCCTTTCCTGGGTTACACTATTCTGCTCAGAGTTCGAATCATCCGAAGTTCCCGATTTAAATTGGAGTGTCGGACAGCTCCTGGTGCAGGGTAATTGCCCATCGGAAGTTTAAACTTTCCGGATCAGAGGTTCAAGGCTATTGCATTTCGTACCTCAAAAGCTCAAAAGATTATCAGAGAATCCAGCAGTGTATTGCCTCACATGCAACGTTGAGAATGATAATTCTCGTTGCGCCTAGCAGGCCCTGGGCGCTGACCATATGGAGGTGGTAGAGTAAAGCCATCAAGCCTATAAAGTTAAATACGCAGATCTTTCCACACCATCCCACAACCCTGTTCTCCAACTTCTTCCACCCCTCACCACAGTCCTCCCAATGGCATATCTTTCATTTATCTCCCAATCGTGGCCTCTCTTTCCCCACTCCTCTCACATGCTAGGGACCATCCTCAGGTTCCCACACTGCGACCTCCCGCTGATAAGAGTTACTGGCTTGTCAGTAACTCTGTGTCCCGGGTTCTTTGGCTGTTTTTGGTCTTTTCTGCACGTTCCCTACCCATAAATATCCCAAATGCGGTGTCAACACGGTAAATCTGAAGTCAATTGAGCCACAGCAGACCAATGGCTGGGGAGCTAGATGTTCCACTTGGGGATCCAATAAGTTTCCCTTTCTCCTTTGAAAAGGAGGAACGTGGAGCCGGCGAGACCTCCTGTTCTGAGCCCTGACTGCTTTCTTGGCAGAAGACGAAGTATGACACAAACTTGATGTACAGGAGTGGATTTGCCCCACGGGTTGTGCAGGGTTCTGGGGGTGGAAGCAGGAAATGGCTTCCCCACTCAACTAGTCTGCCACAAGAATGTCTGTAGACCCTTCAATGTTGGTGCTCGCACTCGCACCTAGATGATGCAAAAACTCAATTTACATTTAAACCAACTTATGGGATTTCATTATGTAAAAATCCTGACTCTCACAGTGCACACATCCGACCTGTACTTCCCCCTCAGCAGGTAGTTTCTTAAGAGTTCGAGCTGAATGCTGATTACTACGTGACCATTAGTAGTAGTTGTACACGCCACAGCCTTATCATGCAAAAGGTCCTGTTATGAGGGAGGATGCCAACCTGCAGCGAGTAGCAGAGGTCATGGTGAAAACTGAAGAGGTTGAAACTGACATCAGAAGTAGCTATGCACCAGGTTCCCGGAGAAGATACATCTGATTGGGCATGTCCATGAGTGGCAACAGCCATTGTGCAGCAGCCCAAGGTACAATTCCCATCATTATCCTCTGAACCACACCAATGATTATCAAAGTTTACAACTACATCCGCTATTGATTTATTCCCATGCAAACAAAACTTTATTCTCTGCACAATGTTGAAATAAAGTGGGACCAATTTATATTCTCATGAGCAATCTTTGTATTTATTTAACTTTAGTCAAGTGCTTTGTGTCAAAAGGTGCCCCCTAATTTTGGCTTAGTGCTGTCCCCAGCTTATTTTGAATAATTCAAACTGAAGTCCTTGTTATGTGATTGATCCAGTTTGTATGTCAGAGTTACACAGCACGGAAGGATACGAATGATGCAAATAAAATACTGCATATTGTAAATGCTGTTTGCAAAGTATTGGATGATTTACAAAGTTTTGACAAATTGAGTTTGATAAATGTTTAGTTGACTGCTCTCCTGTGGGAACGGTGCAAAGCAAGCAACCATTCTTTATTCAAACAGCTGCTGTAGCCCTTTAACTAGTTGCTGCAGTTGAGGATATCCCACCAGTGAATCAACATGCTCCCCACGACTGACAGGTTTCTAGTAAGAACTTACTGTGACCATGTAATAAAGCAGGAAATTGGAAGCTAGCTTGCATATTACTTCAGTGTGTGCAATTGGCTGCAAGACACATGATCTCATATGCCCAATGGAAAATCCACCCAATACTGCTTTTGATGAGGACAAAGCCTCACACCTCATCTCAGTCTCTTGTGATGCTCAAGACATATTGCACTGTGGGGGCCTGATTTAAATATATTGGGGGCGATTTTTCGGCCGCGATGTGCCTGGGGCAAATCCCGATCTGTCGGGAGAATAGTGGGAGAGGCCCGAAATGGGATCTGCACTGGGAGCCGAAACGTGCGTGATGCTCCCAGCCCATTGCAGCTAACTTGGTCTGTTTCATGCCCAGATTAGCATATTAAAAGCAGCATTAACATATTCAAAATCAGCTTTAAATCCCATTCTCCCGGTTCCTGCTATTCTCCCACCTGCTAGTGTAACGGGAAGCCGGCAGGAATCAGTACTGGTCTCCACCACCGGAGGCCAGACGTGATAACCACACTGGGGGGTACGGTGGACAATCCTAGCACTGACAGGTTGACACTGCAAGGGTACCGTGCCGTGCCAGGGAACAGTGCCAGTGTCATGACGAGGGGTGGGGCCTGAAAGATGGAATTTGTCCACCCCAAAACGACGTTGTTAACCTGGGAGGGGCGGGCACATTGATACCAGCGATTTGGGGTGGAGGGTGGGTGCCTGATGCTGACGCAAAGGAGGGGGGGTTCTTTGCTGGCCAATGCCAGAAATCCTTTGGGGCGGGGGTTGATGCCGGCGAGTGGTGGTGGTGAAGGGACACAGTCACTTTGAGATTCTGGCATCCCTTAAAAACAATGCCCTGATCTCTGTGAAGCCAGGCTTGCCGATCTGTTTAGGTTGCACGCCTCTCAATCCCCGTCCAAAAAAATAAAGTGCGGGAAGATCTCACTAAATTCTGTGCCCGAAATAACGCTGCGTAATTTTTGGGGGAAATTTCCGCCCATTATTTTGGTGTCCCACTTTGTGCTCGAATGTCTCAATATTATGGGGTGGTGTCGGCGTAGTGATATTGTCTCTGAGCTAGTAATCCAGGGACCCGGGTTCGAATCCTGCCTTGGAGGATAGTGAAATTTGTATTCAAAAAGGTCTGTAATTAAAAGTCGAACGATGAGCATGAGTCAATTATCAATTAATATCCTTTAGGGAAGGAAATCTGCCATCCTTACCTGGTCTGGCCGACATGTGACTCCAGACCAACAGCAATGTGGGTGATTCTTTAAGAGTTCACTAGTAAGCCACTCAGTTCAAGGGCAATTGGGGTTGGGCAATAAATGCTGGCCCCGCCAGCGTCACCCATATCCCATGTAAGAATAAAAAGAAAATCCCCTGGCATCTAGGGGATATGTTGCCCATATTTACCTCTATAACCCCACGTTTACTTGGCCAGTGTGGTGTGGTAAAACCTCAAGAGTGTATTTTATGATCAATTAAAATCTTGCCTGGGCTGGCAGCATGGATGGCTGGGGCAAGATTGCAACAGACTACAGAAAGGACTCCATGACTGATGCACAGAAGAGTCAAAGATCTCTTTAATCAAGTTCCCAACAGCTGCCTCATCAGTCAATACCTTGGCAACTCCTCGAGTCAAAATCTTGCTTTTGGTTTGCGTTGGAGATTCATGATGGCATTGATAGGTCAGTACTGAGGAACTGGCTGTGGCCCAGTATCTGGAGTTTACTGATATCAGCAAAGGCTTCAATTACCAGGCAACTGTCCTGATTGGAGTCCAGGACTGCACCAGCAGGGGTGAAGCAATTAGGTGCAAGCAGAGTATTAAACAATGATATAGCTCACTACAGCATTGTCTGCCACCCCGCCACCTCCCCCCCCACAACACGCCCTCAAAGGGGAAATCCCCAGTGGCTCTCTCTCTCTCACAGCACAAGCCCTTGTGGAATGGATCAGAGAGAGATTGGTCACCAGGTCGCTTTACATATGTTCAAGTAGCACATTTCAGAGAAGCATTGGTGGCACCCTGGGAGTAAGAGTTGCGCCTCCCCAATCACTGAATGATCTGGGGAATGAGAATAAAGGGAAGAAAACTGGGTGCGCAGAATCACAAAATTATTACGGTGCAGAAGGAGGCCATTTGGTCCATCGTGTCTGTACCGGCTCTCCAGGCAGGCATCATTACTTAATGCCATTCCCCTGCCTTTTACCCATACCCCTGCACGATTACTTGAATAGAAACGATCTAGCGCCCTCTTGAATGTCTCCACTGAACCTGCCTCCACCACACTTCCAGGTAGTGCATTCCAGGCCCAAACCACTCATTGTTTTTTTTTTCCGCATCACATTTGCTTCTTTTGCAGATCACTTTAAATCTGTGCCCTCTCGTTCTTGATCCTTTCATGACCAGGAACAGTTTCACACTATTTCTACACACATAGAATATTCACCTGTACAAAATATTCAGTAACAGATATTAAAATAGTGAGCCATCGTATTTTTGACTCCTGGTTCTGACAACATAGAGGTGAATCTCAAGACTGAATGCACCATCACCTATATTCAGCATTTGCTTCTATGTAATTCAGAAAGCTACCCAAGAATAGTAAATGTTTTTAAGCATTTTATAAATTTGAGCGTTCCCCTATCCACAGCCCGAACCTGTCCTGACGCAAGTTTAGGTACATCTTTCTTCCTTGCAGTTTTAAAGTACTTTTATATCTAAAATTATCTTGTACCCAGAGAAAATATCACAAGACTTGTTTGTTTTATTTTGTTTTGTCCTACTTATCATTGTCTGAAAACCATGTGAAAGCTCAGCTGTTTCCAAATAGTTTGTGGTGGCAAAGGACCTTTACTTTACAACACTGGTTCTCAAATTTCAGAGGCACACGGGCACAACATAAAGACCAAAATAAAAATTCCGGCGTTCTAATTATGTCATACTATTTGCGATTCTATCAATTACTTCCTTCTTAAAGCAATATTTTTTTTTTTTTTTGCCCAGTCTTAAACACACTTACCTACTAATTTAAAGAAAATATGCATGACAATTTAGTTCACTATCACACAAATCACCAGAGGAAAATAGTATTCTTTAGACATAAACATTTTACCCGGAGAAGGGCAATACTGTGGCACAGTGGTTAGCACTGCTGCCTCACAGCACCAGGGACCCCGGTTCAATTCCGGCCTCGGGGGACTGTCTGTGTGGAGTTTGCATTTTCTCGCTGTGTCTGCTGTGGGTTTCCTCCAGGTGCTCCAGTTTCCTCCCAGACCAAGATGTGCAGGTTAGGTAGATTGGCCATACTAAATTGCCTCGTGTCCAAAAGATTAAGTGGGGCTACTGGGATAGAGTCGGAGCATGGGCTAAGGTAGGGTACTCTTTCCAAAGGTCGGTGCAGGCTCAATGGGCCGAATGCCCTCCTTCTGCACCATAGAGATTCCACGATTCTATGAAGGTGCGTTCACGAAAATTCAACGACAGCTTTGGTGCAGAGTGCTCTGGTTTTGCACCAACTGTGCAGCTACAGTGTAAATGTTGCTTTTATCGAGCATCAGGAGCTGACCAGATGGTGCCAACCAGAAGAAAGGTGAGTAAAACTCTCTCCAGGAGGTTACTTTACCATTTCCATCAATTTGGACCTGGCACCCAATTTACACGCCAAGATTAGCACTAGTGTAAAGCTCAGCACAGACAATAAATTTTTTGAGTGCCAAGAAATTTGTTGAAGAAAGCATAATTAACACTAGCAACAAAAAGCACTGGCAATAATTCCCTGCGTTTTGGTGACTCTTTTTATACTGATCTTCTAAAATGCTACTGCAGGGCTTTCTGGAAAGTATCTAAACAGAGTTGCCCTCAAGAAGAGAGATTTCAGTTCACGCTGCCCGAACAATATCCCTCACAACTGAACACTTGATCTGCGATTGGTACTTTTGTTTCGCCACAGTTTGGCATAGAGTGCATATTTAATTATTTGAAATATTATTATATTGTTCTTAATTTTGTTGTACCAAATGCTTTATACTTTCCTGTTACTTATATCGACCTGTTATGTGTGGTTTTATTTGTGGTTTTGAGCCTGTATAGCCTCCCTTCTAACTAATTTCCTGTTTACTGACTCTCAAGCTGCTTTAGTCTCTGATGATTACTTGTTTATCATGTACCCTCTGTTCATTCCGTACAAAATATAATGTAACATAACTGAAAACAATGTGACATTTGACTGTAATTATGATTCATTTCTCCATGCTCTTGTAGGGCATGCTGTTACACATTTACAAAACATTTACACCTGGCATAATTTCAATGATATTAAGGTTACAAAGATAATAGCGCCATCACGGAACTGCCGCTAATAAGTAGAGACACGGGGGGGGGGGGGGGGGGGGGGGGAAAGAGATTAAATTTCCCACAACGGCAGGAGAGGGTCTGATCTTCACGATTGCCAGGGACTATCCCTAGTGGCCGCCTCCTACCGCAGGCTTTCCCCCGCCCCCAGAAGCCTCTTGACTTGGCTGGCTGCCGGGGGGGAAACGGAGTAGAAAATTTCTAAGGAGGTTTTGCCTGCAGTTAAATGCAGCAGGACCTCTACCTTACCGGCAATTATAGGTTTCCCAATTGCTGGAGGACATCACCCCTTGCTCCCTCCGGCATTAATATTAGGGCCGTTTCTCTGTTTCACATTCTTAGGGCTGTGCTAACAGGTTACTTTGGTATTTAAAGATTTTCTAACCATTACTCGAACAATTAATGACATATCCAAATTCACCAACTCATCATAAAATTACTTCAGTGTATTTCAGATATATGCATAATTCAAATTTTAATAAATCTCTGCTCAATGAATATTAAAAGCCTAACAAACAAAAGGAAAATTAAGCAATTTTCAGAGATAGCAGTCTATATTTTCCTCGTCCCATTGGAGGAAGGACTTCTACCTGCTGTCACTCTGACTCATTCTGTTTGTTGCGAGCTAGAAAGATGCTGGAAAAGTCCCTGCAACAAGGAGTCCACCACTGCACTTAAGCAAAATTCGGCAGAGATATTTTGGACATTCACCACAAGACCAGAGGAAAGGTAGGAGCATTTGAAATGATCTGTGGGGTTTGAGGTGGGAGCGGCTAGTGGTAGTGGAATGCAAGGATGTGCAGCGCTGCAAAGGCCTTTTCTAACCCCCCCACCCTCCAGTTTCAAAGCATGCTCAATGAGAAGCGTGGAATCTCACTGCAAAGTAAGGGGCCTCGAGATAAGGAAAAGGACATGCCATAGGGTGCTCTCCATTTCCAACAGGGCAAAGTAGGATTGTTGCCACCACCCTGGAGGGACAGGAGGAAGGCAGGGAAATTGGGTTATTTACATGCAGGCAGCAGTGAAGGAGCAGAATGAGGAAAGCGCAGCCAAGGATGGGGAGGCAGCGGTAATTTTCCACTGATCCCACTATTCCACCCGATCCGAAGCAGGATAGTGGAGCAAAAGCCCGGCCCAACTATGTCACCCTACCAACTTTAGAAATCTATTGCAAAACCAAATCTGAATTTATGCTGTTCAGTATTGCGACTGTGCCCCTTCCATTGGTTTAAATTATACAACAGTTCACACTTTTCCTCACTTCATTTTTGCTTATTTAGATCAAACCAGGTTAATTTATTCCCCCCTCTTCCATGCCCCCTCTGATCATGTTTTACTCTTCACCTCCTATGAGAGGATGATTGATACTAAATTGTGGCTCTATATGTGGAAATGGCTCATCGAAGCAACCATTTCTCACATGTGAGTCTGCAAAAGATGTAATCAATGGGTTTTTGATCACGGGAATCTTCATTATCTGACAAATATCCAAAATGGCCACTGTGCAGCAGTGGACAGTGGAAATCAAGGGCAATGTCTCCTAAGCCCAGGGCAAGCATGCTGCTCTTCTGTGGTGCTCCACCCGTGTTCCAACTGAAACCAGCTAATTCAGTATAGGCCAGAGCTTTATTTATTATTCTGCAATAGACTGTGGTAAGATGCCGACAAACAGAAAGACCACGCAACATCTGATTTGAAGGAGATCAAGAGATCTTTGAACATTTTTTGAAAAAAGAATTCCAATTCACCAATATTTTTGGTGTACAAGTTCTGATATTCTGAAGGCTTGGCCCTGCGGAAAGCCCAGTGCTTCACAGAAACATGCTGGGGAATTTCAGGCCGCTCCGGGTGATTTCTTCCTCCATTAATTTCAATGGCCAGAAACTCGTGGGGAACGTCCCCTTTGAGGCATGCTCATGGCTGCAGTGTTGTTTGTGAGATCAGACCCATTTATGATGAAATTCAAAGCAGCCATGCTAGACATCCGAAAAAGTTTTGATACAAACGTTTAAGTCAGAGCACCACTGGAACATATTGTTGCTGCAATCATCATAAGCTGTTTCACCAGATAGAATTACATGGTCAACCTCCAGAAAAAGACCTTTTAATCTAAAGCGAAAGTCTGCAAAGAAAGTTAATGAAAATATTTGGCATGTGCTTTGTCTTCTATACGCCAACTCTGTCTAAACTACCACTAATGTACAGGATCATTAAATCAACACTTGGTAAACAGGTGCTGTCATTTCTAACACCTGTCAGCCGTTCAAGGCCTTGATCTTCCATCTTAGCCAATCGGCTGGGTACTCCATACACTATGGCCATACATGGCTCTGTTATTTGGTACCCTGAAGGTCATGAAGTGCGAGCCCAAGCTCGCTCTTGCTGCCAGCTCAGACAGTTCCCAGCACTGATATGAGTAAAGCAAATATGCACCCTCCACTGGGAAGTATCGCTCAGCAGACAGGCTTCTGCTACTGTTTCTGGACATCTTTGCTCGGTGCGACTCTGGAGAAGCTGTTGTCACCACTAGGGAGCTTGAAACCACAGCACTCCATTAGAAGATAACACGCCATGAAGCTTTTCTGATATCCAAGTCCTGTCACCTTATCACTTCATTTGAGCTTCGACTTTCAGCTCCAAAGCCGTGAAATAATTCTGTTCTTTTTTATCATTACTCAGTAACACAATAACATGAGCCTTGTACTGTGCACAAGAGTACATCTGGAATGTTGTAATCTGTTAACAAGGCCCAGTGAAGGCTATGGGAGAGATACAAGCCTCCATTTTCTCAGAGGCTGCATTTCCACTTTGATAAGGGCTGTGCTTGGTTAGAAAACACAGGAGGATGTGACTGCTGCTTGTGGCATTTGAAACTTGTTTGAAGAAGTTTTTAAAAATCCACAACTCTTGTTCAGCCGAAGTTATTTTACTGGAGCAAAAAATAAATCCTTTAAGCTTCTTTCTCATGAACAATAAGATAGATCTACTTTAAAATAATAATAATAAAGAAGGCAGCAGCACGGTGGCTCAGTGGTTAGCACTGCTGCCTCATGGCGCCAAGGCCCTGGGTTCAATCCCAGCCCCGGGTCACTGTCCGTGTGGAGGTTGCACATTCTTCCTGTGTCTGCGTGGGTCTCGCCCCCACTACCTAAAGATATGCATGGTAGGTGGACTGGCCACGCTAAATTGCTCCTTAATTTGGAAACAAATTGAGTTTTCTAAATTAAAAAATTAAGGCCGAGGGCTGAATTTTCATCCAGGGGTCAGCAAGTGGGGACTAGCTCTTGGCATCGACCACGTGCGGTGTGTTAAGAGACATGCCCGCTGCCATTTTAAAACGGGGAGCCAATTTAAGGCCAGGTAGTAGACTCACCGTCCAATCAGAGGATGGTGTGCAGGCTCCAGATGCTGGAGACAAACTGGGAGACTCTCCATTACTCACAGGTTAGCAGGCCCCACCTCAAGACGGAGTGAGAAGGAAAAGGCCAAGTGGTTTTTTTTGTGGTTTTTAAAATAGTCACAGAAGCAGAGGCTTGAGCTTGGATGGGGGGGGCGACCAATCAACCGCAGCTGTCACCCGGCAGCCAATCTGGGTGTGGGGCTCACTTGTGCGAGCAACTGCAACCCCCACCCACTTCCTACCCTAGCCCATCACCTTAAAGTTGGTTTGTCAGCCAACATAGCCCACACTGCTGACTGAAATCCCAATTGTTTACAGGTATGTGGCCTTTATAGGCCCCTATATAAAAGAATTTGCAGATTATTGGCTACCTGCCATTTGCCTCCGATCTGGGTCCCAAACGTGGCTGAAAATTTGGCCCTGGTATTATTCAAAATCAGAGCTTTTTTAAGCAGATTACAGTCAACGGAATTGAATTTTAATAAATGAGAAAGGTCTGAATTGACAGCTTGGGGTATTTACCAGACTGCCATGGTTTACAAGCCAGAAAAATGGCACTGTCATTAGTTGTAGTCTGAAACTAACTGGTCTGAGTAGTGTACCAAACCTGCATTATTATTGCTTCCAAGAATTCTATGTGGTTGTTTTTTTAAATTTTACTTTAGTTTCCATGAAGTAACTAAATTGTACTGCAAAATGATGCCAACTACACGTGGCTACTGCATCCATCCAAGTGGTCATTCTTCGCATGCACCAATAACTTTAATTTATATAGCGGTTTAAAGTAGAAAAAAGGTCTGAAGGTGCGCCACGGGGGCATAATCAGAAAAGAGTCAACATCAGCCAGTTATTTAACAGTAGATATGATGGTCAAATAACGATCTTGTTTCCCACCCAATGAGCACACATACATACACACATCCTCAAATGGGTTAGGAAAAGCAAATTGGGAATGGAAATTCTGGCTGCCTTCCTCTTACTAGTTCAGAGGGTTAAAGGTCGCTGCATCGCTCAAGGCTGAAATCAGATACGGGGATAAGGGATTGAAACTGGACCCTCCCTTGTCCGTTACGGCTCAGTTCCACCCTGTGTATATCACCAACTGAGTCATCAGAGCAATTCATAAGTTTATCATATTTAGAGCAAATTTTAGCACCGTTGCAGTCAAATGAGGCTGGCACTTTCAATGTATATGTACATTGGCCCTATAGCTTTACTGAACCTTCAACCTCCTTTTTTTTTTAATGTGAACTTCAAATTGAATAAACTGATCATTGATTAGATTTTATTTTATTTTTTTTAAAGTTGTCCTTCATGTATTACATCAAGCAAACTACTGTATCCAAGTGTGATGATCTAGTCATTCATTTTATTGTATGCTGGATGCCTGAAGATGATTTAATCTGTCGAAAAATCATGAAATGCTGTTATACCAAATCCAAGAAACAAAAAAGATCCAGTTATTATTTTCCAATAATCTATTCTGCTATCTCTCATTTACAAAAATAAACTCCTGAAATTGAAAAAAACTGTTCAGTAAAATAAAACTAGCTGGCCTATAGATCGAATGATAGAATCATAAGGCACGATTCTCCTAGCCCCGTGTCGGAGAATCGGCGCAACTGCGCCACGCTGCCCCGACGCACGATTCTCTGGGGGTGCGGAGAATCGGCACCATTTGCGCCGGCGGGTTTGGTGCGGCGCTGCTGTACGAGGCCGGGCCGCCGATTCTCCGGCCCGGAAGGGCCGAACGGCCATTGGAAAAGCAGAGTCCCGCCGGCGACGTCCACACCTGGTCGCTGCCGGCGGGAACTCTGCGCGAAAGGTCGGGGGGGCGGCCTGTGGGGGGGCCTCCAATGGGGTCTGGCGCGCGATTGGGGCCCACCGATCGGCAGGCCGGCCTCTTCCCCCCCCCAGGCCTACTTTGTTGCGCGTCCTGCCCCAGAACCCCCGTGCCATGTTGCGTCGGGGACGGCACGTTCCGTAAAGCCACCGCGCATGCATGGATTGGCGTGTTGCCACTGCGCATGCGTGGGTTTGCGCCGCCCCCAGTGTGTGCCAGGAAGTGAGGCTGGAGCGGCGTGAACCGCTCCAGCGCCATGCTATTACTACTGCCCGCGCCTGTTTTGCGCCGTCGTGAATCGTGACGGTGTTCATGACAGCGCGTTCACCCTGGGCGGAATTCTCCAGAAACGGCGCGATGTCTGCGGACTGGCGCCCAAAACGGCGCAAATAAGATGGGTATCGCGCCGCCCGAAAGATGCGGAATGCTCCGCATCTTTGGGGGCCGAGCCCCAATCTTGAGGGACTAGGTCGGCGCCGGACGAATTTCCGCCCCGCCAGCTGACGGAAAAGGCCTTTGGTGCCCCGCCAGCTGGCACGGAAATGACATCTCTGGGCGGCGCATGCGTGGGAGCGTCAGCGGCTGCTGACAGCGTCCCACGCATGCGCAGTGGAGGGAGTCTCTTCTGCCTCGCCCATGGTGGAGACCGTGACGGAGGCGGAAGGGAAAGAGTGCCCCCCACAGCACAGGCCCGCCCGCGGATCGGTGGGCCCCGATCGCGGGCCAGGCCACCGTGGGGCACCCCCCGGGGCCAGATTGCCCCGCGCCCCCCCCCAGGACCCCGGAGCCCACCCGCGCCGCCTTGTCCCGCCGGTATGGTAGGTGGTTTAATTTCCGCCGGTGGGACAGGCATTTTAGCGGCGGGGCTTCGGCCCATCCGGGCCGGAGAATCGCGCGGGGGGGTCCCGCCAACCGACGCGGCGCGATTCCGGCCCCCCAGAATATCCGGTGCCGGAGACTTCGGCAACCGGCAGGGGCGGGATTCACGCCAGCCCCCGGCGATTCTCCGACCCGGCGGGGGGTCGGAGAATCTCGACCCCCCTGGGCGAGATTCTCCACTCCCCCACCGGTTGGGAGAATCGCCTGGGCCGCCAAAATTTCCCGGGACGCCGGTCCAATGCCCTCCCACGATTCTCTCAAGCGGCGGGAATGGCCCCGTCGAGTTCTGCGGGCCGCAGAAACCCAAAATGGCGATTCTCCGGCACCCCCGCTATTCTCAGGCCCGGATGGGCCGAGCGGCCAGGCCAAAACGGTGGGTTATCCCCGGCGCCGTCCACACCTCGTCGGGAACAGCGTGCGAACGCTGGGGGGACGGCCTGCAGGGGGGCGAGGGGGGATCCTGCACCGGGGGGTACCTCAAATGTGGGATGGCCCGCGATCGATGCCCACCGGTCGTCGGGCCATCCTCTCTGAAGGAGGACCGCCTTCCTTCCGCGGCCCCGCAAGATCCGTCCGCCATCTTCTTGCGGGGCGGACTTAGAGAGGAGGGCAACCACGCATGCGCATGTTGGCGCCGGCCAACCCGCGCATGCGCGGCTGACGCCAGTTCTGCGGCGCCGGCCGCGTCATCTATGCGGCGCCGCCTTTCCGCGGCGACCAGGCCTGGCGCGTGTAGATGACGCGGCCCCGATACTGGCCCATTGTCGGGGCCTGAATCGGTCGGGATTGGGGCCGTTTCGCGCCATCGTGAACCTCGACAGCGTTCGCGACGGCGTGGGCACTTCGGCGCGCGAGTAGAGAATCCCACCCCCTGTCCTGCGATCGGAGAATTGCGCCCATAGAATCCCTGCAGTGCAGGAGGCCATTTAGCCCATTGAGTCTGCATTTACCCTCTGAAAGAGGGCCTCACCTAGGCCCACTCCTATTCCCATAATCCCACCTAATCTGCACATTATTGGACACTAAGGGGGAATTTTAACATGACCAATCCACCTAACCCGCACATTTTGGAACTGTGGGAGGAAACGCATGCAGACACGGGAAGTGCAAACTCCACACAGACAATCACCCAAGGCCAGAATGGAGCCTGGGTCCCTGGCGCTGTGAGGCAGCAGTGCTAACCATTTGTGCCACCATGTATTCATGTTGTAAGATGATAAGGGACTGAAAACACTGCAGTAAGCACCACCACTGCAGAAAACCTTTACACTATATGTATCTTAATGCAATGGCTGCGCTATGGAGTACGCAATATAGCTGTTTCCCCACAACTGCAATGAAATCTAGTTGTGATTTAGTATACTTTTATGCTGGGCGTGAATGAATGGTTATACTGCGCCCGAAATGCAGCTCGGTGCAGCACAGCGTGGCCGATAGAATCCGGGGGACTCCACTCCAGGGATCTACCCGGCTTACAATGCATTGTGAGATCTAACTTTATCACACGAGACGTTGAGATGCAAATCCTGCCCATTGTGGGTGGGATCACTTTTAGGCAAATCTCACATTAAAGTGAGACAGCTAATCTCACTTTAATGTGCAGTTTCCCAAGATACCCGAGGCGTTGGGATCTATCCCCTTTGTCTCGGAGACCTCGGGCGAGTGCTTTTCATTACTGGTCTCCACAAATGGGGACCAGACAGAACGGCACTCGTGAGGGTCTCCCAGGGGATGGGAGGCCCCCAGGTCCATGTCGTTTGGGCAGGGTGATACCCTGGCACTTGCAGCCTGGCTTTGTCAAGGTGCCCAGATGGCACTGCCAGGGTGCCAGGTTGGGATCTTTTGCACGATCAGGCCAGGGCTGTTGGGGGGTTGGCGGGGACCTTCCCATAGTCCTTGGGGCTTGGGGGACCGCAGAGATCACAACACAATTTAGAAATGGCGTCCTGAACTCTCACTGCACTGGCAGATCCAGCGAGTGAGCTCCTGAGTGCACAAAACAGTGCTGTGTGCAACCTCGGCACTGCGTTCCCCTATCTAACCCAGGTGCTGTTTTATAGCTTTGTGTTTCTCAATGCTGCGAGCACCAGGAAACACGCGGCTAAACGCGCTCATTATGGGACTTTTTTCACCATTTAGTTATATCCCGCCTGTTGTTTCTGCTCATCTGCTGCTGAAACCCTCAATCATGCCTTTATTACCTCTAAAGATGACTATTCAAATGCACTCCTGACTCCCACACTCTGTAAACTTGAAGCAGTTCAAAAGGTGCCCTTTTCCCAAAACGCAGTAAATCCTTCTCTCCCATCACCCCAGTGTTCACTGACCTACATCGGCACCCATCCTCATTTTCGAATCAGTCGGAGACATTGCTGGAATCTCCTCCAGCCCCACAACCCTCATATCTGCGCTCCTCTAATTCTGGCCTTTTATACATTCCCCGTTATAATTATTCCACTGTCGTTAGCAGCGACTTCAGTTGCCTAGCCCCAAGCTCTGGGATACCCTTCAGACACCTTTCCACTTTTAAGACACTTCTTAGAACCTATGTCTTTAAGCTTTTGGCCTCCTGACCTAATATCTCCTGTGTGGTTCAGTATCATATCAGGTTTAATGATGCTCCTACGAAGTGCCTTGCGAAATTGCATCATGTGAAAGGCACTTTATAACCATTCTAAGTTGTTGCAGTTTAAAAACTTACGTCGTAAGGAGGTATTTGCAAATATGATTCTGTGAGATAAAGACAGCAATCTATTAGGTAGCAACACTTGCTGAAACCAAGTCAGTGATTTTGCAAAACCGGAAATAAATTATAATTCCCATTGTATCGAAGCATTCTAACCATGATAACATTTGAACTGATACAAGGCTGAACTATAATGCTGTCTTTCTAGCATTCTCATAAAATTTGTATTCGGAAATTACGATGCATAATTAAGCACAATGAGCTGAAACCTTCCAGGACATCCAGAATGATCATTTATTCTGTGTTACACTATACTCCCACTGAAAACTGTTTCTCGTCAATTTGAGACTTCAGTATGACAAAAAGATCTATAACTTGCAAGATTATCTTGGTGCCTTCTGTGAGCTGCTGTCTAGCAAAAACCACAGCCCATGAGAATAGTTTGGAAAGCAGCCAACTTATGAAAAATGTCAACCCATTTTCATCTCCCCATGGATTATCGCTCTGAAATACAAACTTCGCAACACGAGAGAGTGGTACAGTTTTGCCCAATGCTCAGAGTGAACCAGGGCTTGGGCTCCGCTGCATTCCTTTTTTAAAAATAGTGTTCAGTTGTGCTTTGCGCCTTCTGATAAAGAAGAATGGGTCAGCATAACGTGCAGGCCAAAATCTGCAACAGTGATTTAGATTGGTGAACAAATTAATGAAGCATGTATTTGCTTGTAATACCATGGGGTCAGTGGAGAGCATAGCAACATAAGCAATGGGGGAGGAAAAAAAATCTCTCGAAGCTGGTCACCCTCTCCCTGCCCGTCCCGCACCCCACCCCACCTCAGTAAAACTAAAAATCAAAAGGTTTGGATGTTCAAGACTGAAATAATAAATTACAATGGTGGAATGAGTCTTTCATTTCCAACATAACAAATATACAGAATAAAGATAACGGATGCTGCAGCAGGAATTACAAAAAGTGTAAGTCAAGATGATAAGTTTTGATGGCTTCATAAATCATGGATACGTACCCATGGGAATATTCTCGGTCTGAGACTGAATTGCAATCTTTAATTCCCAAATAATATTTTATTTAGTATGTGCCAAGTACGTTTCCAGGTCATCACTAGACAAGTAAACGTGCGCAATTTAACTACTCTGTTGCCAAGAATGATGGAGGTTCTCAGTCAGAACTGGGGTTCCCAACTGATTTACTTACCAAGCTGGGAGTGAAGAATAATGTGCGTCCATATTGCTACAGATGAGGCAAAGAAAAATCTGGCCACAGTGTTAACGGAAAATTGGCCAATGGTATTAAAGAATATACATATCGACAAACAACAGTGCAAGACCAAGACAAACATCATCAGACGGTCAATCTTTAATCAGACTGTGCCTGCACATTAATTGAAGAATAAAATGTAGCTGCTGAAATTGGAGTGCTATATTTTGCTTCAAAAGCTTTCATAAATTCTGGCAATTGACGCCCTTAAATAATAAGTGTCAAGTAGGAAGCATTACAGGGTTAACATCCATGAAATACCAAAATTGCAGTGAATGTTGAACATGGTTAAACCGTAGCAGAGATTTCTTTCTTCCAAACCGTGCCCCACAGTTATTTTTAAAATATTTTTAATAATTAGTTTTTGTTTACAAGAAACATGTGCAACCAATGAGAGGAGTACATCAGGTAGTAGAGGATTTTTGAATGGATCTATCAGCAGGACTGGTGCACTGCATTCAATCAGTGCCTGCACAGAATGGAGGAAGAAACAAAGACCATAAAATGTTCCATGAGCAAAGTAGGTATATCAGCATCTGAAAGAGAGGCTTTGTCTAAAACGTTAACCCATTTCTGAAATGCTGAAAAGCCTGCTATGTACATGCAGCATTTTCTTTAGGTTTAATGTTGCTACGAACTCAGACCAAACCATTTTATTCAAGAGGAGTATTGGCACTGAATTGAGGCTGATGTTGACCTGAATTTATTATAAAACAGAAAGTCTGATTTTAACTGGATGGAAGTGTTAAAGATTTAGGCACTAACTCCCCCTCTCCAATCCCACTGGCAAATTTAACTTGCTGCTTTTAACAGGTGTGCAGGATACCTATCAGAAGCTAGTGGGGTTCAACTTTCAATATATAGATCAGGCCCCAATGCCATAATGGTGGGAGGGTTGCAATTTTATTTTAACCTAAGTGATGGTGGCTTCCCTGCCAGCTCAGTCTGGCAGCAAGTGGGCCCGGGCCAAAGAATGTAACTGATTTACCACAAAAATGTTCATTTCCTCATGGGCCAAGAACAGCGGAAGCCATCCTCCTGGTCCCACAAGGAAACCTCGAGCCTCCACTGCTTTGGACTTTCCTCTCCATTCCCCAACGGAGATGCACTCTCGATCCTCCTTACTCTACAATTACCCTGCGGGTCCTCAGCTGCTGTTTCAAGATACACAAAACCCTATTCCCGTACACAAAACCCTATTTCCATCCACTGGTCAGCAAGGCTTTCCACCATGTTTGGCCTCAGGCTGTAGGGGAGGAGGGCGGATAGTTCTGGAACTTGCCATCTGCTCTGACCACTACCTTCCCACCAACCCCTGCCACAAACCTTCCCACCAGGAGTTAAAATCTGGAAGTCTTCAGAAGTAAAAGGAAATGATCACATTCACTAAACAAAGTTGTATGAACAATTTTTTGAAAAATACAATAGTTATTAAAGCTTGGATCAAAGTCAGTGCTTCTGAATTAAGGCATTAGTTTCCATTGATTGAAGCGGTGCATTCTACTGATTCTATGAAGTAAACAGCTTGCAAGATAAGAGTGCCAGAGTCTTACTATAATCAGATAACAGAGTGAAATGTCATTCGATTCAATTATATTCCACTGAGACAAATAGATTGGTAAAACATAATGGACTAGATTTTACCCTGGAGGTGCATTCTTTGAATGGGCTATTTTGAGTTTGGGAAACCCAAGCTGGCCCAAGAGGAGGTAGTTCGAGTGCAAGATAAGAGAGATATTTTGGAGTGGGGGCGGGGGGGGGGGGGTTAATGGGAAACCTGGCCTTGGGCTGAAAATAAAATATCTGGTAAAATGAAGGACACACACACCATGAGTGGAATGGTTGCCACCCCTCAACCTGCCTGTGTTAAAACCAAGCGAAGGGGGGCTCGAGGCAGATTGGGTCCCTGATCCAGATTTTTTGAATGTCAACCTCTAACCTGGCCCAACTAATCCAATCTTTGGGAGTTAAGATTCAGCGGATTGTTTCAATTGGCTATATAAGTGATCGAGTTAAAACACCATTTTGCATTAGTTCTCTAGCATTCAAACTTATGTTATGAAGTAACGTTTGTTTTTTCTAGTCTAATGTTGCATTGAATTCTGAAGGCCAACTCAGTAAGGTGAAGCCTCTATAGGAACTATTCTCCTAAACTCCACTACTTGAATGCAGCAGCAGACATGGGGGCGTTATGCAACTAAATGGGAACAAAGTCCCATAGCGAGCGAGTTTAGTTGCGTGTTTCACGGCGCTCGCAGACACTCGTGTTAAATAAGGGGCCTCAGCGGGGAATGCGCAGCTGAAGATGCACATAGCCCCGTTTTCTAGACCGAGGAACTCCGCTTGCCGGAACTCCTCAGTATAGCAAGAGATCATGGGGCCATTTAAAAATGGTGTTCCAATCTCCCAAGGCCCCGACACGACCCATGACCCCCCAACCCCAATGCACTATGGGTGGGTCAGCCCCCGCACCCTGACCAACACCCACAAAGGGCACCCCTTGTCCGATTGCCAGCACTCAAAAAATGCCAGCACCCAGGTGGTACTGTTAGGGTGCCAGACTACCACCAGCAGTGCAGGATACCACCCTGCCCAAATGGGGCCTCCTAATTCCTGGGAGACCCCCACAAGTGCTGTTCTGCCTGATCCTCCATCTGGTCCCCGTTTGTGGAGACCAGTACTGAATGATGCTCGCCCGAGGTGACGGAGATAGATCTCACACCTCGGCTAACTCAGGAATCTGCACATTAAAGTGAGACAAGCTGTCTCGTGCTAAAATGCAAATTTGCTAAAAGGTGATCCCGCCCACAATGGGCAGGATGTACATCGTAACGTCTTGTGAGATCGCGTTAGATCTCATGAGGCATTGCGAGCCCGGTTGATCCCAGGAGCGGAGTCTCCCAGCTTCTATTGGCCACGCTGCACCGTGGCAAGCTGCTTTTTGGGTGCAGAATGTCCATTGGATCGCACCCAGGGTTACTACATTGTAGCCCTGATAATTCAGGCCGCCAAGCCAAAGCAAATCCTGGCAAAATTATCCCTTACACATTATATTGTGTCATGGTAGTGTCCCTTTAAGAAATGCTTTTGTCTGATCACATGGCTTCAATGATGTCATTGTGTGCGTGGAGCTGGGCTGTGGCTCTGGGAGTTGGTATTACTTTCGCTTTGGTTTGGGGCTTGTTTGTGGCTCTGAGTTTTTGCTTTTGTTTTCACATTTGGCTGCTGTACTCAAAGAGAAGTATCTTGACCTGTCTCTCGATCTTCAGTTTAAAAGCGGTGTCCAGATTACTTGATAACTTGAAAAGAAATAATTGCTTTCTGGAAGGAATTCAAACCTGCTGTTTTGGAAAGGAAACAAGAGGATCCATACCAGGCCTTGAGTGCTGTGTACTGGGCCACACCTTTGAAAAGGGGTTTCTGGGATCTTGTTATTAAATTAGAACAGTTAATGGGGGAATTTATTAGGGGTTATATATATATAGATTACTGTAGCTGTGTGGGGTATTTATGTTTGTAGTTGATAAAAATGCTTATTGTGTGTGTTTTTATAAAAATGTTAACTAAATTCATAGAATACAGCTTGTTTTTGATTAAAAGTGCTTTAGGCCTGTGTTGAATAACACCTGAAAGGCAGGCCCTTCTGCTCATCGTAACCAAAATCAATAAACAGGTGAACCCATGATATACTTTTGGAGTTTTCCAAACCCTGGCCCATAACAATTGTTAATTGATTTTTTTTTAAATAGCCGAAAGAGAAAATGCCTGTGAGGAACTATTTCAGTAAATAGATTTTATCCTTTGCTTGTTCAATTACTTCGGTAATTATAACCAAATAATATCTCAACGTTAAAAAGCATTTCTACAACAACTTGAGTTTAATGAATTTATTTGCACCAACTGATTTATTATCATCAATTTGGTTGGAAGGCTGTTGTTAATGATGACGAGTGCGGTATTGCACTTCTGAATACTTTTTTTAAAAAATCCATTATTCATGTTTTCTTCAAATCTCTACTCAAGTGTCTGGTGCCCTTATGGGCTGTGCAACCATTCTGAGGAACAGTTAATAACACCGAATGTTTGATACCTAGGTCGGAGAATACAATCAATCAATGAGAGCAGCGCAATATAGATTACAGTGCAAGCTTTCAACCATTTGCCAAAACCATTTGAAAGATGGGTTTTATAGCGCAATTCGTTATACAACTCAAAAAGCAGGTTTAGACAGTGGATAATTTTATGATTTCTCGGGTTGCAGTGCACAGTTTACATTTTAGTATTACCATTAACAATAGAACTTTAACAGCGTCAACAAAACTTCTGGCCACCGGGTGAATTAGGAAACTACAGCTTCCAAAACTCAATTATTAAAAGTATATCATGTGCATTATTGCTGCAAAGAAATACACATATGCTGCTCTTAAATATGTTTATTCCTAGAACCACGTATGTCCATCCAATCTGAAAGTTGTGATATCTGATCAAAAATTTTAACTTGCAACATCCCAATACAGTATACAATGATTTTCCAACTCCTGCTTGAAATTCAGTTCTGAATTTCACTGTTTGGTACTGTTGCACGCTGACCTTTGATATATTTAACCTCTGGCGATCAATAAGGATTTAACCAAGAGCATTGTGATAATATATTAGGAAAAATTTGTAATTTGCACTTGCCTGGAATGTCAAAAAGGCAAAACGATGAAATGTTGCTGGAATTATGTGTTTCAGCGATCTAGAGTTTATTTCTTCCAGTGCACCATGGCAAACGTATACAGATGTCTACACATTGGATGCATCGTTACTTCAGTTTTTGTTAAAAATATCATTTCTCTCTGATGCAGCTGCTCTGGTTGTTCTTTGATTCAATCTTCTCAAATAAAACCAAAATTGAAAGAAAAGTGTGAAGAATCCAAATTTACCTACACAGCAACTGCACTCACTCTGAAGGCCTCTAACTACTAGCTTAATTTTTACTGCTGCTCATTGCTTGGATCGTCTGTGTTCGTTCTGACTCATCTTGGCCTCGCCTTTCTTCCTTGCTTCTTGGCCTTGACCATTATCCACCATAATGTTTTCAGCCTCATCCATTTCCTATGGGCAATGTAATGGGAGATGTGCTGGTATTCATTAGTATGCCACTTGAAAAAAAAACAAGTATTCTCCAAATCACTTGTGAAAACAGATTTCCCATAGCGTGTGTGTAGGCATTTATTTGTTCAGCACACCTTTCAGTTATCATGCTGAAACCAATTGCACAATGCAAACAAATGACTCAAACACATTAAAATTTCTGAACGGTAAACCTGGAGATTTGTTGAGTTAGTCTAATCCACAGAATAAACCAAGGGGCTAGCTACAGATCACAGAATACTACAGTACAGAAGAGGCCCTTTGGCCCATCGAGTCTGCACCGAGGCATGAAAGGCCCTGACCTGCCCATCTAATCCCACTTGCCAGCACTTGGCCCATACCCTAGAATGTTATGGCGTGCCAAATACTCATCTAGGTACTTTTTAAACGATGTGAGGCATCCCGCCTCTACTACCCTCCCAGGCAGTGCATTCCAGACGGTCACCAGTCTCTGGGTAAAAAAGGCTTTTCCTCAAATCCCCCCATAACCTCTCATCCTTAACTTTGTGTGCCCCTCGTAACTGACCCTTCAACTAAAAGGAACAGCTGCTCCCTATCCATCCTGTCCATGCCCCTCAATCTTGTACACCTCAATCAGGTCACCCCTCAGTTGTCTCTGCTCCAGAGAAAATAACCCAAGCCTATCCAACCTCTCTTTATAAATTAAATGTTCCATCCCAGGCAACATTCTGGTGAATCTTCCTTGCACCCCTCCAGTGCAATGATATCCTTCCTAAAATGTGGCATCCAGAATTGCATGCAGTACTCCAGCTGTGGCCTCACCAAAGTTCTATACAGCTCCAACATGACCTCTCTGCTTTTGAAATCTATGCCCCGATTGATAAAAGGGAGTGTCCTATATGCCTATGTCACCACCCTATTAACCTGCCCTTCTGCCTTCAGAGACCTATGGACAAACATGCCAAGGTCCATTTGTTCTTTCAGAACTTCCCAGTATCAGACCTCTCATAATATAGTTCCTAGTTAAATTACTCTTTGCAAAGTGTATCACCTCACACTTATCTGCCCATTTGACCATCCCGTCTATATCTTCCTGGAACCCAAGATATTCAAACCCACTGTTAACCACCTGGTCAATCTTACTGATCAACCTTATTGATCTGCAAACTTACTGATCCTAACCCCCCACATAGTCATTTATGTCATTTATATAAATGACAAACAATAGGGGGCCCAGCACGGATCCCTGTGGTACACCAGTGGTCACTGGCTTCCAGACAGTAAATCAGCCGTTTATCATCACCCTCTGTCTCCTACCACTAAGCCAATTATGAATTCACCTCATCAAATCACCCTGTATCCCATGTGCATTTGCCTTTGTAATAATTATTTTAAGGAGACTTATTAAAACCTCTTAATAAGTCTCCTTGTCAAAGGCTTTGCTGAAATCCATGTAAACTACGTCAACTTCATTACCCTCATCTATGGACTTGGTTACATGCTCGAAAAATTCAATCAAATTTGTTAGGCATGACCTCCTTCTGACAAAGCCATGCTGACTATTTCTGACCGAACCTTGCCTCCCTTAAGAATCTTCTCCAGTAGTTTCCTAACTACTGACGTGAGATACACTGGTCTGCAGCTCCCTGGGTTGTCTCTACAACCTTTCTTAAATAGTGGGACTACATTAGCTGATCTCCAGTCCTTTGGCACCTCCTCAAGAGAGGAATTAAAAATTTGGGTCAGAGCCTTGGCAATCTCCTCCCTCACCTCCCAAAGCAGCCTGGGGCACAATTCATCCAGACCTGGAGATTTGTCCACTTTTAAGCCCGCTAATACCTTGTCACTCCCTATGACAATTTGGTCAAGAACCTCGCAATCTCTCTCCCAGAGTTCCATAACTACCTCCTCATTCTCTTGGATGAATACAGATGTGAAATATACATTTCAACACCCTACCAGCATCCTCTGACCCCACCCACAGATTTCCCCCTTGATCCTTAATGGGCCCTGCTCTTTCCCTGGTTATCCTCTTCCCATTGACATACTTATAAACTATCTTGGGATTTGCCCTACTTTTACCAGCCAGAGCTTTCTCATATCCCCTCTTTGCTCTCCTAATTGATTTCTTAAGCTCCATCCTGCACTTTCGGTACTCCACTAATACCTATGCAGACTTTCTCCCCTTCTACTTGTTAAAAGCCTCTCTTTTCCTTCTCATCGTGTCTGGTCATCCATGGTTCTCTGGGTTTGTTACACCTTCCTATTACCCCAGAGGGAACATATTGGGCCTGTAATCTCCCCATGTCGCATTGAAATTACAGTACAGAAACGGGCCCTTCAGCGCAACTGGCGCTGAAGTGTTAATGATCACCATAAGCCATCTCCTCCCCTCCTCGATCCTGCCCCCCCTCAACAGTATAAACCTGACTCTATTTCCAGTTCTCTCCAGCTTTGACAAAGAGTCATTCAGACTTGAAAAGTTAGCTCCCTTCCCTCTCCACAGATGCTGCTAGACTTGCTGAGATTGTGCAGTATTTTCTGTTTTTGTTGCAGATTTCAGCATCCACAGTAATTTGCTTTTATACCAGCCTCCTTCTGCTCCATTTCTTTCAACATATCCTTCTATTTCCATCTCCTTCGTGTTTTTAATCAATTTCTCCTCAAATGCATCTACGTTATTCACCTCAAATCCTCCATTTGGTATAGAGTTCCACATTCTAGATCACCTCTCCTGAATGTCTTAGTGGATTTGTCAGTGATTGTTTTATATTTATAGCCCCTAGCTTTGGGCTGTCCCAACAAATGGAAACACATTTTCTGTGCCTACCCTATCACACCCCTTCATAATTTCAAACCCAATTTCAGATCAACTCTCCAGTCTGTTCAGTCCTATATACTAACAGCAATTAGGCAGCGGTTAACATTTACTCTAATAACACTTATTTATCCCGGTCTGGGCCCCAATCTGTGATCATCATCAGTTTGCCCCGGGGAGTATGGACGGGGGGTTCCAGTTATGGCAGAGAGCGGGGATTGAGCGGATGGGGGATATGTTCATAGATGGGAGATTTCCGAGTATGAGGGCGTTGGAGGAAAAGTTTGGATTGGCGAGGGGAAACAAATTCAGGTATCTGCAGGTGCGGGACTTCCTTTGTAAACAGGTGTCAACTTTCCCGCTCCTACCACTAAGGGGGATTCAGGACAGGGTAGTTTCCAGAGGGTGGGTAGGAGAAATGAAATGAAAATGAAAATTGCTTATTGTCACAAGTAGGCTTCAAATGAAGTTACTGTGAAAATCCCCTAGTCGCCACATTCCGGCGCCTGTTCGGGGAGACTGTTACGGGTATTGAACCGTGCTGCTGGCCTGCCTTGGTCTGCTTTCAAAGCCGGCGATTTAGCCCTGTGCTAAACAGCCCCTGCAGGGAGCGTCTCGGACATTTATAAGGAGCTTATGGGGTCGGAGGAGACGCAGACTGAGGAGCTGAAGCGCAAGTGGGAGAAGGAGCTGGGAGGTGAGATAGAGGATGGTCTATGGGCAGACGTGTTGAGTAGAGTCAACACGTCCGCAACATGTGCCAGGCTCAGCCTGATACAATTTAAGGTTGTTCACTGGGCTCACATGAACGTGGTCTGGATGCGCAGATTCTTTGGGGTGGAGGACAGGTGCACAAAATGTGTGGAAGGACCAGCGAACCATGTCCACATGTTTTGGGCATGTCCAAAGCTTAGGAGATTTTGGCAGGGGTTTGCAGATGTCATGTCCACGGTGTTAAAAACAAGGGTGGCGCTGAGTCTAGAGGTGGCGATGTTCGGGGTGTCAGAAGACCCGGGAATCCAGGAGGAGAAAGAGGCAGACGTTCTGGCCTTTGCTTCCCTGGTAGCCCGGAGACGGATACGATTAGCATGGAGGGACTCAAAGCTCCCGAAGTCGGAGACCTGACTATCGGACATGGCTAGCTTTCTCTGTCTGGAGAAAATCAAGTTCGCCTTGAGAGGGTCACTGTTAGGGTTCACCCGGAGGTGGCAACCGTTCGTCGACTTCTTTGCGGGAAATTACTCGTCAGCAGATTAATTTTGGGGGGCGGGGGGGAAAGAGTAGTTTAGATTAGAGTAGGGGGTCAATAAGAGTGGGACCTGTACGAGAGGTAAATTACTTTTGCACTATGTTTATGGTTTCATGTATATCGTTTATTTTGTTGTTGTTACTATACCAAAAATACCTCAATAAAATATTTTTTAAAAACCACTTATTTATCCAACAGATGTAAATTTGGTCAGGCGAAAACCTATACAATTAAATACCAAATGTTGAAAGGTTTACTGCCCACTTAAAAGTGACAACATGTTTACTTACTGCAAATAAAAGCCATAATATAGTGTTTTGTGTCACATTCAGCAAAATCCCGTAGTTCCCACATACCGAAAAGAAATATGTGGTTTTTAACCAATAATTTCTATTATTTGAAAATGTCACTCAATTAGTACATTAACATGACTGAAATCTGGCAATGTATTGAGAAATAAAATTCTTCTTTAGCAACTAAAATCCTTGTTCCCTTTGGTGACAATAAATAATTTACTGTGACAGTAAGTCCTTTGTTTAAGAAACAAGTCAGTCGTTATCAGAAATAACTCCCCGACTTCCAAAACGAAACCCAATTATTTTGCTGAACTAGGCCTTCGTGAATGGAACCAGAACCTTAAGAGCCCCCAAAGTCCAAGCACCAATGCAAGGCAGCATTTTGGAAACAGACAAACGAGGGATCAGGGGAAAGTGAGAGGGCTTGAGAAAAAAAAAAAGAGAGCAAGCATACGAGAGAGCGCAAGAAAGGATAGATTTATGTAACACCTTGCTATGTCTTTCAAAACACTTCATACAGATCTGAATGATTGTTGGGATTGCCACTTTGACAGAAGGAATTTTTCAGGACCCTGCATATGACGTATGTAAATTAGCATAATCAATAGTTTAAAAATATCCAATTTTAACAGTCGGTACAAACTTTCCTATTGGTATAAATTTTCTCTCATATGCTTTTAAAGATTGGTGAGAAAGATCATTGCAAATGAAGAGTAAACTGTTATATTCCATTTTTATTCCTGATACTCTGAATCTAGCTCATAATTTAAAATGAGTGCAAGGAAATTTGGTTTAAAAAAAACTGTTAAGGCCTTTGAATATCTGGAGAACGTTGTGTAGAATTACATCAGTGTGAAGTGGGGACAAATAAAATTCAAATTTTATAAGTATCTTTCGTATCAGTAACATGTCTCAATGTCCTTCCCAGTCATTGTATTACTTTTGGAAACACAGTAACTGTGGTTTTTATGGGCAAGCAAAGCAGCCATGGTGCACACTGCAAGATCCCTCAAACAGCAGGGAGATGAATGACTGTACAATCTGTACTGGTTGACTGACGGACACTGACTACAGCAGGGTTATTCAAAGTGTGGGCCGCGTGCGGTGTCGGAGGGTCGCAGAGTGATTGGCCGTGGCGTGCCCGATCGCGGGGGAACGGCGAACGGTCGCTACTAGCATTTAAAATGAGAATGGCGGTCTCTACCGGCTTTAAAATTAGAATGGAATGAGGTGGTGCACGCGGCAGCAATGAGCAGGACACGCGCCCTGCACATACACTTGACGTCAAGTGTCCTCAATGTACATTGCACAGGCAGTACGGCAGCACAAGTGGACAGCACTGTGGCTTCACAGCGCCAGGGTCCCAGTTCGATTCCCCGCTGGGTCACTGTCTGTGCGGAGTCTGCACATCCTCCCCGTGTGTGCGTGGGTTTCCTCCGGGTGCTCCAGTTTCCTCCCACAGTCCAAAGACGTGCAGGTTAGGTGGATTGGCCATGATGAATTGCCCTTAGTGACCAAAAAGGCTGGCGGGGTTATGAAGACCAAGTGGGCTCCCCTTCGCATTAAAGATAAGCGAAAGTGGCGTGTGTCGTGAAGATCAGCCGGTTGGCAAAAATGGATCTGGGGGAGAAAGTCTGAAAAACACTAGACTACAGCACCAGCTCAGCTTTGTGCTCCTCTTCAAAGAAAATGTGAGTTGTGTCCAGTTGAGCACACAGACAGCACCTCAGTTTACCAACTGATAATGGAGAACTCCCGCAGTGTTGACTGAGAATATGTGATCAATTTTGTTACAGCGCAGAATGAGGCCAATCAGCCCATTGAGTCTGCACCGACCCTCTGAAAAAGCACCCTACCTAGGTCCACTCCCCCGCCCTATCCCCATAACCCCACCTGAACTGCACATTTTTGTGGACATTAAGAGCCAATTTAGAATGGCCAATCCACCTAACCTGTACATCTTTGGGCTGTGGGAGGAAACCGGAGGAATCCCTGGTGCTGTGAAGCAGCAGTGCTAACTAACCACTGTGCCAGCAGTTTCCGGCATCATCGACCCTCATACAAGATAGTCTGCACTTCCCACCTGTGCTGGAAGTATACGTTTGTGTTTGCTAACCAGCAATTCTCCTGCGCAGTTCAGTGTCTCTCCTTTCAATAAGGGCAACTGGATCAATAGGCGCAGCTGCAACAATAGAGAAACTCTCAGTCTACCAGAAAATCTAAGCATCTCTCTCAAATGCAAATTTCATTCCATAATCACAACATGTTTGTTAATTTATTCTAGGAGAAAAGAAATTCAGATCAGAGTACATACAATAATAGTACGGAAATATATATATCGCACCCTTCATGTGGAAACAGACTCCAAGGCATAATTAGCCCATAGTGAATGATGAGATAAAAGAAATATTAGATATGATAATGAAAAACTTGGTCACTTTGGTTTTTGCATTGAAGTTGAATTTCATACAATACTCTTAATTGTGGTGTTTCCACCAATTCAGTATTTAGCTGAACATAATTTTTTCTGGTAACAATAAAGTTCTTTTTAGATTAATTCTCAAGATTGGTGTATCGCTGGCCTGGCCTGCATTTATTTGTTGTCCAACTGAGTGGTTTGTCTAGGTCATTTCAGAGGGAGTTATTGATGTGGGATTATATCCTTGTATACATCAGACTGGGGAATAACAGCAGATTTTCTTTCAGAAGGACAATAGTGAACCACTTGGATTCTTACAATAATCCAATAGTTTCACAGGGCTCAGTTTAATGCTCCCCTGTGCCGGGATAGCAGAGGTAGCATAAAATGGGGTCCCAAGGACAGTGGTACTGTGCCCATCTACCTGCTCTTGTCTGCCCCCCCGCAGGTATTTTACCTGTAGCTTCAGGGGTTTCTTCCCGTGCCTTGGGTGGCTGGCAAAGTGCCCAGGGCACCCAGTAAAACTGGCAGCCTGGTGACCAGGCCAGGGAGCATGCCGCTTGTATAGGCACCCTGGGCGAGATTCTCTCAGCCCGGGGCCGGGCTGGAGAATCCCCGTGACCGGCCCAAATCGCGCCACACCGCCCCGACACCAGCACATAATTCCCCACAGAGCAGAGAATTGACACCATTGGCGCCGGTTGCAGGCCGCTCTATGTGGCAGGCCCGCCGATTCTCGGTCCGGGATGTGCCAAGCGACCGTCGTGAAAACGGCGAGTCCCTCGGCGCCGTGCACACCTGCTCTCAGCCGGCGGGACCTCAGTGTGGAAGGGTCAGGGGGCGGCCTGGTTGGGGGGGGGGGGGGGCTGACCCCGGGGGGGGCCTCCGATATGGCCTGGCCCGCGATCGCGGCCCACCGATCAGCGGGCCGGCCTCTCTGGCTGGGGACTCCTTTCCAACGCGCCAGCCCCTGTAGCCCTACGCTATGTTGCGTCGGGACCGGCGTGTTGAAGGAAGCCACTGCGCATGTGCGCGTTTGCACCGGGGCCACTGTTCATGCGCGGATCCCGCGGCACCCATTCCATGCCGGGATCAGCATCTGGTGCGGCATGAACCACTCCAGTGCCGTGCTGGCCCCCTGTAGGGGCCAGAATTAGTTGTGGGGTTGGCCCGTTCACGCTGTCGTAAAACGCGCCAACGTGGACACTCTGCCGCGGGATTAGAGAATCCTGCCCCCATACCAAGCAGAGACTACCCTAGGTTTTCCCGCCACCTCCACATTTCTCCTCTTTCCTCTGCCCTGTTAAAAACCCCCACCGTTGCGTGGCATGTCAGCCTAGCTCTAGCAAGACCCTGGACTTACCTTGCTCCCGGATCCTGGCTCCTCTTTTTCAGGCACCTTGCTGTAGTCCCAGCATTGTCCATAGTTCCTGGTGGCACTGCTAGTATAAGAAAACTGCTGGCCATTTGATTGTCTGGCAGCTCTTGGGAGACAGAACTTCCTCTTGGATGGGGTCGGAAGTACCACCTCAAGCCAATTCAATCCTTAGCGGCCATAAAATAACTAACAAGTGAGTTAGCCAAACACAGACGGCCCCAGCTTCAAATTCAACCCGTGGTTACTTTTACTGATTGCACCATTTTATTACCGATAATCCAAAAGCTAATAGAAAATACTACACCTGTAAATAGTTAATCCCTCACGGTTGTACTGCATCACATATAAAGGACATTATTTAAACATAGTCAATTAAGACAAATTAACATGACGAAAATTTCATGTCAATACCGTAAGAACATGGGGCGGGATTCTCCGCCCCGCCGTGCCACATTTCCGCCCCGGCCGGCCGGCGGGATTCTTCGTTACGGCAGCCGGTCAATGGGGTTTCCCATTGTGGGGCAGCCCCATGCCATCGGGAAAAGCCGGCATAACGGAGAATCACGCTGGTGTGAATTCCGGCCATGGTGCCCCAAATTAATTATCGAGATGATATTATAAAATGCTGTTTTACATAGTCATTTAAAAATATTTTCTTTTAAGCTTATATTGGAAATACTTAAATACATTAGGTCCTACTGATTTACTTTGATACACAAAAAAGTAATGCTTTACAAAATACTAAATGGACAGACTCACCCAAGCTGAAAAATAAGGAAAGTTGCCAGTTTAGTTTCTCTTATGTGTGTCTTCAGTCATTGAATTATAAATTAGCATTAGGACAGGCTGGTATGAATAATATATCTACAACAAGCGCAGTAAAGATAGTAGGCTAGAATCTCTGATTTTGAGGCTATGTCCTGACGCCGGCGTAGGATGGTGGCATTTTACGACCGAAGATTCGGCGCAAAAAGGCCACCAATCCTCCGTTGGCTGGGGGCTAGCAGCCGAGCAGCGGAGAGCACCCGGCTCTAGTGGCCGATACGCCCCAGAGAATTGCCGGGTACGTGGCCGCGCACGGCGGTGGCCTGGCGTCAGCTGTGCGCGCACCTGGCCTGCAAAATTGTGCCCCCCCTTCCTTTGGCCGGCTCGCGACCCTATACCACCCCCCCAACAGTGCTCCCAGCCTCAACCAAAGTCCCCCCTGCCCACAGATCAGCCCTCCCCCCGGCTATGGCGGCGCTGGACTGAGTCCGTAGCCGCCGCACCGAGTTTCCGACGGATGATAGCACACGTGACCGACGCCAGTCAGGAACTCGGCTAGTCGGGACGGAGCATCGGGGGAAGGCCTCAGGTGACATCCTGTGGCCGTCCATACGGTGTGCGACGAATTCCTAGAGTACACCGCTTTGGAGGGGGTGGAGCATCGGATAAGCGCCAGCGGCCCTGATTACGTCGGAAACGGGTATTCTAAACACTATTTCGCCGTCGCCGACCGGAAAATCCCGCCCAGAATCTGTGACTACCAATTCCATGAAACACAAAAATGTGGAGCTCTAAATTTAATTTGAAATTGAAATAAATTAAATTTCTGATCCATTGCAATATTTAGACTTGCTATCGTTAACTAGCTCCCACGATCACCTCTTCTTTTCTTTTTTTAAATTTAGTGTACTCAATTCATTTTTTCCAATTAAGGGGCAATTTAGCGTGGCCAATCCACCTAATCTGCACATCTTTGGGTTGTGGGGGCGAAACCCACGCAAACACGGGCAGAATGTGCAAACCCCACACCGACAGTGACCCAGAGCCGGGATCGAACCTGGGACCTGGGCGCCGTGAGGCAGCAATGCTAACCACTATGCCACCGTGCTGCCCTACGATCACCTCTTCTACACCATCCCAATAATGCTGTCAGTGTTAACTCTAGATTACTCGCTACAGCTGTAGGTTTGAAGCGAGTCAATGGATATAAACATGCGGGTCACTGAATTGTTGAACGACCAGAGTTTATCTGTACTGCAAAGGGACCAGCACTTTTAAAGAACTTGGAATTGGAATCAGCTGCACACAATGGGCGACAAGCAAAAATTTAATTTTTCCTTTCAGAAAAACAATGTGACAAAAACCTTGCTCGAGTCACACGTGAAGGCAATTTATATATTTCTTTGCTGGTGATGGTACCAGGGTGGTTACAACTAACTCTAGCTGACAGATATAGAACTCTGGCACAGAAGCCAAAGGAAATGAAGATCAGTAATGATGTCTAACAGTGGCTGAATTGATACATTCCTTTAATACACAATTGACACCTCTTGGGCCATTTTGCTGAAGTCAATTGCACTCCCACATGTAGCAAATTTCCTTTCACATGATGAGGCAGTGCCTATCTAGCCCAAAAGACTCATAATATTTACCAGTTTATTTGGCAGCAGCTCAGCACCATTTGACCTCCATTGTGGTTTAAAGCTGGGAAATTCCAATCCTTGACGGTCAGGACAAAGCAATCAACACTCATTATACTGGTTTTGTTTTCCACAGGAAATCCTGCAGATCAGACAATTTCAGGAATACCCTGATCCTATCTCTACATCAAATCAGAAGTGCTGTAATCTAAGGAAGCTCTGGGCAAATGGAACACTGCAAGGAAAGCATCAAGAAATACTTGAATAATCTGCAACAAGACACCCAGAAGGCGAGAACATTTGTGGGAGAAATATGAAGGAAGGTCACTAGTGAAGGCAACTGAAGCTCTTTCTTTACTCTCCTCCATTAAAAAGAAAACAGGAAGGAAAGGCGGAAGGAAGGAGCATTTAGGCTTTACATTGGTTACTTATCAAACTACCACATTTCATGAAAACTACAAATAATTATGTGTTTTGCAGCCAATGGAACTTCAAGGAAACAATACGGCGTTTTACTCTTGGATTTGACATTTCTTTTTACTCAATGTTGTTAAGAGACCAATGGCACAAACATACGTTTTCTAGAAGTACAGCCAAGCTCCATCTAGTTGAAGATAGGGCATCAGGCCACGATAAAGATTGCAGTATCCAAGGGAGCATTATGTCACTGTCTGCAGAGATAAGGGTAGCACTGAACCACCATAAAGTGGAAAATTAGGACAGACTGTGTCTCACTGATAACGCTAACCCATTTATTTCTGTAAGCTGTGGAAACTACTTTCTAAAATGGATGGAAAGCCAAAATCCTGATGGTCCCGGTGAAGGAAGGCTAGTGCTGAATGGAAAATAAATTTGCGACTAACTATTCCCAGTTATCGCAGTTAGAAAAACATCTCTAACCAGTGTTTACTTAATGCATGCCCAAATGCAGTTATATAATACATCCTGAAGTCCCAACAGGGGTTGAGATGAATTGTTTTTTTAACAATCTTTATTGTCACAAGTAGGCTTACATTAACACTGTAATGAAGTTACTGTGAAAATCCCCGAGTCGCCACATTCCACCCCATGTTCGGGTACATGGAGTGGGAACTCAGAATGTCCAAATTACTAACAGCACGTCATCGGGACTTGTGGGAGGAAACTCGAGTATCCGGAGGAAACCCATGCAAACACAGGGAGAATGTGTAGACTCCGTAGAGACAGTGACCCAAGCGGGAATCGAACCTGGGACCCTGGCGCTGTGAAGCAACAGTGCTAACTATTGTGTTACTGTGACGTCCCTTTATTTATTTAACATATTATTCTTAACCCAAATTAATGCTGCGAGAACATCTTCAGCGGGATTCTCCGACCTCCCCCCCGGACGGGTCGAAGAATCCCCAGGGGGCAGCACGAATCACGCCCCGACGCTGGCTGCTGTATTCTCCAGCGCCGGTTTTCGGGCAGGGGCGGGGTTCACGCCACGCCAGTTGGGGGCCGTTGGCAGCGGCCCCCCCCAGGAATTCTCCAGGCCCTAATGGGCCGAGCGGCCGTCCATTTCTGACCAGTCCAGGCGGCATGGATGAGACATGGTCCCACACGGAGGGACATGGCAGGTAAGTCGGCTGGTGCGGTCCTCAGGGGGGCGTGGAGGGATTCGACCCCCGGGGCAGGGCCCCCACGGTAGCCTGGCCCGCGTTTGGGGCCCACAGATCTGCGGGCAGGCCTGTGCTGTGGGGGCACTCCTTCCTTCTGCGCCGGCCCCTGTAGGGCTCCGCCATGGCCGGCGTGGAGAAGACAACCCCCTGCGCATGCGCCAGAATACGCCGCCCGGTCTGCGCATGCACAGAACCTTGCCGGCGGTACTGCGCATGCGCGAGATCACATCGGCCCTTCGGCGCATGCACTGGATCACGCCGGCCCTTTGGCGCATGCAGTAACTCGCACAGACCCTTCGGTGCCAGCTGGCGCAGCACCAACCCCTCCGCCGTCCTCCTAGCTCCTGGAAGTGCGGAGAATTCCACACTTTTGGGGGCTGCTGACGCTGGAGTTGTTCGCGCCGTTTTCCCGCAGGCGTGGGGACTTAGGGAGAATCCCGTCACTTTTCTTTGTAAATTCCAAGGGTCTTAGATGAAATAGATGGAGGCACTTTCAGCCAATTCTAGAATAAGAACATCAGTGTGCTACCTATTACAAGATGATCCTCGGGTCAATTTCAATTTAGGTCAGTGTCAAGTTAGATCATTTCATCTAGGCAGAAGTTGGACTGTTATGAAATGACCTACTTACCCCTGTTATGCGGATGTGAGGAATCCTGTTCCTGATTGCTAAACCCTGCACAGTAACAGAATTAAATTCTTTTCCACCTCCTCCATGCCCAAGCACCTACCATCAGTCCAATCAGAAGGTGGTTTGAAATAATATATACAAACAAAAATAAATTTCCGAATGACATGGCTAGAACTTGGCATGAATGGCAAGCTCACCCAAAGCCACCGGGAACAATGACAACAATGACTTAAACACGCCACTGAAAATGAGGACGAGGGGAAAATTAAATGCTTTGGCAGTGAAATTGTGATGCATCAACCTCGGATGACAAAACCCCAGTTCTGGCGAATTCATGAACTAATTCTCTCCGGATTAGCCAAACTTGTCATTTGATCGCACTGACCAGAGCAGAGTTCACCGCACAAGAGCGCAAAATCATGGAGCGCTGGGCAAGCCATCATTTGACATCCCATTGTGAAAGGACATGCAAATTCTACAAATAAGGCTAAACCTGTGTAAAAGTCAAAGTGTTAACGATTGAAGAGAAGAGAGTGTTGATATAACAAGTGGCAAACTGTGGTGCGAAGTGGAAAATGGGCATTGCAAATGAAGGGGAAAATCTGCCATCAAGCTTGCCCACCATTATGAAACACAAGGCAAACATTTTGGAAGAGTTTGATAAACAGACATCCCATTCCGTTCACTCCAGCGAGGAAGAGGATGAGAACTACTGTGTATTCCTGCGCTGAAGAGGCACTGCTAACATGGTTCAAGGCAGCTGGGGCAGAGAACATTCCCATCTCCGGCCAATCCTGCAGGAAAGAGGAGTTGCCCTGGCAAAGAAGCTGGGACACATGGAGATCACCTCCTGCAGTGATGGGTGGCTGGGCACCTTCTGGGAGGCGACGGAGAGGGTGTGGCAATTACAGAAGCAATGACAAATGATTGACTCCAAAATAGTCTTGTTCACGTCATGATAGAGTCTGGCCCAAGCGACATTTTGAATGCAGCCGAAACCTGCATTGATCTGCTGCCTTTTGTCAGACTGGGCCTGTCTTTGATGTTTAAAAGTGAAGCATGTAATGGTCGAAAGTAAAGCAAGGAATGTCTCCCTGTTATGGTCAACACCAATATGAATGGCACCAAAATTCTACTTCTTATGATAGGAAAGTCCAATCAGCCACATTGCTTCACAAATGTGCTGTATGGGTTTTACCTTTTTAAATAATTTTTATTAAAGGTTTTCATAAAATATCAATAACAAAATGAGAAAGAAAAAAGAACCCAACAGGGTTAAGTACAAAACACAATCTAAAAAAGCAACCCCCCAAACCCCTCCCCCCCTGTACCTAAATAATAAATTAACATTAACACCCCGACTTAAGACAACAGGTGTATACACCCCCTCAGACCCTTCCAGTGTAAATAACATAAACAAAAATAAAGTAACCCCCCCCCCGAGCTGCTGCTGCCATTGACCAATGTCTAGCGTTCTGCCAGAAAGACTAAGAACGGTTGCCATCGCCTAAAGAACCCTTGTACCGACCCTCTCAAGGCAAATTTCACCCTCTCCAATTTAATGAACCCTGCCATATCGCTGATCCAGGATTCCACGCTTGGGGGCCTCGTATCTTTCCACTGAAGGAGAATCCTTCGCCGGGCTACCAGGGACGCAAAGGCCAGAATTCCGGCCTCTTTCGCCTCCTGCACTCCCGGCTCCTCTGCCACCCCAAATATTGCGAGCCCCCAGTCCGGTTTGACCCTGGATCCTACCACCCACGACACCGTCCTCGCTACGCCCTTCCAAAATTCCTCCAGCGCTGGGCATGCCCAGAACATATGGGTGTGATTTGCTGGGCTCCCTGAGCACCTAACACACCTGTCCTCACCCCCAAAGAACCTGCTCATCCTTGTCCCGGTCATGTGTGCCCTGTGCAGCACCTTGAACTGTATGAGGCTGAGCCTCGCGCATGAAGAGGAAGAGTTCACCCTCCCTAGGGCATCTGCCCACTTCCCCTCTTCGATCTCCTCTCCCAACTCCTCCTCCCACTTACCTTTCAACTCCACCACCGAGGCCTCCTCCTCCTCCTGCATCACCTGGTCAGTTTCCGAGATCTTCCCCACTCCCACCCACCCCCCCGAGAGCACCCTGTCCTGTACTGTGTGTGGCAGTAGCCGTGGGAATTCAACCACCTGCCGTCTGGCAAACGCCCTTACCTGTAAGTTCCTGAAGGTGTTCCCCAGGGGGAGACCGTACTTCCCCTCCAGCTCACCTAAGCTCGCGAACTTCCCGTCCACAAACAGGTCCCCCAACTTTCGTATCCCTGCCCTGTGCCACCCCGAAAAACCTCCACACCTGTTCTTCCTGGGGCGAACCGGTGGTTCCCCCGTAATGGGGTCCACGCCGAGGCCCTAACTTCCCCCCTATGCCGCCTCCACTGCCCCCAAATTTTGAGGGCCGCCACCACCACCGGGCTCGTGGTATACCTCCTTGGAGGGAGCGGCAGCGGTGCCGTTGCCAGCGCCCCAGACTCGTACCCACACAGGACGCCGTCTCCAGCCTCTTCCATGCAGCCCCCTCCCCCTCCATCACCCACTTGCACACCATTGTCGCATTGGCGGCCCAGTAGTACTCAGAGGTTGGGCAGTGCCAGCCCCCCCCTATCACTACTCCGCTCCAGGAACACCCTTCTCACCCTTGGAGTCCCTCGCGCCCACACAAACCCCATTATACTCCTGTTAACCCGCCTGAAAAAAGCCTTCGGGATAAACACGGGGAGGCACTGGAACAGGAACAAAAACCTTGGGAGCACCGTCATTTTGATTGACTGCACCCTACCCGCCAGGGACAGCGGCAACGCGTCCCACCTCTTGAACTCCTCCTCCATTTGCTCCACCAGCGTTGTAAAGTTAAGCCTATGCAGGGCCCCCTAGCTCCTGGCCACCTGGACCCCCAAATATCTGAAGCTCCTCTATGCCCTTTTTAGTGGGAGCTCGCCAATCCCTCTCTCCTGGTCCCCTAGCTGAACTACGAACAGCTCGCTCTTCCCCATATTGAGCTTGTACCCAGAAAAGTCCCTGAATTCCCTAAGGATCCTCATTACCTCTGGCATTCCTCCCACCGGGTCCGCCACATACAGCAGCAGGTCGTCCGCATAAAGCGACACCCTATGCTCCTCCCCACCCCGCACCAACCCCCTCCAGTTCCTCGACTCTCTCAGTGCCATAGCCAGGGGTTCAATCGCCAGTGCGAAGAGCAGGGGGGACAGGGGACACCCGTCTCGTCCCTCGGTGCAACCGAAAGTACTCGGACCTCCTCCTATTTGTGGCCACACTCGCCATCGGGACTTCATACAACAGCCTAACCCACCTGACAAACCCCTCCCCAAACCCGAACCTCTTCAGCACCTCCCACAGGTACCCCCACTCTACCCTATGGAAGGCTTTCTCAGCGTCCATCGCCACCACTATCTCCGCCTCCCCCTCCCTCGCCGGCATCATGATAACGTTCAAAAGCCTCCGCACATTCGCGTTCAACTGTCTCCCCTTCACAAACCCCGTCTGGTCTTCATGGATGATCTGCGGCACACAATCCTCAATCCTCGTGGCTAAGACCTTCGCCAGCACCTTGGCATCTACATTTAGCAAGGAAATCGGTCTATAAGACCCACATTGTAGGGGATCCTTGTCCTGCTTCAGGATCAAGGAGATCAGTGCCTGGGACATCGTTGGGGGTAAAGCCCCCCCCCCCCCCTCCTCCTCCCTTGCCTCATTGAAGGTCCTAACTAACAGCGGGCCCAACAGGTCCATATATTTTTTATAGATCTCGACCGGGAAACCGTCTGGCTCCGGTGCCTTCCCCGCCTGCATGCTTCCTATCCCTTTGATCTGAAAATACATAGATGACAGCCAATTATTTTTTCTTGATTCTTTCATCATCGCCGACAAGGCCAGCATTTGCGGCCCATCCCTAATTGCTCATGTAGTGATTGGCTTTCTAGGCCTTTCAGAGCCAAGGCAGCTACGAGTCAACCACATTGCCGATGGTCTGAAGTCGCATGTAGACCTGACCAGATAAAGATGGCAGCTTTCGCTCCTAAACGACGTTAGTGAACCAGATGGGTTTCTTTTTAAATGACAATTGATGATTGTCGAAATGGTCACCATCACGGAGACTAGGGCCGGAATTCTCCAGCTGTTGGGATTCTCTTTTCCCACTGGCAGCGCACCTCCGCCTTCGGGTTTCTCATCGTCAAGGGGTGCCGGGAAGCAGGAATCACGCCACAAGCGAACGGCACGCTGCTGAGAAACACGGCTGAGGGACCAAAGATCCCGCCCTTGGTTTCAGTTCCTGATTTTATTAATTAAATTTAAATTCCACCAGCTGCCGTTGTGGGATTTGGAACCACATTCCCAGAGCGTTAGCCCACGTTCATGATGAAAAAGGCCTGGAAGATGATGACGGAAGCTTCCATTGTGCTGGGTTCTAACAGGTTATGGCTGCAGAACACGTTGAGAACGAGGAAAAGCAGGGTGTGGCCATCCAACCCAATGACGAGACATTTTTCGATCAGCTACGGGAGATTGACCTGGAAAATCCAGAATAGACAACCATAGAAATCTACATCGAGATAGATGATGCCCTACGATGCACAAGGATACTGCCAGCTGATGTTATTGTAGATCCAGTACGTTCTTCAACTGAGGAGCCTGAGTGAGCCCATGACCCTGAAGAGTCCGGATGAATGGCCACTCGCTTGCGCGCCTGTTTCCCTAGCGGATGCTACAAAGGCTGTTCAGATGCTTTCTGATTACACACTGCAGCAAGAACACTCCAAAAACATGTTTGATCGCAATGAAGGAATGGTGGGCTCTATCCAAAACCAGCATACTAAACAGAGAATGATTACTGTGGTTTGATTTCTATGCTTGCCCTTTCTAGCACTGAATAATATAGATGTAAGCTGCAGAACTTGACACAAACGGTTTCAGAATGGGACACACATCCTTATCTAGTGTTGCTATTGTGACATTTTCACAATTAAAAAATATGCCACTGTGTTAATATTCTGATTTAAACACAGTGAATACTATGGAAATTAATATGACCATTAATTTCCGCCCTATCCCCCTAATCCCACCTAACCTGCACATCCCTGGACACCAAAGGGAAATTTTGCATGACCAATCCACCTAACTTGCACATCTTTGCACTGTGGGAGGAAACCGGAGCACCCGGAGGAAACCCACGCAGCCACAGGGAGAACGAACAAACTCCACACAGACAGTCACCCGAGGTTAGAATCGAACCCGGGTCCCTGCCGTTGTGAGATAGCAATGCTAACTATGCCGTCATTGCAAGGACTCCCCACTTTGTAAGTACTACGACACCCTGCGCTTGTGCACGGTCAATTCTAGCCCCACTTGACCCGGAGTCTCAACACAGGTGAAATTCTATGTTCATACCAGTGGCTTTGGTCGAGTTATATTGACCAGTCAGCAGGTTTGTAAAATGTAAACACAAGTAACCTTTTATTACTAACAGCAATTAGGTGGCACGGTAGTACAGTGGTTAGCACTGTTGCTTCACAGCGCCAGGGACCCAGGTTTGATTCCCAGCTTGGGTCACTGTCCTCGCGAAGTCTGCACGTTCTCCCAGTGTCTGCGTGGGTTTCCTCCAAGTGCTCTGGTTTCCTCCCAAGTCCCAAAAGACGTGCTGTTAGGTGAATTATCCCTCCATGTACCTGAACAGGTGCTGGAGTGTGACGACTATGGGCTTTTCACAGTAACTTCATTGCAGTGTTAGTGTAAGCCTACTTGTAACAATAAAGATTATTATTAATTAAATAGGCAAAAAAAAATACAAGTGGCTCTAAGTGTGCAGTGTGCTTTTAATATGGGTGATGTTCAATGCAAATAGTAGTTCATAATACAACAGTAACTACACCTCAAAAGTACTTAATTGTAAGTGAAGCACTTTGGGATGTCCCAAGGTCATGAAAGGTGCTACATAAATGCAAGCCTTTCTCTCTCTCTCTCTCTCTCTCTCTCTCTCCCCCCCCCCCCCCAGCAGTACATAATGTTTGTGGGTCAAGCATACTTTTAACATTCTCGCCGTTTATCAAAATTTACTTCCAACATACCTGTATTCTAGTCTCATTCTGAATATATCGCCATCTTCTTTCTAGAGCATCAATCTCACCTTTAACATTGGATTTAGATCATTTGAGGCTAAACAGAGTAGCTGATGCCAAGGTTTTGCAATTGATGTTAATTTTGATTAAGCAGTCATGCCTTCATTCTGTTAGCACTGAATGGCCATGTTAGTGATAATGCATCTTAAAAAGGAAAGATTGAAATTGATTTGCACTAGGCTTCTTCCAGTTCAGAGATAGACATTAAACACTACATTTGCCAATAGTTCATTAATGTGATCATTTACGGTAGGAGGGAGGCTATGTTACTATAATAGTATAATTTTTAAAAAAACATTTGTAGTAGGTAATCAATCAAACCAAGTCCAAATCAGATAGAGATATATACTCAAGTCACAAATAATCCAGATCCACACAGAATTCAAGTACCATTCTAATTTACTTTCACTCAATGGATCCAAGTGGAATTGTTGGCATGTTTTTGTACAGATTGCACTGCATCATCAATTTCTACTGCTGTCAAGTAAAGCAGCCTCAATGAGCTGCTCAGGTTTGTTTCTCGACAGGGCTTGTACTCAGTAACCATTATTGAATTTCTGCATTTCGGCAGTAAGGACTCAGATTACACCATTAAAAGATATTCTAGCTGATCAGACAGTGAAGCTCAGAATGTTTACAATGACTGTTTCATTGATTCACTTCCAGGTCTTCACCAGTCTGTGTGTTGTTAATAAAAATCTCTTTTGTTTCCTACAATCCTAAGCAACTATGTTTGAAAGCACTACAAATCTTTATTTAAAGAATCTGATCTTTCCCCAAAAAAATTACAGCTTATTTTGTGAACTCCTAGCAATAATTAATCATTAGTGAAACTGATTTTATCCATACAAGGAATTTTGCTCTACAAGGGGATACGTTTACGAGCTTGTATGGGCCCCAATTATGTTCCAAGATCAGGATAAACACCAGCCTGTATCGGATTTATTGAGTTGCTGATGGGGCCATTAGCGAACATTAGCTGAACTGGTCCATCTGGAAATCCAAAATGGGTGGAGTGTATTTCTGTGGAACTGGGGAAATTAATTAACATTGACAATATTTCCTCGAAGGCAGGAGACTCCGAGCATTGAAAAAAATTAAATGAGATCAGCAGTAAGAACCTTATGCTCAAAATATTCCCCCTTACATTTCTTCTTGTGTATTTGAAAAATTGATACAGATAACACACTATTATTGTCCATTAGGACGACTGACAAGTCCCCAAATAGCACACCAGACAGCAATGGAAAGTCTCCAAAGGTACAGTAACCAATAGGAAGTTAAGAGACAACCAACCTCTCTAACCATTGATATCTGCTGATATTCATTCAAAATAAATTGTTTAGGGCGTTTGTCCCACCACATCCTGCCCCTTCTTCACAGACCAGTCAAGCTAGAACCAACACCAGTCACATTCAGAGCTGCTAGTCTACCAAGCACAGACGCAGCTAGCCCCAAGTCAAACAGTTCCACACGGTTTCATCTCATTAGTGAAATTATCCGGCCATTCGTCAAACTTGTTCAATTATCACTGCAGCTGCCCCCCCCCCCCCCAAAGGAAGGTCCCCAAGTAAGGAAATTCCCCACCACCTTGTTGATGATTCCCTCTCTCGTGTGGGTATGTGGTTCTTGACTGATCACTTACTCCTGAAGCAAGTTTTTGGTTTGTTGCAGCTGCAGAGATGAGTTTACATTTCTCCCTAAAGGTCACTGCCTGTATGATCTGTGTTCACCACTCACTCATTCCATATGTGCAGTGGTGTTTTGACAGAAATGTGCTGGTTTTCCATTTTAATGCTGAGGTCATGCAACCCATCGCATACGGTACTCTCTCTTCGGTCGGCGCTATCTACTCTAATATTACTTCCAGGCCTTTATCCATTCAGATATTTATTTTTCAAATCGTGTTCCTTTTAAATAAGATAGTCTCTTCTAAATACGCAATTACCAAAAGTATTCTATTTTCAACACTACTAAGAAAACGTCTCAAATTTATTTGTTTATTCAAAGAATTAATATAGATAGGAACTATTGTTGTTCAATAAGGTGGCTGAAAGCTCTACCAGACATCTTCATTCTTCTACTGATAATCTCCAATTTAGCAATTCCCACCCAACACACCCCTCCAACTGTTATTGTTTCTCCAAACAAGGGCATTCTTTTTTATCGTTTTAATTTTCCCCCCAATATTTTTCTCTGATGTGGTGCCTGATTCTGCAGGCAGTAGGGGTGAGAAGACAACCCTCAGCAAATCAGCAAGAAAGCCGCAGCCGCGCACTGTGGATCAGAGATAAGGCTATACAACATCCCAGGCCCAATTTTCCCGATCCCTGTAATCTCAACTCCCTGCGGAGAGCACAGGATCACCTTCATAACTTTGACTTAACCAATGTGTGCGATGCAAATCATCTTTTCACTTCAACAATCTTATATATACAAAGCACTGAATTGCATCTGTTTTTTTCTACTGCAGCCATCTATATGGATCTATGCATTTGCAGCCACAGAATTCTCTTGCTCTCCTTTAGAGAAACTTAAATATTTAGACTTCATTTCCCCTTGCACTGATCTTTCACCTGAAAAATAACATTGCACTCTGCACCAAAGCCCAGAGCTTTATTCCGTCCTCATGCATTCTTCTTCCTGGTTGTCCAAGTTTAAACAGATCACAGCACCAGTTCCTGGGCCAAAACCATGAACAAATCCAGATTTTGTTCTCCCTGCCCATGCAGTTAAACTCTGTTTATTGCCATAGGTCTTTTTTTTTTTTAAATGTACAGTTTTGAAGTGTCCTATAAAAATAAAATAAAATACTACAAAATAGACTGTATGCCCTTTGCTTCATTCAAAAATTCCATTAAATTAGTCAAGTACAACCTGTACTTTTACACATCTATCAAAGATTTTGCAAGTTGCATTTAGGAGGACACCACTAATCCAAATATTTGGGGAACGGGGCAAGATTGTTAGATTGGTGAAAAAGTGAAAATAGACATTGAATGGGCGCTGTGTGTTAATCAGACAGAAGTGAATTCTGATCTTAATTGGTGATTGCCATCATTTTAACTTGGCTGGTGGTGGTAAAACAGAGCCACTTGCAGGTTTAGTCCCCAAGAACTGATTGGATACAATTTTCATGGAACGGTAAATGTGGGCTCTCAGTAGCCACTGCCGCTGAATGGTGCAGTGTGCTGATTGAGACAGGGTGGCATGTCGCACCGAGCGAGTGAATGGTCACTGCTGAGACAACAGGCAATCCCATCACGTCATGGAGTGTGTCCAGGTTTGGGGTGTGTCATGATATTCAGGTAAACATCATAGCACATACATACTGATGGACAGATCAACGGACCAATCAACACACACACACAACACCACAGCCAATTACAGGCAAGAGCATACACAGTACAAAACAGGGAACATGACACTTCCTGAGCATTCCAGCAGGAGACAGCTCAGGGTACAGAGCTCATAGCAAGCCACTCAGACATCCACCATGTGCTGAGTGTCATTACAAGATAGTATTAGGAATAGGTCCACAGATTCTAGGGTTATGATCGAACCTCAGTAACCAGTTTACCACTGTAAATAAATGTTAGCAATAAAACTGAGTTGTACCATCGCAACCATGTTGGTTCGTCTGTGTAGCAGAGTACCCAACACATCAGGGTGAGCAAGGGGCGTGGTGGTTGGGGGCGGGGGGGGGGATTAAGCCGCTTAAGGTCTGTTTCCTGCCCAGCCTCAATTTTTAAACTGGAGAGTGGATGACAGTTCGGGGGCGAGGGAAACCTGGAGAGTCGAACTCGGAGCAGAACGTGAAGGAGGGGGGGGAACACCTCCAACAGAAACCCTCTTCCGACTGGGACACCCCTTCCCGATGTCCCTCCCTCCTGGTCTATCACACCCCCTGCGCCCAAGAGCCCGATCATCACCTGCCTTGCGACCTTGCAGGCCTTCCCTATCCTGGGACCCCTGACATTTACCTGGGCCTCTGGTTCCTGGGACATGGTCCCAAACTGGTTGGTGCAGCGTCACTGCTGGAGGTGGGATTGGAGAGCTGTTGGCCAATCTGATTGGCAGCAGCTCTCCAAGGCAGGACCTCCTCCTGAATGGATGACAGTGGTCTCACCTTATCCCAATTAATGCTCGTTACGAGCGTAAATTGGCTGGATGGCCTACTGCTACTGAAAAAACCTCTTGACAACACTGCACTGTAAATTCTATGATTCGATGATTCTATGAACAAATAAGTGCTTTGAACAAGTAAGTGCTATGAATTTAGACATTTTAAACCAATCTCAGAAACTTTGGATGATGGGTTCACCCATGTCCTTCAGGCAAGGAAATCCGCCATCCTTACCCAGTCTGGCCGACGTGCGACTCCAGACCCGCAGCAAGCGACTCTCAACTTCCCTCCGAAATTAGGGATCGGCAACAATGCTCCCATGAAGGAATTAAAGAAACATATTTTCCTTGATATTCCAAAGGCAGAAGTTAGGGCGAACCCGAAGTCATGGGTCCGAGAAAAATGTGGCTGGGGGACCAGAGAGTCTAACCCATGGTCTCAACAAGGTCAAAACTCCAGTCGCATTGTTTCTGGAGTTCCTTGCAATTCTGCTGCAACCTGCAAATAGAATTGCATACGAGTGCTTTTTTTTTCTATTTAATAATACTTGGGAATGGTAAGCAAATCTAAAAACTGATTTAACAAAAAAAAAAATCAAATCAGTTCTCATGTTTCTTGTATACTAATACATGAGAAAAGCAATCCAAAAAATGAACCAAGAAAAATTAAACTCTGTCAACACTTTCTGAAAAGATTGACTGTGCTGGGTTGAAGTCAAGTAAAAAAAGTTCTGTATTACATGTAAATATTTTGAATCACTATAGGTGGCACATATGTAATACTAGCATGTGTAGCTGCACAAAATTGAAAGACTGCTTCTGTCAGCTAATTCACTAATCGAAAGTGGGACAGACAAACTGTTCTTCAAGTGTAATGAAAATTTTACAATCTATGCAGCTGAAGCGTTTTCCGAAATTGAGATTTTTTTTTAACTACGCGAAGCAAAATCCAACTAAAAAAACGGGTGCAGCAATTGCAACAAGGGATTCATCCCTGCATATTCCTCTGAAGCAGCCAGCGTGGCAAATTCGTGCTACCTGCTAGTTTTGTTTTTAATGATTGCTGCATCCGGCCAGCCCTAAATGCGCTGTTGAGTGGCTGGACATTTCGGCGGTGGGTCGAAATGTGTGCCATGCTCGCACCACTTAAAAAAACATCCTGCGCTACTTAAAAGAGGAAGGCCATTTTGGTTGGAGCAGACCCTAGAACAATTTTATGAGTGCCCAAGTAGGAAGAAGAGTGAATTATGGTGCATTAGGGGAGATAGCATGCTCCAAGGTTCTCCGAGGCTGCACTGGATGTTGAGACGGTGAAGAGAACCAATGGGATCTTTCCACAGGGATCCAGGAAGCCCCGTGGAGAAACTTTGAGAAGGTAGTAAGACTAAGGTAGCCACGGTGGTCAGTGCCAGAAGTCAAGCTAGAGAGCCTGGGTGTGGTGCCTCAGAAAGTTCATTGACCTCACACAAATGGTCAACAACAGCAAATCTATCTTCAAATGCCACATTATGTTAAACTGCAATACCAGCCTTCCACACTGCTCAAAGCAGCACATACCATCACTCACCTACTAACAATCCGTCGATCGTGACTCATACCTAACAGTCAAAGCTTCACCTCATATTCACACTCAACACTGTTAAAAGAGGGACATCCGGTGACAGCGGGCGGGAGGCAGCCGCGCATTGGAGGGCTCCCGTCCGGGAACCGCATTGTCGGGGGTTAACGCCCGTTCCTAAGGCCAGCGAAGGCAGTAAAAGTCGGGAGACAGCACAGAGAATGGAAATGTCGAAGACCAGCAAAACAACGGCCGTGAAAAAAGCAGCTGAAAGTCCGTCGGGGAGTGGAAAGGTCACCGCGGTGTCAGTAAAGAAAATGGAGGCTGGAGCACAAGGGGAGGCCGCATTGCTTACGGCTGAAGAAATAACTAAGGTGATCGCTGTGGATTTCGAAAGGCAGTTTACAAAACATATGGAGGCAATGAGGAAGGAGATGGGGGCGGTTTTGAAAGTGCTGGTGGAGGAGGCGATTACCCCGGTGAGGACGGCAGTGGCGAGCGCAGTGGCGGAGGTGCGGGAGCAAGGCGAGGCGCTGAAGTAAGTGGAAGAGACATGACTGCAGCACAGTGGTCAACTTACCTCGGTGGGGAAGGAGATGCGGAAGGTGATAGAGATCAACAAGGATCTGTGAGGCAAAATGGAAGACCTGGAAAACAGATCCAGGCGACAGAATTTGAGGATTGTGGGGCTGCCCGAGGGAGTGGAAAGACCGAGGCTGACTGAGTATTTTGCCACGATGTTGGCGAAACTATTGGGGGAGGGGTAGGATCCCTCCCGATATGAGCTGGATCGGGGTGGAAAGTTTTGGGGGGGGGGGGGGGGGGGAGAGGAAGGAACCGCGGTTGGGGGGGGGGGAGGAGTTTTACAAGGGAAAGTGGAGGGGAGGAGTTTCGGAAGTGTTTACAACTCTTGTTCGGGGGTGTTTACAACTCTTGGGTGTCATTTACGGTACTCTTTTGGAGGTTGGATGGCATTGAGTATCGACGGGGGGGGACTCTATAGGTTAATGGTGGCCATGGGCAATTCCGGACTTCTTTCTCTTTTTCGCCGCTGTTTTTTTTCCACCGTGGGAGGGTTTGTTTTATTTGATGCATATATTGGCAGTTGGGTGGAGTGGTGGGAGGATGGGGTTGTTGTTGATGTTAAGGGTATTGATTTTGTATTTGTTACCGTGTGCTGCCTGTTGGTGGGGTTTAAATTTTGAAGGAAAATGTGAAAATGGAGAATAAAAACATTTTTTTAAAAACACTGCTAAAAGACTCACACTCGCATTTCATTTCCAGCTATTCAATCATGATTGCTACATCACCCAAACAAATTGCATTACACTCAATAACATAGCTCTCCCTCTCTTGCGGGAAGTTGGTGCGTAACTGGAGGCAGCAGTAACTCACTAGTCAGCGGGGTTGGGTGGGTGGGCTGCATCTACTTACCCTAATTGAGGAGATGGTCATTATCATCATCAGAGTGACCTTTGCTGAGTCTGTGGCTAGCAGCAGGACCAACAGCCAAGATTCCACTTTATCACATCCGACTCTCCCACCCCAATCCACGAGTTTTCCTGATTTATGTAACCGTGCAGTTCTTGCTTTCCCTACTTTCCTGAGCAGAACTCTACCCGTGTATTTTTATTCTTTTAGACAAGAACCACCACCTAGCCAGGCAGTGGTGAAAGTACTAGAGGTGGAAGATCAGAAAATCAGGAAGACAATAATGAAAAAGAAACACAAGTTTGCTCCCACACTCATAAGCATCAACTCAAGATAGTGACTATCTGAACTTTAGAGAATAGGTGAGAAATGGGATCTGCATGAGTTGAGACACTGGGGATCAGTGGACTGCAACATAGCAAAGGTAGCAAAGGTGTCAGCTCGTCAGAGGTCCCACACAGTTGTATTGCATGCATAAAAACTTAGGGCGAACTAGAGAAACGATTAAAATAAAAACAGAAAGTGATAGAAATACTCAGCAGGTTAGGCAGCAACTATGAAGAGAAACCGGAGTTAATCTTTCGGGTCAAAAATGACCCTTCACTGGAACAGAAAACGGTTGATAGGGATGCAAATTAAAATTTTGGTTCCATTTGCCGGCCTGCTAGAAATCCTGGATGCAATGACAAGGGCATGGAGGTGCACCAACTTGACACAGGGCTTTGCACAAGCCTTAAGAGCCCATCTCTCCTGTCAACTCCATTAGCAGACTTGCAAATCCAATCATGATGCAGTATCCGCTGGCCAATGTCTCAGCCTCATTGCAGCAAAAGCAGAAGACATCAAATATTTGGAAACTTAGCCTTCTTTCTGTATTTGATTTGATAGGATTTGTCACATGTATTCGTATACAGTGAAAAGTATTGTTTCTTGCATGCTGTACAAACAATGCATACCGTACATAGGGAAGGAAGGAGAGACTGCAGAATATAATGTTACAGTTATAGCAAGGTGTAAAGAAAAGATCAACTTAATACGAGGTAGGTCCATTCAAAAGTCTGATGGCAGTAGGGAAGAAGCTGTTCTCGAGTCGGTTGGTACGTGATCTCAAACTTTGGTATCTTTTTCCTGACGGAAGGTGGAAGAGAGTATGTCCGGAGTGCGGGGGGTCCTTTATTATGCTGGCTGCTTTTCCGAGGCAGCAGGAATTATAGATAGAGTCAGTGGATGGGAGGCTGGTTTGCGTGATGGACTGGGCTACATTCACGACCTTTTGTTGTTTCCTGCGGTCTTGGGCAGAGCAGGCTTCATACCAAGTTGTGACACAACCAGAAAGAATGCTTTCTATGGTGCATCTGTAGAAGTTGATGAGGAGTTGGTATTACAAACTTCACTTGCTGCCATCATGGCTGTGCATATCAGTGTTCAGAGCTTGTGGATGAGGCTGGGTGGGAGGTCACTGCATTCCAGCAATCAGTCTTACACCAGTTTATGAGGATTGCAAAGACATGTCCCCTTGGGTGTGGCAGTGGTGCCATGGAACACAAAGTTGATTTCCTCCTTATGATTGATCGCATTCGTCCTTCCACTCAGCACTCCGCAAGGACACCGCAAATGCCCTTGCTAGTAGGGTCACTGCTGCTAAAGGTAATTTTGCAAGATCACCTGCTTTTTCGCCAGTGAAAATTGCAGCCTACACGCCACCATGAGCCACCGGGGTATTACGGCAGAAGAAGCACCAGGACAGGCAAAGGCACATGGAAGACAGGCAATATGTTCCTTCTCAGCATGAGAAAACAGTGTCACAAAATGTACCATTGAGTGGCGGGGTGCTATATTCAACAATAGGGACCAACTGATCATGCTTTGGTAATTGAACTTGGATTGTTAAATTAGCCGAGGAAGAATTGATGTTCTGCTTTGCAAAATTGCTGCATTAAGACCTCCAAAGGTAATATTGATGATGTCTCATCAACTTGCGGTAAAACCAATATAACACTGTGAAACTACATTTGCAATACTGGTTGAAACAGGGACATCTGCTAACTGCAACAAAAAGGTGCATAACATGCAAGAATCTTCAAAGCCCAGCTAGCACAAGCAACTTTGAAGGGATCCTGAACTCCAAAGTATCAGTTCTTTTCTAGGTCAACTCAATTGCTTGCTCTGTGTGTCCAAGACAGGCAGGAACATGACACCACATACGTTTATTCTGGTACTAAAATGTAATTGAGTGTAACTTGGGTACATGAAGTCAAATTGCCTTTTTTGAAAATAAAAGTAGACATAGAAATTTGTATGCATGTTTTTTAATTTGTTTACTGGATCAGAGAGTCACTGGTACGACATTTATTGCCTATCCTTGGTTGCCCTTCAGAAGATGGAGATAAGATGCCTTTTAAACTGATGCAGTCTGTGAGCTGAAGGTGCATCTGATGTGCTATTTGGGAGGGTGTTGCAGCATTTGGAGATGGTGGTGTTCCCATGTACCAGCCGCTCTCATATTTCTAGGTGGCAGAGGTTACAGATTAAGAGATGATGTTTGAGGCAAGTCTTGTAGATTGTACACATTGAATCTCACTCCCTGTTGTGGAGCCAGTCAATGTTAAAGGTGGTGAATGGGGCGTCGATCAAATGTTCTTTTTTACGCTGACGGTGCCGAGCTTCGAATGTTATTGGAGCTCCATTCATCAAGGCAAATGGAGAGTATTCCATCGCCCTCCTGACTGGAGCCTTGTAGATGCTGACAGGGGTCATGAGATGAGCCACTTACTGCACAAATACCCAGCTTCTGACCAGCTCTGCCAGGCAAAGTATTCATGAGGCTGATAAGTTTCTGGTCAATGGGAACCCCTGTATGTTGAAGGCGGATGATTCAGTAGTGGTATTGTCAGTGAATGTCAAGGGAACATGATTAGCCTCTCTCTTGTTGGACACAGTCATTGCCTAAAACTTGCTTGGTCTAAATGTTACTTGCCATTTAGCAGCAGATTGATTCACTATCCAAGGAGTTCAAAATAGAATTGATCACTTTGCAATCACCAACAAGAACCCCACTTCTGACTTTACCATGGAGAGAAGGTCATTGATGAAGCAGCTGTAGAAGGTTGCACTTAGGGACAATGCACAGAGGAACTCCTGCAGCAATATCCCAGGCCTGAGACGATTGTCTGCTAACAACTACAACCATCTTCCTTTCTGCCAGGTATGAATCCGGCCAGTGAAGAACTTTCCTCTCGATTCCCATGGACTTCAATTTAACTGGGGCTGCTTCAAGTGCAGCAGTCATTGGCATGGATTAATTGCAATTCCCTCTTCAAATATTTTTCTATTTCTTACTCTTTCTCATCCAGGCTGACAGTTTACCATGGGAGAGGTATTTGTGCTTGCGCCAGATGTGTGTACTCACATTAATTTTTCAGCAAAGTGTGAATATGTATGAATTCTGTCCACCGGTATAGAACTGGCGATCCCAAATTGCAGCACAAAGAAGAGAATATCTTGAGACACAATTAAATATTGTACCTCACACAACTGCAGCTGAACAGTGAATCACGGAAACTTGGCACTCACAAGGAGGCCCGACAACCCTGTGTGCCTGTAGCAGCTCTCTGAAAGAGATATCCAATTAGTCCCACTCCCTACCTCTTTCCCCGTAGCCCTGATTTTCTTTTCTCTTCAAGTATATATCCAATTCCCTATTGAAGCAATTCTTTTTCTCCAATAAATAATTTCCTACAGATTATTTGGGTGCCTGTGGGCAAATTGCTAATGGTTACTTACTGATTGCAGTGCAAATTTGCAGCAAAGATTTGAGAGGGGCAAGGGTCGCAATTCTTCCCTCCACATTCCCCAATTAAAATCATAGCAAGGGTAAAATGTCCACAATTCAAGAACTTATCTGCCTGATCTATAACGTTTGGTTATGCGCATGTATTGTAGCCTGAAATAATTTTCTGGAGAAATCAGTTATTGCATTCCCCAGAGTAATATTTCTGAGAAAACTGACTCTTTCATATTTTCACAGCAAAAGTTGGTTCACAGCATCTTTTGTATCCACTACCTGTTACTACTCTATTTCGCATTTTTGTTTTGCTTCCTTTTCCACTTTAGAAAATATTTTGGAAAAGCGTCAAACTGCAAATGATGTACATTCTAACCCAATTTCTAAAGTCAAGGTATATTTCAATTTATACATATTGGGTGGTGAAGGAGCGCTTTTCCCCGCCCCACAGGCCGCCCCCCGACCCTACGTGCAGAGATCCCGCCGGCTGCGAGCAGGTGTGAACGGCGCCGGTGGGACTCTGCCGTTTCCGCGCGGCTGCTCGGCCCGTCAAGGCCGGAGAATCGGCGGCCTGGCCGCGGACAGCGGCCCGCGACCGGCGCTGTGCCAGACGTGCCAGCACAAATGGCGCCGATTCTCCGCTCCTTGGAGAATCGCCTGCCGGCGTTGGACCGGCTCTGCGGGAAACAATGGCGCGAATGGCGATTCTCCCATACGGCAAGGCATGGGAGAATCGCGCCCATTATTTTCAGTATTGACATTCGCTCATGCCATAGATTCCCGTAACGATGTTTCTTCGCTTCAGTATCTAATTCCTTATTTATTCTAATTAGTTTGCATCTGAGGCTAGGTGTAAAAGACGTCGCATTACCAGTTCCATTCCTGTAGAGCACACCTTCCATTTATTCACGCGAATGGAGTGGAGAACACACGCACAGTTTAATTTTTGGAAAATAGAACTTCTGGCTCTCCTATGGAGTTGCGCAAAGGTAGCCTTCACTTCAGCGCACATCTGGTTTCTAAAATGCTAATCTGAATTGCATTTTTAAGGCCACTGCTTTCAACAGGCAAATCCAAGTAATTGCAGTCACTTATAAAACACTGAGGTGAAAATCAGAAGGCTTCTCGAACTGCTGGTGAATTGCATATTGTTGGTCAATGACTGACTTTCAAAAGTTCGTTTCTCTTCTGCAACAAAATAAGAATCATCTACTGTTTATTGCTCACACATCAGGGGCGGGATTCTCTGCAATCGGCGCGATGTCCGCCGACCGGCGCCAAAAACGGCGCGAATCAGTCCGGCATCGCGCCACCCCAAAGGTGCGGAATCCTCCGCATCTTGAGGGGCCGAGCCCTAACCTTGAGAGGCTAGGCCCGCGCCGGACTGATTTCCGCCCCGCCAGCTGGCGGGAAAGGCCTTTGGTGCCCCGCCAGCTGGCACAAAACTGACTTTGCCGTGCGGCGCATGCGCGGGAACGTCAGCGGCCGCTCACGGCATCCCCACGCATGCGCAGTGAAGGGGGTCTCTTCCGCCTCTGCCATAGTGGAGACCATGGCGAAGGCGGAAGGAAAAGAGTGCCCCCACGGCACAGGCCCGCCCGCAGATCGGTGGGCCCCGATCCCGGGCCAGGCCATCGTGGGGACACCCCCCCGGGGCCAGATCGCCCAGCGCCCCCCCCCCCCCCCCCCAAGATCCCGGAGCCCACCCGCGCCGCCTTGTCCCGCTGGTAAGAGAGGTGGTTTGATTCTCACCAGCGGGACAGGCATTCCAGCAGCGGGACTTCGGCCCATTGTGGGCCGGAGAATCGCTGGGGGCGGGGGGGGGGGGGCACCAACCGGCGCGGCGCGATTCCCACCCCCGCCGAATATCCGGTGCCGGAGAATTCGGCAACCGGCAGGGGCGGGATTCACGCCAGCCCCCGGCGGGGGTCGGAGAATCCCGCCCCAGAAGTCAGAATTATAACTTAGACATCACAGATGTGCAATAGCAGATAGCTACAACACGGTCAACCCAGAAATATCTGGGAGGCTTTTTTTATTTATTCATTTACGAGATGTTGGAAAGGCCTGCATTTGTTATCCATTCCCAATTGCCCTCGGGAAGGTAGCCATGAGCTGTCGTTTGAAGTGCTGCACTCCATGTGGTGAAGGTATTTCCAAGGTGCTGTCAGGCAGGGAGTTCCAGAATTTTGACCCAGCAATGATGAAGTGGTGGCAATATATGGGTGGAAGAGTGTAACTTGAAAGTGGCAGTGTACCCACGGGCCTGCTGCCCTGGCCCTTGTAGTCGATTGAGGTTGTGGGTTTGGGACATGCCGTTGAGGGAGTCTTATTAATAAATACAAAACTCTATTGGAGATCAGCTATTGATCTCTCGGCTTGTAATTTGCAGGGCTCATTATTACCAATTAATTTACTATAAGATTGAACTTCATTAACAGGGATGATACATTGAAGGAACTGAGGTTACTTCAAGTGGCTGTGTTTTGACTGGCCCAGAGTTAAATACATGAATGCTGCAAACACAGCTAGACAATTTGAATTTGAACTGTAACCTTGGGCTGATATTTGTGCTGAGGCTCCTGCCCTTAAATTATGTGCTTACAGGAATAAATTCTACTCGGTTTGCCTACATTTTCAGAGTGATTAATCTTAATTATTTTCACAGTATTTGCCCCTATTTGCAAACATGGATTGTCTCATAAAATGTGCATAAATAGTTCCAAAATGTTTCCTCTAATTTACTTGCCAAGAAAAATATCAATCATTTCCTACGATGTATTTAGTTTTAAAACTTAAATAAAAGTTGACCTGTTAAATATTTATACACCAAACATAAACATACAATCAGGGAGGTCAGAGGTCCTGTGCCACCAAGACTTGCAGGAATATTGGCCATTTGAGTGAGATACCAGATCAAGTGGCGTGCACCCCATTAATGAGTCAACGCCATTGTGGCAGGGAGGAGGTGGACAGAAATCAGGAAAAGCTTTCAACTTAAAATTATCTCAATTACGATATGATTTCCAGTCTTCAATTGAATTAACTATTCGGATTATTTCTTAATTGCCATTCCATGACTTTCAGTTAATTGATTTACTGAATCACGTGAGCCTTCTCAGAAAATAAGTGACAAGTACAGTGCCTAATAACAATTACTGGTCTATTAAGCTCACCATCTGCAAGCTAAGGGGTTGCTGCTCAACATTGCTGGGCCAGGAAGCCAATCCCATTCAGAATTTTACAATTCAAAATTCTGTTCATTAAATCAGCAAAGAATTCGATCAAAAGCTGGAGGGGACTGGCGGAGGCAATTAAATATATTTGACCATAAGTCACATTTTTAAAAATGGTCTTTATGCTCGTTTCTCATTTCACAATGCCAATTGATTTCTCCCATTTTGAAAGGTTTTCAGTGATGACCAAGTGCAGAACCAATAGTTTGCAATCAAGAAACGATTAATCTCCTCGCAAATCTTGGATCCAAGCTCCAGTCAGAAAGAAAAGAAACTTGCATTTACTTAGTGCCTTTCATAACCACAAGACAACACAAAGCGTTTTACAACCAACTCAAAGGGGGCGATTCTCCGATATGGCGACCAAGTGTTCGTGCCGTCGCGTTTCACGACGGCGCGAACAGGGCCCGGGCACGTCCTATTCTGGCCCCCTATCACGGCGCTGGAGCGGTTCACGCCGCTCCAGCCTCCGTACGTGGCGCCAAATGGGCACCGTGCCAACCTGGGCATGTGCAGGTGGGCCAGCTCAATCCTGCACATGTGCAGTTGGGCCGTGCCATCCTGCGCATGTGCGGGGAACTTCTTACGCGCGCCAGCCCCGACCGAACATGGGATCGGTGTTCAGGGGCCAGCTGCAACGGAATGTATGCCCGGGGGGAGGGGGTGACCGATCGGTGGGCCCTGATCGCGGGCCAGACCCCCTCGGAGGCCCCCCCCCCCAAGTGAAGGACCCCCCCCCCCTCTCCCCCCAAAGGCCATTCCCCCAAGCGTTCCCGCAGAGTTCCCGCTGGCAGCGACCAGGGGTGAATGGCGCCGGCGGGACTCATGTCATGTTGAAGCGGCCGCTCAGCCCGTCCAGGCCGGAGAATCGGCGGCCCTGCAGATTCCAGCGGCCCGCGGCTCATGCCGCGCCAAATGTGCCAGTGCAAATGGCGCCGATTCGCCGCACCTCGGAGAATCGCGCGCCGGCGTCGGGGCATCGCGGCGCGGTTGCTCTGATTCTCTGGCCCGGCGCGGGGCTCGGAGAATTGCGCCCAAAGTGTCTTACAGCCAATGAAGTACTTTTGAAGTGCAGTCACTGTTGTAGTGTAGGAAATGTGGCCAAGCTCCCAAAAATAGCAACGTGAAAATTATAAAATAATTTGTTTATTGTGATGTTGATTGAGGGTAGAGTACGGGGGGACTAACTCCCTTGAAGTGTACCAAATCCCTTGAAGAGTTGCACTAAATAATTAGATGATTTTACCACGCTCAAGAGTCTTTAATTTGTGCATCAGGCTCCTTGATGTATTACCATAAAATTCCGACAGTGTAGAAGGAGGCCTGCACCGATCCTTTGAAAGAGCACCCTATCTACGCCCACTCCCCTGCCCTATCTCCATAACCCCACCTAACATTCACATCTTTGGACTGTGGGAGGAAACTGGAGCACCCGGAGGAAACCCACGCAGACACAGAGAAAGTGCAAGCTCCACACAGTCACCCGAGGCTGGAATTAAACCCGGGTCTCTGGCGCTGTGAGGCAGCAGTGCTGACCACTGTGCCACCCCTACGCGTCAGTAAGTTTTGTTTCAAAAGTAACAAAATTCACTTAACTCAATACTGATGGAATTTTACATCTCAGGCACATGTATGAAATTGATCTTAAGAATGCACAAAATTGCATTAAGTAAACAAGGTCACTCAAGTAAGAACACCTCAGTTCAGTACAACTGGGGGAAAAAGATTCTGACTTGCTGTTTCACTAACTATAGTACACATTGACTTTAATAATCTATTTTTGAGTTGGCTAAATTATACATTTTACTGAAGTGTGTGTGTCATAACAAGAATCTGTTTACGAACTGAATGTTCCTGGGAATCTCACACTTTAGTGTAGCATGTCAAAACTATTTTTAAAAATTCTACCAGAAAAGGTGTTTGCAGAGGAGGCAATGCAAGTCATTAAAATAAAGCCTTCCAAATCTATTGAGAAGGAAATACATGGGCAAATTGATACTATTGCAAAACAAATAATTCTCTTTAATGTACCACCTTCTTCTAGGATTTTAGAGCTGGAGGAGGTTACAGAGGCACGGATGTGGAGGGAATAACATTGGGAAGAGATCTGAACATGAGAATTTTAAAATGAAGTTCTGATGCACTTGGGAGTCAATGCATGTCAACAATGGTGAGCGGAACTTGCCGCATGTTGGTTTTCTTGCAGTAGACTTTGATGAGCTCAAGTTTCTGGAGGATGGGTTGTTCATCAATAGAGAACAGGCTGGTTTAGTTAGAGGTGCCAGAGGTATGGATGAGGATTGCAGCAGCAGATGTGCTGAGGCTGAGGCAGAGATGCTCGGAGTGCAATGCTTCAAAGACACATTTAAATAAACAGTGGATGACAATATATTACAACAGAAACATAAATCTAAAAATCTAAAATAGAACATTTACGTCATACAAGTTTTCATTGATTGCTTCCTTACCAACAAGAAATTTCAATTTTTTTGACTCAAATACAGTATAAGTTATTGAAGCAAACTCGTGGGGTAACGTATAATATACAATATCATTAATTGCATCTACAAAGATAACATTCATGTTTGCTTCGTCTGACCGAAGACTATCCATCTACTATGGAGGATCCAAAATAAAGTTTAAACAAGCTTGCATAACATGTGGTTGTTGATTTTGGTATTCTTTTTCGGTTCCAAATACAACGCGCGTCAGTACCCAAAGGGAAAAAAACTGTAGGATCTAGGGAGCAATACAGCTGGAACTGAGGCAGTGCTATTACTTGGCACCATCATAGTAAGATTGAACTATGGCCTGTATAAATGTAATAAGTCTTGAATGACATGATTTTTTTTTCTCGGTCAACAAGGATCCAAGGGTGCTAAACAGTCAGTTCAACAGGGTAAGTTAGAGTCAAAATCATCTGATCAACACATTTTGGACAATAAGACCATATTAGGATCAACCTTCCAAATCGATTCAGTTCTCTGTCCAAAGGCAGATCCAACCCACAGCACCGCGATCGCGGCCACGGCAAGCAAGCAGGTCCCAAAACCGCCCCAGCCGGAATAGGAATCAAATCCATTCTGTTGACACCAATCTGATGCACATCCAGCTAACTGGCCCTCAAGGAGTCAGAGTTGATGTGGAAACTTGCACATTCAAGCCCCAGGGCTGTAAATAGTAACAGCAGAGGCTCCACATTTCTTTCCATCACATGACTGGGATCCAGGAATCTCTCCTGTTCCTACTGCCTGCCACTGGCGGAGGTTGGAAGGGTTTGCAGGTTGGCATGCAACCTATTTCATCATGTTGTAAATGCACCTCCTGCGCAGTGGTTAGCACTGCTGCCTCACAGATAGCACTGCTGCCTTACGGCGCCGAGGACCCGGGTTCGATCCCGGCCCCGGGTCACTGTCCGTGTGGAGTTTGCACATTCTCCCAGTGTCTGCATGGCCAGGCTAAATTGCTCCTTAACTGGAAACTTTTTAAAAAATTAAATGCACCTCTCTTGGCCATCAAATCCTGGAGTGCATCTTGAACCAAGAACATCCAGCTCAGAGGCCATCCACTGCACCACAAGATCTCCTCCTCAATGAATATTGTCAGTCAAATTTTTTAAATGTTCACCTTCCGACTTCATTTAAAGATATTCTAAATTGTAGACATACATTTGTACTTGTACCATAAATGGAGCAAATTGTCACATTTCAATGTGCATTGCTTCTATATTTCCCACTGTTCTCCCTCTAATTAGCAGTCTGGCATGAGGGGGGGGGGGGGGGGGGGTGGTATGAGGTGGAAGGGTGCGAAACAGGAGGGCTCTTCATTTGTTTCACAGTCACTGTCAATGCCACTTCACAAAATAAGTTGAGAGGAATGATTTAAGTAGAATGAACTAGCTGATGTCAGTTATCTTCACTCCAGAGACAGAATGCCTACATGAGACCACATGTACAGCAGCCTGGCCAAGAACAAACTCATTCAACCATGAAAGGAACTTGATGTTACTGGCAACAAAAATACAAGGCATCTACATCTGGGTTGCCAGCAACTCGTATTTTTTTTTTTTTTTAAATGTACTTACTCAATAGATGATTTGTTTTCATTTTTTAATAAATCCAGTCAATACTCCATACCCAGGGACCTGTAAATCGTACTCCCACCCTTTCACCTTCCTTCCTGCACAAAAAAACCCCGAAAATGGCAAAAAATAGAGCAACAAGTGGTGAAGCAACAACATCAGAACAAGAAAGAAGGCTTAACAAGGTAAAGAATTCACCGCTCTAATATTTTAGGAATGTATGAGCTAGAGTGAAAGACAATGTGGAGAGATTAATTTCAACATAATGAAGAGGAAGAGGAATGGTATACAGGGCAGGGTTTTTGGAGCTTCAAATGAAGTTCAGAGGCACTCTGACCATGGTTGTATAAATGAAAGACAAGAAAAGTTGCAGCATAGATTGAAGAGAAAGAGACAGCTCAACCAGAGATGAAAGAGGCAATAAACATATAGACGTCTGTATTTTTGCCCGGTAACCTGGCCATTTATGAGGCATAGTTAAACCTTTCTAGATCTGGCACCACTATTGCAATCTTTGACAAAACAGTTTGGCAGGTAGGATGAAGAAGGAGTCATTAGTAACTCCAGTTATACTTAATATCAAGTAAATTAGCGAGGCAAGGATCATTGATACTTTGAGAATGGCTAAAGATGCAACTATGAAAGGCAAGAGATTGTAGACTGAAGAATTGACAGAAACCAATCTTCAATGTGCTCTCAAGGGGCAGGGCAGGTAATAGGTTTACAGTGGAGACAAAGGAGCTGTAATGGCTTTTGTTTCTCACTCGCCTTTTCCCACATATCCAGAGACTTGGAGCACTTAGCCTCTACCACAGCAGCTCAGTTACACGGCTACATATGTGCATGAGCTAGGTCCCATCACTCTGTCGCACATCATGTTGCAATTGTAACACCCTACTCTACTGCTGCTTCCGAGAAGCTCTCACCAACTCACAATTTTACTTGATTTCTGCTGGGTACTTTACACACTCAGATTTGGTTGAAATTCCTTTGCTGATATCAGTAATTAGTCAGTTGCCTGGCTCTCCAATTTTTATTCATTTCACATCCAGAGTTGTAATTGATCAATCAAACTAATTATAAGTTTTATGTGGCTTGCTTGTAATAGCAGCTGTGTTCCATTTGCCTTCATTACCAAAATATGAAATGGCAGCTTTAATGATATTCATAAATATTACATAATCAGGTTCAGTTTCAATTGCAGCAAGCATTTATCTACTAGATATTTAATGCACGATGACATTACCCAGCTGGCAACAAAGTAACTTTTTTTATTGCAGTGTTAGCATTTTCTGCATCAATGATCAGCACCATGCTTATAAGTAGATTAATACTTTAAAACAGTCCACAATGGCCGGAATTTTGAAGCCTCTTCGCGGTGAGTCCGCCCGCGGCAGATATGGCGAGCCCTTCAAACAGCCATTGACGTCAGCAGGACTGGAAGATCCGCCTGGCACCAAGGGCTGGCCAACATAGATTTGAAAATAATATATACAGCAGATAGGACAATCGACATGGTTCCAAAATGCAAAATTACAAAGCACAATGTATTCATAGTTTATGGCCCATGCTTTTCCACGAGAATGACAGTGAACCTTTAGTGAGCTCTGTGATGTCTATAAACGTCAAATTCATTTTATCAGTTCGCTCAATCAGGAGCTGGCTTTCTTCAGAAGCGCTGCCCCACTGCAGAAGGAAGCAGGGGATGAGCAGAGCTCATTCCAGCCAGAGGACACCTGCACTGTGGCCTTTGGAGCCCATCCTGGTTCTCTGCTCCTCTCAGGGCAGGAGCTTCACCAGCAACATAAATGCATGAACACAGAAATTTGGACAAAGCCATCAGAGATATTCAGTTCCTCCAGAAGCTGCACTGTTGGGATCTTTGCAGATGAAATCAGCACAAAATATCAGTGATTTGATGTGAACTTCAATTCTTTTTTTTAAAAAAAATCACTTTTCTTGCTGCAAAATATAAAACAAAAATGCTGTACCTTGCTAACTGGGATGTAGCCAAGTTTCTAAATAGCATACCAAGTCATAATTCCTGACCTCTTTAGTCCCAAGGAAACAACCGTAGAAATCTGGAGTGCCATTCAATAGATTTTTGAAATATTATGAAAAATCATTTTAGCTTCGGCTTAAATTCCTCCCGTACATTTCAAATTTTTCTCACTCTCTTAAAATGGGCAAACGGTGAACGATAATCAATGCTTTTCACTTTTTTGATTTGCTGCGAGTGATGATTTTTCAATTTCATTGGCTGCCCAGACTGCTTGATGGCCTCACTCCTGCTAGATGCCAGAGAACCCTCATAACTGATAGAATGAATTTGTCGTTTATGGACATCACCGAGCTCACTGGATACTGGTGGGCAGCCTTCTCTCAGATCAGCAACAAGCACTGCCCCTCTCTGCCGACTGCAAAATAATGGTCCATATATTGGAACTGTGTTCAATTAGATATCGTTTAACTAAAATAATCACAATGTTACTTTCTCTTCCAAGAGATTAAGTACATTTGGGTGACTAATTTTACACTTCATCAAACATGTAATTATAGTTATGAATAAAGCATAACAATTATGATAAAAATGCATAACATTTCCACTGTGAGAATTAGTGAAAAGTAACTGTGTAAAAAAAAAAAAGTAATGTTATTCAGTTTAAGCTTTTGCAATAATAAAAGCAAAAAGGACTCTTAATCTTGCGGGTTCAGTCTTCAACTTTCTCATGCTAGTAACGAGAATCTGCAGGTCTTTTCAGCGTTATAGTTTTAACCACAGTTTTTCCTTCTCAGAGTTGAAGAATTAATGCATTCATTAATTAGTAATTCTTGTTTGCCATTGTCTGAATAATACTGGTTGCAATTCAAGCCACCTATGTCACAGTCAGTTGAGAAATTAATACGTGGTTCTTATAATGCTAAAATGATGTTTTATGCAGTCCTTGGATACAAACAAGCACGTTCCGAAACCCTGAAGTCTCTTTTCCCTTCACAGCTCAAATTTCAAGTCGTTATTTGCACTATTGCTTTTAGCCTGACCTACTTATCTGTTTCTCCAACAATAAAACCACTACACTAATTAATATAGTCAAGGACATTATGTCATTCTCATTGACATACTTAGCTGACTTGCTTTGGATTGGTTGCTGGAATTTATGACCACAAATGAAAAATATTTTGGTGTCATTACAGATGTAATGTAATGAAACCAGTGCCAAAAATTCCTCTACTGGTCACCAAGTGGAATGAGAGCCCATAATTTCCTTAGATCCTGTCCATCTCGAAAGCTATCCAACTATTATTCAAAACACACATCCAAAGAACAGAGTCCTGTTTTGGGCACATATAGCGGGGTCTTTCTCCGTGCCTGCAGGCGAAGAACGACCCCGCTATCAAACAGGACTCTTGGGTTTTTTTGGCCTGTCCAAGTTTAATCAGTAATGTTTCATAATAGTTTGATTATTCTCACGTAACTGCTTTGCAGGTATTGTCAATTGACATTTACTTCAAGGATACCCAAGATGTAGCTAAAACTGACACCTTTCCCTGGCGAAAACTTAGATTTTTGTGCTGAGCAGCTTGCAACAATATGCAGATCGGATCAATTAGAGATCTCCATTTTAGAATAGTGAGGCTAGGACATAGAACATACAGTGCAGAAAAAGGCCATTCGGCCCATCGAGTCCGCACCGACCCACTTAAGCCCTTATTTCCACCCTATCCCCATAACCCAATAACCCCTCCTAACCTTTTTGGAGACTAAGGGCATTTTAGCATGGCCAATCCACCTAACCTGCATATCTTTGGACTGTGGGAGGAAACCGGAGCACCCAGAGGAAACCCACGCAGACACGAGGAGAACGTGCAGACTCCGCACAGACAGTGACCTTGCAGGGAATCGAACCTGGTGCTGTGAAGCCACAGTGCTAGCCATTTGTGCTACCGTGCTGCCCACAGCACAAAACTAAAGGCTATGTTGACTTTAGTTTTCAGAGGGTCTCCAAAATTTGATGTGTCCTTCTAACAAACAAAATGGGCCACAAAATACAATTGCCACAAGATGCGCAAACATCAAATGGAGCAAATTGCAACCCCAGGCAAACAAATGTCGGTGTACTCCTGGAAAGGAATTATACCACAGGACAGAGTAGGCAAAGAGACCTCAGAGCTCCACAGTGCCAATTTCTTCCATTCAACATCACAAAGTCCATTAGCAGAGGACTTGCGAGGAGCAGGGATTAGCCAACTACAAATGTGGATCAACTTTCTTCTAGAAATTGTGCCCTCACAAGCAAACAGTCAGAACTGCTCTTTTACAAGATATGGGACATTTGAAAAAGTCACTGAAAACAGATTGCATGGCAGTCAAAGCATTAATCAGGGTCATGGGTCAGCAAGGTATTGAAGTACCAAAGAAAAGTATGTGGCCAGTCAGGGCAGGCAGATGCTGTTGTGTGGCAACTCTCGCACATCTTGAATCCTAAATGGATGGTTTCCATTGGCGCCAGGTAACACACATAGATGTGTCTGAAAAATGTACTTTAACAAGACTCAAATGGTACATGGTACCCGTCAGTAGGCAGCTTCCAGTTGTACAGGGCCTCAACATCTTTTGCCTTCTCAATTACCCTCTAGGAACTATGCAAAACATAGGCTTCAGTTTCTTTCCTGCCAAAGTGTCTGCGATATTCGCACAAAACATTATGCAAGGTTACGTAAAACAAGTCGCTGCTTCTATCCGTGCCGAGGGCCTTTCGAAAGGGATGAGAATAAGGCTAACAGATGGTTCAGTGTCATCCAATGTCATCTGAACATTGCGATGTCGAAAAATACCACCAGTGCTAATGAGACTGACTGATCTCAACTCCCAGTGTGTAGCACATGCTGAATGAGAAAGAATCGCAAAGATTACCATCTCCGCGTCTGCTAATGTCGACTGACTTTTTAAAAAACTATGGCAAAGTCAATTCGGCGCTCACAACATTAGAACAAAACTCTCCTAGCAAATCCGTCTGCCTCAAAATCCATCTGCATCTGTCAGTTGTTGCTGCCGGCTCGATATTGGTGTACAAATGATATCAACAAGCAGCGCTCAGCATGCTGAACTGAAGAGCAATGTCGGTCATGCTGGAGCTCACATCATACACTGGCAGGAAAAATAGAAGCATGCAATTCTTAGCAGAACAGCACTTTCAAAATTACACTGAAAATCACAAACTGCAATTTCCTGACCGCATAATCAGCAATGCTTTGATTCTAAATTTCTCCATTTAAGTTTTATTTTCAAAAGTAAAAAGGCCATAGTGCAACTGTTCCCACAATATTATTTATCAATTCAGGGAAGCTTAAACTGATGACTACTCTGCAATAAACAGATCCCTCTGACTTCCCACAGGTATTGAATAAATTTCACAAAATCCGCACAGATTTTTATTGAACAAAACCTTCGCACAAATATATGTCAGCCATCCTCCCTGTAGCACATCTGACGTAAAAGCTACTGATGGTTAAATCTTAGGAAGCTTCAAGGGGCTTTGGACACGAGCCAGCATAAGCAGCAACTGGGTCATGCTAAATTATGAATGCAGATCCAATATGTGCAAATTTCTGTGAAAAAGACAGCAGTGAGCAATTAATCCCAGGTTGATGTGTGCTTTGTGATCTATATTGTATTCTGGAATGAAGAATCAATCTGTTTCTGTTTAATACAGCAGTAAGAAACAATTTGATAAAAGCACAGGATGCCGACATGATCTGGTATTGTGGAATTGATTGAATGCTCATGACGTGGGCTAGATCCTTTGCTGTGCCTGGCCAAACTGAACTCCTGGGACCAAGACAGAAGACATTTTTTCAACCTTGAAATAGGTATCGCTTCCAGTATAAGCACAGATATGATAACAAACCCAATGTACCAACATACCCTCCGATAATAGCTCCAAAAAAACAAACCACAGCATTTAATAATACAAGTGTTCTAATGTGTGTTTGTTGTGCATGCAATGCAACCATACACACTTCACGGAGGTCTAACATTTTCTACTTCTTAATAATCAGCAGTTTGGTGCCAATAGTGAGACCGACTTGCTGCAGACTGAAACTTTTACAAAATTAACTTTTTAGGAGTTGTCCCTCAAAAGGAATTCATACAGTCCACCAAACTGCATTTAAATGTGCCCTTGGTAGTTTCTTCTGAACAACAGAAACAGTACTGGACGTCAAAGGCCAATGAGCAGACTTTTATTCCGGAGTACAAATGCAAATGCATGGAGCTCTGTTCTCTTCAAGAGCAACGCGAGTAGACATTACAGTCATGGCGACCCACATGCACTACTCAGAGCCAGAAATCACATGGTACAGCATAACAGGGGCATAAAAGTCGCAGAGAGGTTAAAAGAAGCTAGCTTGTTGATCAAGGCCTTAGGAAATGTTCAAGCCGCAGTGCCATATAGACCTACAAACAGAAACCGTGGCTGACTCAGAAAGGAAAAGTTGTACAGATGAGAAAACTACAAATGCAGTCACGTATCAGTGATACAGATACTGTAACAAACTCCTTGTAGTGTTGGAAAGTTATAGAAGTGACCAGTGGAAATAAAAAGATTATTATACACAAGAAATAAAATCCACCGTCTTGCACCAGTCATTATTTTGTGCTTTCCAAGGATTTGGGGGGGGGGGGGGAATTTAACAAATCAAATACAGATTTGTTCGAATGTGGTAATACTTTTACCACAGGTTTCTAAAGTCAATTTTAAATGCTCTTAGCATGCAGCAGTGCTGGAGGTAGAAACAGTTGAATGTGATGTTCTTTGATTTCTGAATGAGGATGGCTTTGAAGTGTAGTGTCTCACAAAGAACACCAAGCCATGTTTTGAACAAAGCTAATTTATTTACACTACAACTAAATTGATTCGACTTGCTTTCTAAGATTACAGATTAACTAAAACCATGATTCTAACTACAGAGCTCCTGATAACACGACTATTCACTATCTCACCTAACAACATACTCCCCGAATCAAGAGCATCACGTGATCCACGTGTATGCGCTTGATCGCCATCTAGTGGTTTGATGTTACGATAAATTGTTAACCCTTATTATTTTTACAATACACATAGTTACATATTGTCCCGTTTACTATTTAGTGCAGCTTTAACTAACCAAATATAGAAATAACTAACAGAAATATTACCCATTGCCTCGAACAGCTGACATGTTAAAGTGAATGGACACTGACTTATTGAAACTATACTAAAACACACAGATCAGGCAATATCTGTGGAAGAAAGAAACTAGGTTTACATGTGTCACAGGTAAGGAGGAGCACAAGTGCAGAAAAGGATGGTTTGAAATAAACTTCTTACAAGTAGGTACAGAGTAGGACTTTCTCCCTTAAATTGTATTCCTGGTAATAAGCCCATCCTGGTAATAAGCCCATCTTACGGGCAGCTCTTGAACAATATTTTATGACAAGTATCCTGTACGTTGAAAATGTGAAATAATTTTTTAAGGAGTGAGCACGCAGAGTGGATGTCAGAAGTTTCCATAATTTCAGTAAAAAGTCCTTTTTTTAAAAATTAAGCAAAATATATTGGAAAAATCTGCTCAGCTCCTCTTATTAAAATATAACAAAAACTTACAAAGATAGCAAAGATAGATCCAGCAAAAAAGAAATGAGAATTTCTTTTAAATAAATTTAGAGTACCCAATTCATTTTTTTTTCCAATTAAGGGGCAATTTAGCATGGCCAATCCACCTACCCTGCGCATCTTTGGGTTTTGGGAACGAAACCCACGCAAACACGGGGAGAATGTGCAAACTCCACACGGACAGTGACCCAGAGCCGGGATCGAATCTGGGACCTCGGTACTGTGAGGCAGAAGTGCTAACCACTGTGCCACCATGCTGCCCTAAAGAAAATGAGAGATTTAATGGATAGGAAGATTTATTCATGAAAAACGTAAGATACAAAATTGTTGCAAATATAAATGGTTTGGCCTTTGTGGAATAGAGAATTGCTCACAAACCAAAAGAACCACTGAGCCAAATTAGCCACAAGCATCTTCGAAGTTTTTGGCACAACAAATTACATAATGCTGACATTTCAGTACAAAACCTCGAGAAAATACAGGTGCAACTGTCCTACGCCCACTTATACACTTCCTACGCCCGTTTATACACTTTGCCAGCATTTCCACGATATTTGATGCCAATTCAGTAAAAGCCTCCACTGCTCTTTGACGTAGATCCTCCCGGAGACAAAAGATCTCTTGGTGCATGGACAGAAAAGCGAGTTGGTCTTTTGTGCAACATTTTCTTGCGCTAGTTTTGTAGGCTCGGAGGGTTGAACATTGACTTTGTGCAACAATGTAGAACAGGAGATAGCAAATTGACAATCCATTTTACATCCCTCCTCATTTTTATTTCCATTGACCTCAATGGATATGTTTTTAAAAATCAAAGGGCATTTACAGCAGGCCATCAATTGACTGTCCCCCCCATTTTGCACTATCACACAAAGTCAAAGTCAATCATGTGCTCACCATTTTCTTGAAAAATTATTTTCTGCAATGTTTTCTTCCAAAATCAAATCAAAGCATTTTGTAGTTTTTGTTTACTGCACTGAGCATCAACTGAGCCCTTGTCATAGCAGTCTATAAATTGTTCAATTAATAAAAGTTTTTTGTCAAAGGCGACTGGTTGACAACTGTACTGATCAGCACCCTATTGATACACAGTGTGCTACAATGTGTCAACTGAATAAATGTGGGTGGTGGGCTCTCATTGCCTTGCTATTTTTTGAAGCAGAACAGAAAGCGCAGGAGAACAGAAAGAGATAAGCCAAAAAAAAAGGTCTTAGCAGTGCCCAACAATCATGGAAAACACTCATTCAGACAGCAATAAAAATCTGATTTAAAGATAATGACCAAATGCAATATAGCCACATTGTCGGTAATCAGTTCTTGTCAATATCAATACTTTACTTTAAACAATCGGAATTAAATATTTTTCACAATTGTTACAAAAAGGTGTCAAAGACTTACTTGGATGGTGCCCCAAAATGGGCATGGCATCATGAACATTTAACCCATGCCCATTCAAAGGAGTAGAGGCAGGACACTAGCTAACTTTATGCTGCCTGCTCATTTGAATGATTACTGTGTGCAGGCAACACTAACCAAGCTGTTCACTGGCTGCATGCATCACAAAGGATAAGTCGCTAGCAGCAGTTAAAGCTAGTCTGCAACTGTTGAAGGGAGAGGTAAATTCTGTCTGGAGCAGGTGGTGCTAGTTTTGTAGGAAGTGGATTTGTTGAGATAGCCATGGAAGTCAATGTCATGAGTCAAACTTCAATGGCATGAATGTAATGCCAAAGAAGTCTAATAACCTCACGTGAGTGGTCAAGGTCAGTCAAAGTACCTCTCAATGTCATTTCCTGTCAGCTGCATCATTTGCCTCAGACCTTGCTCAAATCATCACAATCTCAGCACTCACCTAAACAACAATCTCTTGCAATCAGAGTTCACACGTATAATTCATAGCTTCAGTCCACCCTCGGACAACAAACTATTGCAAGCTTCAAAGCCACTTCTCAGCAAACACTACTACCTACTCAACCATCGCCACATCAGCTGAACAAATTGCCTGAACCGTCCCTACTCCCTTTCTCTCTTGCAGGATATGGTGGGGCACAATCCAGAGAAGTGGGAACTAACGGGAGGCAAAGATATGCCTATACATCCCTGTAGGAGACAGTGACAGCCATTATCGGAATGACCATTGATGAGGCTGTGGCCAGTGGTAGGGCAGAAACCAATTTATCCTCACACTTAATCCTCCTTTTCGCATCACACTTCTTACTCAACCTACAATCCCTTCTGATTTACCAACTGCAGATGATAGCCATATAAGATGAATGGGAAAAGAGACAGTGGTGTCATAAGGAAAAACATACTTTTACACGGCGAGTGATTGGAATCTGAAATGGACTGCATGAGAGTGCGGTGGACATTCATGTCTTTCAAAAAAGAATTTGAAAAGTAGCTGAAGAGGAACAGATTACAGGGCTACAGGAAAATGGCTGGGGAGTTAAGACTAGCTAATTTCCTTTCACAGACAGTTGGCACAGACGAACAGAAGGGCGCCCCGATCAGCACACAAACTGAACAGGCCCCAGCAAACCGCCTCCCATGTAAACATCAGCAAACCCACACCCATGCAAACATTAGACCCTCCCCTCACGAGCATTGACCCACCCCCCCAACCCCACAGCAGAAGCGACGAGACACTCGGACCTGCCTCCTTCCCAACATCATCAGACACATTTCTTCCTCCCCTCACCCCACCCCACCAAAAACCCCTTTGAAGGCATCGGGCGACCTCCACTCACCCCCACTACCTTTGAGGCATCCCCCACTACCTTGGAGAGTCAGGGTGACTGCCCGCACCCCCCCCCTCCCAACCAAACAGCAGGCTCCAGGATACTCTCCTCCCTCACGGGCATCAGTTCTACCCAACACAGTCCTGGGGAACCTCTCTCATAGGGCTGCCCAGAGGTCCCATCCCGGGCACTGCACCTGGCAGATTGGCATTGTGCCAATTTGTCAGTGGCAACCTGTGTCAGGGCAGTCATGTACCTTTCCCTTGGGGTCCATACTTACCTTGGCAGATCCCCATCTCGTTTTTCAAAACCTGTTGTAAACCTCGCCGATGTGACATCACGTTGGAGAGGTTTGAATACTCAGTGAGGGGGTCATGTGGTGGGAGGCTGACTAATTATATTAAAATGCATGCAAAACCATTAAAATGAAGTTCTCGTCACCATCAAGATACGTGGAAATTAGGAAATGAGAAGTCTCTAGATTCTCTCCGGATTTTCCGCCCGCATCAGCAATCCCGCAGATCGCTAATGCAGGCTCAAAATCGCTCCTTGGCATGGATTTCACACTCGCAGTCAACAGCTCAGAAACTGGTACTGTGCATATCTTAAGAGGATAGATTAGAGTGGAAAATGCATGAGAGGACACACCAGACACGAGAACATCACAGCCCAGTAGCCAACTCTTTGCTTTGCTGCTGTCGCAGAATGAAGGCGTTAGGACAATTGACAGAACACCTGGGCATTAACTTTCATGGTTTGATGCCTGTGGTCAAACACCCGCTGATTTGAGGTCATGGAATCCCTACAGTTCCAATACAAAGCAATATAGACATGTGGCACCCACAAAGCAATGTGCGTGCAGCAAACAGCACCTTGAACCAAGGGGATGCTTGCAATTCTCGACCTGAGCAAGACAGAATGAAATGTAGTTAGTTCTCAATAGTGATTTGTTGCAAGTATATGTTCAGCTCGGAAAGAAGCAGACGCATGAAAGATCATCAACATGGCCAGTTTCATAGGCATCAGCAGGGCGTTACTTGTGCTACCTTGAGTTTGTAGCTGTGATCATAACAGGTGGCAGACTTCAGTTAAGGGTTTCCTTTTGAAGGCCAGATATCTCACATATCAACCTCGAGGAGGAACTAGGTAATAAACTTGCTCTCTGAAGAGAGAGTGCCAGGAAAGGCCTCCTGCTGAGAATCCTTGTCCCCCTTCTCCTCCCTCTTCCAACAGCTTGAACTGCTTTGCTTGGCTTCTGTTCATTCTCCAAGACATGCAAGACTCCAACAGGAATGCCTACAAATGCACCCATTTACAGGAACAACTGGTGTGCGCAAAACTTTGAAATCAGTAAAAAAACAAAACTCCTTTTGGACCTGTCGCACTACCTCTTGTAGACTTTTATACTTTGAAACAACTCCAGAAAGTACCAAACACTTGTCGGCACTTGGCAAAAGCTGGAAGAAAACTAACCAGCAATTAATTGACCAGTTTTTAATAACAGAGTCAATGGCGGAACAGACTAGATGGGCCGGGTGGCCTAATTCTGCTCCAATGTCTTATGGTTTTGTAGTCTCTCCTTGTTCAGCTCCACAGGTTCAGGGAGAGCATTAGTTTGGAGCCGTGAGCTCCAAAATGGCTTCACTAGCATCAAATTAGCAGACACAATCTGCCTGCTCTAAATACTCTCATTCGCTGCATTTGCATTAATTTCATCATCAATATAGTATGTACTCAATTCACCACACAGGTGTGCAGCCATGCTGCAGGTGCTGCCTTTGAACCTTCATGGCGTTCGCAGTATTAAAAGAAAAAAATGGGTGCCAAAGATTTTTTTTTACCCCCCAAGATCTTAACTGTTCATAGGACTCTCTCTGGTATGGTGTTGTATTTTAGCGGCACACATGACAGGCCAGGTATAGCAGACAGGCCAGCCACTAGGAAGTTCACATGAGTGGCCCAAGAGGAACCCGGCCTCGGCTTTCTCTCCCTGTGAGGAAGTATCTCGTCTTTGCTCTGCAGCTCCTCTCGACTTGGCAGCTTAAGTTTCAGAACTTGCAACATGGGCAATCATGCATGGAAAACGCATTTCCTTAATTGGTGCTGCTAAACAAATCTAAAATATCGCATCATCGACTAACCAGCAAAAACCAGCAAAAAAAAAGCTCACTTCAATAGTATGTCCTGCCTGGGTTGCCATTTTAAATGTAGATGGGCTGAGCTGCAGCTGCATGCTCTCACCCACCCACAGCCCATCCTGCATTTTCATCTGCCAAACGGTGCAGATGCCATAAGCCTTATTGTCACATCTCCAGCTGATACGGAGAGAGCGGGAAACAGCTGGGCTGGAGCAGGTGGTGGCACTACACTCAACAAAAATAAAACAGTTACCCCTTGGAGGGGTGCGGGTGCAATAAACTTTAAATGTAATTTTAAAAACACATAATTTGCTAAGTAGCTGATGTAGCACAGCAAAATACCAACAAGCAAAACCACAGAGTGGCAGGATGTGGTTTTCACGCTCAAGATCCACTAACCTGGTGATTTTCTGATTAGTCACAGTGCTACCTAGAAAACACCCAAGTAGAGGCCAGGTGCTTCTTCATAGGAGGCAGAGATCACCAGGAGCACAATGATCAGGTTGATAGTGCGCACTTGTAGAGAGGCTGGTGCCTGTGAGTAAGTTGTTGGCTTGCCCTCTCAAAATCACACCCATCCTGTGGCCCAGAGGCACCGCGGAAGGGGGAGGAAAACGGGGGATGTTGTTTGCTAGAAGACTAATAAAATCCCAAAGAGTTTAGCCTCTTAGCATTTGCAGTCTTACAGTCCCGCTCCAGCTTCTGGGTAGCCGCCTTAGTACTCTCTTCAGGCCGCCTCAGTTCAGACACCAGATTTAGACAATTTGCTTGATTGTGAAACTCAGGGTTGATCAATATAAAACATAACAATGTAGCACAAATAAAATTATTCAAATGCATTTTAAGCCAAAATTATAAAATTTTGGCAGTGACAGTGACCAGGCCTCTCCAGATGACACCCACATCCCGTTTCCTGCCCCGATATCAATGAAAGGGGGACGGTAAAGATGAGAAACATCTAGCTCGGCATTTCAAAGATTACTCCCACCTGCCGACAAAACTGTTGCGGATTAACATAGGAGCAATAGCAGGCCATTCAGCCCCTTCAGCCTGTTCCTTCATTCACTTCGATCACGGATGATCCGTTCCTCAAATTAATGCCCGTGGGTGGGGAGTGTAGGGACCCTCAAGCTCAATTGGAGATCGGGGCACCCTTCTGAAAGGGTGCCCCAATTTTGGAGGTGACGGTCTCGCCAGCAAGTTCAGCCCCACTGCTAAAATAATCTCTGAGTTTGGGCTTGACCAGGGTGGCCCCCTCATAAAAAAATTAGTAAAAGTGGTTGAATCCAGGGCTGGACCTCACTCAAAAATCCAGCGGGAAAGATCCCGCCAAACGCGCCCAAGTCATTTTCTGGGTGAATCGTGCACCAAGTCTATGCTGGGTGAGTGGTAAATGAGACTGAAGGTCAGAGAAGAGTTTTTAAGGAAAGTAGAAACGTTTCGGGACAAAGTTCCGGAGAGTAAGTCCAGCACAGCTGAAAGCAATGGAGGAGAGGGAGGGCACAATCTAAAGAAGGACAAAATCAAAAATGTACAGAGAGGGGTGCTAAACTGGAGTAGCTTTTAGAGGTAGGACAAGACAAGGCAATAAAAAGGTTTGCAAAGATAAGGATCTTAAATTTGATGCATTTGTGTCAATGTATGTCAGTGAGGATTAGGGTGATGGATGAATATATCAGGCAGAGGATTTCTTGACAAGTTAAGATCTTACAGAAGGTGGAGACAAGAATGTCCATGAAGGAAGAGTCCAGAGGTGACAAAAGACATAGATAATAGTTTAGGCAGGGGATGAAGTAGGGATAGAGACAGGCCTGGTAGAAAGGAGTTGTGTTGATGGATAGATGACCTTTGAACCCATATCCTATGTGAAACAGGATGAAGAAGTTGCAGAGTCTAATTCAGTCCAAGATACTGGGCGCGATTTAACAGCCTCGCCGCGCCAGATCTGGTGGTGCGACGAGGCCGATGAATCTCCTCGCGAGATTCTGGAGATTCATTAAAACATCGCGAGACGTCATGGTCTGGATCGCACCCTCGCTGGGTGAGGATCCAAATCGGCAAAATTTAAAATGAATCAGACAGCTCATTTAAATATGCTTGACTGGGAAAGAAGAGCCTCGCCAGTGAGGCCTGGACCAGGCGCCATTTAGTACAGGTCTCCTTTTGATAAAGGAGTGCAGAGTCCCAAGGACAGCAATGAGCAGAATTATCATAAATTTGCAAAAAAAATACAAACTAGTAAAATTCAAAACCTGGGTTTTCCTCATGTAACTTTCTACTTCATCTCCAAGGAGCAATCATTTTTGCTCCACGTGGATCTAACTTTCCCTCATCCACAAATTGACAGGCAATGCTCCAAACATACAGGCAAAGTCATAGGCTAGAGATGTCTTTCAGTCACCACTATATGGTACACAAGGAAGACTGCCTTTTTCGACCTGGTTGTCGACTGCAATTCCCATCTGTAAATGGATATTGGACCCAAGAGAAAGAATTACATTTGGCTGTTGTACAAAAGCCAGTTTGGCTTTGCTGGGAGAGCTATGTGATCTGAGCAAGGTCGACTAATAATTTAGTGTTGTATTGAGCAAAGTCCTGATTTTTTGGGGTGGATGCCCTTTGAATGGGAAGTTGAATTAAGTTTTGCTTCCTGGTCAGGTGTGAAATTCTCTAGCTTCATGGAACACTATCCTTCCCTGAATCAACACCATCAAAAGAAAGTCTCACTACTATTTTGGTGGATTGACGGAATGTGAAAAGGCTGCAATACCTACATTGTTTTGCAGTAGGGGGCCATTCTTACAAATTTTGCTTGTGCATAAACTACACTGGCATCTTTTCTTCTGGTCCTCAAGATGATGAGTGACTGCACAAATTATACATTCCAAAAAATTATTTTTGATGAACAAAACGTAAAAGTGTTACAAAACAAAGGTAAACATTAGAAGTAAAGTATAGTTTTAAGTGGGTTTAATATGCTTCTGAGGAAGGAAGGGTAAAAGTATAGTGAGATTCATACTGGACAAAGATATTTGTATGTGTGGGGGTTTGCTCAAATTAAACTGTGCTTCTATTGTGCTTAGACAGGGTTACAGTGTGGAGAGTAAATAAATTGCAGAAGTAAGTGATCATTGCTTAGCATCTGAAATGCTTTTGAGATTTAATTATTAGCTGAATTTGTTTGCAGTTGAAGATAGAACACTGGGGAGTGAACATCTCCCAACTCTACCAGGAGAAGCTGGACAAGATAAAAGAGCTGCAAAGAAGCCAACTTCCCGAAGACAGATACAGTCCAGATAACCAGAGAATTGGGATATAAAGAATGTCTTTTGAAGACTAAAGTTAAGAGAACAGAATCCCAAAAGGAGAATTCAAAAGAAAAGCAGCCAAAGTGTTGCGAGTGAAAGACACAGTTGCAGTAATCAAATTTAATGTGGGATAACAGATTTCAGAGGCAAATCAAACATTTGATGCCATTTTAATACACTCTTGGAATTGATAGTTGTTTTTTAAAAAAAATTTTATTAAGGTATTTGAAAATTTTTATAAAAATAACAGAGATAATGACAGTAAGAAGTCTTACAACACCAGGTTAAAGTCCAACAGGTTTGTTTCGATGTCACTAGCTTTCGGAGTGCTGCTCCTTCCTCAGGTGAATGCAGAGGTATGTTCCAGAAACATATATATATATATATATATATATAGACAGATTCAAAGATGCCAGACAATGCTTGGAATGTGAGCATTAGCAGGTGATTAAATCTTTACAGATCCAGAGGTGGGGTAACCCCAGGTTAAAGAGGTGTGAATTGTGTCAAGCCAGGACAGTTGGTAGGATTTTGCAGGCCAGATGGTGGGGGATGAATGTAATGCGAATTAAAAATTCTTCGATGTTAAAACTAATATGTGACTATCAAATTTTCAAAAAAAATAAAAGTGACAGTCTTTTGAGCTATGGTTCCATTTGTGGTCTTCCCGTCCAGTTAGGTCAACTGGAATCGTAAGAAAAGCAACTTTATTATGGAAAATGCTCCAATCCCCATCGCCACCGCAACCCATCCCTACCACCTTAGCTGCAAAGGTCGAGGCTGATGCTGTCTTATCTGCCAGAACAATGTAACTTAACATAAACGTGACACTTTCATACTTTCTCCGCGTGGATCTTAGTTGCTTGTGGTACAGATAAAACTATTAAGACACAAGGAAAAGTGTTAGAAAATGATCAACGGACCAAAATGAAATATAAATAAGTGGCTTATGTTTGGTAATATATTCTGACAAGTGAGAGAAAAATCTGCGTAAATTGTAAGTATTTTGTCTTTTAAGGGAACAAAGGGACTGGTTTAGCACACTGGGCTAAATCGCTGGCTTTGAAAGCAGACCAAGGCAGGCCAGCAGCACGGTTCAATTCCCATACCAGCCTCCCTGAACAGACGCCGGAATGTGGCGACTAGGGGCTTTTCACAGTAACTTCATTTGAAGTCCTTGGAAAGAGCACCCCACTTAAGCCCACACATCCACTCCATCCCCGTAACCCAGTAACACCACTTAACCTTTTTGGACACTAAGGGCAATTATGCTGGCCAATCCACCTAACCTGCACATTTTTGGACTGTTGGGAGGAAACTGGTGCACCCTGGAGGAAACCCACGCACCCTGAAGGAAACCCACGCAGACACAGGGAGAACGCGTAGACTCTGCACAGACAGTGACCCAAACCGGAACAGAAACTGAGATCCTGGAGCTGTGAAGCAACTGTGCTAACCACTGTGCTACCATGCTGCCCCTATTGAGAATTATTGATTAAGACAGAATTACTTCTTGAATTTCTTTTTGCCCTTTTTGCTTTACAAATTATATTCTATTTTCTCACATCAATGTACTAGATTAAGATATTCTAGGGCCTTTATTATTCATTTTATTACAATAATGTCTTTATTAGCTTCACAAGTAGGCTTACATGAACACTGCAATGAAGTTACTGTGAAAATCCCTTAGTCGCCACACTCTGGCGCCTAGGAGAGAATTCAGAATGTCCAATTCACCTAACAAGGACATCTTTTGGGACTTGTGGGAGGAAACCGGAGCACCCGGAGGAAACCTGCGCAGACACGGGGAGAATGTGCAGACTACACACAGACAGTGACCCAAGCCAAGAATCGAACTGGGGTCCCTGGTGCTGTGAAGCAACAGTGCTAACCATTGTGCTACCCTGCCGCCCATTGTGCTATCATTTCCCTGTCAAGAGTCAATACTTTAATTTGGCACCTACAGTAGAATCATTATTTATTGGGTACTCGAACTGATCCAGATACAGGGCACGGAGGGGTGGTTGGGGGTGGGGGGGCTCAAAGGTTATTCGGATGAATGACAGAGCATAGGATTGCACCAAGCATGACAAGGCCCCATTCTCAGCTGCACTATTGGAGGCAGGGTGGTGAGAAAGAGGAAATCACCACAAGCTACTGTTATTCACATCTACTGTTTCCAAACAGTAGAGGTTAGAAGTGTGCCAGCTAGCCACCCTTTCAGCACAGCCAAGGTCCACTGTACAAAAGGATTTAGGACCAAAAAAAAACAAATGTAAAAAAATTGAGGTAAAACAGTTGTTTTAAAATTAAAAACCAATACCCTCAGGAAGGAGGAGGATACAGTAGAATTACAGTCCAGATAGTTTAAAAATAAGACACACTGCTCTCTTAATTGGAACATACAGCACCAAATGCTTATTTTCATTCATCTAAATGACAGGGAGAACACTAGAATAATAACTACTGAGGAATAAACCTTCAGTGCGTCATGTCCATTCATTTTAGAAGATTCTTACAATTGGACTGGCGTGGCCAGTATGTTTATTTTTCGTGTATTTTTAGAAACTAGTAGCAGTAGAATGTGCTGACACAGGCAAATGCGATTCATTGGCCTGATTTTAAAGGACTAACTATGCCACTGTAAAAGTTAATACAAAGCCAGAAGCTGCTGAGCGCAATCTTGAGTCCTCACTCACCGTCCATGGAATCGGCGGCGAGGCCTGAAAATCTCATGAGAATCGAGAAATACGATTCTCGCCCAAGAGATCGGGTTTCCCAACTTTCCCGATTCCTCGCTGGCGGCGTCACGAGATTCATGCTCACAAACGCGTGAACCTCATTTTAATAACTTTGAATGGATTTTAATATAATTAGCCAAATGATTCCCCCCTCACTAAATATTCATATGTACCTGACATTTACAACAAAGTAAACATAGCACCTGTGCGGTGGTGGGGATTGAGGGGGAAGAGAATAGGGTCATGCTGGGTAGTGCCTTGGCACTGTGCCAAGGGGTAGTGCCAGGAGCACGCCCTAGTGGGCTCCGTGTGTTTGCGTGCGTGTGGGGGGGGGGGGTTTGATGTGTGATAGGCAGTGTGAGACGAGAGATAGAAGGGGGATGGGGTCGCTTGTGCCAGCGAGGAATGTCCAGGGGCGGGGCAGGCTGGAGACACAACTTTGTGATGGCGGCCGTTAGGTTGCAATCTGATCTAGTCTGCTCTGCACGTTATTTAAAGATGGTGCCTAGATCTCTTTGGAGCCAGTTCCCGGCTCTATGAGGCACCGTCCCACCAGAGAGACGGCGTAAACCATGCCCATTCTATTTTTTTGTGTGCAAAAGGCTCAGGATTCTGCAAGAAAACGGATCCGCGCAACTGGAGAGTTACACCCCAATTTTCTGTCTGAGCTTGACATGATACCAAATTCTGGTAATAGTCCCCTCTATTTCTAAATGCATAACTCAATGACATGCTTCATACTGTCAAACACTGTTGTTCGTCGCATGTGATACATGATGCATGAAAATGTCATACGTTCCAGTATTCCACTAAACATCAATTTTCCTCCTTTGCAAGTCCAGTTGGACCAAATCAGCGATACAAAATAATCCTAATATTCAGTAAATCTTTCAACTTATAACAATGAGTTATTCCTGGAGGTTACTGATTGCAATGGATCTTGAATGCCGACAGCTTGGAAAGAATGTCAGTGTGATATTTCCCAGCTGCAGGAGCTGTTTCCTGATGTCCAGCTACATGGCCTCCTTAGCGACAGCTCCCACAGTGTCGCAGACATAAAGATAACCCCTCCTATAAGGGAGGTCATTTGAAAGTAAGTGAAATATAGTTCCTCTCCACATTTTCATTCTTTACTACATATAGTATAACATTATCCAAGAGTAGGACTATACCCTTCACCAATACGTAAATGCCTAAGCAAGAAGCAAGCTTCCAATCCACAAGCGCATATTTAATCTGAAATCCTTCCCTCCCGTCGTTTGCTTCCTCTCTATTAATCTGGTTTATCAACTACTAATATCGAGGGATTTGTGATACATCAGGTACACATCAATCCATTTGAATGCACAATACATCTTCCCTATCTCTTAAGCATTTCCTTATCATTTATATCAATTGAAGACGAGACCCGGTAACATTGCGCGAGGGTCCCAGCGCTCTGGAATTCGAACACATTTGCATTCCAAATAGCACAGTGCTGGAACATTAAAATAACTCTACATACAACCCTGCATACACATATTTTTCTTAAGTCAAGGTTCAGAATTTTGTTCGGTGGTTGCCATAACTTCCCTTATGTTAGAGGAAGGTAAATATGGGCCAGTGAGTGCAAAGCTACACTGCAAGCTTTTATGGACAGATTGAGGCACTCAGCTTGCTGCAATCAGAATAAAATAGTCTCAAGCTCCAGCAAGAATATGTATATTGGCTCCAGGGACAACTGTGCCATCTCGTTTACCTTGCAGTACTCTTGTTGAAATTGGGCTGCTGTCAGGGGTTGCACTATAAAGTAAAAAACTTAAAAAGACCCCAGCTCTCATTCAAGAACACTAACAAAAATTAAATGGTTTAACAGTGATAATTTTAACCCACTGGTAGCCAATAAAGCCCCTTCAGTAAACAAACTTCAAACATGTTACAAAAATAATTATCGGCACCTGGTATATAAATTGAATCAAATTAAAATGGTGCGACACCTACCTCAACAATATCAGAGTTGGTTCTGCTTTCATGGGGTTCATTATATTCTGTGTACTTGAGCAAAACTTTGTCCATGTCAGTGCTCGCATACTGAAACAATTTGTTTGAACTGTTGAATATTATCAAAGCAATCTCACAGTCACACAGTACACTCAGTTCATAAGCCTTCTTCATTAATCCAAATTTTCTCTTTGTGAACGTCACCTGCATTAGAAACAAAACAGAAAACCGTTATGTCTAATTTTGAAGTCTGAAGAACTTAAGTAGCACAACCCTACAATGACAGTATGAATTGCTGGAGATGAAAATAATGATTTTAAAGTTGTATTCCATAGTCTGTTTTGCTAAAACAAAAAATGGACAAACACAGGACAAAAACATAAGAAATTTAACAAGAAATAATTATTTGTTCCAAAACTTCTTTTCTAGTTGATGGGATCTCAACTTTCACTTCTTACCATATCTAGTTTTTGCTGGTTTCTCAAAAAGAAAATCCATCTGTGGTATTTGAATATTTGATATGTCCATTAAATTGTGTGAGAAACCTGCTATCTAAACCTAGTTACCTCCAACTTCCTAAAATCCACTATCTCCTCTTATCTTTTGACCTAATTTATCAATTTCCTTAATAAAGTTGAAAACTTCCTACCATTTGGCCTTTTGAAATGAGAGAAAGGTGATTTTAAAAGAAATAAAGTATTAAAAATGTTACTAATGGCAGTCTTTTTATCCCACTTAGGTCAAAAATAGAAGATTTGTGGCAATGCTCTGTGACATTCAACTGATTGATTTGTGGTAGCTGACTCAAAATGAAAGGTCCAAGGCCTGACTCCTGGTGTATATTAAGTTTCAGTCAAGGCTATGGCCTAAGAAGAATTAGGGAAATTCCTACTTCTAATTGCGATCCAGTGACTGGTCCTGGAAACATCCATGTGTTATCATCAGCTGAGGACAGCCTTGGCTTCGCACGTGGTAGCTTCCAAGGTCAAGTTGCTTGACAACATTCCCTGTGAATGGGTCACACACGATGACTGGGCAGCATTTCCACAAAAGTTAAAGGTCACAAGGCTCCTGTTATTCTACTATTATACTTGCGTCATATGAGCCAGAATTAACCTTTTGCTCCGTGCACAAAACATTGAAATTAAGAAATCAAATGAGGAAAAGTCTGCAAAAAGATTTTTAAAATTTGTGCAAAGCATTGTATGAAGCAGCCTTATAACGGGGGCGATTCTCCCAAATGGAGCCCAAGTGTTTGCGCCATTGTTAACGCCGTCGCATTTCACGACGGCGCGTACTGGGCCCGGGTATAACCTATTCTGTCCCCCACAGGGGGCCAGCACGGCACTGGAGGGTTCACGCCGCTCCAGCCTCCTTTCCCGGCAGCAAATGGGCGCCGCGCCAACCCGCGCATGCGTGGGGGACTTCTTTAGCGCGCCGGCCCCGACTCAACATGGTGTCAGTGTTCAGAGGCCGGCCGCGCAGTGAAATAGGCCCGGGGGGGGGGGCCAGCCCGCCAATCGATGGGCCCCGATCGTGGGCCAGACCCCATCGGAGGACCCCCCAGGTGAAGGAGTCCCCATCTCCCCCCCGCACCCCCCCACAGGCCATCCCCCGACTGTTCGCGCAGAGTTCCCGCCGGCAGCGACCAGGGGTGAACGGCACGGCGGGACTCAGTCGTATCCGTGCGGCCGCTCGGCCCATCCGGACCGGAGAATCGGCGGCCCTCCTGATTCCAGCGGCCCGCAGCTGACGCCGTGCCAAACACGCCGGCGCAATTGGCGCCGATTCTCCGCACCTCGGAGAATCACACGGCGGCGTCGGGGCCGGCGCGCTAAAGAAGTCCCCCACGCATGCGCGGGTTGGCGCGGCGCCCATTTGTGACTATTCTCCGGCCTGGCGCGGGGCTCATAGAATCGCCCCAAACGTCTTCACCATTTTCTGAAATCCCTCCCCCCTACCTTCATCGCCAATAAGTGCAAAGATTAAGGACCACGTAGACACCTCTGCCACTTCCTTTCTTTCTCGCCGAGCTTGCTGTGCCAAGTTTCCCTTCCTCCCTACCCTGAGCTCACACTGATCTCTAGTTCCTCTTATCATGTCCTTTCCAAGCTCATCTTACCTTTGAGACCCAAAATGGCTCTTATCAAATTCAAAGATTACATCCTGTGTGACAGTGACCAAGGTAGACTATACGTTCTCTACTGTCTCAATCTGTCTGCAGCTTTTCAGATGGCTGATGACACCATCCTCCTGCAACAATTCTCCATCTTCGTTCAGTGAGGTACAACTGCACTCACCTGGTTCCATCTTACCCAGCTAATCATTGCCAGAAAAATCACCAGCAAAAGCTCATCTTCCCACTCCTGTGCCATTATCTTTGGGGACACCCCCCCCCCACCCCCCCACCCCCCCACCCCCCACCCCCCACACCCCCATAAACCTCCTGACCCCCTAAAGCATGTCCACCATCTACAAGTCAGGAGTGTATTGGAATACACTCCACTTACCTATTAGTCATAGAATATTTAGTCATAGAATTTACAGTGCAGAAGGAGGCCATTCGGCCCATCGAGTCTGCACCGGCTCTTTGAAAGAGCACCCTACCCAAGCCCCACCTCCACCCTATCCCCATAACCCAACACTAAGGGCAATTTTGGACACTAAGGGCATTTTAGCATGACCAATCCACCTAACCTGCACATCTTTGGACTGTGGGAGGAAACCGGAGCACCCGGAGGAAACCTACGCACACACGGGGAGAACACGCAGACTCCGCACAGACAGTGAACCAAGCCGGGAATCGAACCTGGGACCATGAAGCTGTGAAGCAATTGTGCTAACCACCAGGCTACCGTGCTGCCCAAATGATGGATGAGTGCAGCTCCAACAACACTCAAGAAGCTCGACACCACCCAGGACTGAGTAGCCTGCTTAATTGCTCCTCCTTCCACAAACACTCACAAAACAAACCCTCCACCATAAACCAACAGTGGTAGCCATGTGCACCATCTACAAGATGCACCGCAGTAACTCACCAAGGTTCCTCAGACAGCACCTTCCAAACCCATGACTGCTACCAGCTAGAAAGACAAGAGCAGCAGATACCGAAAGTCCGAGTCAAGCCAAGCTGGGGGCTAGCAATATTTGGAGTAGTGGACGAGCCGGGAGTGCAGGAGGCGAAAGAGGCCGGCATTCTGGCCTTTGCGTCCCTGGTAGCCCGGCGAAGGATCTTGCTAATGTGGAAGGAGGCGAAGCCCCCTAGCGTGGAGGCCTGGACAAACGACATAGCTGGGTTCATAAAGTTGGAGAAGATTTAAGTTTGCCTTAAGGGGGTCTGCGCTGGGGTTCTACAGGCGGTGGCAACCGTTCCTAGACTACCTCACGGAGCATTAGAGGAAGGTCGGTCAGCAGCAGCAGCAACCCTGGGGGGGGGGGGGGGGGGGGGGAGACGGATGAGCGGGGGATAACATGGAGGGTGGGGGAAACTGGCATGAACGGGCGAGAGCCAGTGTATAAAGCTATGTAAATATATCATTTTACCATGTATATATCTTGCTCAGGGCGATTTTGTGTTATTTTGTTACGGGGGTGGGGGGGGGGGGTTTATTGTTTGTAAGGGGAAAAAATTGTTTTGTTAAAAAAAACTTTAATAAATATATATATATATATATATATATATATATATATATATATATATTATATATATATTTTTTTTTTTTTAAAAAGAGCAGCAGATACCTGGGAACCCCACCACCTGGAGGTTCCCATCCAAGTCACTCACGACCCTGACTTAGAAATATATCGCCGTTCCTTCACTGTTGCTGGGGCAAAATCCCGGAACTCTCTCTCCAACAGCACAGTGGGTGTGTCGACACCTCAAGAACTGCAGTGGTTCAAGAAGGCAACTCACCACCACCTTCTTACAGGCAACTAGGGATGAGAAATAAATGCTGTCCTAATTAGCAATGCCCACATCCCGTAAATGGATATCCAAAAAATATTCTGATCCTCGTTTTTAAATCCCTCCATGGCCTGATCTCTAGAGATGACAAGAGATTAGAGATGGCAAATGTCCTCCACCTCAAAATACTATCTATACTCCTCTACCTCGGGCCTCTTGAGCATCCAGAATTTTAAATGCTCCTCCATTGATGGCTGTGCCTTCAGCTGCCAAGGCCCCAACACCTGTCAATCTTTCTACCTCTCTTTGTTCCTTTGAGGCACTTCTTAAAAACTGCCACCTTTTCTTTATCTGCACCCAAATCTCCTTATGTTGCTCGGTGTCAAATTTTGCTTTACAGTGCTTATCCAAATACAGGTTTTTCATAGAAATTCATAGAATTTACAGTGCAGAAGGAGGCCATTCGGCCCATCGAGTCTGCACCGGCTCTTGGAAAGAGCACCCTACCCAAGCCCACACCACCCTATCCCCATAACCCAGTAAACCAGTAACCCCACTCAACCAACACTAAGGGCAATTTTGGACACTAAGGGCAATTTAACATGGCCAATCCACCTAACCTGCACATCTTTGGACTGTGGGAGGAAACCGGAGCACACGGAGGAAACCCACGCACACACGGAGAGAACGTGCAGACTCCGCACAGACAGTGACCCAGCCGGGAATCGAACCTGGGACCCTGGAGCTGTGAAGCAATTGCGCTAACCGCTATGCTACCGTGCTGCCCACAAAGGTTGCTGGTGTATTGTTAAGAATCGGCAAAAATACATCCTTTGACTGGCAGTGTCATTTGGGGAATTCCTGCCAAATCAGCACAAAGTCCATATGGACAATGCCTTCAAACCCTTTTGGTCAGAAACGGCATGGCTGATTCCCTTCGGAATGGATTCATATAGACACACACAGCTTCAAGCTATTTCAATCATTTCTAAGGATGACAAAATTATTTTGATTATATTATTGTAAGGAAGTTGCTGTCTATCCACACTGAAAGATGAATGAACAATAAGCTTGAGGTATGAAGAGGGGAGGGGCTGGTGATATAGTGGTAATATCAGGAGTAATCCAGATGCTCTGGCAAATGCTCTGGGGACATGGGTTCAAATCCCACCACAGCATAATGAATTCATTTAATAAATCTGTGATTTTAAAAAAAACTTGTCGAATGATGACGATAAAACTATTGTCAATTGTCGAAAAGCCCATCTGGTTTGCGAATGTCCTGTAGGGAAGGAAATCTTAAAATGATCTTTAATGAATGATTAGTTCGTGGAATGTATTACTATGCTGACGTTTTACAGCTGCGACATGAGTGGAATCCTTCAGAACAATGATGAATTGCTCCAAGACGCAATCAAAATCACAGCAGCAGATTGCTATATATGTTTACAAGCCAGGTGGCTGTCATTTGTCTCATCTTACTTGTACTGGCCCTTTGCAAAAGTAACCCAAAACTAACCACACTGGCCTGCTTTCCCCATAATACCATTGGAGGTTTGCCATCTGTTGAAACTACCCATAATGTAGCTCAAAAAAGATAGATCTGTTGTAAAACAAAATATAGATAACCTCAGGAGGTCATAAAAATATAGTTGGTCCTGGAGAGGGACAAATTCTTACTGCCACTGTACAGTTTGTGCTGTCCGATTAGCCCAGAAAAATCAATGGTTGCTCAAAACAGGAAACCTTTCCATAGTTTTGAAATATTACAAAACGCTCAACCATTAAAATGTGATCGCATTACAGCTAAATTTGTCAGTCGGCATTCATTCTTGATTAATATTACTTTAAATCCTATTGAAGACCAAAGAGTCCATGACCATTATATGGATTGATCGATAAAAAGAAGATTGCAGGTATTTCAGTACATCTTCACCAATGGTCTCCAAAGCCACCCCAAAGATATCAGAATATTTATGGGCAGCACGGTAGCACAAGTGGTTAACACTGTGGCTTCACAGCTCCAGGGTCCCAGGTTCGATTCCCCGCTGGGTCACTGTCTGTGCAGAGTCTGCACATTCTCCCTGTATCTGCGTGGGTTTCCTCCGGGTGCTCCGGTTTCCTCCCACAGTCCAAAGACGTGCAGGTTGGGTGGAATGGCCATGATAAATTGCCCATAGTGACCAAAAAAGGTTAGAAGGGGTTATTGGGTTACGGGGATAGGGTGGAAGTGAGGGCTTAAGTGGGTCGGTGCAGACTCGATGGACCGAATGGCCTCCTTCTGCAATGTATGTTCCATGTAAGAATCCAGAAGCCCAAACTGGAATCCCAGTGATAACAATCAAATTTAATTCCTCATGTTCAACATGGCATTATGTTGCAACTTTAGCATCTCTGTGAAGTAGTTGCTATTTGTTTTTTTTATACCACAAGAAGCATAACTGTTAAATTAATTTAAAGCCTGCTTCATTTGAATAGAGGACCATCGATTGGTATTATATCCAAATATCAGCCTGAAAACAGACTTGTACCCAAGAATTTTGGATTCAGAAGCAATACAGCCATTTCCAGCTGAAGGAGTGTAATTACTTGAGAAACAGCGAGATCTGATAAGAACAGAAATAAACACCATTATTTTTGCCTAGTCCATTGAGCCAGAAGCAGGCCCATTTGAGTAACCGCCATCCAATTGTTGTGTCCATTGATTACAATGGAGGGTGAAACTGGGCAGAGCGAAAAGCAGGCAACTGACTTATAGAAGTCTCATAGAATCTCTACGGTGCAGGAGGCCATTCAGCCCATTGAGCCTGCACCGACCCTCTGAAAGAGCACCCTACCTAGGTCCACATCCCCACCCTATACCTATAACCCCACCTAACCTTTTGGATACTAAGGGACAATTTAGCATGGCCAATTCACCTAACCTGCACATTGGGAGTAAACCCACGCAGACATGGGGAGAACGTGCAAAGTCCAAACAGTCACCAAAGGGCAGCACTGAAACCAGGCCCCTGGTGCAGTGAAGCAGCAATGCTAACCACTGTGCCACCATGCTGCCCACGCGAACCTGCTCATTTAGGTCAAAATTATACACAAAATGTCTCACACATTGCTCCTTAACAAGAATATGCTTGTACAAGTATATACTTGAATGAATTATCATTCATGAATTTTTAACGGCCCTGCGCACAGGCACTTTGTAATATGTCACAGAACAGGAAATTTTTAAACATGTGGTAAAAGAATTCTAATTTATTCCAACCTTGTTGCAGCAAAGGAATAAAAAAAAATGATATACTATTTTGCACCATTTGTATTCTGCGTTCTATTCCTTAGTTTGCAAATCTATGTTGGCACAGATTGAAGTAACCTTGTAGGTTGGCTCTTTGTGTTCAGCTCCCAAGGGCACCTTTCTGTTACCACACACACAGCCTTACACTCATGTGTGAGTGTGTGAGTATCAATTTCAAACAATTATTTTATTTGAACAGAATGGTGGCATAGGAGAAGTGGCTGTGTGCAGAGACAAATTAATATTTGAATAGATCATTTAAAATTGGGGCCAATTCGGAATCCAGAATTGAACACATCGGCATAAATAATTAGATGACATAACTTAGCAATCCTGATCCCGGATCATTCAGGAGGCAGAGGTGGTCATAGATAGAAGCTTCACGGATGTAGTTACTCCGAAGAATAAAGATAGATGGGTGACGGTGAGAGGGGGCTGGGAGGAAGCAGTCAGTACAGGGATCCCCTGTGGTCGTTCCCTTTAGTAACAAGTATACCGCTTTGGATACTGTTGGGGGGGGGGGGGGGGGGGGAAACAAGCCATGGTGTACAGGTCTCTGGCACAGAGTCTGTCCCTGTTGCTCAGAAGGGAAGGGAGGAAAGAGGAGTAGAGCATTAGTCATTGGAGACTCCATAGTTAGGGGAATAGATAGGAGATTCTGTGGCAACGTGTGTTGCCTCCCAGGTGCCATGGTCCGCGATGCCTCGGATCGTATTTTCGGGATCCTTAAGGGGGAGGGGGAGCAGCCCCAAGTCGTGGTCCACATAGGCACCAACGACATAGGTAGGAAAAGGATAGGGATGTAAGGCAGGAATTCAGGGAGCTAGGGTGGAAACTTAGATCTAGAACAGAGTTATTATCTCTGGGTTGTTACCCGTGCCAGCGAGACGAGGAATAGGGAGAGAGAGCAGTTGAACACATGGCTACAGGGATGGTGCAGGACGGAGGGTGTCAGATACCTGGATAATTGGGGCTCATTCTGGGGTAGTTGGGACCTCTACAAACGGGATGGTCTACACCTGGACCAGAGGGGTGCCAATATCCTGGGGGGGAAATTTGCTAATGCTCTTCGGGAGGGTTTAAACTAGTTCAGCAGGGGGTTGGGAACCTGAACTGTAGCTCCAGTATACAGGAGGTTGAGAGTAGTGAGGTCATGCGCAATGTTTCAAAGTTGCAGGAGTGTACCGGCAGGCAGGAAGGTGGTTTAAAGTGTGTCTACTTCAATGCCAGGAGCATCCGGAGTAAGGTGAGTGAACTTGCGGCATGGGTTGGTACCTGGGACTTCGATGTTATGGCCATTTCGGAGACATGGATAGAGCTGGGACAGGAATGGTTGTTGCAGGTGCCAGGGCTTAGATATTTCAGTAAGCTCAGGGAAGGTGGTAAAAGAGGGGGAGGGGTGGCATTGTTAGTCAAGGACAGTATTACGGTGGCAGAAAGGACGTTTGATGAGGACTCGTCTACTGAGGTAGTATGGGCTGAGGTTAGAAACAGGAAAGGAGAGGTCACCCTGTTAGGAGTTTTCTATAGGCATCCGAAAAGTTCCAGAGATGTAGAGGAAAGGATTGCAAAGATGATTCTGGATAGGAGCGAAAGTAACAGGGTAGTTGGTATGGAGGACTTTAACTTTCCAAATATTGACTGGAAACACTACAGTTCGGTACTTTAAATGGGTCTGTTTTTGTCCAATGTGTGCAGGAGGGTTTCCAGACACAGTATGTAGATAGGCCAATGAGAGGCAAGGCCATATTGGATTTGGTACTGGGTAATGAACCAGGACAGGTGTTAGATTTGGAGGTAGGTGAGCACTTCGGTGATAGTGACCACAATTCGATTACGTTTACTTTAGCGATGGAAAGGGATAGGTATATACCGCAGGACAAGAGTTATATCTGGGGGAAAGGCAATTATGATGCGATGAGGCAAGACTTAGGATGCATTCGATGGGGAGGGAAACTGCAGGGGATGGGCACAATTGAAATGTGGAGCTTGTTCAAGGAACAGCTACTGCATGTCCCTGTCAGGCAGGGAGGAAGTGGTCGAGTGAGGGAACAGTGGTTTACTAAAGTAGTTGAATCGCTTGTCAAGAGGAAGAAGGAGGCTTATGTAAAGATGAGATATGAAGGTTCAGTTAGGGTGCTCAAGAGTTACAAGTTAGCTAGGAAGGACCTAAAGAGAGAGCAAAGAGGAGCCAGGAGGGGACATGAGAAGTCTTTGGCAGGTAGGATCAAGGATAACCCTAAAGCTTTCTATAGATATGTCAAGAATAAAAGAATGACTAGGGTAAGAGTAGGGCCAGTCAAGGACAGTAGTGGGAAGTTGTGCGTGGAGTCCGAGGAGATAGGAGAGGTGCTAAATGAATATTTTTTTGTCAGTATTCACACAGGAAAAATACAATGTTGTCGAGGAGAATACTGAGATCCAGGCTACTAGACTAGAAGGGCTTGAGGTTCATAAGGAGGAGGTGTTAGCAATTCTGGAAAGTGTGAAAATAGATAAGTCCCCTGGGCCGGATGGTATTTATCCTAGGGTTCTCTGAGAAGCTAGGGAGGAGATTGCTGAGCCTTTGGCTTTGATCTTTATGTCATTATTGTCTACAGGAATAGTGCCAGAAGACTGGAGGATAGCAAATGTTGTCCCCTTGTTCAAGAAGGGGAGTAGAGACAACCCCGGTAACTATAGACCAGTGAGCTTTACTTCTGTTGTGGGTAAAGTCTTGGAAAGGTTTATCAGAGATAGGATGTATAATCATCTGGAAAGGAATAACTTGATTAGAGATAGTCAACACGGTTTTGTGAAGGGTAGGTCGTGCCTCACAACCCTTATTGAGTTTTTTGAGAAGGTGACCAAACAGGTGGACAAGGGTAAAGCAGTTGATGTGGTGTATATGGATTTCAGTAAAGCGTTTGATAAGGTTCCCCATGGTAGGCTATTGCAGAAAATACAGAGGCATGGGATTCAGGGTGATTTAGCAGTTTGGATCAGAAATTGGCTAGCTGAAAGAAGACAAAGGGTGGTGGTTGATGGGAAGTGTTCAGACTAGAGTCCAGTTACTAGTGATGTACCACAAGGATCTGTTTTGGGGCCACTGCTGTTTGTCATTTTTATAAATGACCTGGAGGAGGGCGTAGAAGGATGGTGAGTAAATTTGCAGATGACACTAAAGTTGGTGGAGCTGTGGACAGTGTGGAAGGATATTACAAGTTACAGAGGGACATAGATAAGCTGCAGAGCTGGGCTGAGAGGTGGCAAATGGAGTTTAATGCAGAAAAGTGTGAGGTGATTCATTTTGGAAGGAATAACAGGAAGACAGAGTACTGGGCTAATGGTAAGATTCTTGGTGGTGTGGATGAACAGGGATATCTCGGTGTCCATGTACATAGGTCCCTCAAAGTTGCCACCCAGGTTGAGAGGGTTGTTAAGAAGGTGTACGGTGTGTTAGCTTTTATTGGTAGAGGGATTGAGTTTCAGAGCCATGAGGTCATGTTGCAGCTGTACAAAACTCTGGTGCGGCCGCATTTGGAGTATTGCGTGCAATTCTGGTCGCCGCATTATAGGAAGGATGTGGAAGCATTGGAAAGGGTGCAGAGGAGATTTACCAGGATGTTGCCTGGTATGGAGGGAAGATCTTACGAGGGAAGGCTTGAGGGACAGGAGGCTGTTTTCGTTAGAGAGAAGAAGGTTAAGAGGTGACTTAATTGAGGCATACAAGATGATCAGAGGATTAGATAGGGTGGACAGGGAGAGCCTTTTTCCTCAGATGGTGATGTCTAGCGCGAGGGGACATAGTTTTAAATTGAGGGGAGATAGATATAGGACAGATGTCAGAGGTAGGTTCTTTACTCAGAGAGTAGTAAGGGCGAGGAATGCCCTGCCTGCAACAGTAGTGGACTCGCCAACATTAAGAGCATTTAAATGGTTATTGGATAAACATATGGATGATAAGGAAATAATGTAGATGGCTTTAGAGTGGTTTCACAGGTCGGCGCAACATCGAGGGCCGAAGGGCCTGTACTGCACTGTAATGTTCTATGTTCTATGATCCGAGCTCCAAGTGGTAATATTAATGGGCTGACGACAATTTCACCCAGTTGCACGTCAATAGTACAAATCACATTTAATTTCAAGTATTAAAAGATCAGCAAGAAAGATCACCTCTGGTTGTAATATGTAGTGACATCACAGGCAAAAGTCTACGAATGATTTAAAAGCCAGACATGTCTGCATATAGTGATCTAGTCCCATTGGCAAATGTGCTCTTTTCCATTATTAAAAAAGCAGCTGTGAAGACTACTTAATATGATGTTCTATGCATCCTGGAGCTTAATCTCAAGAGTCATTATACACTTGAGTAATGGATAACCTATACACCCAACAAAGCAAAAGCAATACAAATTTCTCCACAGGTGCTACTTGATCTGCAAAGTATTAACAACATTTTGTGCTGATAATGTAATAAAATTGTGGGCAAGTCAAAGTAAAGTCTCAGACGTTACATGGGTTTGAAACTGTAACAAAATCCATTCCTCAAGTTTCCACACTCCCATTTTCTAACCTGTCTGTTACGCTCATCCATAATCCTCGTAATCTGAATCTTTTTCCGCCCCATCTTCAACTTCCTCTCTCCGATAAATCAGCGTGCAATCCTAGCCTCGTCAGTATTTAATGTCCTAGTGCATGGTACAAGAATTCTCTTCCGAGCTTTCTTCTTGTAGACCTGGTCAGCTTAGCTCCTCCGTCAAAGCCTGGATTGAGTAAAAGAAAGATTATTACTTTCTTGCAGGTTTACGACTTACTTAAAAATTAAAAACAACATAGAACCAAACCTACAAAAAGAACCAAACCTACAAAAAAAAAAATCACAAAGCAGAGCAACCATATATACACACACCATCAAAAATGATCCAATAGGATGCTGCTTGGGTAAAGAAATATAAAATATGGAGAAAAACCCATTGTGGCAACTTACATTAAAACAAAGATTAATGCATGATTTGATAAAGGTGTGTAAAATTATGAAAGATGGGGCTGGAGTAGGTGAAAACAGATTCTTCCTGGTGATTGCGGAGAGTAGAACAAAGGGACATAGAAAGATACGATGAAGTGCAAGGTTTAGACAGCAGCAGAAGTCTCTTCATTTTTCATATGATACGAAACACAACCAGCTTTGGGAACTGAAACAGATTGTGTCAACATTTGAAAGGTTAGGTAGTTGGTTGAATGGAATGGAAGACATGAACGCAGGAACGAGCTGCATGTGGCTTTTTGGAAAGAGCACTTTGATCCTGAGGGAGTACCGCAAGACATTTCTCTTCGCAAGAATTTTCTCTGAATCTTAAGAACATTCCATCAGTGAGCAGATAAAGAAAGTGCAGTACTGAAATCCCTGGTGACAAGCAGGAACAAGTTTTCTTCAAGATTCCCAACTATTTCACCAGTGCTCTAAACATCAGTTTACCTCTGTATTTCTCAAACATGGATCACATCAAGCCAAACAGCCAAATGATTGGGACTGAACAAAGATTTTCCATTTTTATCAACGAGAGGTGAGTGGGCTACAATGAAATTAATCTTTCCCGTCAAGAGGTTATCGATTTAGTTTGCGGAGCACTGAAGTCATTTTTTCTAATCCATTCCTAATCTATAAATGGCTGAATCAGCTTGATTCGTACAGATCTTTCAAAAGATAAGTTACACATTAATTGCAACAACTTGCATTTATATAGCACCTTTAAATGTAAAGATAAATCGCACGGTGCTTTACAGGAAAAGTATCAAACAAAAAATTGACTGTGAGCCACGTGAGCAGATATTAGGGTAAACGTTTGGATAAAGCAGCAAGTTCATTGTGAGAGTGGTTTAGGGAGGGAATTACAGCCCAAAGACTGAAGCAGTTGAAGACACGGCCACCAATCATGGACTATAAAAATCAAGGAAGCACAGGTAGTCAGAACTGGAGAGTGCTGACATCTTCAATGCTTCTAGAGCTGGAAGAGGCTGCAGAAATAAGGGGGAGCAAAGCCATGGAGGAACTTCAAAACAAGGGTGAGCATTTTATATTTTGGTTATTGCCGAACGGAGAGCAAATATTGGTCAGCAGCCAGAAGGGTGGCTAGTGAATAGGACTCGATGCAAGTTAGGATACAGCAGTAGAGTTTTGGATCAGTTCATGGGAATGTCCAGTGAACACTAGAACAGGCAAACCTCGGGATGATGGGGTCTCGCCCACTGACTGCATAGCTGTGGAGAGCCCCATGTTGCCTCCTTTGGAAAAGACCCACTGTATTAAATTGGCAGTCAGGCACTTATGTCAGAGGCCGGCAGCTTCTTATTGACATCAGCACTACCTGGTGGCGAGGCCGAGGATCTTCAGCATTCCCAGACCACAGGTGAATGAGGGTGGGATGGGGTCGCTGGCTACAGTGGATTGGAAGGGATAGTCAGGTGAAGGAATACAGGGGTGGCTCAGTGGCTGCACCCGCTCCCCCAACCCACCGCTATTCCAGTAACAGATCCCTCGATCTGTGCCTGATAAAGAAGGACCCAACTCTCCAAAGGAAGCACACGCACAAGCCTGACAAGGTTTGTTTTTGGGTTCCTTGCATGGAGACTTCCCCACCCACTGCTGTTTGACTACTTACGAGCCACTTAAGGGCCTCAATAACATTGGGGCTAGAAGGCCTTCCCACCCCAAAATTAACTGGGCAGAGGTGGGAAGACAGCAAGGTCCCAACACAGCACATTCCCACCCGGTTAAATGCCCCCGCCTCCAAACTCCCCTGTGGGAAGGAATTAAATTCCATCCCTAGAATGTAACAAATACATGAATAATGGTTTCCAGAGTAGATGAGCTGAGACAGGGGTAGAATTGAGCAATGCTATGGAGTTGAACATTGGAGGACTTACAGAGGAAGCGCATATAGGTGGTCAGAAGTTTACTTTGGTGTAAAACAACACCAAAGGTTGCAAACAATTTGACAGCCTCAGACAGTTACCAGGAAGAGGGATGGAATCAGTGGCTAGATAACAAAGTTTGTGGCAGGGAGCAAAGACAATGACGTCAATCTTCCCAATATTTAGTTGGAGGAAATTTCTGCTCATCATTATTTAATGCCAGACATGTATTGTGACAAATTAGACAGTGGAACAAACAGCGCAGTACAGGCCCTTCGGCCCTCGATGTTGCACCGACCTGTGAAACCATTGTCAATGCACACATGGAACCTGACATTGTAATTCTGGATAATGCCACCAAGAGACAGTAGGTCATGAGAAACAAAAAGAGATGTATAGATCCTTGGGGAACTCCAGATATCCTAAAAGGGAAGCCATTGCAGGAGATTATCTGTGTATGATGGGACAGAGAAAAATGAAACAAGGCGAGGTAGCAATTAACAACAACATAGCAAGAGCAACTTTGCATGACATCCAGGAGGCCCTGAATAAAAATGACCAGGTTGAGTGCAGCCTTGCAGGGTAGAAATAAGGAGACAAATATCTCTGTTGAAATCTAAAGCTTTCATTCTCTGATAAAGTTACACATTCAATTTGATAGTTACAAAAACCCAACTTTAGAATGCTGTATTTCAACAAGTCCCAACAAGTACAGAAATCCACTTGCTGCAATTGTTATGCAGACACTGAGTGAATCATGACTTAAATAATGTCTTCAAATAAGGCTAGCAACTGAGATGTTCCAAGTTCCGTATTTTGGTGATCTTTAAATAAGAATACTGGTCAGTGTGACGTCACTATGATTCCTTCTTATAGATACAAAAAATATACATAACGTGTTTTGTTCCTGGCATCAAACAGAAGCCTCCACAGCTAATCAACATCTGCTATGTTAGTCATTGCTGAATGAGAAAGTTAACACAGGACAAATTGATCCTCCAGGAATTCTCGAGTATATAATGACATCTAATGGATATGGGGTAGTAATTTCAAAGCTGTAACCTTATCAGAGTTCAGCTAACATTAGGTTAGGAGACAGGGAGTACTGGCTAACCTTTAGCCAAAGGAAAAAATTCCAAGCATCACCTGTGCAAGGGCTGCCCTCACAAGCCATTAAGACTTATTTTTAATGATATACCACCCATTTGCCCTCCTTCCATCTCCACTTTTGGCCAGGTATTTCCCATTTCCTTCCACTAATGCAACTACACAATTACCCCTTCCTAACTATGTTTGTATATATAAAAGTTATGGTAACCTACCTAGCAAAGCAATTCATTTCAGTGAAGCGTTTTAATATTTTTGGAGGAAGGTGCTATCTATACACAAGACTTGGCTTCCCAAATGCATTCACATGCTTCCCCATGTGAAGTTTTCCCCAAGCGTGGAAATAATCATGTACATAAAACCCAAATCTAAGGCTGCTGTCTCCTATAAAGGACGTGACTGCCCATTTACTTCCCTCCACCATATAGTTGTTGAGGAAAATAACAAGAACTCACACCCTCAGAACGAGGCAACGTGGCTCAATGACTACCGTCCGGTGGCCCAGACATCAGTCATAATGAAGTGCTTCAAGAGGTTGGTCATGAAGCGCATCAACTCCATACTCCCAGAACGCCTAGATCCACTGCAATTCGCATACCGCCGCAACTCGTCCACAGCAGACGCCATCTCCCTGGCCCTACACTCATCCCAAGAGCATCTCGACAACAATGATTCCTACATCAGACTCCTATGTATTGACTACAGCTCTGTCTTCAACACCATAATCCCAGCCAAGCTCGTATCAAAGCTCCAAAGCCTAGGACTTGGCTCCTAACTCTGCAACTAGATCTTCAACTTTCTGACGCACAGACCACAATCAGCAAGACTAAACAACAACACCTCCTCAATACCGGGGCCTAGCAAGGCTGCGTACTTAGTCCACTACTATACTCCCTGTACATACACGACTGTGTGGCAAAATTTGGTTCCAATTCATCAACAAGTTTGCTGACGTCACGACCAGAGTGGATCGGATCTCGAATAACAATTGAGTCAGAATACAGGAGGGAGATAGAGAACCTAGTGGAGTGGTGCAACGACAACAATCTATCCTTTGATACCAACAAAACTAAAGAACTAGTCATTGACTTCAGGAAGCAAAGTACTGTACACACCCCTGTCAGCATCAATGGGGCCGAGGTGGAGATGGTTAACAGCTTCAAATTCCTCAGGGTGCACATCACCAAAAAATCTGTCCTGGTCCACCCACATCGACGCTACCACCAAGAAAGCACAACAGTGCCTATACTTCCTCAGGAAACTAAGGAAATTCGGCATGTCCACACTAACACTTTCCAACGTTTGCAGATGCACCATAGAAAGCATCCTATCTGGCTGCATCACAGCCTGGTATGTTAACTGCTCAGCCCAAGACCGTAAGAAACTTCAGAGAGTCGTGAACATAGCCCAATCCATCATACGAACCTGCCTCCCATCCATTGACTCTATCTACACCTCCCGCTGCCTGGGGAAAGCGGGCAGCATAATCAGAGATCCCTCCCACCCGGCTTACGCACTCTTCCAACTCCTTCCATCGGGCAGGAGATACAAAAGTCTGAGAACACGCACAAACAGACTCAAAAACAGCTTCTTCCCCGCATTTACCAGACTCCTAAAATGACCCTCTTATGAACTAACCTAATTAATACTACACTCCTGTATGCTTCACCCGATGCAGGTGTCTATGTATTTACATTGTGTACCTTGTGTTGCCCTATTATGTATTTTATTTTTATTTTGTTTTATTTTCATGTACTTAATGATCTGTTCGAGCTGCTCGCAGAAAATTCACTGTACTTCGGTACACGTGACAGTAAACTAATCCAATCCAATCCAACCCTCACTTTTAATGGGAAATCTGCAACCGACAAAATGTGTCACTTATGCATCAAGAGTTTAGTTGTGCCTTCAACTTCGTAGATTGAACTGCAATTACCAGATTCCAAACATTTGTTTGCTTTCAAAAAATATATAAGATTTGATTTTGTACACAGCAACACTGCAATCGATTACAGAGACACATCGGATGGAGCTTTTATTGCAGTGAGAGCATATTACTGGGTCGGATTGATCAGCCATTAAACACTCAGCTCAATTTCTCTCTCCATTGAAGTCTCTCTCCATTGAAGCTGCCACCTGTTTTACATCCCTGTCAAAACTTTGAAACCTCTGCCCAGTGTTGTGGTCACCCTTCTACCTCAATATGGAGTTCAAGCACGTACAAAGCATTATACTGGAATGCAATACGTACTAAAGTTTGGACTAGCTGGCCTTCAAACCAAGAGCAAAGCAATATGAACTGACATCCAGTAGGGACTCTTAATTCACCAGCTTATTCAGCCTAAGCAAGGTGAACCAGCAGCAATAAAAAGAGCTGATTTCTACTAGGTCTTTGTGACTGCTACCGTTGTTTGTGTGGCATTCGATGCAGCACAGGTCTGTGGTGGCGTCAGAGTCACCAATTGTGAATGAGTGAGCTTACAAATTTTGTACTGACAATGTCATTCTACAAATGTGTACTGAACAAAATTTAACATTAACCATTAAGTTAATTTCCCTTTTTTATATTCTTCCATGGACGTGGGCATCGCTGACCAGTTCAGCATTTTGGTTGCCTTTCTCCAACTACCCTTCAGAAAGGAGTGGTGAACTGTCTTTTTGAATCGTTGAGGTCCATGTGCAGCAGATATAACCACAATGGTGCTAGGAAGGGAGTTACAAGATTTTGACTCAGTCAGATGGCATGTAGCTTGGAGGGAAATGTGCAGATGGTGGTATTCCCATGCATCTATGACCCGGGTCTTTCTGGGTGGTATAGGTCACAGGATTAGAAGGTCAAAGGAGGTTTGGAGAGTTGCTGCACTGCATCTTGTGGATGATGCACACTACTACCACTGTGCGTTGGTGGTGGAGGGAGTGGAAGTTGGGTGGTGGATGAGGTGCCAATCAAGTGGGCTCCTTTATCCTGGATGTTGTCGAGCCTCTTGAGCATTGTTGAAGCTTCACTCATCCGGGCAACTGAAGTATTCCATCACACTCCTGATTTGTGCCTTGTTGATGATGGACAGGCTTTGGGGAGTCAGAAGGTAAGTTACTCTCCAGTAAATTCCCAGCCTACATGGCCTGCTCTTGTTGCCACTGCATATGTATAGCTGGTCCAGTTCAGTTTCTGGTCAATGGTAACCCCCAGGATGTTGACAGTGGGAGGACTCAACAATGGGAATGCCATGGGGAGTTGGTTACGTTCGCTCTTGTTGGAGATGGTCATTGCCTGGCACTTGAGGCACAAATACTACTGCATATGGGCCATATTTTCTCAGAGAAAAGCTGGTAGCAAGATTTAAAAGTAAATGTCAAAGGTTGGCAGCTTTAGACTGCTCTCCAAGCACCTAGCACATAACATAGAAAATGGTCAAAATTGGAAGTCTTGGTAGGAGCATAAATACTTGAATCTGCTCAATGGCCAGAACATAAGCCTGCAGTTAGCCAACAAACTTGAATAATTCGTCACATATAGTCCATCGCAAGAACTGCCCTACAAAGATCATTGCCTTGTAACTGCTTATTATCCATTATTCTCGTCTTGCTTTTGTTCAAATTTAACTGAATAAATCTGGTTTCAAATCAAACTAGAATAGATTTCAGAATAAAGACAGAATATGATCCATTTGTTCAATAATTCCACACTTCAATTCAGAAATGATTCAATGTGCAAATCTTTCTAGGGAGAGTGCAAGTCGCAAACAATGCTGTTATAAGGGCAGCAAAGACTTAGCTGGAAATTGATCTTGAAGCATTCAACAATCTAAATGCAGTCAAAAATAAATTACTTCAGAAATTTAGGAAATGTTTCTCCTCTGCATCAGTAATTAACAATAACCTATCATATATTAACTCCAGTGCTTCACTGAATTACAACATCGATTCTGTACAAAAACAAAATACAGTTCAAGACGATCCGCACGCACGGAGAATGAGTCATTTCAGTTAGCCAGTCAATTTAGATAAGTGGTGCTCAGATAAACAACTTAAGGACTTTAAAACATCTCAGGGTTGTTAATCAACTACATCACTTGAGATATAAATGAAAACAACCCAGCATGCTTATCATCCACTTTCACTTCCAACTATACCCAGATTGTTTCTTAAACGACAAATCCAAAATTTTGATTTTGACTTTTGCGGTCTGGTCGCAATAGTTGGATAAGTGTTCACAGAATTAGAAAATGTGAAGATGACAGTGCCCACAAGTTTCCAGCTACCAACTCATGGCCAGCAACTGGTCACTACAACAAGGGGACAGATTCTATTCTTACTATTCTGGCTTTAAAGCACAATATGTTTAACATAATGGCCAGTGTAGCCTTGATATAGACATGTGTTCAGCCTGGTTTGTAAATAACAGTAATGTATTGATTTTCTGCACACAACAGCAACTGCATATGTCATTTGGAAGCTACCATCCAGTAACTTTACAGCCTTTCATCTGGATTAAAAACTGACCCTAGGTGCACCTGCTAGGTCACTGTGTAAATGCATCACCCAGTGTGGTACTGATTAAAAACTGTGTTATCACTGACCGCATCAAGTAGGATTTAGTCAGAAGAAAATCCTAATAAAACAAAAGTATCACAAGGCATCAAAGGACAAATATTACACTAATGGGTAAATTATTTGCCTTTTAAGAATAAAACTGCTACAGACAGGATTGCCCCAAGTTTAATCAATCGATCATGGCAGTAACCAAGTGCAGAAAGAAAAGGTGGGAGGTTGCAAATCTGAAAGAGAAACAAAATGCTGGAATGCATAAATTAGTCTGCAAACAAAAAAGGTAAAAATATAATCTTTTGGGTAGAACCTTAAATATTGGGGTGGCAGGGCAGCACAATGGTTAGCACTGCTGCCTCACGACGCCGGGGACCCTGGTTCGCTCCCGGCCCCGGGTCACTGTCCATGTTTAGTTTGCACCTTCTCTTCGTGCCTGCGCCGGTCTCACCCCCCACTACTCAAAGATGCGCAAGGTAGGTGGATTGGCCACACTAACAATTGCTTCTTAATTGGAAAACAAAACTAATTGGATAATTTTAATTATTGTGTTTTTTTTTTTTTTAAATGGTGGTGGGGTGTTGCCTTCTTGAACCGCTTCAGTCCAGGTGTTGTAGGAACATCCATAGGTGTTGCCAGCAAGGGAGTTCCAGGATTTTGACCCACTGACAGTGAGGGAATGGAGATGAGACTTGGGGGACCCGGCGTGTGACTGTGACACCAACACAATTTCTGGTATCCACACGCACATGCATGGTTAAACCTGGAAGTCCAGACTTTGCCATGATGGTTTCCCTGCTCCTCCATATGGATATCCATTGGGAGTTCCTGCAGATTGACATCTAAGCTATCATTCGATTTGATGCAAACTTCCACTTTTTACCCTGTTACCTCGCTACAAAATCCCTTGGCGAGTAAAGCTTACCCGAGTTTTTAAAGGCAACGTATTAACTCATAAATACTTCTGAACAATATGTCTTGCCCTGAAAAAATAATTTTATATTTCTGGAATGTTCTTTTTTTCCATTATGAAAAAAGAAGTCCACAGATTTGAAAAACAATTTAAAAAGTTACATTTTGTGATATTTCCACTTCTACCTTAATCCCACACTGTTCAATCTTTAGGCTGCATCCTTTAAAATTTGGAGGATCAGCAATTATTTTACCTTCCTGGTTTGCGGTCTGTGAGAATTCTGCAATAAGACTGGTTGCTTAGCCTGCCTGCCTGAGGACATCATTGCTGGGCTTCAGAGATTCCCTACAGCTGATGGCAGAGTGAAATTAACACCGGGAAGGATGAAATCCACACCAGAGAGATCACTAGACTTTGTGTGGGTGACTTTCTTCAAGGTCAGTGGCAAGCACTGTCACGTTGCTGCTAACTAAAATCTGGGCCAATATTGGCGAACTGCCATGGGCACAGCCTGCATTCCCCTGATAAAGAGAAATATTATTCTTCATAAAATGTTACTTTGGAAACCTTTTATTTAGTACGAGAAACTTACAACCTACTTCTTTAGTAACTGCATTGTGTGTGCACGCGTACAATTTTGGACAGGAAGCTTATATTTTGTGGCACAATATTAATGATTTATTTTGGATTGATATTTCCATGAATATATTGTGTCACAACACGTTAGTTTAGGCAATGCAGTTTATGAACAATAAATAATAGAATTAACACCAGCTGAACAGCAGCGAGCATCTTAGTTTAAGTTTATCGAGTGAATTATTATGTTTTTAAAAATTTTAAACAGAGGCAAGCTGTGAAAGATACAAGGGATATATCTCACCTGGGTTAACAGTTTTTCCACTAGCTTAACCTCAAGACTTCAATAAAGTTAGTTCCACCTCATCAATAAAAATGTAGGCAGTAATCCCTTTAGTATTCAAATTTATTAAGATATACCCAGCACAGCAATTCTCATAGGGAGCTTTATTCCCTTCTCACACACATGCATGAGGGGCACAAGGAGCTATTATTAAAGGAGTAAACAAAAATGCATTTATATAGCACCTGGAATGCTGTAAAGACACAAAACAAAATCTGACACCAAGCCATATATTGAGCTATTTGGGCAGATGACCAAAGGCCTCTTTAAAGTGGTACATTTTAAGGAGTCTTAAAGTGTGGTAGAGAGGCATAGATGTTTCAGTAGTCTAATCCAGAGCTTAGACCCTAAACAGCCACAAATTGGGGATGGGCAAAAGACCAGGATTGGAAGAGCAGAGATATCAGAGGGTGGTAGGGCTGGAAGAGATTACAGAGATAAGGAGGGCCAAAGCCAAGCTTTGAAAACAAAGATGACAATTTTAAAATTGATTGTTGGGCCAGTTGCCAATATACATCTGTAAGCAGAGGGGTGAGGAGTTAACAGGACTTGGATTTGTAGTCTCCAACTGGGGGGGCAGGGCATGTAGAAGCCAACCAGTGTGCTGGCTCAATCCAACCCCTGGGCCATTTCCCAAAGGCAGTACTGGAGTCGAATGATTCAACCGCCTCCAAGAGATGGGCAGCCAATTATCAGCTTACAAAGACCGATTGCCAGAGACCAACTGGAATTTTCCAACCAGCCACCAGGCCCACCTAAAGCATCAGGGATGAGGTCAGCTGCCTGAACGTGGTCTCCTGGCAGCATTCCTTGGGCTAGCACTCCAGGCAAGCTTTGAGGCCCTCCCAATGTGCCTGGCCTTGGCTCCAGCCAGAAGCAGCACTGTGGAAAGGTCTCCCCTCCACAATGGTGGCCTGACTGCTGAAGACGTTTTTAAATCTAAAAGTTTTTTTTAAAAAGTTGGCGAGTGAGTGTCTCAAAATAATAATATCCTTTATTAGCGTCAAAAGTAGGCTCACATTAACACTGCAATGAAGTTTCTGTGAAAATCCCCTAGTTGCTACATTCCGGCGCCTGTTCGGGTACACTGAGGGAGAATTCAGAATGTCCAATTTACCTAACAAGGACGTCTTTTGGGACTTGGGGAGGAAACCGGAGCGCCCGGAGGAAACCCATGCAGACATGGGGAGAACGTGCAGACTCCACACAGACAGTGACCTAAGTCAGGAATCGAACCCGGGTCCCTGGCATTGAGAAGCAACAATGCTAACCATACCGCCCATGGCACTCACCTCTCATATGAACTGCAAGCAGTTCTTTCTGTTTGGAAGGCCTTCTGTTGGACCTCCAATATTGAGAGCCCACCTGCCATTTTAACTGGATAGGAGTTCGACCTCTGGCCACAATTGGCCAATACAGGGAAAAATCACTACTGGGTTGCTGTCCCTACACAATGAGAGGTTGTGACCCCCATTTGATCCTAACATTGGTGTCCCGATCCAAAGGCCAAAATCCTACCTTCAGTGCGAGTTCCGATACAGGCAATTGTTTTGAATGGGCTCATGTTTATTTATGGTGGAACATGAGGGGGGCGGGGGAAAGCATTGGAATAGTGAAGTTTAGTGGCAAAGTCATGGAGAGCATTTCATGAGTATATGCGCTGGAAAAAGAGTAGAGTTAAGCATTGTTACAGAGGTGCAGGAGACACTCTTAGTGATGGAGCCAGTGTATATCTTGAAGCTCATCTCAGGTTCAAATTCAACACTAAGCTTGGTCTGGTTCAGTCTTAGACACTTGCTAGAGAGAGGGATGTCATGTGTGACTAGGAAACAAGGTTTATGATGGAGATCAAAGTTTGTGGCTTTGAACTTTCCAATATTTAGTTGGGAGGAAATTGTACTCATCATTTACTGCATGTCAGATTAGCAGTGTGACAGTGGCGGTGTTGAGTGGGGTGGAGGTGTGGGAGAGTTGGGTGTCAGCAGCATACATGTGGAACCGGACATAAATGTTTTTGAATGGGTGTCACCACAACACTAACTGAGAAATAGAGCGGGCCAAAAAGATCGCTCAGCCCCTCCAATGTCTCAGATTTTATCAAGTGACTCACTCTTTAGCTTAGTGATTTTATCTATTCAGATTATCTATCCAGATTAGATAACACCTGAAACAACATGACTGCAAAAAATGGATCCAACTTAGTGCTGATTCCACAATTAACGTCATTAATATAAAAAACAAATTTCCTGGTCATTATCATATTTTGATTTGTGGAAGCTTGCGGTGTACAAATTGGCTGCCCTCTTTTCCCCCACAGCTTCTCCTCTCTCAGAGGGCTGATGCAGACACGATGGCTGAATGGCCTCCTTCTGCACTGTAGAGATTCTATGATTCTATGAATTAATTTGTTGAAAAAGGGCTGTGAGATGTCCTGAAGCTGTGAAATCATGATATAAGTTCAAGTTATTCTTTAAATAATTAAATCATTAATTACACTTCTGCTTATCAATGGAATGAGTGATTTTAAAAAAAATTGTTTTATTTAAAATTTTTCCAAGGGGCAATTTAGCGTGGCCAATCCACCATCCTGCACATCTTTGGGTTGAGGGGGCGAGACCCATGCAGACAAGGGGAGAATGCGCAAACTCCACACGGACAGTGGCCCGGATCAAACCTAGGTCCTCAGCGCAGAGAGGCAGCAATGCTGATCACTGCGCCACCATGCCACCCTTGGAAGGAGTGATTTTAACAAAAAATGTAATCCACATATTTTGTAAGTGATCCTAATTATTTGTGTTTCACCATAGTAAAGTAATTACTTTTTGCAAAGAAGCATGTTCATTGTCATTATTTCTCACCAAGTCAGTATTTTAGATGGTCACTCTACATTCCAGCATTTGCTAACAAAATTTAAAAGGGAATTGGTGGCATCCTCTTGTCTCAGTGCCACTTGTAAGACTGCACCTGATAAGAAACAATTGCAGTCAATGGCTACCATCAATGGCTACCACAGGCAGAAATTCTCACGAGAATGGTACACCTCTCCAAACAGACATTAAAGAGCCCATGGCACTGTGCGAAAGAAGACAGCTAGCTGTGCCATCCAGCATTTCTCATTCCACCAGGAAACAGAATAACTGGTTCACAGTTTTTTGTTTCTGGGATCTTGCTGTACATAAACAGGCTGCTGTGTTTGCCTGCGTGACAATGACTTTGCTTTTCGAGGTCCCAAGGACATGTTGAAACTGCAGTATAATTCAATTGCTTTTGTTGTCAACCTAAAAAAGGTGGCAAATTGCACAAACTCAGCAAGTGTAGCAAGACAGGTTGAATGCTTTGTCTATTTATATTGAAAGAACTTGGCTGAAAGTTGGCAACAGTGCTGTTGATGATTTCATGGATACAAAGTTCAGAGCCACATTTGAATTATGTAGCTTGTTTAAGCATATACATTCCTACAGGTAGGAACAAAGAGTACTTTAACATTTCACATCATGTTGTCCTCTTTCTGTTCACCAAACGTAACCTACTTGGGAATGCATTTTACTGGACTACTTTCTGACAGCTACTTACTTTTTCTACGGACACAGTCAATGATATGGAGACAAATCTGGAATTTCTCGTGTATTTCTACCCAGAGAAAAGAACAAGTCAGATTGCAGATCACATATTCAGCCTAAAGATTATGGACTTTTTGGCACAAATCAGCTATGCGTGGAAGGACAAGACACCCAGATCTGCTCAATCTTTTACAATAATCTATCAAATCCTCTGCTTGAATCGATTCCTGCCCATTGCAATGGCCCCGGTCCACAGTTGCAGAGCCTTATACACATTACCTGTGTTTTCACTTGCTCAGAAGCTTGGTTTAAATTATGGCCAGATGTTCCGAGTGCAGCGGGAAACAGTTGCTTTTTTTAGCGTATTACTACAGAATGTTCAGCGCTCATTTTTCCCACTTAACCTTACGAAGACCGGTTCTGTATTTTCACATCTTCAGCATAAAAGTCACTTTACAAACTGAAAAACAACCCCAACTGTAGCTTCTTAAAGTTTACATTTTGAAATTCAAAGAAATCTGTGGTGAGTGTTTGGAGTTTTCCGTGCCCCGTAATTGTTTATCCGGATTTACATTCGGTCATATTCTATTCGGAATCATGGAAAATTTTAACATAATCTGACAGCAGCAGAATGAGCAATTGGAATGAGTATATTTTCAGATCCCACTGCTTGGGTGGTGCCCACTTTGGAAATTATGGGCCATAACATAATAGCTTTTGGTATATGACTGTTAGATTGGAAATTATTTATGGAACAGTTTTCCTCGAAAAAGGACATCTTCGCCAGGCACATCCCAAAATCCAGTTCCCGAAAAGTTCAGGTCTTGACAGGCATGGTCATCTTGAAAATTCGCCAGACTAACAACGGTTCCTAGATGGTTGAACTGAAGAGATTATGGCTCAGTAGTCTTCCTGTCTGCTTTTGTGGCAGACATCCTACCAGCCATTACCAAAGCAGAAATATACGTGCTATCCCTATGTTACAGGTGTGTTATCAGCACTGGCAGGTACATAATAATAATCGCTTATTGTCACAAGTAGGCTTCAATGAAGTTAATGTGAAAGCCCCTAGTCGGCGCATTCCGGCGCCTGTTCGGGGAAGCCAGTACGGGAATTGAACCAGTGCTGCTGGCATTGTTCTGCATTACAAGCCAACTGTTTCACCCACTGTGCTAAACCAAACTTGGGACGTCCTGAGTCAAAACGCAACAGGAGTCATCCTGTATTGATATCAGTGATCGGAGACCATACAAAGGGATGTTAACATATAGAATCCAATTTTTATATGGAGGGAAATACAAACTTTAAAATCTGAGACTCAGGAATGATTTATATCAAATCAAAGGTGTAATCTCTTAGCTGCACTCTCTTCATATCCTCTTAAAAGAAAAGTCTCATGAGGTTTTGGCAAAGAATCATAACCTTTCTTGCATATTCTATCTTGGCCACGATACAGATTAATTTATCCTCTTGAAACAGAAGAAAATTCCCTTTCAATGCAGAAATATTTTGAAGTCTAGCAAATAGAAAGAGGAGGAATTGATATTTCTTGTTTGCAAAAACAGGAAAGAGGGTTCCTCAAATATTGTTGTAAAATCAATAGTTTCATCGCGAGAAAATGTGGAGTTTTAAAAGCAACATTATGGGTGGTGTCCATTTTTTGACGTGTCCCTCTCGGTTCTGAAGCCTTTGAAGCTGACCTACATGTTTCCATCCAGCTTTGGGACATGATCTGACCTTCAGACCATGCGTACAAACCAATAGATCTCTTTCTTCATCCTGCTCTCATTTAATTTGCAGTGACAACATAAGCTGATCAAATTGCTGCGCACAAGGAAAACAATCGTTAAGCACAATATAAATTTTTGCTTCGGGGAAATGACAAGACTTCCCCATGCATTTTAGTTTCAACATTATTGCTGCCTTTATGGGGTCATTATGAAACAAACTTGTTCAACTATATAATCAAATAACACTAGTTGCAGCACAAACTAATTATCTAGGTCAGTTATTGCTGCAAGTTAATACTGCTAGGAACAAAATCACTGTCAATGCCTATGTAAACAATCTCAACCATTCTTTTCACCATACTATACTATCAAAACATTATTGCAGTTTCCTAAGCAGAGTTATGCTCATCACGTCAATGGTCTCCCAAGGTGACTTACACCTTAAAGTAATTATCACAGCGCATGAAAAAGTTCTGGACTTTCTCCATAACTTGCTACTGTCAAAATTCCACTTCACTCTTTGAAAACTTCGTTCGCCTCAAAACATTTCTTAATATTTCTCCAATATTTATCACAGATTCCTTGGGGACTCCTTGCCACAGAAAGCTGTGATTGCAAAGTCCTTGTGTATATTTAAGACTGAGAAAGATCGATTCTTGATCAGTCAGGGAATCGAGGGTTACTAGGAAAGGGCAGGAAAGTGAGCATGAGGAATGTTGCATCAGCCATGACCCTATTGAATGGCGGAGCAGGCTTGAGGCGCCGAAACGGCCTCCTCCTGTTCCGATTCCTTATGGTCCTATGGAATATTCTCAATTACTCCTGTCCATTCCCTGGAGAGCAATGACATCATGAAATAATCCAAAGTATACAGAATGATTATGCCCACACACATCACTCACTGTGCAGTGTGAATTGCAGAGTTGTATGAATGGCTGTTCAAATGCTTTCATTAAAAAAAAGGTCTAAAAGGGGAATCTGTTCTGTTCATCTTTTCATAAGAAAGTATCTCGTTTGTTGAAGCTTCGCCAGAGATGATGCATGACGTGACAATGTTCAAGGGAGGGAGCAAACTAAAAGGAGATTAAGCAAAAAGCACCACGGATCACTGGAATTACCACAGATCGTTTTGCCTACTTATGGGGTTTTATAAGCTTCCAATATAATTGTGATGATGGCGCAAGTAAAATAATTTATTCTAAACAGTACATAACAGAAATACTTCCTCAATTATTAAGAACTTCTAAAAGAAAAATAGATAGAAGCAATTCAAATGAAAGATTTTATTTTGGCTAACATCCAATATGAAGATTACAGTCTGCTGAAAGGCTTAAAGCAATGGTAACAACTGCACAAATGCACTCATGACCTTCCTAACTGGTTGTGTTAACTAGGCCAGTAAGCTACCTTCAATCCGGGGCAATCGCCACAACAGAACTCAAGCAACCCCAGCTTATGCAAGCACATGAAAATCCAAGTATCATCGGGAAATAAACACACACATACACACAGGGGTCACCTTTTCTTCTGACAACATGAACCTAAAATTTCTTAATGAAAGGATTCACACTATGGTCACAATAAATTTGAATGACATACCAAATTATTTCATAGAAAGTGGTTTGACACAGGAGCAGCTCAATGTTCACTCTAACAGTGCCAAATAAGCATAATTGCTGACAATTCTGTTAATCCATGATTGTGAGAGGTAAAGTCTTGTCATCTTGTGAAAGAAGAAGGGAAAGCATGAATTCACAAAAAAAAGGTACTATTGGCACAATGAGCCAGGAGCTATGCAAAAATGTTCCATTCAGTACTTTAAAAGTCAAGGGCCGGTTTAGCTTAGTTGGCTGGACAACTGGTTAATGATGGAGAGTGAGGCCAACAGCGTGGGTTCAATTCCTGTACTGTCTGAGGTTATTCATGAAGGCTCTGCTTCCTCAGCCTTGCCCCTCGCCCGAGGTGTGGTGATCCTCAGGTTAAATCACCACCAGTCAGCTCTCCCCCCTCAAAAGAGGAAAGCAGCCTATGATCATCTGGGACTAAGGCGACTTTACAATACAAGGGTCTTTTGATCTCCAAGAGTGACTGCAAGCAATATTACAAATTGTCACACATTTCCTATCCCTCCTCATTCAGAAGCTGACAGCTGAATGACTTCCATTCATGCACAAAAAATGGAGACCATCTATTGTGCTGGCTCTTCGGTTGCTGCTTCAATTCATTGATTGCACAGATCTGCTAGACATACATTTAAGGGGGATATTTAATTCATACTGTACAAGTTATCACTATTATCCTCCAAGACTATAAGCATATCCAGGCTTTACATTAAGCAGTCTGAAATTACACACTCAATTAACGACAGTCTCCTTATTTCTTCATTACACTGCTTGCGCATTGATATTAATGTACAAGATCTCATTAATTCAAGCCCATCTTGAGTTCCCCATCATGATTGAAAGTAACCAGTGGTTCGTTCTATGAGAGTACCTTGTAATTGTTGAAAATATGATAGGCTCCATGACCTGGTATCAGCATGAGAACCGTTTTGAATGCACATCAGCACCGCTACTTTGCTCTGGATTGTGGTCTTGAATTTTGTTGGAGCTACACTCATCCAGGCAAGTGGAGAGTGTTCCATCACACTCCTGACTTGTGCCTTGTCGATGGTGGACAGGCTTTGGGGAGTTGGGAGGTGAATTACTCGCTGCAGGATTCCTAGCCTCCGACCTTTTGTCGCCACGGTATTTATGTGGCTAGTCCAGTTCAGTTTCTGGTCGAAGGTATTTCCCAGGATGCCAGTAGTGGGGGATTCAGCAATGGTAATTTTGGTAACATCCGAGACCACAAAGTAGGTAGCTGAATACATTGTTTAAAAGAAGAATCTTCTTTATATAAATAAATAACAAGGTTTAACAATAACAGTAACTCAACAGAACAGTAGTAACAGTAATAATTATGAAAACAGGAGCTCTGGTTTGTTTTTATTCGTTCATGAGATGCGGGCACCGCAGGCTGTGCCAGCATTTATTGCCCATCCCCAATTGCCCTCGAGGGGGCAGTTAAAAGTCAACCATATTAGGTCTGGAATCACATGTAGGCCAGACCAGGTAAGGAATGCAGATGTCTTTCCCTTGTGAACCAGATGGGGTTTTCTGACAATCAACAATGATTTCATGGTCATCATTAGACTTTTAATTCCACATATTTAATTGCGTTTCAATTCCATCACCTGCCTTGGTGGGTGTCAAACCCAGAACCCCAGATCATTATCCTGGGTCTCTGGATTACTAGTCCAGCGACAATGGCACTATGCCACCACCGCAACCTTTAGTAAAACAGGTCTTGCTTACAGATAACCTCCAGCAGATAGAAAAAGCCCACCCAAAGCTGGCACATGCTCAGAACCCTCAACTGATGCCATTAAAATAATTACATGGGAAAAAGGCTTAGAAAGAACAATCTGTACTAAAATTAAACTCTGTAACAGTAACACCATTGAATGTGAAGGTATGGTGATTAGATCCCCTCTTGCTGGAGATGGTCATTGTCTGGCACTTGTGTGCTGCAAATGTTACTTGCCATTTTTGAGCCCAAGCCTGGATATTGTCCAGGTCTTACTGCATTTGAACATGGACTGCTTCAATGTCTGAGGAGTTGTGAATGATGCTGCACATGGTGCAATCATCAGCATATCCCCACTTCTGACTTTCCGATGGAAGGAAAGTCATTGATGAAGCAGCTGAAGATAATTGGGTCTAAGACACTACCCTGAAGTATTCCTACAGTGATGTCCTTTGTCCTGATGACTTCCAACCACTAGAACCATCTTCCTTTGTGCCAGATATGACTCCAAACAGCAGAGTGTTTTCCCTGATTCCCACTGATTCCAGTTTTGCTAGGGCTCCTTAATGCCACACTCAGTCAAATGCTACCTTGATGTCAAGGGCAGTCATTCTCCCCTCACCTCTGGAATTCAGCTATTTTCTCCACGTTTGAATCAAGACTGTAATGAGGACAGGAGCTCAGTGATCCTGGTGGAACCCATAATGAGCGTCAATGAACAGACTATTGTTAGACAAGTGCCACTTGATAGCACTGTTGATGATCTCTTCCATCCATCACTTTACTGATGATTGAGAGTCACCTGACGAGGCTGTAATTGGCCATGTTTGATTTGTCCTGTTTTTTGTTTCGGACATACCTGGGCGATCTTCCACATTTCCAGGTGGTTGCTAGCATTGTCGCTGTACTGGAACAGCTCAGCTAGGGGTACGGCTCTGGAACACAAGTCTTTAGGAGTATTGCCGGAATATTGTCTGGGCCCTTAGCCAGTGTCTTCAGCCATTTCTTGATATCGCATGGAGAGAATCAAGTTGACTGAAGACTGGCATCTGTGATCCTGGGGACCTCCAGAGGAGGCCGAGATGGATCATCTACTGTTGCCGAGGTATGCATGCTTCGTGCCAGCAATCTGGGGTAATTCCTTTGACCCCATCGCACTTCTTAAAGACATAATTTGTCCACAGTTATTCCCCCAGCTCCATACACCTCCGCTACGACATTCAGCCTTGATGACTTTGTTCTTTGATAACCCAATTACACTCATCGCTTTACTTAAGTCAGAGTTCCTCTTAATCCCTTCTTAAAAAGGAATCCTAAATTTCAGCTGTACTAATGATTTATTCATCAGCAGGCACAGCTTTGCATTTAAATTTCCTATCCACAACCAAAAACAACTTGCACTCATCCAGCAACAGTTCAAAATCAACGTTCTAGTTAATTAAATGTTTCTATCAGCCCAGGCTACAAATAAATATATCAATTCAATGAGATGGAATAGTGGGGTAGAAACGGCACTGTTCTCTATGGTAATGTATGTACGCCATTCTGTGCTGTCCCCACCTCCTCCTCCAACAATTTGAAGTTATCCAATTTGAAATTCACCACTAACACACCATCTGGTTTCATGAAGTCCAAAACATTAGCATTAAATCATCCCACTTCAGCACAAATCCTCCTAAATTCGCTGGACGTGATTTAACTAAATGGGAACAAAGTCCCATAGCGTTTAGCCACGTGTTTCCCGGCGCTTGTAGTGCCGAGAAGCAAAACTCTATTAAATGGCATTATGGTTAGATAGTAGGGCTCAGCGGTAAACATGAGGCTGAGGCCGCAGATGGCCCCATTTTCTGCACAGAGGAGCTCCGCTTCTGGAAACGCCTCAGTGTAGCGAGAGATCAGGACGCTATTGGCGTCCAAATCTCTGGAGCCACCGACGCAACCCCCGATCCCCCACTCCTCTATTCCTGAACCCCCCCAGCCCCAACTCACTATGAGGGGGCTCTCTGCCACCCCCCCCCCCCCACAACACATGCACGCAGTTCACCCTGGCCAATTCCACTGTGTGACAAATGTCCGCTTGGCACCTTGGTCCCAGTTTGTGGAGACCAGTACTGAAAGGCGTTCACCAGAGGTCTCCAAGGTGACTGGGATAGATCCCAACGCCTCGGGTGCCTTGGGAAACTGCATATTTCAGTGAGTCAAGCTGTCTCGCTCTATTCTGCAGATTTGCCATAAAATGATCCTGCCCACAATTGATTTACATTGCTACATGTCACGAGTTTGTGTTAGATCTCACGAGGCTTTGCGAGCCAGGTAGATCTTGGGAGCAGGATCCATCGGCTTCTATGGGTCACATTACGCTGCGGCACGCTGATTTCCGGGCGCAGTATGGCTGTTCGATCGCGTCTTTTGGTTCACATTTTCGTCTACCTTCAATGGCATTCAGTGTTATAAAAACAAATATTAGAGTATCAACGCTCTCATCGTACCTTGTTTCAGCAGCAAGAAAAGGAGGTACTACTTTTTTTCTTCAGGTTGCACAATTTCAACATAAACTTGAATAAATCACAAATAACTAATCAGTTGGACGTACACCAAATGAGAACTTATATGGCAGTTACAGAAATTTTTATATTTATGCTTACATTCTATTGAGACCAACTATTAAACCCAAAACAAGGTCAACAAATCGCTTCTCAATGAATTCATAATTTGGTTCCAGAAATTCCTATGAAGTTACGCTCAAGACCCACTTTTGGGATTTCTAAGACGGTGGCCAATCCCTTCTATGATGCATGAAAGATCAAATTCATTCCTGTTACAGACCAGGTAAATCAACCCCACTACTGGTTGCAGTACGTTACCAGTCTTGTGGACAATTGCTGCAGATTTGAGGTGCAGCCAGCAAGACTCAACTATAACTATAACAAATTCCACTCATACACAAAGTGGTTCCCTGCTTCTACTTATTAGACGAATAAGCATCTCAATTCTCATTATGTTAAAAGATTCAAAATCAAGCAAGTCAAGGCTTAGTGAACCAAGGCTGAGTTAGATAGATTTTGATGGACAAGGGAATCAAGACTGGGGGGGGGGGGGGGGGGGGGGGGGGGGGGGGGGGGGAGGAGAAGAGAGACAGGAAAGTGGAGTTGAGACCACAACCAGATCAACCATAATGTTATTGAAAAGCGGATCAGATTCAAAGGACTGAATGGCTTACATCTGCTCTTAAGCCCTACCTTTGTTCCCAAGTGCACAGAGGGTCACATCAACCAGCCAAGCTATTTTAAATACAAAGTCTTGCCAGACTGAAAATATATATAAGCACATTGCTTGGCACTACTGCTTTCACAGGTCAGATAATAACTAAGCATTAAACTAAAACTGTCCTGGATGTGCAATCAAAATGATTAACTAGAAACGTCAGGTCATGGAGTCTGCGCTATTTTCAACTCCTGATGGAGCAGTTTACTTGGTACTCGTTTCCAAAACAAACTTCAATGCATTTCACTTACACTTATTAAGTTCCGTTAGCGCTGCTACCACACGGCACTGAGAACCCAGGTCACGGTCTGTGTGAAGTTTGCAGATTCTCCCCATGGGTCTCACCCCCACAACCCAAAAGTATGCGCAGGGTAGGTAGATTGGCCACACTAAATTGTCTCTTAATTGAAAACATTTTTTAAAAAACGTATTAAGCTCTTCTATTTCCCCCCACAACCCCATGGCATTAAATCGGTACATCAGTAACTGCCTTCAGGTTAATTTATTTTCTAGTCACACCCAAGGCATTTAAGTCTGCTGCTATTTTTTTTTTAAATTCTCTACTAAGTCAAATAAAATGTGTTGTTTATAGCTGCATCATCATTGCCTCTCATGCTCCTTTCAACTGTCTTCAGCGGAACCAAATACATCTCAGCTAATCTCGGTTTACTGCATCCCAGAATTATACTTGTTGCTGTTTCCCAAGCCTTGCGGGACATCAATATACCAAAGTCCCAATTTGGTCTCAATGATCTATACACGGTAAATGTTTTGAATTGTAATCAAAAATACTGCAGATGCATTCCTGTTGTTACAGGTACATATTGCCTGGGTACGGTCAGTGAATGAGCAATTGCATTTACATCTTATTTTCGTAGTTAGTCGACCCTCCATCGCGCAAACATTTTCGATTTCCTGTTATAATAACCAGTACTCTATGCCCAGATCTACAATTAAGAATCTATTTGCTCAATTTTCGCACATTTGATTGTTAAATGCAAATATGAGAATTGTATAAACAATAACATGACTGGTAAGATAACAGAAACGCATCTATTTATCAACCATAATCCATTTACAACTTAATTGCTCCAAGGCTATTCTGTTAGCATACTTATGGAATATTTACTGAATTAATCACTCATTCTTAATATAGTTGTTCAGTTTCATTAAAAGGTATTCATCTGTCAGAACGTTTTGAAACTATGGGCAGAATTCTCCACTCTGGAACGAAGTTCTGTTACGGGAATATGGAGTGTTCTCTGACAATACTTTTAGAAGAATAAGCATCAGAATTCTAATTATGTTAGATAGATTTTTGATAGACAAAAGAATCAAGGCGTATTGGCGGGCAGGCCGGAATATGGAGTGGAGACCATAACCAGATCATCCATGACCTTATTAAAAGGTGGAGCAGGTTCCGAGGGCCGAATGGCCCACATCTGCTCCAAGTCCATGCCTTATCTTCTAGCCCCGATTTCATTAATTCCGCAACCGGGTGTTTTGCATTGTATTCCGTGGTGGGGCAGGCCTAATGACATGGGGCGAGATTCTCCACTCCCGCGCCGGTTGGGAGAATCGCCTGGGCCGGCAAAATTTCTCGGGACGGCGTTCCGACGCCCTCCCGCAATTCTCCCAAGCGGCGGGAACAGCCCCGTCGAGTTCCGCGGGCCGGAGAATCGCCGGAGACACCCAAAATGGCGATTCTCCAGCACCCCCGCTATTCTCAGGCCCGGCTGGGCCGAGCGGATAGGCCAAAACGGCGGGTTCCCCCCGGCGGCGTCCACACCTGGTCGCTGCTGTCGTGAACAGTGCGTGAACAGTACGTGAACGCTGGGGGGGGGCGGCATGCCGGGGGGGGGGGGGGGGGGGGGAGGGGGATCCTGCACCGGGGGGTACCTCGAATGTGGCATGGCCCGCGATCGGTGCCCACCGATCATCGGGCCGTCCTCTCTGAAGGAGGACCTCCTTCCTTCCGCGGCCCCGCAAGATCCGTCCACCGTCTTCTTGCGGGGCGGACTCAGAGAGGACGGCAACCACGCATGTGCGGGTGACGGCAGTTATGCGGCACCGGCCGCGTCATCTATGCGGCACCGGCCGCGTCATCTATGCGGCGCCGCCTTTACGCGGCGACAAGGCCTGCCGCGTGTAGATGACGCGGCTCCGAACCTAGCCCATTGTCGGGGCCTGAATCGATCGGGATCGGGGCCGTTTCGCGCCGTCGTGAACCTCGCCGCCGTTCACGACGACGTGGGCACTTTGGCGAGGGAGTGGAGAATCGCGCCCAGGGTGTCCAGTGTCCTATCCAGGCACCGCATTGAAATAGCATTCAAAAATCACTGACCCACCATTGGAAAAAGAAGTTGGATGTCCTGAGAGTGAAGATGGATCTCCGGGAGCAGTCTGAGGCCGGAAAATGGACCTCCTCAATGACATGGAAACTGGAAGGTCCACTGTAGATGTTAATCCCACCTACTGCTGTAATGTTCTGGAGTCCAGGGTTGCTGGTAGCCTCCACTCCAAATTCTGAAGGCAGCCCCAAGCATTGTTCAGGTGAGTCCCGATATACGCACGCTGCGATGTTCGAGGCGTATTTTGTACGTGTGTTTTCCTGCTGGCATTGTGGAGAATTGGCTACGGATGGAAGATTCTAGTCGGGCCTTCATCTGCTTCCCATCAGCAGGATGCAAATCATTCCCACGCCGGCGACCAGTAAGTTTCCCAATCTGCCAGGGCGGGCACCAGCAGAAGATCCAATGGGAAATTCATGCCAGCGTGAAACCAATTTTTGCACTCCTGCCAAATTCTGCTCTCACCCACCACTGAACCCGCTGATGGGGCCATGGGGGAATTCCACCCTATAGGTGAGTTCTACCAGCCGTTTTGCATCCAATAAGTAGTGCAGCATGGCCGGTAGATGCTGGGAGATCCCTCTTCTGGGATCTACTCGGCTCACCATGCCTCGCGAGATCGAACACAATTTCGTGAGATATGGTGATGGGAATCCCACCCATTGTGGGCGGGATCACTTTCTGGCAAATCTGCACATTAGAATGAGGCAGCTAATCTCACTCTAATATGTATTCCCGAGATCTAAACAAGGCATGGGGTCTAACCCCTTGACTTGGAGGCCTTGGCCAAGCGCCATTCAGTTCTGATCACCACAAACTGGTGCCAGATGGAGCGGCACTCGTGGGGGTCTCCCAGGGATCAGAGGCCCCCAGGGTACTTTCTCTCTGGGCAGGGTGGTACCATGGCACTGCTGGTGCCACCCAGGCACTGTCAGCCTGGCAGTGCCACCTGGGTGCTAACCTTGCACTGCCAAGGGGCCCAAGTGGCACCGCCAGGGGCACTGCCAAGGTGCCACACCGGCATTTTGTGCACAACGGGATCAGGCGTGGGCAGGGGGGAACTCTGAGGACCCTCTATAGGTAAGTTGGGGCTGTGTCAGGGGTTCGAGAGATTGGGGCGCCATTTAAAAATGCCATCCCGATCGCTCCATGCACAGAGAAGTTCCAGCTAGTGGAGCTGCTCAATGCAGAAAAATGGGGCTAAGTGTGGCCTCGGCCACAAGTTCCCCGCTGAGGCCCCCCGATCTACCCGAATGGCCGTTCAATAGCATGGTGTTTCTCGGCGCTCCGAGCACCAGGATACGCCCGGCTATTCACACTATCGGACTCTGTAGATTGTACACCAAATCTTTTTTGCTGCACATTTAGTTAAAACATCCCCAAGAAGAGGTTTTTATGTCATTCGGAGTGAGATTCAATAACGTCAAGAATTTTTTTTCTTTTAAGCAATGTATTTTTTCAAATAATAATAATCTGCAATGAAGTACTGTGAAAACCCCTAGTCGCTACACCCCGGCGCCTTGACGGGTTCACTGAGGGAGAATTCAGAATGCCCAATTCACCTAACAAGCACATCTTTCGGGAATGAGTAATGAACAGGATTAAAATGAATAATAAAAACATTGCTGGAAATACTCAGCAGGTCTGGCAGCATCTATGGAGAGGTAACATTTTAGTTTGATGACATTTCATCGGAACTGCTCCTGTACGATTAAAAGCAAGAGTGATGAACAATGGCTTAGAGATAAAGGCGAGATCTTATTAGTAGCCATGGTAGCAATCATTTCCAGTAGGAGCTACAAACAACCTTTTCTATTACAACTAAGCTCCCATTTTGCTTATAGTTATTATTCAAATGATCGGGGAGCGTCTTTAAGATCATGCACGATACATGAATCAAAATGGTAAATACTACATATTAGATCAGCACTGAAATTGCAAAGAAGGGCGTTTTTTTTAAAGCAACCGGAACTATTCAGTCGATAAGAGCAAAAACACCAATTCTGATTTCCATTATAGAAAACATACGCTAAAACCGTCTTAAGCTTGACTGAGGTGCCTTTTACACACTTATACTACTACTATTCAGGTTTTGTTGGTCTAACATTTGAATATTGCTTCCAATTTCTATCTGCAACTTCTCGACTTCAAATCCGTTTTGTCAGATACACAAAATCATCAGGATCGCACAAGGATGTTGCTCTTCAAGGAAAGCAATACAAAAATTAAACTCCCAATACATTTTGTGGAGCAAAATTTTGCATTAAATATCCTGCGATTCAATCGCAGTTGAAAATGAATTCTAACAAATCAGAACTGCACTTATAGATCTGTCCCCATTTCCCAACAAATTAAAAATTGTAAGCTATTGACTAACTCAACATAATGACTGAATTACACACTTATGAATTCAACCATTTAAAACAGACTAACCACGTGATTAATATCCTCAATGTCAAACTATAAACACATTTAGCATTTATTGCACTTTGTACTGTATTGTCAAGTGTCATTAGAATGCAACATTAAATCTAAGCAGCAATCCTCCCCGCTAATTAACAACAGCAGCTGTATAAATAATTAATTCTCAAGGCTTACATTTTGGACAACTATTTATCACCAAAACTACATACTTCAAGAAATGGTTCAATAGAAAGAAAGAGTTGAATGTAATACTGTTAGACAGCGCTGAATGAAGAAGGTAGAGGTGAAAAGATGTTCTGAACAAAATGCAGTTCCTCACTTCCCTACCCCATCAAACGTCCACTGATAACTGGGATGTGGCCTTGGGCACTGAAAGATTTTGGCTGGCTTAGAACTGCAGTGACAAGCCTATCATTACATTATCTCCATGTCTCTTGTGCAAGATAAAAACAGGGAACTGAACATCATCACATGTTATACAACAAAGGAAAAACAGCAAAATGGCATTGAAGGAGATCATCCACCCCTTTTATATTCAGACAGACTTGTAAATTATAGACTGGTTCAAAGCAATTTTTAAAAAAATCTTGAGTGACAATAATAAGCAAATGATTAATGCAAAAACACCAAAATGTGACTCCAACGCCATACATTCACAGAGTATTCACCCAATAAAAGGCAGGCAACAGGGGAGGCAGTGGCATAGTGGTGTTGCCACTGGACGAGTCATCCAGAGGCCCAGGGTAATGCTCGGGGAACCTGGGCTCGAATCCCACCAGAGCAGTTGGTGGAATGTGAATTCAATAAAAATCTGGAATGAAACCATTGTCGATTGTAATAACAACCCATCTGGTTCACTAATGTCCTTTCGGGAAGGAAATCTGCCATCCTTACCTGGTCTGGCCTACATGTGACACAGCAATGTGGTTGACTCTTAAATGCCCGCAGGAATGGACAATAAATGCTGGCCCAACCAGCGACACTCACATCCCATGAATGAATTAAAAAATACATTGAAAGGAAGTACAGAACAGGACAGAAAGCAAAGGACTAGAACGAGTAAAATCAGAGAAATGGGCACTGTAGGAAAAGATCAATGGTGTAAAAGACCTTTCTGCACATTGATGCTCATCTCTCTCATGTAATAGCCAAATGACCAGTACAGAATTACTTTTCGAAGACCACCCAATGTCAATGATTCTATTACCTTTACCTGATGGAAAAATGCTTGAAAGTGATCAACGTTAGAACGAAGATTCCTGAAACAATTGTCAGCATTCATACATCCGCACATGCGCAATTAACCACAGAAATCCAAAATGGTCAGTCATTCCCTTTTCCTCTACTCGGTTGTATTGAAAGTTTTCACACATGGACATTGAATAGAAGTCACAAAATTGATGTGAACTTACACTTTTTACAATATTGGTCCTAATGTAAAAACACAACACCCTGTTGACTCTTTTGAGATTTTAAATTGAGTACGAAGTCTTAACTACAGCTGAACAACCACTCTGGGCCCTGAGAAAGTAGGTTGGCACAGTATAGTGATGACTGTATCAGTGGTGTTTTCTGCTCTAGCGCCAAAATGGAATATTTCATCAACTTTGCTTCCAATTTTCACCGTTCCCTCACCTTCACATGGTCCTTCCCAACTCAACCCTTCCCTTCTGAGATCGCTCTGCATTCCTTTCTGGGGATAGGCTGTTGACCAATATCCAACATTTGGCTGGTGGCTTAGACAGTTAACTTGACTATTCTTCCACCCAACCTGCTTCCTGCAAGGGCAATTGGGGCAGATAACGAATGACCTTCGTCTCAGATTTGAGATGGTGGTCCTCAAATATTCTTTTCCTCAATTAGTTGAATACTGATCTGGCACATTGGAGATGATGATGGATGATGTCATTTTGGGCGCGATTCTCATAAAAAATTTCCAAGTTCATTTGTGGCGGATTTTTCAGGGAGTTTCCCGCCGGCTCTGCCAGAGAGTTCCCCAAGCTATCTAATGACACACTTTTTGGGGCACTGGGGAGTTTCTCACCGGTTCAGCCCACACTTCACTGGGAAGCTGAAGTCAGAGGTCAGGCCGCCATTTTGAAAAGGTCCCCCAATCTCTAAGAGAGTGTGTGGGTCACACGCCCCACCCATGGGCAATGTCACCCTCTACTTATATGGACACTACTCCACGCCCCCCAAGTGAGGACACCGCTATGGGGTCTTTGAGGGGCCCCCCTCTTCAGGCCCTGCAAGCCCCCTTACATCCCCCCTCAAACCTTCCCAAGGCCCCTAACTTAACTGCCCTGCACCCCCCCCCCCCCACCCGCATTTCATGGGAATAATCCACTTTGGAGCATGACCCCTAGCAGTGCCACCCTGGCACTCAGGCACCCTTACACTGCCACCCTGGCACCCAGGCAGTGCCAAGGTGCCAGCTGGGCAGTGTCAAGGTGCCCATGTTCCAGGTGGATGGCCAGGTTGCCACCCAGGGGCCTCAGATGGCCGTGGAGACACCCGTGTGCCGTTCCACCTGGTGCACGTTTGTGTGGGCCAGCACTAATCGGAGCCCAGCTACAGCGTCCCTGGGGAGGCCAGAGAATCGACGGAGGCCAGCGGATTCTGGGCAAGTAGGTTTACGACTAACTACCATAAGCGTCATTTGGCCTCGCCCATTTTGGGCAGAGTTCGGACTCAAGAGGTGAATCCCGCGAGGCGCAGAGGCTGTCGGGAGGTCTGCTGCAGGCCTCCCTCAGTATTCTCCAGCCGCGTTACATCCCCCCTCAAACCTTCCCAAGGAATGCAACAGAATCGCATTCTTTATGTCTGCCTTTGTCGAGAGGATGTACCCAAGACAATGGTTCATATTTTCCAGGATCTTGCCATTAGTCTTAAATCAATGAGATTTTGAAAGCGACGTTGTGCTGATAGAGCTGGTTGGTAGAGGATCTTCCCGAGTGCAAAAACCCTGCTGCTTTCTCATACACAAAATGCAAGACACCAGAAGGATATGCTGCCTTTCACCATTGAAATACAAAACGGACTCAACAGAATTTGCAGTTTTCAATCAACAGGTTAACGCTTCAGATATAAAAACACAAGAGCTGTGAAACTATCTGCACGTTATTTTTAGAAGACCTTTTTAAAAAAAAAATCTTGGATGTTGTTGCTTGAATCGCACAAAGTTAATGGGTGCAATTCACAACAGCTTTATGAAAATGAAAATCTGGTGACCTCATCTCCGAAGGAGGATATCAGAGTTGAGCGCTCAGGCCGACATTAATATCCAGGATTACAGTCGCAAAACCGGCATCTCAGGCAGTGGGGTAGGCCTTAGATGTCCTTCATGTCTATGAGCCTCTAGATGTAAAGGTGTCTGGCGGTGGCTGGTGTGCAGGCATCGCTTCCAGTGTCCTGCTGCCTGGGCTTGTGGTGCTATCACCACTGAGGGATTACCCTTCCAGAGTGGCAGCTGGAAAGTGGTGGGAGGAGGTGAATTCAGAGGGACAGCACTGGGGGGGTCCGACTGCGAGGTTCTTCGGTGGGATCTCATCAGAGGCCAAGAAGATTGGGTAGAGTAGGAGACTCTGACCAGGGGCGTTTACGGTAGCAGAGTGCTTCACAGCACCAGGGACCCGGGTTTGATTCCCGGCTTGGACCACTGTTCTGTGTGTGGAGTCTGCACGTTCTCCCAGTGTCTGCATGGATATCCTCCGGGCGCTCCAGTTTCCTCCCACAATCCCGAAAGACGTGCTTGTTAGGTGAATTGGATATTCTGAATTCTCCTTCAGTGTACCCGAACAGGCGCCTGAGTGCGACGACTAGGGGATATTCACAGTAACTTGGTTGCAGTATTAATGTAAGTCTACGTGTGACACTAATAAAGGTTATTATTATTTTCCAGCCTCATGAGGCCTGAAGACACTCAAGTGGGGAGGACGACTGCAGCAAGAATGAGCCCCCACACTCAGGCAGCACCATGAAGCCAGAGGGAAAGAGCTGTATGGAAGTTCAAGGCCACTGGTTATGAAGGCCACGCTGTCAGGGAATCGTGTCTGGGTGGCTGCCTGGTCGGTTGTAATTCTCATTTAATCCATGAGAACTGGGGAAATGAAGGTGCTGTCTAAGAATGAAGTTGACATGCTAATTGCAGAGTTCACATGCATCAGGCATGCTTCGCTTGCCATCAGGGGAAGCCAGTTGCCTAATCAGCTTTTCATGCTGTACATCTCTACGATCCCCTGACCTTAACTTGACGAGTTAATTTAGTCAACATTCAATGCAATGCAGGAGTGTGCCTAGCCCCCAAGCATTGAACTTCAAGGCTCATTATCGTGTCTACATAATAGAGGTGCCACAGATGTGGCTCCCCCAATGCAAGGCACTATGGTGAAGTTGCTCATCAGTCAAGGGATGACAGGGGCAGCCTTTTGCTCCCCCATGAGGTTAGAACGCACATCCATTGGGCAATTTTACTCAATTGCCCAACTCCTCACCCTTGGGGGAGTTTTTCGGAGCGCTTAATTTAGCTGAAGTTGAGAGGGACAATTGTGGGGAAGTGGCTATTGTGAGACAGGGAGAGAGGCGCTTAGTGAAAAGGTGCCCATTTCCCTTTTGGGGTTCTCGCAGATCCCAGCCGTTTTTGAGGGAAAACAATGGCTGGAGTGATGGCTCCTTGAGGATAAAGGATGCCCACTCGTGAGGTAGCTGATGACGACAGTACGGCGGCCAAAACCCCCCACTGATTCTCACTATATTGAGACTCATGTCAAAATGAGTGTAGGCAATTGGACTGCTCAAGATGTGGTGACTTATCTCTACTAGAGGCTACATTCACCTGTGCACACGAGGTGCCCATAGTTTCTTACTCTTCCTCACTCTCCTGCTGTGTCTGAGTATCCCCACGATCCACAGCGGAGGTTGAGGCGGCCTGCTGACTTCCACACAGATGTTGCAATGTTACCCTCCTCAGTGTGCGAGGGTGGAGTTATGTCGCTCACAGGGATGGGGCTGTCAGGTGGGCGTTACATCACCAGGGTCTCCTGGCTGGAAGGCCCTGGGCTGCGCTTCTGCTGATCCTCTTCCCTTTGGGTCACGGGGCCCCTCCATAGGATTGAGGAACAGCTAGAGATCCAGAGACATGCCATTCTTTGTCGCTGATAGTCGTGGATTCCCATTAGTGCCTGCACCATGCAGTTGAAGACCTGCACCATAATAGCTCATGCCCTCAACTATGAAGGTCATGAGCTGAACCATTGAGCGGACATCCCCACCAGGGTGCATGGCCTGCACCAAGGTCTTCACTGCGGATGTCACTCTCGAAGTGTTGGCCCAGTTGCATTGCATGACGGCACCATCTCCTCAGACAGAAAGCAATGGGACACCTCCAGTCGGCAATGCAGTCAGAGGAGGGATGCTGTCATCACTTTTTGATGCTTGCAAATCTGCCTTTGAAGCTCCAAGGTGACCGGGCCCAGGTGCACGTCATCGAGCAGGAGCTCAGCAGAGTCCTGGGCTCCAGCATTCATGAATGCCAATCCTTGGGAATTTCCTTCCTCCACCTGCTGTGAGGTTCTCCCTCGTGAGCGACACAGAAGCCTGTTTATGAATTAATTGCATCAAGGTGCGAGTATCTGCCCTGATGGAGGGCTCTGGTGACAGCGGTGATGCTTCTGAATGCTAATCTCAGAGATGTCTCCCTCAGATCTGCTCTGGTCTGTCCTATCCAGAAGGCAGGAGAATGATCCAGATTGGTTGCCTGATTGACCTGAAAGGGAAGCGATGATGGGTGGCATTATTGCATCACAGGGGATGAATGATAGGAGAAAGGTAAGGCACATGAGGCTAGCACCATGACTACATATCTGAAGGGTTCTCATTTGTGTGCTACCCTCACCTCACCCTCTGCACAAGTGTGGCCCAGCTCCTCACCCAGCTCAAAGGTTCCTTTGTCAAAGGGGCTTTCGATCTACAGCTCGGGCATGACTCCGGTAGGCTGTGTCCGCTCACGCCAGTTGTGCTCCAGCACAGATGGGGAAAGAGTGTAGGCAGAAGATCTGCCAGGTCAGATGGTGAAGACTAGCATGCGTGGGAGCAGGGATGTGAGGAGCAGATTATCGATGGGGGTGCCATGAGGAGGATGTTGGGAATCCGTGAGGTGGCTGGCTGAGAGATCACCGTGGAGGTGTGATGGGCGTGTTAAACAGTGCAGCGGGAGACATGAGGATGCAGACTTACCCTGGCTGTTGCAGCACTACTGCACCATCCTCATATGGAAGGAGATGCCACTCACGATCGCGGCCCTGATGGACGTCTGCGCGATCGCGGGTAGGATGATCTGCCTCTGCTCCACACCATCCAGAAGTTTGGTGAGGGCTCTCTCGTGAAGTATGGTGCTGTCTCCCAGGCAGCCAACCCCCCCAAATGGACTTGGAACAAGTGCTGGGGAGGTGTTTAAAAAGGAGCACCCCACTTATTACAAAGATTAACTTTTCCCGGAGAGAGATCAAAGGCAAGCTCCCCCATGCATGGTGTGACACACACATGGAAAAAACAAATTTTTTAAAGAGGCTGAATATTCACTGAGGTTTCCCCGACGTCAGTGCCGGCGGGATTCTCCTGGTTCTCTCACCGGATCCGACACCTGGTGAAAATATATGGCAAGATACCGCCCAATGCATGCAAATTCTAAAGCAATAAAACATTAAACCCACAAACAGGTACTAACTATAAATAGTGACCATTATGACATTAAAAGTGGAAGCAAAAAAAACTTCCACCAAATTGATCAATAAAACAAATCATTGTTTGAGTATTGCATATCTGTGCAATTCAACAATCTAAAAAAGACTTTCAATGCTTTAACAAGGTCACTAGTAATAAATCCCCAGATATGCCACTGCAAAGAATTTTTAAAATGTCCCTTACATTTGACAAAAATAGGCTATGAAAATTTAGGTACTTTTTACTTGACTAATTCAAGAACAATTACAATTCAAATCAACTTTGTTTTTATCCCATTGTTTTTATTCGAGTCCCCGTTTCAATTGAGTAAAATGTTATCATTGTGAAATTAATTAAAAGGAGTCAAAGACATGTTAATATATACTCTCTGCTTCGTGCAACATCGACAATTCCAAAACTACATACAAAGTCACCATGGCTTTGTTTGTTAGAGCGATGAAAAAAAAAGAATAATAATTTAACAAGTCCACTCTTTCAAAACTTCAGCAGTAAGATAGTCATAAACACAAGTTGTAAAGTAAAGACAGCACAATTGCCATAATGGGAAAAGATGTCTGTTCATGAGAAATGAAATGTCTGGTCTCAATTGTATCGTTATTGAAGCACCAAGTTAACTCCAGTTGCTCCATCATGAACTGGGGCCGGCAATTATAGTCCTGCAACCACCAGATGACTCTCGGCATCTCTTAGTGGCGAGTGGCACGGGAGCTGATTTCCCATCTCTCCTTTCAGCCAGCAAAGAGTCCTAAGCAATAGCTTCTGCATTTTATGAATAACATGCTTGATCATTTCATAACCCAAGTTCAAGTACATTTATATCAAAAAATCTGCCCATACATCATTTTTCTTCCCCTCAAAACCACAAAAAAAAAAACCAGCCTTAGCTAATCCCTCCTCACCAGTGTTCACCCTTTTCTAAAGACTTCAAATGTATTGTCACCTTCCAGCTCTTCACCAATTTTTCTCAAAATTCTGTTTGAATCCATTTTGCACTTCAACGTCAAGGTTACAAATCATTTATACCCATCTTCAACCTCCCAAATAGTGATTCACATATTGTTCCACTCCTTCACAACTCCAAGTGCATAGGACTATCCCAACATGATTTCACAACTTATTTATGTCAGTACAGCTAGAGTATCACAGGAAATTATTTAATTCTTTCCCCAGCTGAACACAGTCGCCCAATGACTGGGCTTCCCTCTTCCTCATTTGCAATCTGCTCATCAGCAATGTTATTCTGAGGTCATATTGTGCAAGTGCTTATGAATTGGAAACTGCACTCTATTCCTGGCCCCCGTAACCACCTCAGCATTGTTGGATTTCTGACGAACCAAGTAATAACCAAGTCGAAAGGATTGTGCAAAACACTGGGCATCCAATTCCAATCTAGAGCTTAGCTTCAACCTCACATCCGAGTATCAAAGCCACTTATTAGCTTTCATTCCTACCTCATTTCCATTGCCTTTGATATAATGGCACCATGGTTATGGTATTGCACAAGTAACCTAGAGGTTGACTGTTAAGTATCCACGATAGGAACTTGTAAAACTGATTTTAACAGATTCAATGATGCACAGTAAAATACGTACGTCACGATTAAAAAGGCAACTGATAATCTGCAAGGAGGTGAAAATGTTATATTTACCTTGTCTGACTCACATGGCTTTACTACATACTTCAGGTGGGCATTAGCCATGGTAACATTCACATCAGAAGAAGGAAAAGAAGCTCATTGCTTTTAAATGCCTCCTCAACTCTTTTTTGCTACTTCACCTACCATCCTCCATTCTTCCGGTTGTACCGAATATAGCATTTGTATAATGCCTCCAACATTGTAAACAAATACCAAAAAAGAGCACTCGCATGCCCCTTATACACTCCCCATGCTCCATTCATATTATTTCATGCCCCATCATCCACCATGTCATTGCAGCCTATGCCTTTTCACCCACCCCATAGTCCTTTATAGTCAGTGTCAACTTAATACCAACTCTTGCCTACCCATGTCCCCAACCCACCACCATGCCAACTCACCCAGTACCCACATGGGCAGATCTCAGGATCCATGCTGAGATTAAATAAGTGTCTATTGATGAATTCACAGTTTTAAAAAAACATTCACTACATTTAAGGTCCTTCATCCCTTATGAGAATAAGCATTTGTATGCATAATCCCACTTCAAAGATTTGGAGCGGTCATCAAAACTGGTTGCTCACTGTGATGATATGATGTGAAATCAGTCTTGGAACAGGAATCCTGTAATTGTATCCTGTAATCAGGCCTACATCAACAAAGTGAAATAGCAAGCACTGGTTTTTCAACACTGCAGACTTTTAAAAAAATATTTAAAGGGCAAATGATTTTAATGCCTTGATAGCTCCCCTTAACAGTTCTGATGAGTTTATCCACTTTATAGGGACATTCATTTCCACATTTAAGCATCCCAAAGGACATCAGAACTCACCAAAAGGTGTGCCAGCACCATATCCAAAATTGTACTTTCCTCTCCAAAGAACTGTTTAGATCTTCTCCTGCCAGGTCTAGTGAACACATGTCACAGTTACCACTCCCTCCTCTCATCTCGATTACCCGATACTTGTCCAAGTTCTGAGTCACATTGTCCCTGATGGTAGATTCCATCACTGTAGCTTTCTGTATTTTTCCTCCCTTAAATAATGGAGGAAAACAAACCTGTGAAAAGCCCCTAGTCGCCACATTCCGGCACCTGTTCGCGTACCAGCCTCCCCGAACAGGAGCCAGAATGTGGCGACTAGGGGCTTTTCACAGTAACTTCATTTGAAGCTTACTTGTGACAATAAAGCGATTTTCAAAAGTCAGATCAGATTCAAGGCAGCTACACTGTAAAATGTGCAACTATTTCTGTGAAACATGAATATCCAAAGGTTGACATGCCCCAGTCCCCCCCCCCCCCCCCCCCGCCACACACACAGAAATGGTGGGGGCCAGGATTTCTGAATGTTGGCCTTTGGAGACATTCTTACAAAGAGAGAGAAGCTCTGTTTGCACAAATAAATTCTTGCCACTGTCCAGCTAAAGTGAATGGAAGAGAGAAACGAAAGATCAAGTTGAAGCCATTCTGACAGATCTGTTAATTTTAGAAGAACTTTCATGTTTATATAAGCAACAGTAGTGTGTTTTCCTCCGAATATAATGATTCTTTTTAAAAGCTGGTCAAGAAATTGAAAATATTAGGAAAAATATTTAAGCTTTCAATGCTTCAAAATAATTGGGAATGCATGTTTACAGATAGAGGGTTAACCATTTGTGAAACCACAGACCAATATCAAACATTCGCTCCATTATTTAAGGGAGGAAAAATACAGAAAACTGCAGTGATGGAATCTACCATCAGGGACAATGTGACTGAGAACTTGGACAAGTATCGGGGGATCGAGCAATATCATGATTCAGGAAGAGTAGGCCATGTCCGGTTATTCAAGCAGAGGTTCGCAGAAATAGTGGATAGGAGAGGGTGTGTTATCTTTTTGTAGTGTGTCTTTGGGAAATCCAAGTTCCAGAGTACACAGAACACACGGTGACCTTGTGGCATGAGACTAGGCATTGAAATGACTGCATGAACCTGGCATAATCACAAGTTGCTGAGAAATGTAGCATCATTTTGAAAGAAATTGGTGCATGGAGGTGTAAGTGATAATTACTGAACCACCTCGCTGAGCCTGAAAATTTTAATTTTACAATCATGAAATCTTATTCAGTCAGAAGAAAATTAGCTTTGGATCTTTTTTTAAAAATTCGGTCTCCTGCCTCTCTCTCCCTTAATCCCACTTCTGCACTTTATGTAAACCTAATCTATATTTCCTGTCATATATTTCCTGGTTTGGATTCGGTGTAGCTCAGGAAGAATATTTCAAACCCAATTGGTTACACCGCCTTGCTTTCCCTGTTCATGGTCACCACAGATTCTCTTTATAGGGCACAGTGCTTGAAAAGACATGGAAGAGGAAATTCATGCTGACCAAATCCATGAACAACCGGTGAGCAAATTACATTTGAAATGAAATGAAATGAAAATCGCTTGTCACAAGTAGGCTTCAATGAAGTTACTGTGAAAAGCCACTAGTCGCCACACTCCGCCGCCTGTTCGGGGAGGCTGGTACGGGAATTGAACCGTGCTGCTGGCCTGCTTGGTCTGCTTTAAAAGCCAGTGATTTAGCCCAGTGTGCTTTCCTCCCTACTCCGCAAGTAAACACTGATGTTTGCGTCAATAGAAATTTATTTGGCCTGCCATTGAATTCTCATGACAGACCAAAGTGTCTTTGGTAGAAACATTCCAGAGCTTTGAACAGATGCTTATAACAGCCCCAGGATTCAGTACCGTCAGCAGGGCGGGAAGGACAATGATCTGGTAGAGTTTGATTTTAGCCATAATCTTTTTTTCAAATCATTCATGGGATGTGAGCATCGCAGGCTGAGCCAGCATTTATTGCCCACCCCTAATTGCCCTTGAGGGGACATTTTAAGTGTTAACCACATTGCTGTGCGTCTGGAGTCACATGTAGGCCAGACCAGGTAAGGACAACAGATTTCCTTCCTCAAAGGATATTAGTGAACCAGATGTGTTTTAATGACAATCAACAATGGTTTCATGGTCATCATTAGACTTTAATTCCAAATTTGTATTCAATTCAAATTTCACTATCTGCAGTGGCGGGATTTGAACCCAGGTCCCCAGAGCATTACTCTGGTCTACTAGTCCACTGACAATGCCACTACACCATCGTCTCCTGAAGTAAGAAGGAGGCAGAAGTTGGGTTTTTGATGCTTGCATGGATATCTTCATCAATAATATCATCCCTAGAGAGGATACTACCACGGTACAAAACTAATGAGTACCAGTGATAAGGAGCAAAGGAGGGTAAATATATAGTGAGGTATAAATCAGACATTGTCTGACTAAATGGCAGGAAAGATTTGATGGGCTTAATGATTTTCTCCTGTTCCTATATTACAATAACGCCAACAATCCAGAAAACTATAGTCACTGAAAGAAAAAGCTGAAATTGTGCAATAACAGATATATTTCACAACCAACTTACTATCAGGTAGATTATGGCTCAATTTTGTTCTAGACATTTTGAAAATATCAATACATTTCAATATATCACATAGAATTAAACCCACAGGATTGTGTTTCCAGGCTGTAACACATCTCCAAGTTTAGATAACATTGATAAGTCACTTGAGGTTTCCTCTTGTGGTTTATCAATGTAATTTGAACCCTTCAATGTGTCACTGCCTTGTAAGATATACTAAACTAGTTGTTATCCGATACAGGTGCATGATTACTTTTTGTTGGTACACTTTGTTCTTCCAGTGTGTTCAATCTGCAAGTGATTTTATCATCTTCTGTGCATCGTCTCATGGCTGAGGAATCCAATGAGAGATCAGCGTGGGTACCTATGAAGAGTTTATGTGGTCATTGTTGGTGCTTCTGTACCTGCATCACCTCTGGCTTGCCTTTGCGCGTGTCTGATGCTGCAGGTTTGTTATACAGAGTTCTCAGAATATGCTCAACCAAGTTTTAGTGCTTGCGTCCACATGGGCCAGCTGGCTACTTTCCCAAGAGAGCAATGAACAAATTTGTGAGACTCTTTTTTAGGGTTCAATGTTTTCTTTATACTGACTACCTAGATGTTGTTTGTCTGAAGTCAGTCCCCCACAGAAGATGTGCTTAGGGATTCTGTACTCATCCATGTGGAAGCTATGGTCTGCCTATTCAACTTGAATTTTCTGAAGAGTAGACTCCATATGGTTGAGCCCAGCACGATGAAGGATCTCATCATTTGTGATCTTATCCTGCCATTGAATTCTCATGATGGACCCAGGTGTCTTTGGTAGCAACATTCCAGAGCTTTGGTAGAGTTTGATTTTAGTCTTCAGCTTATTTCCATGCTGCTTAGAAGTTGGGTTTTGGATGCTTGCATGGATATCTTCATCAATAGTAGCATCCCTAGAGAGTATACGGTATGAGAATTTTTTTGACAGCCATCAATGGGCTGGTGCTTCATAGCACATGCCTGGTGCTGACTGACACACACACTCCTGCCCTCACATTCCGGCAAAAACTAATCGCTGGCTGTAGTCAGTCCGAACACTGTCCCTGGCCACCTCACCAGTTGTCAGTTAGTCAATCGAACCGACTTCCTCCAAAACCGGTTCCCAAGATTTACTTGGAGCCGACAAGTCTGGGTTCTACTCTCGAAAATACAAAGCCCAGAGAACCCTGGAGGTCTAGGAATAAACAGGACTGGATCAGAAAGAGAGGCTTTTAGCAGGTGCAAAGGGAACAAATCACCAGAAGCCTTGGTGAAGTATAGAAAGTGCAGGGGGCAACTTAAGAAAGCAATTAGGAGAGCAAAGAGGAGTCATGATTGTGGACAATTCCAAGATATTCTAGAAGTATATTAATGATGTGGAGATGACGGCATTAGACTGGGGTGAGCAGAGTAAGAAGTCTTACAACACCAGGTTAAAGTCCAACAGGTTTGTTTCAAATCACTAGCTTTCGGAGCACTGCTCCTTCCTCAGGTGAAACTAGTTCTCCGAAAGCTAGTGATTTGAAACAAACCTGTTGGACTTTAACCTGGTGTTGTAAGACTTCTTACTATAAGTATAAGTATATTAAGGGGAGGAGGATAACCCGGGAAAGAGTAGGGTTCATTATGATCTGTAAGCTGGAGTACATTGGTAGGGTGTTAAATGTGTATTTCACATCTACCTTCACTTGGGAGGAAGATGTAGGTACAAAATTTGGAGTTTCTTGAACAGTTTGACATAGGGAGTGAGGCGGTATTGGTGGTTTCGGCAGGCTTAAAAGTGGACAAATTCTCGGTCCAGATGAGTTATATCCCAGGCTGCTGTGAGAGGCAAGGAAGGAAATTATAGGAAGCGCTGATCTAAATTTTTAATTACACTCCGGCCACAGGTGAGATGCCAGAGAATTGGAGGACAACTAATGTGGTTCCACTTTTCAGGAAGGGTGGCTTTTCTCCAATAGTCTTCCGACCACTGAAGGAGAGAATTAATCACCACTTGAAAAGGCAAGGTTTGATCATGGATAGTCAGCATGGCTTTGTCAGAGGGAGTTCATGCCTAACAAATGTGATTGAATTTTTCGAGGTGGTGTTCGGGTGTGTAGATGAAGGTCGTGGCCTTGATGTAGTCTATATGGATTTCAGCAAAGCCCACATGGGAGACTGATAAAGAAGGTAAAAGCACAGGGGTAACTTGGTATGTTGGGATCCAAAACTGGCTTAGTGGTAGGAGACAGAGGGTGATGGTAGAAGGTTTTGTGTGTGGCTGGAGGCCAGTGTCTAGTGGCGTCCCACAGGATACGATGGAATTTAACCCCAAAAAGTGCGAGATGAGGCACTTTGGAAGGAGTAACAGTGGAGTACTCAATGAATGGGAGGACACTAGGAAGCTCAGAGGGTTCTTGGGGTGCTGGTAATAATAATCTCTATTGTTAGATCATTAACACTGTAATGAAGTTACTGTGAAAAGCCCCTAGTCGCCACATTCTGGCGCCTGTTCGGGTACACGGAGGGAGAATTCAGAATGTCCAAATTACCTAATAGCACTTCTTTCGGGACTTGTCGAGGAAACCGGAGCACCCGGAGGAAACCCACACAGACGCAGGGAGAACATGCAGACTCCACATAGACTGTGACCAAAGCCGGAATTGAACCTGGGACCCTGGTGCTGTGAAGCAAAAGTGCTAACCACTGTGCTACCTTGTCAATAGAACCCCGAAGGCGGCAGGACAGGTTAATAGGGTAGTTAAGAAGGCATATGGGCCCCTTGCCTTTATCAGTCATGGCATCGATTATAAGAGCACCGACATATATTGAGCTGTACAAAACTTTGGTTAGGCCACAGCTCAAGTACGGTGTGCAGTTCTGTTCTGGTTACCAGGAAAGATGTGATTGCAATGGAATGAGATTTCCCAAGATGTTGCCAGTGACAGTGCAGTTGAGCTGTGAAAAGAGGCTGGAAAGGCCGGGGTTGTTTTCTTTAGGGCAGACAAGGCTGAGGGGTGGAGGGATCTGATTGAGGTATATAAGATTAAGAGTATGGACAGGGTGGATAGGAAGCAACTGTTCCCCTTAACTGAAGGGTCAATAACAGGAGAGCATAATTTTAAGGTGAGGGGCAGGAAGTTTGGAGAAGATTTGAGGAAAAAGAATTTCACCCAGAAGGTGGTGGGAGCCTGGAATGCACTGCCTAAGAGAGTAGTATCAGCGAGAACCTCACACTCTTTAAAAAGTACACAGATGAACACTTGAAGTGTCATATCATTCAAGACTATGGGCCAAATGCTGGAAAGTGGGATTAGTAGATTTAGCATAGTTTTGTTGGTTCAGACTTGATGGGCCGAAGGGCTTCTTCTGTTCCGTATGATTATGACTCTATCTCCCCACAGGCACAAATATGTCCAACCATGCCATTGTGCAGTAAGCACAGGATTCAACCCTAGCTTGGACAGCACTAACCAGGTTGACACAATCTGTCGAAAGCTTTAGTTAGGTCCACAAAGAGCCTATATAGATTCAGATGTTTCTCTCTGCACTTTTCTTGTAGTTGTCTTGCTGAAAACACGTCATCATCAGCTGTCCCACATCTATCCCTAAAAACACAGATTCTGGGAGGACATCAGCTACAAACTGTCCAGTAGACAATTTAATAGGACCTTTGTAAGCATCTTCCTTGTGATTGAAACAAAACCTGATCCTTGGTAGTTGCTGCAAACAATTGTGGAGTATATCTGCTTCCAGATGCTATGTTAGCGTCCTTAAGGTTCTGTTGATTCTTTTCCTGATCCCATAAACTCTTGAAGGTGGTTGATCAGGTTGTTAACAAGCCCCTGCCCCATCCTAATAAAATTCCAAATCTTTGCCAGCAGACCATCCGAGTCAGGGGCCTTGCCTTATTTGGTTGATTTAATAGCTCATATCACCTCTTCAGTAGGGGAGGTGCAGTGAGGGGGGGGGGGGGGGGGGCTGGTAGGAGAAGGAAGAGACTGGCTCTCTTTCTCAGGCAACTGCTAAATTTGATGCAAGAATCCGAGATGTGAGAATTTCCGTTCAGGAGCAAGTGCTCATGCCACATTTCCATGACATCTGACTTATCAGTGAGTGACTAGTTCATTTCCATCAGCTGATAGGATAGGAGCAAAGGTTGTAATGGGTGGGCCGTATGCAGTCTTTAGTACATTGCTAAAGTATAGATCATGCATCTCAGCTTGTTGTTGCCACACAGTAGCATGTGTGTTCCACCAGGCATTCTCCATTTCCCTTAAAGCACTCTGGAGCTTGTGTTTAGCACTTTATAAGCTTCTTAAATTCGGAACAACAATTACATAGAAAAATGATGTGATAAAAGCACTTAAAGTGATCAAGTACTCCAAAGGCCAATCACTGATATTAAAATGTAGCAGACCTTCATATCTTTCAGTTGCAGGTTTGAAAGATTGTACTGTGACTTAATGGGTAACAGTCACCTAACTACCCCAGTGATCACCTCTGAACAGAATGGGGCTGCACACAAGACAATTATAAAACAGAAATCCAAATGAAACTAACCCTACGCAGATCTGAGAGTTTCATCCTTGGGAGTAGACCATAGTTACAACCCAAAAATGCACCCAAAGTTGCTTATTTTTGCCAATATCACTTTACATCAAAGTAACCTCCCAATCTCATTAAAACATGTGCATCCTGATCAGTGAGAGTCCAAAATAAAAGCAGCCATAGACATGGTATCGTAAATCTTCTTTGCATTTTCAAATGTACATTTCAGCACGTTTAATCATCATTCATGTAAATTAAATATGTCTAAGAATCTGCATTCAGGAAGATTTTCCATTGTTAATTGTGTGACTTACGCATATCATCACAAGAATGCATTAAAAGATACAAAAAATACAGAGTGGGATTGAATTGAATTTTCTTTTTAATTGCAGTTAAAAGACCAAAGGTTCCTGTTCCTTGTGTCTAAAAATCTGACTGTGTTGTTGAGGGTTCTCTGCAATTAGAGGGTACTTCGATCTAAGTGTGGGTGCACAGTCTGAGATTTGTTCAAAAGATTTGATGAGCAGTCATGAATCAATCAAGAGAAACTAGGCATGTTGTAGTTAGATAGGAATACACTTACACCAAAATTCTGCCATCTTTTAAGCTACATAATTGGCTTGCACCCATATTGTGGCTCATAGGAATTGGAAGAATTTAACACAAACTTACCTCGTCACTCCTCGGATGCCCCAGCGCAGTGCAGCTCTGGTAGATTCAAGGAGGCCGTGCCACCCCTACACCAGTTGCCGTAAAGCAAAGTTTAAAAGGCTCAGTGAAATGGACAGCCAGGAGAAAGTAAGCAGATAGGATTTGGGTGGTGTGTCAGCAGTCGGTTGGGGGGGGGGCGGGGGCAGAGGTGGAAACCTCAGGTCTGGTTGGGCCAATCAGAGGTCTGGGGCAGGGGGAGATCCTTGGGGGTTAGAGGTAGGAGCCTTGTGGGTATTTGCAATAGTTACTCACATGTTAGAATACATTTTAATTCTTCGGACTCTGAGTAACTATTAGTGTGACCCTGGTGGAACCATTAAAATCGCATTTAAGCACGGTGGCGCAGTGGATAGCACTGCTGCCTCACGGCGCCGTGGTCCCAGGTTCGATCCCGGCTCTGGGTCACTGTCCGTGTGGAGTTTGCACATTCTCCCCGTGTTTGCGTGGGTTTCGCCCCACAACCCAAAGATGTGCAGGCTAGGTGGATTGGCCACACTAAATTGCCCCTTAATTGTAAAAAATGAATTGGGTACTCTAAACTTATTTTTTTAAAAATTTAAATCGCATTTTCAGATGGTTCCAGTGTAGCACAAATTGTCCAGAGGAAGTTAGTACTTCTGAGCAATTGTTATGTAAACCCTCACCTTTCAGGTTTCTAGATGGGTTCCCCAGCTGATCTTGGGGTACCCCCTAGTCGGAAGTTACGTAATCTTTCAAAAATGGCAGCTGATGGGGGGGGGGGGGGGGGGGGTCAATTGTTAATTTTAATGCAAAAAAAGATTTCTGCCAACCAGGAGTCTTAAAATGTATGGGCAAAGGTGGGTATATGGAGTTAGGCTGTAGATCAGCCGTGATAATATTGATTGGAGGAACAGACTAATAGGCTCAAGGTACCAAATGGCCCGTTGTGTTTTTGTAATGGTATAAAGGCACCAATTATACCTAAAGGACTGCGTAAACACGTGTGGGTTCATTTGTTTACACTAGGCACGTAAGAACAGCTGGACAAAGGTAGAAAGCTTGACGACATCAACAGCAGAGCTGTGTTTGCCATGTCCTGCTTACAGGCAAAAGTGAAACTAAGACTGGAGCACATGGCACACTTCCCCTTGAAGTGATATCATGCTGTTATCCCTCAAGCCATATTGCAACATGCCCTACCCCTGTTCTTATGTTCTTCCTCCAGGAATACTTTAAGCAATATAATTTACTGTGAATATACAATTTAATGTTTGATGAATAACCAAGCATGCTTGAAAATAGTTACAGCCTTTTGATTAGACCATTTTAGATGAAACTCTGCTCCACAGTTCACCAGGTAGTAATTACAAAGGAGTTCATTTTCTTCAGAAATTTCTAGTTTAAACATAGATTTTTTGAACATTTAACAGAACATAAATTTAGCTCTCAAAGTGAGCCGCCAAAAGTTGACTACCATTTTCCCCTCTTTTCTACCCTTCCTAATTCCTTTTGCTCGCCGCTATCACCAATTTCATCTTAAACCTTGATGTTAGGAAGACCATGAGAGCAGCTCAGGGCCGACTCACTCCAATACTCCTTTCATTAATGTGGTAAAATAACCAGCCTTTCTATTTCGCAGTTCATCAACAAATACTTTCATGCACTTACAAAAGGACTTTGGAATTTTCTAAAGATAAAATCATGGCTGGAAAAAATTATAAGACCCAATAAGAATACTTCAAAATGTTCTCAAATTCCACATCATTTGACATTTTTACCCTTCATCTCCGAACAATGCTTGCTGTTGGACAACATTAAAAGTTGTAACAGTAATATATCAGAAATTTACACTCAACATTACTTCCAGTTGGTGATCAGTAATAAAGAAGCATAACTCTATGCTCTGTATTTAAACATTTAAAAAAATTCTGTATTAGAACATTAAAAAGGGGGAGATCGGAATTCTTCTTTCACTGAAACGGATCTCCAGGATATGGAATGCTTCACTAAAAAGAGTTGCTGATGCCAAAATCAAATCATAACTTTTAAGATGCAATTAGATAAATTATTGAAGAAATATTTTGAAGCGTATCGGAAAGAGCATGGAAATGGGATTAGAACAGTAGATCTCATGGGAAAGTTAGCAAGAGGACAGGCATGAAACTGCAATTTCTATGACTTGGTTGATCAAAAGATTTTAATACCGAAAACAACATGCTGACAACATTTGCACTCTGTTCTTTGTAGAGTTTTCCACCTCTTTTATTTTTTAAAAATACAAATGACATGCACTGGATGCACTAATATAGTACTGACAGTATTTGTGAAGCTATGCACAATAGAAAACCACAATTACCTGGCACACTCCTATCATTATCGCTTTAGACTAGCAGAGTTCTGCTCCAAGACACATATGAAACACTGGGTACTCATCTCCAAATCCTAATAGGATTCTTACCAGAAAAAAAGCGTACAAACAGAATAGCAAAGAGAGACAGCTTTACTTCCATTTTTCAAGATGATATATGTAGGTAAAGCAAATATAACAGAAGACTATCTAATGGCAAGTCGCAACACATTGACCAATAGCAACCTCTACCAGATGCCCAAGTACCAGACTTTAGATGACTAATAAACTGCATTATGACATTGGGTTGGCCAAGTCAATCTCACGAGAAATATTATATTCATATTATCGGCGCTCCCAAATACAGTAATTTTTTTTCCCCATGGAGAATTATTTTGACAAAGGACCCATGGGCTGTTGCAGTTAAATGCTAACAATATAACTGCCAAATGTTGAAATCAATTTAGTACCTATTTCAGTTCAATTACAATATCACTCTCTCTTTTTACACGTACATAAAAAGCAAGAGGGTAGCCAGGGAAAGGGTTGGCCCACTGAAGGATAGGCAAAGGAATCTATGTGCGGAGCCAGAGGAAATGGGCGAGGTACTAAATGAATACTTTGCATCAGTATTCACCAAAGAGAAGGAATTGGTAGATGTTGAGTCTGGAGAAGGGGGTGTAGATAGCCTGGGTCACATTGTGATCCAAAAAGACGAGGTGTTGGGTGTCTTAAAAAATATTAAGGTAGATAAGTCCCCAGGGCCTGATGGGATCTACCCCAGAATACTGAAGGAGGCTGGAGAGGAAATTGCTGAGGCCTTGACAGAAATCTTTGGATCCTCGCTGTCTTCAGGGGATGTCCCGGAGGACTGGAGAATAGCCAATGTTGTTCCTCTGTTTAAGAAGGGTAGCAAGGATAATCCCGGGAACTACAGGCCGGTGAGCCTTACTTCAGTGGTAGGGAAATTACTGGAGAGAATTCTTCGAGACAGGATTTACTCCCATTTGGAAGCAAATCGACGTATTAGTGAGAGGCAGCACGGTTTTGTAAAGGGGAGGTCGTGTCTCACTAACTTGATAGAGTTTTTCGAGGAGGTCACTAAGATGATTGATGCAGGTAGGGCAGTAGATGTTGTCTATATGTAAGGCCTTTGACAAGGTCCCTCATGGTAGACTAGTACAAAAAGGTGAAGTCACACGGGATCAGGGGTGAACTGGCAAGGTGGATACAGAACTGGCTAGGCCATAGAAGGCAGAGGGTAGCAATGGAGGGATGCTTTTCTAATTGGAGGGCTGTGACCAGTGGTGTTCCACAGGGATCAGTGTTGGGACCTTTGCTGTTTGTAGTATATATAAATGATTTGGAGGAAAATGTAACTGGTCTGATTAGTAAGTTTGCAGACGACACAAAGGTTGGTGGAATTGCGGATAGCGATGAGGACTGTCTGAGGATACAGCAGGATTTAGATTGTCTGGAGACTTGGGCGGAGAGATGGCAGATGGAGTTTAATCCGGACAAATGTGAGGTAATGCATTTTGGAAGGGCTAATGCAGGTAGGGAATATACAGTGAATGGTAGAACCCTCAAGAGTATTGAAAATCAAAGAGATCTAGGAGTACAGGTCCACAGGTCATTGAAAGGGGCAACACAGGTGGAGAAGGTTGTCAAGAAGGCATACGGCATGCTTGCCTTCATTGGCCGGGGCATTGAGTATAAGAATTGGCAAGTCATGTTGCAGCTGTATAGAACCTTAGTTAGGCCACACTTGGAGTATAGTGTTCAATTCTGGTCGCCACACTACCAGAAGGATGTGGAAGCTTTAGAGAGGGTGCAGAAGAGATTTACCAGAATGTTGCCTGGTATGGAGGGCATAAGCTATGAGGAGCGATTGAATAAACTCGGTTTGTTCTCACTGGAACGAAGGAGGTTGAGGGGCGACCTGATAGAGGTATACAAAATTATGAGGGGCATAGACAGAATGGATAGTCAGAGGCTTTTCCCCAGGGTAGAGGGGACAATTACTAGGGGGCATAGGTTTAAGGTGAGAGGGGCAAGGTTTAGAGTAGATGTACGAGGCAAGTTTTTTACGCAGAGGGTAGTGGGTGCCTGGAACTCACTACCGGAGGAGGTAGTGGAAGCAGGGACGATAGGGACATTTAAGGGGCATCTTGACAAATATATGAATAGGATGGGAATAGAAGGATACGGACCCAGGAAGTGTAGAAGATTGTAGTTTAGTCGGGCAGTATGGTCGGCACGGGCTTGGAGGGCCGAAGGGCCTGTTCCTGTGCTGTACATTTCTTTGTTCTTTGTTCTTTGTTCCCCAAATGACGTGCACAATTTTGACACAGGTGCAAGTTCTGTTCACTACAAATGATGAAGATCGAAGTGAGAAAGTCAGTGCATTGACAACCAATGACAACGCTGTTTTGCTTGAAGCTTGTGCCAGGAAAATAAAACTTTAGCTTGGAAATTTGCTTCATGTTGCCTCAGTAAAAAAAGAGCAAACTCCTTTTACTCTGGTGAGCACAAGCCTGCATTAGCAATCTTCGGCATATACCAAAGATCATGCTATATTTACTGTGTATTGGTAACCACAGAGACAATAGTCAAAAGACAGGGCAGTCTTTCTAGCAGGATCAACTCAATGTCAAGAGTAATTGCAACAGCCAGTAACACTGTCGGTGCCAAGAGTGCTACTGCTAGACGCATCTGCATTTTTTCACAGAAATATAATCATTTAAATATCAAAGACCAAATACAGAGCCCTGCGAAAACATACCCAAAATATCTCACTGAATTCATTATTCTCCACATTTGCAGTAACATAAATTTTAGTACAAGGTCTACAGAGTCTACAAAGTCTACAGTTCTGGGTGCCACACTCCAGGGAGGATGTGAACACATTGGAGAGTACAGAAGGGATTTAAAGAATAGTTCCAGGGATGAGAAACTTCAGTTATGAGGTTAGATTGGAAAGGTTGGGACTGTTCTCCTTGGAGAGTAGATGATCAAGGAGATTTGATGGAGATGTTCAAAACCATGAGGAGGCTGGACCGAGTAGAACCAGAGTAACTATTCCCTCTCGCAAAGCAATCAAGAACAAGATTTGAAGTGATTTTGCAAAAGAAGCAAATGTGACTTGAGGGGAAAAATAACTTTTTCACATGAGTGGTTCAGGTCTGGAACGCACTGCCTGGAAGAGTGGCGGAGGCATTTAAGAGGGCATTAGATGATTGCTTGAATAGAAGCAATGCACATGGGTATGGAGAAAAGGCAGGGCAATGGCACAAGCCATAACGCTCGTGTATCCACTTATCAGTAACGTCACTACATAAAACCATATTTTCAAAAAAATGAGGGAACTTTAAAGTTACAAATTTCATAAATGGCTTACCCAATATGTCATAATGCAGTTTATTAGTCAAGTCAATCTCACGAGAAATATTATATTCATAGTATAGGTGTTCCCAAATTCAATTTCGGTTTTCAAAGAACCCACACTGATTGAAAGTAACAAATTTTTCAACCAGCACCACAGACTCATTCCTTCTGTTGAACAGTTGGTAAACAACATTCCGAAGACCTCTGGACCAATTCACTGAAGAGGAAAGCATGTAAGAACTGAGCAAACAAAATATTAAAATTACAAAATAAGGGTAAACAATAGGATCAATAATTCATTGACAATATTCAGACTGCCGTGCACTTGGCTGTCTGAGGAGCTCTTTAACAAATTACTAATGTATCATTATTTAAACAGAAATTTCCTTCTGCAAGGTGACAAAATTTAGGCAATTAAGTAAGTAGCTGATTCTCTTCTAGATTCTGCAACATGTCAGAAACGTTGGTATATTTGTTCCAACATTTGGATATCAAAACAACGGACTTGCTCTACCAGTTAAACTTTTGATTGTCATTAAATTAATCACCAAACTGATGTTATTCGTGGAAGGGGGAATTTAACTCATCTGTGCGGATTTCTCTATGTTCAACAGCTGGAACATGGGGCCCTAAATTTATTCATTTCGTTCTCCAGAAAATGAAAATGAATCAAAAGTATCTCAGTATTACTAGTGACAGTATGCTTGGTATCCCGAGAGGGCAATTTAGAAACTTGTTTTTCTCTCCAAGGCCCTGCGGAGTATTTTCCTGTGAGGTTGTTTATAGTACGTTTATTTGGTAGTTGCATTTTTTGGCATGCACCATTTTAAAGTCAACCATCATAGGATTCAATGTCCCTTTGTTCCACTTGTTCAAAGCATACTGGTACTAGAGGTTTGACGATATTGCACAAAGACAGCAGAGATAAGGACTGAATCAGTGACTCTGGCAAGAAGTTGAGGAGCTGTAGTCCAATAGTGTTTTCATAGAATGCTGATATTTACTCTTTTATTGGTGAATGGATCGATCTAATAGTTTATGCCTGAGCTAGGGTGTGGTGGAATGTGCATCCTGTGTGCCGAGTCCAGGAGAACACATGGTGGTACACAATCCAGCTATGTTTACATAATGGGTGGCAATATTAGAAATGCAGGTCCCTTTAAGACTAAACCAGGATAGCTTCAGAGTGCACTGACAGGTGGTAATGCTTATTGAAGATTGTGCGATGTGTGTCCCCCCCTCCCCCCCCCCCCTAACCTGAGTGGGGGCGCAGTGGGGGCATCTGGACAGGGAGAGTATCCAGAAGGGAAAGAGTGGAAACTGATATTTGTACCAAACTATGTTTGAACAATAAAACAGTTGTGAATGACAATGTTTTTTTGCTGCCTGATTCAGTAAATGGATATCCATCTACAAAATAATGGGCAGGCAAACAGTCAAGAGGATTGATAGGGAGTACGAGGTGCACTTATGAGAGTTAGCAGTGCTGAACCGAAGGAAGTATTTAACATAAAAGTACAAAAAGCTAACAGCAAGTGTGATCTATAGGCATTTATCACCCAACGATATATATCCAAAGTTACCCTTTCAAATACAGTCACCACAAATTTGTGGGTGATGTCACTGATCAGTAAATTACATTAATTGATGAAAATGGTCAACAAACAAATAGGTCGTGATGTAAAGCGCAAAAAACAGAGTCCCGTTTTGGGCGTGTATAAAGCGTCGTGCCAAGAATGACCCCGCCATCAAGCAGGACTCTTTTTTTTTCTGGCTTCAGTCAGGAACACCCCGCTGAAGCCGCACTTACTTAATTTCCTGTACTGACGGGCTCAGCTCAGTAGTGCAGGAAGAGATCGGGCGCATTTTCAAATGCTGCCCCGAACTCTCGACCACCTCGTACACCACAACGTGGCGTCTGGACCCCGCCACTACCCCAACTTACCTCTTAGGGGGTCCTCTGACTCCCCTCCACCCCAACCTCCCCCATCCCAACTCATCCAGGCATAGGCAACCTGCCACCAGGCACTTTGGCAGTGCACTACATTAGGCTTATGTGAATATGTTGGCGCCGGATTCTCCCAAAGCCTTGCGCCTGGGAGACCTTGCCATGGCATTGTTTAGCACTGGTCCCTCGGGAGGGGGGAGGGGGGAGGGGGGGGGGGGGGGGGGCTCTCCCAGGCCATTGGGCGCCTCCGGGTGGTTGGACTCTGGGCAACAAGCCAGGCTGGCAGAAGTGCCAGGGTAGCGTGCCCAGAGTCCAACCACTGGGGGCGTCCGATGGCCTAGGAGAGCCCCCCCTCCACTCCCGAGGGACCAGTGCTAAACGGTGCCATGGCAATGTCTCCCAGGCACAAGGCTTCGGGAGAATTCGGCGGCAATATATTTACATAAGCCGAATGGCACACTTCAGTACTTAATCATAAGAAATATTGTCAGAAAGAGTCACAAGATATGCTGCTGTCATCCACATAGTCTGATGGACTGGTCAATAATTTACAGCAGAGGGGGGGAATGAATCACCTCAGGAACATTTTAATAGAAACTTTGTATCAGTAAAAGAAAATTACATTTACTAAAATGTTTTTGCTAATTATCAGCAACAATCATAACAGAATTTTAGAATGTGCCAGACAGATGTTTTTAAAATTTCAATGCGGGGGAGCTTTAACATAGGTTAAGTTAGCATGTGGAGTAGGATGCCGGGGGGGTGGGGGCAGCAATGGAAAACATCTCCAAGCGCACCAGGAAGCCAGCTCCAATCCTACTGACTTTCAGGTTTTACTGGAGGTGGGATAAGAAGCGTAATAGCCATCCCTGCTCCCAGGAGGCGTGTTGGTATTTTAAACCCGAGATGAGAAATTTCTGATTTAACTGCATTGCAGTTTTTACTGTGGGCAGCCTGGTTTCCCAGCCTAAGGAAACCCAGTTACAGGGAGTTTTTCGATCGTACTGAAAAATCTGCTCATCTTTAGCATGCACGAATTTGGGAGACAAGTTTCACCCAATTGAAAGTAGGGATTAACGCCTGGATGTAACTTTGGGGTTTCATCCCTTTTACAAATTCTGTGTCTCGCACTTCAATTCAGCCAAGCTTTGAGCAGCAGTGTCACAATTTGTCAGTGATGGAAACTAATGAAGAAAACTAAATTTGGCTAAGCTGTGTATTTTTACAAATATTCTTCTTTGCTTGGTCCAATACAATTTATGTCTACTTCGAAATTAAAAGGGAAAAGACAAACGAATATCCTTATACAAAAGCATGAAATTAAAGGTATGTTGATTACCCACTCTCCCTTATCAAATTCGAATATTTTTCCCCACTTAATCCTCATTAAAATCTAACAGGCAGGCAATATTTAACTTCTGTGAGAGAGTACAACTGCAGTGTAAAATGTTCAAATAATATTAGATAAGGAATGGTACAATTTGAGTAAATGATCCACTACATTCCTTCACTTCTCTACACCTAGATTTATTTTTCTTCGGTTATAGTGCATGCGCTCCAGGTCTGGGTCTGCTAGCTGCACATCAAACTCATTGGATTGTGGTGGATTGTGGAGAAGACGCTCTTTTTTTTTCCAGAGATCAGTTTAGTAACACCTATGCAGGTTGGAATTGACAAAACAGACAGTTTGGTTTGCCAAATAAAACAATGTAATTTACATAAAGTTTAAAATGGCCATTTCCATGGATTTTGAGCGACTTCTTCAATTAATGTTTCCCAAAGTTTCAACTTGGCCATTTTATGTGCCAGAGAAAGATCATTCTCGGCCTGTGGAATGACTTCCTCTATCTGCCCACAGTTGGAAACACTTTTTTATTGCCCATGAGTCGATGTGTTGTGGCAATGGAGTCACATGTAGGTCAGCTCAGAACGGGTGACAGGTCCCTCACCGGAGAACGTTTGTGAACCATTTTATCCAGTACCAACTCATAAATGACCAGATTTATTGAATTAATTTTTCCAGCTCAATATGGTGAGATTTGAACCTTTGGATTGCTGGTCTGGTGTCACAACTACTGGGCGACCACAGCCCACCACAATTCACACCAGAAGCACCCATAGTTATGTGTCACGTGTAAAGAATGAGTGAGGCAGCGTCTGTTAGGGGCCCTCAAACAAATGCATTCGACAGTAAGACTGGAGTCAGATTCCACAGTCAGATTTGTGCTGTCACTTTTGCATTGTTGCGAAATAATGCACGTGACAAAATAACTGTGCCCTTTGGTCCTTGTTCTATTTCCAAATCATTTTTGCATTTCGTCCAACTCCATACTCATTTCTTAATAACCTACTTATCTGCTTCTGATAAACTAAGTCCAGACAATTACAGGTTGAGTATGTTTACTTTCCTTGTACGAGTAACATTGTCAGTACAGTTAATGCATTATTATGGATGTAACACAAAAGCAGTATTGGGTCCAGCATTGCACATATGAGCCTAGCATCAAATTCTTCACCAATTATTCGTGATTGGTTATCATGTTGAATGCAACACAGAAACTAAAAGCTTCCTCCTGTGCAATTCCTGTGGCTTCAACAAAAGGGATGTACTTTCTTTTACTCCCTCGGAGTCCATCCACAGTTACACACACTGCAATGTCTATGGGGAAAGGAAAATAGCCTGCTTCGTGTCTTCCATCAGTTCACACGTCATCATCACAAAAGGTGTAGATGGCATATTACTGATGATAGTGTGAATTTTCCAGTCTTTCTACAGTGACAACCTGGTCTGTATTAATTGCCTTCACATCAGCAAAGCAGAGCTTGAGAATTCCACTGATTTGAGAATTGCTGCTGATCCTTCCCACCACATGTTACATAGATTGGATTTTACTCATCCTTTCTGGCAGATTTGAAGGTGAAGGGGCATGTAAAATTCAATGGGTGACCTTCCTTTCAGCCACCCCCAACATGTCTGAAATTGTACAAGCCATAGGGGAGGCGCGAGCAGTCAGTCCACCCCTGGGCCTACGGAGGCCATCAAGTGTCTATTAATTGGTTATTAGTATTTTACTCATGGTGGGAGGAGAAGAGCAAGTGGACGTTTGCACCATGTGAGAAACCTGGCAGCTTTAGCTGTGCAGGTTGGTATCAGGCAAATGAGGTTAACCTCCTTTGGGTGCCCCTTGAGCGCATCGGAGGCACCCTCCCAGATCTAAACACATTTTCACCCCTCTCTCTCTCTCTCCCCTTTCCGTCCAAAGACTTGCAAGTTAGGTGGATTGGCCATGATAAATTGCCCTTAGTGACCAAAAAGGTTAGATGGGATTATTGGGTTACGGGGATAGGGTGGAAGTGAGGGCTTAAGTGGGTCGGTGCAGACTCGATGGGCCGCATGGCCTCCTTCTGCACCGTATGTTCTATGTTAACCTCCAGCACCCCAAGCTCCCACTCACCCACCTTTGCCACAATCATCAACGTTGTACTTGCCTTTCAGTCTGGGCTCCCGAGATTTGAGGATTGCCTGTAATCCCAGCAGCAGCTCTCGGAGGCACTGCTGCACATACAGTGCTGCTGGAGTGGGGCAGAGGCAATGGCACCCAATAACATTCAGCTCTATGTTGGTACCCTAATACTGAGTGCCCATTATACCATAGTTCTCCTTTCTTAAAATTAGCAACTCAAGCCAAACAAGTGACCAATAACAACTGGCAAACAATAGTGGAAAGGCAGAAATGACAGGAGAATGCCCAAGCGGGCAGAAGAGGTGGGGAGAAACAAATATTGCTGTAGATTCTCGAAGTTTCCTGAACATAATGTCAGAGCTTTAGCTCAAGCTGTTGTGCACATGCTAAGAAGCAGAGACAAGACAGTGCAAGCAGGTGATCAAGTAGACACATGGAGTGAGCTGCAATTTGCATGCGCATTGGTAGGTTTTTTTTTCAAAGTAATTTGATGACGGAGTTGCCAAAATGTGGTTTGTTTATCAGGATCTTAAAATCTGAGTCTACAGACTGCAACAAGATAAATGTTGGTGGCTGGAAACAGGCGAGCAAAACATCAGGGGCAAGGTTTGGGGAAGAAACAGCTTTCTTTAAACAGATAGTCATATACAACTTCTGTTGAGAAAGTGGAAAGAGTAAACTGTTAAGTTAACATTTCAACTTCCTCTTGCAGGCTTCTTCATAAACTAGGATAGAGCGCATGCAATAAAATGTTCGTTCAGCTGCACACTGATGTCTGTCTAACATTAAATCTGGATGGCAATCTGTTCTGGAAATTAAACGCAGAACCAATATAGGATTTCAAACCTTCAATTACTTCAAACTTCCCCAATATTCAGCAGCACCTTAGAAAAGACACCCTTGTTAAGCACGTAACTGAAGATCAAATCATTTAACTGCAAAATGATTCAAGTGCACACAGTTACACTACTTTCAGGAACTCAGAATAGTTACCAGGAAAAGGTGTCTCTAACTTGGTCCAGAAAAGACCGTTGGATTTCCCAGGACAAAGGAACACAACAAGCACAATATTGAGAGAAATGTAATGCCTAAACCAGATATTAATTGACAAAACAACACTGCCAATTACACCATGACTGCTTTGGCAGTGTACCTACTACACCAGGTGGACTGCAGCAGTTCAAGATCGTAGCTCACCATCACCTTCTCGAGGGCAATTAGGACTGAGCAATAAATGCTGGATCTTGGAGATGGCACACACTGCCGCATCTATGTCTCACTGATGAACAGGGTACCAATCAAGTAGGTTTCTTTGTACTGGCTGGTGTCACATTTCTGGAGTGTTGTGGGAGTTGCACTCATCTGCTGCTGCAGATTTAACAATTGCTGAAACAATTCATCCAACAAAATCAACACAACAATATATGTACCTTTTCGGAATACGTAGTGATTGCTTCATGTACATAAGCACTCCTTTAAAATTTCTATAGCCTTTAGGAGATGAAATATTTCACTGAATATGTACCCAAAATACAGCATAAAAGTATTACTAGTTTCAAAGAACCAACTTTAAATGGCTAACTTTATGCCTTTATTACAATCCCAGACCAGGCCCCAACAGTGGCTAGGATACTGGACAGAAACCCCAACATGTTATTTTAATTTTGCAAGACGGTCAGGAAAGGATGCCTTGCTCCAGGAGTGATTACATGAAAAAATAGGGTATGTTAAAACAAACTTGATCCCTAACTTATTATTAAAATCTTTAACATCACACTAAAAATAACTTACAATTAAACAATACTACTCAGTACAATGAATATGTCACCCTTAATTTCTATCTTTATTCCCACTTAAAGAACAAGAGAAAAACAATCTAAGATTTCAATTCACTGTTAAATACCATTGGCATTCAGGAATACTTGCTTTACAGAGATGTTCTTTGGGAAAGGACGATCTCTTGATACTGCTTTAAAGGAAAGAACAGACTCCTCTCAGACCCATACAAAAACTCTGGCTGTCGGTCTTCAGAAGCGGATTCTCAGATTTTTTCAGCTTGTTCTCAGACAAGTCTGCACTGCTTTAAAAGACAGTTAATATCTTTTAACTGAACTGCAGAGAAAGCTGTTTCACTTCTGGACACAGCTTCATCCAGAACTGTACCGTCCTGCTTTTCCCACAGAATGCCTGATACCTTAGCTCCACCCATGAACAACATCCCTTACCAAGCAGCTCCACCCATGAACAACATCGCCTTACCAAGCTGAAATCTAATTAACTCCAAACAGAATCCCCTTAATCAAAACAAAATTGCATTAGCCCAAGATTTTTACGATGGTTTAATTGCACCCCTAGCTCCCAACCATTCAAACCAAGATTGTATTAAAACATGGCTGCAGCAGTCAAACACAGTCTAACCCAGGCTTTTAATCCTCACTGCACCAAATACCTATAATGCAATATATCTGTAATGCCTACATTGAACACGCATGTGTTACAATACCCTGGGCGAGTGCATGGTCCCAACACAAGTGAATTAACCAATAATCCGTATAAAATTTGAGATCTTTGGCCCTACTCCAATGACTTACAGGCACCAGGTTTGTAAGTGAAACACAACAACTGTTTATTTATAACAAAAATAGAGATAAGACATAATAGAATAACAGCCAGCTAATCTGCTATTCCCACCTCTACCTGAACACACTCAAGACAGACACACAGAGGGACAGAGGTAAAATAAGAGGATTAATGTGAAATAGAAGATGAGGCGTGTCCTGGCTTTGGATGTTGAAGTCATTGCAGCAGCAGTCTGTCCTCCCAATACACGGAGTGATTGGAACCACCGGTTAGATTGCTAATGAGGATCTTCTGGCAGGACCATTCAGTCTGAACTCCTAGCTGTAGGATTCCCCCTCAGTCTCAGATTTGTGTAATTATCATTTGTATCCAACTCCACCAGAATGACCAACAGCCTTTCTGAGATAAGAACACAGTTCCGCCCACGATATTTTTAAAGAGTTTTTGAACTACTGACCCGGCTTTCAGCTGGTGGCTTGTCTGGATTTCCTGAAGATTTTCTTTGTCTCTCCGTAAACTACTGAGAGCTAGCTAAGCCTGAGTTTTACTCTCACTTGGTTACCAGTCTCATTAGAATGTCCTCCAGCTTTACTGAGGATAAAACAGAGTCTCCAATCAGGGTGTCTGAGAGAGATTTACCCTTTCACTGGAAACACAGTCTCAGAGCAAGGAACATTCCAGAACGGTCAGCACCAATCAACATAGATTAGCAGCTGAACCCCGGCAATCTGAAACAGCTCACTGGCCGCCAGCCAAGTCCATCAAGATGAGTCATCACCGATGTCAGATCAAACACCACATCCTGCTAGAGGTTCCTCTTTTTAAAAAAAAAAATTAAAGGTGAAATCCATCTTAAAGGCGTCGGTTCCATTAACTGTCCAGATACAAACATTGAAATAGCAGAATAACAGAAGTTAAAAAGGAAAAAACAAGGGAGAGACAGGGATTAACAGCAGGATCCTTGCGCATGTAACATTACAATAGGTTATATTTGCAAGCAGGCTAATTTTTCAGGGGAAGGTAGAGAATTCCAATGCATACATGGTAGATAAATTGTACAGACATAAATGCTGAGCTTTGGACTCCCTCATTGGCAGAAACTAGCATATTTGAAAACCAACTTGATCTGTAAGCAATATATTTTCAGTGTTCTGTATTTTCCCCACCACTCATGTCGAAAAAAATAATATGACAATTAATTCAGGTAACCATATGCAAGATAACCTATGTCCAGAGAGAGATCTGTAGCTTTGAGATTCTGCAATGATTAAAGAGCATGGTTAATGCATCAAAATTCTGGCAGTATGTAAGCTCGAACTTGTCATTTATGGGTCATTCAAAACTACAGGTCTGCAAATAGGAAAGGATTTTTGGGAGGGATATTCATTAATTCTAGAATCATAGATAAGCGCTAGCAAGGCTGGCATTTATTGCCCACCCCTAGGTTATCATCGTGAGAAAATGGCATCAAGCTTTCTTGCAGTCCGAATATTGAAGGTACTCCGCAGAGTGCTGTTCAGTAGGGAGTTCCAGGGTTTTGACGCTGCAACCATTAAAGATGTCCATGCTGCAGAACACGAGGAAGCGGCTGCAAAAAGGTTAATTATTTAATTTTGCACTTAAACCTTTAGACACTCCCAGTATTCCTTTGTTTTACCTCACCCAAGGCCATCTGCACCATCTGCTCATTTTTTTCCTAGATCTGTCCTCATGTCAGTAGCTGAATGAGCAGGTGTAGCTTTGCTCAAATGTTTCTTTCTGTGCTTATGCTCCTGTCAACCTTTTTCACACCTCCTGCCACTACCAGCAGTGCAGTAATGAAACTGATCGGGAGCTAACCAAACATTGAATGTGCTTTGCTATAGACATATCAAAAAACAAATCTCGATGCAAGAAAATCTATGGCTGGAATCTCACATTTATATAACAATGCATAAGTCATTGAAGGTGGCAGGACAGGTCAAGAGGACAGCTGACAAAAGCATACAATATCCTAGGCTTTATTAATAGGGGCATAGAATAAAGAGCAAGAAGGCGATGTTGAAGTTGTACAAAACACCAGTTCAGTCTCAGCTGAAGTATTGCGTCCAGTGCTGGGTACCACATTTTAGGAAAGCTTTGAAGACACTGGGGAGAGTGCAGAAGATTCACGAGAATAGTTGCCAAAATAATCTCCATTTGGCGGGCAAAGATTAATTAAGGATAGTCTGCGTGGCTTTGTCAAAGGGAGATATTGGGTGGAATTTAGCGGCTGTTCACGCTGGCAGGATATTCCGGTCCGAGCATCGGGTTTCCTGGCGACGAGGGGTACATTCAACAGAAAATCCTGTTGACAACAGCGCTGGTGAGCCGCATCCACTGCCGAAAAAGGCGCAGCAGGTTGCACAGAAAGTCCTGCCCCATGTCTTACAAATTTGATTCATTTTTTTTGATCGAGGATGACTAGGTATGAAGATGATAGTGCAGCTGATGGAGCCTACGTGAACTTCAGTAAGGCTTTTGAGACTGGTCAAGAAAATGAAGAGCCCATTGGATCCAGAGCAATTTGGCAAATGGATCTAAAATTGGCTTAGTGACAGGAGTCAGAGGGTGATAATCGAAGGTTGCTTTTGTGACTGGAAGCCTGTGCCCAGTGCTGTTTCACAGGGATCTGTGCTGGGTCGTTGCTGTTTGTAGTGTACATTGATGATCTGAATGTGAATATAAGTGGCATAAACAGTAAAAGTTCGCAGATGACACAAAAATTAGTAGTGAGGAGGAAAGCCTTTGTTACAGGACAATATACCCGAAAAAGTGTGAGGTAACGCATTTTGGGAGGATTAACAAACTTAGAGAATCTACAATGAATGGCAAGACCCTTAGAAGTACAGAGGATCAGAGGGATCTTGGTGTGCATGTCCATAGATCCCTGAAGACAGCAGGACAGGTAGATAAGATGGTTAATAAGGCATATGGGATACCTTTATAAGCAGAGGCATAGAATAGCAGGGAGGTTATGATGGAGCTGTATAAAATGCTGATGAGGGTACAGCTGGAGTGGTGTGTGCAGTTCTGCTCACCACACAATAGGAAGGAAGTGATTGCATGGAAAGCAACAGATCCTGGTCGTGCACTCAGATCCTGCGCAGCCCACTGGCGGATTTGTTTGCGGACATTTTCAACCTCTCCCTCTTCCGTTCCGAGACGGACCACTATCATACCAGTGCCAAAGAACCAGGAAGTGTACCTCAATGACTATTGGCCGGCGGCCTTGACATCTATCAGTATGAAGTGCTTCGAGAGGTTGGTCATGAGACACATCAACTGCATACTTCCAGAATCCCTTGATCCACTGCAATACGCATACCAGCACAACTGGTCCACAGCAGACGCCATCTCCCTGGCCCTACAATCATCCCTGGAGCATCTCGACAACAAAGACTCCTACGTCAGACGCCTGTTCATTGACTACAGGTCTGCCTTCAACACCATAATCCCTGCAAATCTCATATCAACCTCCAAAACCTCAGACTCGACTCCTCCCTCTGCAACTGGATCCTCGACTTCCTGACCCACAGACCACAATCAGTAAGGATAAACAATGACACCTCCTCCACAATAGTCCTCAATACCGGGGCCCCGCAAGGCTGCATACTTAGCCCCCTACTATACTCCTTATACACACACATGATTGTGGGGCAAAATTTAGCTCCAAAATTTAGCTACAAGTTTGCTGATGACACAAATGTAGCGGGTCAAATCTCAAACAGCAATGAGTCAGAGTATAGGAGGGAGATAGAGAACCTAGTGACATGGTGCAACAACAACAATCTCTCCCTCAATGTCAGCAAAACTAAGGAGCTGGTCATCGACTTCAGGAAGTGAAATGTTGTTCACACCCCAGTCTGCATCAGTGGTGTTGAGGCGGAGATGGCTGACAGCTTCAAATTCCTAGGTGTACACATCACCAATAATCTGACGTGGTCCACCCACGTCAATGCCACAAAGAAGAAAGCACAACAGCGCCTATAATTCCTCAGGAAACTAAGAAAATTCAGCATGCCCACATCAACTCTTACCAATTTTTACAGATGTACCATAGAAAACATCTTATCTGGCTGCATCACAGCTTGGTATGGCAACTGCTCGGCCCAAGACAGTAAGAAATGACAGAGTCATGAACACAGCCCAGTCCATCATGTGAATCCATCTCCCATTATTCTGTCTACGCCTCCCGTTGCCTTGGGAAAGTGGGCAGCATAATCAAAAGCCCCTCCTGCCCCTCCCACCCAGATTATTCTCTCTTCCAACCTCTTCCTTTGGGGAGTAGATAGAAAAGTCGGAGAACATGCAGTACAGATTCAGAAACTTCTTCCCCACCGTTACCAGACTCCTGAATGGGCCTCTAATGAACTGAACTGATCTCTCTACACATACTCTCTACTGTTGTAGCACTGTACTCGGTATGCTTCACCCGATGTCCATGTCTATGTATTGTATTGTGTATTTATCGCAAGTCCTACGTTTTTCATGGATGGAACAATTTGCCTGGACCATATGGAGAACACTAATATTTACTGTACCTCCGTACATGTGTCAATACATCTAAATGTTGCATGGGCTGGAGTGTTTCAACCATCGAGAGAGACTGGAAAGGCGGAGGTTGTTTTCTTCAGAACAGAGAAGACTTTTTTTTTGGGGGGGGGGGGGGGGCGCGGGGGGGCATAGATTTACGATAAGGCATAGGGTGTTGAGGAAAAAACATTTCACCCAGAGAGTGGTTGGAATCTGGGACTCACTGCCTAAAAAGGGTGGTAGAGGTGGGAACCCTCAAGATTACGATTCAGATGAGCGCTTGCAATGCCATAGCATACAAAGCTACATGAGGCTTTCAAAAGACAATTAGATTGGTAGCTGAAAAGTGACAATGTGCAGTGTTATAGGGGTTAGGCAGGAGAATAACATTAAATAAACTGCACATTCGGAGAGCTGATGCGGACACAATGAGCCAGCTGGTGTTCTTCTGCACTGTGATGTCAATTATTCCTTCGACATAATTCACCAGTTAGATACAAATTAATTTATTTTCACCCCAGGGATTTGGGTGTCGCTGGCAAGGCCAGCATTTGTTGCCCATCCCCAATTGCCTTCGAGAATGTGGTGAGGTGAGCCACCTTCATGAACCACTGTAGTCCAATTACAATAACTGCAGATGACTCATCATTAAATTTCATGGAGTGTATTAAAAATCAACAAATCTTTAGGGGGAAAGGTTCAGTCGGGATGTGCAGGGGAAGGTTTTCTATTGCACAGAGGGTGGGTGGTGGCCTGAAATGCACTGCCAAGTGAGGTGGTTGAGGCAGATACGTTAGCGATCTTTAAGACTTATCTGGATAGGTACATGAACAGACGGGGTAGAGAAGGATATAGGCAGTTGGTCCAGATAGGACACGTGATCGACACAGGCTTGGAGGGCCAAAGGGCCTGTTCCTGTGCTGCATTGTTATTTGTTCTTTCTCAAAAGACTAGCCAATTCTCCTCCAGAAAAGGAGAGGAAAAACCCCAACGCACTCTGGGCACCCTCTCCAACACCCGCTCAGGACACTCCCAGCCCGATCGCACCCACGCAAACAGATGTCAGCTTGGCACCCTGGCAGTGCCATCTGGGCACCTTGGCAGTGTCAGGCTGCCACACAGGTGGCACTGCCAGGGTGCTAAGCTGGCATCAGTGCCAGAGTACCAACCTGCCCAAAGGGCAAGCACCCGAGGGCCTCCGATCCCCTGGGAGAGCGACACAAGTGCTGTTCAGTCTGGTCCCCATTTGTGGAGGCCAGTACTGAACTGTGCACGCCCCAACATCTTGGAGGCGAAGAGGATAGCTCCGACGCCTCGGGTAACTCATGAATCTGCACATTGAAGTGAGACTAGCTGTCTCACTTTAATATGCAGATTTCCAAGAAAGTGATCCCACACATAAAGGACCGGATTCACATCGCAACATCTCACGAGATCGCGTTACACCTCACGAGACGTTGTGAGCCGGGTAGAGTCCGGGAGTGGGGTTTCCCGGCTTTTATCGGCCATGCTGCACCATGGCAAGCTACATTTCAGGCGCAGCGTGGCCATCAAATCGCGCCCTAAATCTTTCAACACAGGCAAAAGTTTGCTCTTTCTCACTTATATTTTAATTTGTGCCGAAAAGGTTTATTAGGTAGCCCACTTGGGTTTACCAATATGCACTCCCACCAATGGGGTACGGTTTATAAATATGTTTGTTGTGCAATGTCACCATTATTAAATTCTTTCAAAATGAACTTTTAAAAACAGTATTTGGACCAAATTCCATTCCTTCATCTTCAGGTTAAATTGCAATACCGTATGGATTATGTTTTACAGTTTTTCATTCTGTGCCAAAGCAACCATCCCATGATGTTAGTGGTCTCATTTAAGATGGGGGAGGGGCAGCACGATGGCGCAGTGGTTAGCATTGCTGCCTCACAGCGCCAAGGTCCCAGGTTCGTTCCCGGCTCTGGGTCACTGTCTGTTTGGAGTTTGCACATTCTCCCCGTGTTTGCGTGGGTTTCGCCCCCACAACCCAAAGAGGTGCACAGTAGGTGGATTGGCCACACTAAATTGCCCCTCATTGGAAAAAATGTATTGGGTACTCTAAATGTTTTAAAAACTTTAAGATGGGGGAGGTCAGATTTGTAGCCTAAAGAAATTTGCCTCGGGAAATATGTCCATTACATTGACAGCTAAATGACAGATGATCTCTAAATGTGCTCAACAGTTCACGCCTAGTTAAAAAGTATCCATTTCAGCACTATTGAAAAAATCCAGTATTTTGCATTAAGCGATACAATATTGCAAAGTGGGAGCTTAATGTGGAAACTTTCAGATAATTTGAATTAAGTGTATGTGACTTCCCCACCACCCCCTTGCCTCCTGACAGCCAATGGATTACATCTCCACTTTTTCCAATGATGCTCCACTCAGTGGATATCCCCAAGCAGTTTGCCTTCCATAGGTATTATTGTATATGTTCTGTGGACTTTTTTTTCCCCATATGTTGAACATTTTACCTAATGCTATGAAGAATTGTTCAATTGCTGTAACAAAGCCATACATTTTAATTCCAGCTTAAAAAGGCCTCTACGGTCATTGAGGATTTTCTATTTTAAGGAAGATAGGTAGCAAGCAGTGTAGTACAGGGAAGGTGAAATTCACTGTGCAGTGCTTGCAGCTAGATAGCTAAGATTGTGAAGGTTGAGATGAAACTATGCGTCCGACAAAGATCAGGTCAACACCTGAAGTCAAATCCTACAATCAGGCCAGTTGTTTGCAATTCTATTGCATGTATTGTCTGAAATCTTTGGCTTCAAAAAGACTCAGATTACTGAGAAAATCTGCGGTGAAGCAGCTGCAGACGCTGCACAGACAGTAAGTGTGGCCCCTATTATAAACGGTTGTCACAGTTAAATAGGACTGCTGCTCTTATTTACAACCCAAGCCTTCATTAGTGATGTTCAACACTATTGTAATTGTTCTCACTGTTCTGCGCATCCTCCCATTTAATTTCAATTACTGGTAAAACTTCATTCACTAGATGGCTAGTAGGCTATGCTGTTATTTCTATCTGTGAATACATGCAAGTATAACTTTTAGGTTTGTCAACATTACCACATCAAGCACAATCCAGCGATAGCTCAAAGTGATTTGTTCCATGATGGAACCGGTAGTTCTACTTCAATCACCATTACAGGCCATTAGTAAAATCTCCCTTTCCCTCAAAGGAAAAGGCTTCAGAAAATATTGGACAATAGTTTTCTAGCTAATCCTGAAACAGTTTCCTTAAATGAAGCATCAACTTCAAGGGTGTTTAGTCACCGAATACAGTACCTCAAATCCAGCTATCTGAAAGCTGGACTTCTTTTTTTATAAATACAAGGCACGCAAGAATTTTGAGTCCTATTAAATGAATGAAAATATTTACAACTTTTTCAAGGAGCTTCTGAATAAGTGCAGTGGCATGCAGAGTAGTTAACCACTTTGCGTGCCTTACGTTTCACTGTGCTTCAAGTGCTTTTGTTTAGCTCTCTGGCAGCATCACTAACACACTCATTCTTCAAATACAGCACAGCCTGCGAGTCGGCCTTACTTACCTGAGCAGGGAGGATGGCTGAACTTCCCCAGAGGTGGCCAAGACAGTTGATGGAAATGATTTGGATTTGAAACAAAGTAAAGTCAAGTGTAGATGTGGCAGAGACGTTTGAGCTCACCCAGGAAGAACAACATTGCAACTCTTGCAGAATCCAATGAGGTAGAACATTTTGCTTGGGAGCACATTCTCAGTTAAGGATAAAGGCAGCAGTGTCATTGAAGAGTAAACTACACAAGTTGAAACCAAGCAGAGTAAGGATTTTCATCCTGCATTAAAAGTAAAATTCTACCTGAAAATAAAGCCATTTTTTATAGCACCAATAGAAGAGAGAGGAGAAGCTCCTTGTATTTCAGAAAGGCTAGAAACTCAGATGGATAGAAAATGATTCAATGAGTGTTCGAAAGGAATTTATTCTCTTGATTTCATGTCCCCACTATTCATTTGAATTAAGGTGATGAAGACCTGGAATCAAGCACAGTTTCAGCCCCAAGGTTGCTGCTTTTGAGACACTACCTATATATTGCCTAAAATAATCATTTTTTTTCTCCTATTATTTCCTTGTAAAATATTGCATTTTAAAACCTTTTAGGAATAGAATGAAAGGAAACAGAAAGTAACATGACTTTATGCGAACATCATTCACTTTTGCAGGCATTTCCAAAGCGCTCCAAAATAGATTTTTCAAAAGGATCACTTTTGATGTATGCAAAGTAGCCAATTTGCATACAGCAAAATTCCACAAACTGCAAATAGGCCGATATGGCCAGGACAATCCGGGGCTTTCACTAAACGTCCCAGTGTCTTGGACAGTTTTCTCCATATTGTACAAATGCTGGGGTTTTCACAGCTCCACCAAGGCTCCTCTTTTCATTCACCCCTCAGATCCCAGTTACCATTGGAAAACTCACCCCCCACCCCTTCTCAAGCTGCACCACGGGAATCAATACTTGACCTCAATCAGATGTGAAAACTCCTGCTTCCAGTTCAGCTGGAGTGGGTTTTGGGCATCTGAATAACTTGCACTGGAGAGGCAGGTCTGTGATGACAATATTTAAATGAGGTTTCATTCCTCCAATTTGGCAGTCATTTAATTTCAATGCTGCAAACGTGGCAGCGGAAGAGAAGTGGAGAGAGTCAGGTAGGCCATGAGGACCAGTATTGCTTTCCCCAGCCTCTCAAGCAAATCTTCTGCCTTGATCTGATCTCCTCCAGATCTTTCCCTCTCTATCAACATCCCAGCTGCATTTCCCTCCCAGTTGCGAGCCAGCCTCAAGCTGACCGGTTGCTCAGAGAGAGAAACTTAGTTTTTCCCCAAAATACAAGGTCTTCTTGCGTTTTTTTCTTATTCATTTTCATGGGTCGTGGGTGTCGCAGGCTGGGCCAGCATTTATTGCCTGTCCCAAATTGCCCATGAAGGGGCAGTTAAGAGTCAACCACATTACAGTGGATCTGGAGTCACATGTAGCCAGACCAGGTAAAGATGGCAGATTTCCTTCCCTGAAAGACATTAGTGAGCCAGATGGGTTTTTACGACAGTCAACAATGGTTTCATGGTCATTCATCCTTTAATTCCTGATTTTTATTGAATTCAAATTTCACCAACTGCAGTGGCAAGATTTGAACCTGGGTCCCCAAAGCATTACTCTAGGCTTCTGGTTTACTAGTCCAGTGACAATGCCAATGTGCCACTGCCTCCTCTCCAGGACCTCCGCATTCCAGGTATGTCTGGGCTTGCCATCTGCAAACACGTGTCCCTCTCAGTCTCCCCTTAAATATCAGGGCCTTTGAATCAAGGCCCATCAGCATATTTATTTAGACAATATATCATTTGAGAAACAGAGTCTCTCCTGCACGGCATTGAAGGGTCAGCCTGGATTACGCGTGCAAAACGAGGAGTGGGGCGCAAATGTTCTGAATCATCAGTTAGTGCTGAAATTAGTCAGACTGGCACAACAGAAAAGCTATTCGTGATTTTAGCATCTGGATTATCGTGTCCTGTGTGGAACTCTGCCTATTCAGCTCACATTTCTTTAAAAATCTATTCAAGGGATGTGGGTGTTGCTGGCTAGGACAGCGTTTATTGCCCATCCTTAATTGCCCTCAAGAACGTGCTAATGAGCTGCCTTCTTGAACCGCTGCTGTCCATATAGTGTCGGTACAACCATGGTGTTAATAGGAAATTCATTCCAGGATTGTGACCCAGACAAGTAAGCAAATATTAAAATTGATTTCAATGTGTATTTGGGATTTCTTTCTCAATTACAACCAACTTAAATGTCGCGGCAGATTGATCAAAATCCGCCACCAGGGGTTAGTCAGGATGCAAACAACAGAGTTTTGGATGAGCTCAGGTTAGAGAGGATACAGGTGATAGGCTTGTCAGGAGAGTTCTGGCATAGAGTCTGGAGGTAAAAGGTATAGATTAGAGTTTTAAGAGCAAATGAGCAGAGTCGAGGCAAAGACAGGAAATGTCATGGAGGTGGAAACACTGGTAGAGGATATAGTGTTGGAAACTCTACTCACTTCTGACTGGAGACTATATTTAGAGAATGAGGTCAGTAGCATTGTCTATTGCATGTCAGCATAGATGGTATTGTGACACTCGCCTCCAAAGCATCACCCAAGATAATTATGATTGAAGAAATATATTTCCACCATCTTAGTTTATCCATTCAAAATGCCCATTGTTGCTTCTAACTGGTTCTGAAATAATTCCCAAGTTCTTTGCATGAACTATTCAACCCAAGAGATGACTCCAAAAAACTTTTGATGTGCGAGAAAAACAACGTCTGGGAGTCAGCCCTAAATTTGCCTTCAACTAGTTTCAATTGTCAGCTTGTATTATTGTAGCACTTTAATTTTAACTATCTTTTTGGATTTAGCTTTGCCATACAGTTTATCATAATATTTACCCATAGAGCAACATTTCCTCATGGACCTCATTTTGAGGCCAACAGGTCCACATTTCTCCAGTCTTCGTACCTCAGACCTAAAACACTAGGGGCCAGCCTCATGGCTTTTCCTTTACTGCTACCAACATTCAAATGTCTCTCCTGTATCCATGACCCAAAGGGGATTAGGTAGGTATTTCAAATGACCAGCACACTATAAAACACCAGCGAGTAACCAACTAAGAGGAGGTACTGTTCCAGATAAATTGTTGTTACAATATGTTTTAATTCTGTTCCAAAATTCATGAAGCAGAACTTCTTTTACATGCAAAAAGAAATAAGCAGGATGGCTCCCAACATAGCATTCATGCTTTTTTTCTCATTAGTACCTCCCTTCTTTTGCTCTAGTTGTGTGAGTGCGTGAAGGTTTTAGGTTGGAAGCTGTGCAGCAGCAAAGGGATAAAAATCTGAGGTGCAATTAGCTTGTCAGGCTAAATAGATTTGTAGGCTTGTTCTTATTGAGAGCAAGAGGTAGATAAGTTGTATAGAGAAAGGAAACAGATACTAAAACACAGTCATCTTCAGTTATGTGTCAACAAGACAGGTGACAAAGTAATCTAGCTCAGCGATACATAATGTTTTCTCTCCCAAAACGGATTTCAGTAAGGTTTACAAGTCTTCTTGAATAACGACAGACTACAGGTTTGTGTTATGTGGTAAACTGCCATTACATATAACAAGGGAGCTGTGCTTCTCTTAAACATACAACATGGACACTGCTCACAGTTAAGAGTCCAATATTCTGAGAGTGAACAGAAGAGAGAATTATGGTCGAGGAGGACATCCTTGGCAAATTACTCACGAGATGGAGAAACTGGAAGGGGATTAAGCCATAAACCAACGATGAAAATTAATGGCAAAGAATGTGATTCATTATCTAAATCAATCAATAAAGACCATTAACTTAAATAGGAAGTTTCAAACTGCCCATGTCAAAGCATATTCTTCATTCAAGGTGAACATCATTGTGTCATGTTCTACAGTTAAGGTGATGCACCATAACGATGGAAAAGCTTGGGAGCTAGAGGATTAAGTCTGTTCACAACTCTACTTTTTAATATCGTTATTCAAGGCATTTTCACATATACAAACTGAATCAGAAGAACTAAACAACTCAATAAACAACCAACATCCACTATCCCCCTGCTCCCCTGACGCCAATCCCTCCTCACATCCCACCTTCCCTTGCTGGCCTCGCAAACGTCCTTAAAGAAATCAATAAATGGCTTCCACCTCAAGGTGAACCCATCTGCCAACCCCCTAAAGGCAAACTTACCTTCTCCAGCCTCAGGAATTCTGACAGATCGCTCAACCACACCTCCGCTTTTGGCAGCTCCTAGTCCCGCCACCTGAACAAAATCCATCGCCGGGCTATCAGGGAGGCAAATGCCAAGACATCGGCCTCTCTCAACCCCTGAACTCCCAACTCTTCCGTCACCACAAATATCGCCACCTCTGGACCACCTCCACACCCAGCACCTCGGACATCACATCCGAGAACCTCTGCCAGAACCCCCTCGGTCCATGGACACGCCCAGAACACGTGGAAGTGATTAATGTGTTCCCCACCCCCCGCACACCGCCCAGTCATCCTTGCCACCGTCATATGAGCCCCAAGTACCACTTTGAACTGGATGAGGCTTAGCATTGCTCAAGACGAGGATGCATTCACCCTCCGCCCATGTCTCGGCCCCACCTCCCCTCCCACTTATGCTTAATATCCCCCACCAGGGCTCCCTCCCACTCCATCAACTCCCTATAGACAGTCTGTCCACAACTCTAACCATTATTTCACAAGTCTCTGTTAAGGAGGCAATATAGATTTCAGGGCTAATTAGACACAGGGGTTCTTACTCTTTCCTTGTTATCAGAAGTGACTTGAGGTGTTCAACAAGGAGATATACCCAAGGAAGCCATGATCCATTCATGTGCAGTATTAGAGAGAAAAAAATGTAACTAATTTTTCAATCATTCTGGCAATGGAAGGCATAAAAAACATGGATTCAGCTGAAATTATGGTCATAAACTAGTCATCACTTTAAATCTTGGTTTATGTCTCAGCAATATACAGCTCTAAATACGCAAACTGCCACCGAGACAGTCCATATCTTTCACATTCAATTGAAATGACTGGAGTTCACCTGACCCACAACTTCTAATAGATTGTGGTATGGGGAGCACACGGCCCACTCTACAGGTGTGGTACAACAGAAATCAAGTATTTTTTAAAGCAAAACAATGTTTATTCTATGAACTCAACTTAACCTTTTTAAAACATACAGTGAACATCTTAGCAACCACTAATTCAAATACAACCCCCAAAGAATACAACACTAAGTAATCCTTTAAGCTTTCCTTTTAACATTCATAAGACTTTAAAACAAAACATTTAACAGAAGCACATCAGGTTAAAGTCACTACTGAAAGCAGTTATTAGTTTTAAATCACCAAAGGATCGATTTACAGTTTTTAAGATTACAGCGAGAGAGAGAGAGAGAGACTAATATCCCTCCTGGCTGTGACAGCAGCCATCCAGCTCTGAAAACCAAACTAAAACACACCCTGCAGCAAACAGCCTAAAACAAAAGTAAAAAGCTGACAGACAGCCCAGCTCCACCTACTCTCTGACATCACTGCAGTAGTAAACATCCATTTCTTAAAGGTACTCTCACTACAGATATTTGTATACATACCCATTTATAAACACCCATTTCTTAAAGGTACTCTCACATGACACTTTCCATGAAAACGTATCTACTTTACAAAATTCAATACGACAGTGTCCTGGGACTTCTCACATCCACCTAAAAAGTTTAGATCGCACCATGATTTAGTGCCTCATCAGAAGCTGCACTGAAGTCTATCAGAAAGTCATTATGCTGACAAGGACCCTCTGCATTGACCACAAATAATCAGGAAATAACATGTGCATTATCCTGATTTTCCATCCATCAATCGGTGAAAAGTTTGCATCCCAAAACCATTTAAGCCTTCAGACATCCTTACAAAAAAATTGCAAGATCAGAGCTTCCAATGTCAAGGTCTTATTTTGAGGTCTGAAGGAAGTTCAAAAAGTAATCATGAGGGATTTGGGTAAGATTTTATTCAGTTTCTATGACTGCACAAATATGACCCATCTTGCACAATGCAAATTCATTGTGCCATGGTGCAAATCTGGCTGTTTTGAGTCACGGTGCACTCTTAAGGAACTGAAATCCTGGGCGGGATTCTCCCAGCCCCGCGCCGGAGAATCGCCGCAACCGCGCCACACCGCCCCGACGCCGGCACACAATTCTCCCCACAGCGGAGAATCGGCACCATTGGCACCGCCGCATTTGGCGCGTCGCCGGTCGCGGGCCGCTCTACGCAGCCGGGCTGCCGATTCTCCAGCCCGCCGGCACCGTCTACAGCTGGCGGGAACTCTGCAACGGCGTTTCCGACGGCGTGGACACTCTGACGCCGAATGGGAGAATCTCGCTCCCTCTTCTCATGTAGCACTTGAATTCTCAGAACGATAAAGTAGACAGTCTTGTGATGATGGCATAATGATAAAATCACTGAACTGGTACTGTAAAGGCCCTATACCCTGAGGATGTGGGTTCAAATCTCATCACAGTAGCTTAGGTGGAACTAAAATTATAATTAACGGCATTCTGTGACCAGTGTGCACCATGGGGACTAGACTGCATCATCAGCACTGGGGCAATATTTTGGGTGGCACAGAGGCTAGCACTGCTGCCTGACAGCGCCAAGGACCCAGGTTTAATTCCGGCCTTGGGTGACTGTGTGTGGAGTTTGCCCATTCTTCCACTATCTGTATGGGTTTCCTCCAGGTGCTCTAGTTTTCTCCCACAGTCCAAAAGATGTGAAGGTTTAGATGGGGTTACAGGATTGGGCGGGGAGTGGGCCTAGGTAGGGTGCTCTTTTGGAGAGTCGGTATAGACTTGACGAGCCGAATGACCTCCTACTGCACTGTAGGGATTCTATGGATACTCTTCAGTCAAAAAAAACTCAAAACTTACTCTTGATAATGTCCAGTTTAACCAGGAAGCCAAGTCAACTAGAAAACAAGTAACCCTGTTGTGGTACAGATCATTACTACTAGGTCTACAGTATGCATTACAATATCTGATGAAGACTACACATCCAGCCTGCATGCTGACTACTCTAGTCAGAAAACTAGCCTGCCTAGCCTTTTTGCAATGCTTGTTGTATCATGCTCAGCACGATAATGAATTGCATTGCTAATGATCTTTAACCAGGACATAGCCATTTTCCTTGTTGCGGAGACAGAATAAGCAGTTGCTGAGCCAATGCTGAATATTTTGGTGTTTTAGATGCACATTCATTTGATGCAAGTCAAATACCACTCCCACTGTTGCTTCAACATGTTTTTACAATCTGGTTTCATACCTTCTCTGTCAACCATTCGTTATGGAGGCTGCAACGCCATGAACAGCAACCCAGAGACACTGGTTATAACCAGCCGCAAGAAATGCTTTTGTGCAAAACCCTGAAATCACAAGTACAAATTGAAAATCACAAGATACAACTTTTGACAAGCCTAGTGAAGTAGAATTTAAAGCACCAGAAGACATGCCCACAGGCTGAAACAAATGCATAATGACAGCTACAACTTTTCTGGCTGAAAGGAAAATAGTGCAAGATGCCAATAATTGAAGAGTAACAAATGGCAACAAGATGGCCATAGGTTAACTAATGATAAACAGAAAAACTACAATTTTCTAATGTGAAATTGCGAAAATTCTAATTAAAAAATCTGAATATATATAAAAATATAAAAAACACGCACACATATATATGAAATCCCCCTCCATCTTTGAAAGGAGTTGACAAATACCTCAAGTTCAAACAAGTTAGTTCTTCTCCCAAGTGTTCAATACAGACGTGGCCTAGATCTTAAAGGGACCGATTCACTGGCTCCCTGCTCTGCTCCTTTTCTGGGATTTCCCACCAGAAGCGACAGGGGACGTGAAAAACATCTGTCCATAAATGGCAAGCACTCAGTAAAACCACGCAAAATGACAGAAATAAATTCATCTGACACATGTTCATCATTTGCACCATCGCAATGCTAGGTGTAGGGGAAGCAAGGTATTTTACAGCGTATTCTGCTGTACCTTTTGAATAGAATTGAAACCCCGGGAGGGTGCCAGCCATGCTGCAATGTAACACATGATTCATGCTTGCTGCAGGAATTCTGGAGCAACATCCAGGCCCACCTTAAAAACTGGAAATTAAACTATCCAAAAATTGGCAAGAGTGAGAATTTCTGACTGGGAGTAAGATGTGCCAGGAAAATCCTGGCTCTATTATAAACAGGTGCAACTATGATGAATGCCAAGTTCCAAAATGGTTTAAAAGACCCTGGTTTCCTTCTGCCCACGATCATAACACGATAGCACTCTAATTGGGATCAGGGTGAGGGGTTCCACAAAGAAAAGATATCCCCACACTTCTTGTATTGTAATGTCATTTTTTGTCTAGTCCACTGGGCTGACTTTTTGAGACTTCCCTTCAGAGAAAGCCTGATGGAAAAGCAATCGTTTGATTATTATTCCCACTTGCGTCACTGTCTGTGCGGAGTCTGCACGTTCTCCCCGTGTCTGCGTGTGTTTTCGCCGGGTGCTCCGGTTTCCTCCCACAAGTCCCGAAAGACGTGCTTAATAATAATAGGTGAATTGGATATTCTGAATTCTCCCTCCGTGTACCCCCGAACAGGTGCTGGAATGTGGCAACTAGGGGCTTGTCACAGTAACTTCATTGCAGTGTTACTGTAAGCCTAATTGTGACAATTAAGATTATTATTATTAAATATATACATCTCTCCCTCCCCCCCCCCGGTGACCCTCCACCCTGGCCCCAAATCTTACAGAACAATGTCAAGCAAAGTGCTAATTTTTTTTGTATGAATGAAGGGTTTTCAATTTGCTATTGTGCAAGATCAAGCTTTTATCCAAGCTGTAGAACTACTAATATAACCTCAAGTCTAATTTTATTCAAATTGTGTTCTCAGATTTTTGTTAGACTGACATCTATAATTGGCTTATACTTAAATCATCCAACTCCAGAGAATGAGGGGAACAGTAAAACATTTAGCCCCGTGAGCCTGTTTCAACATTCAATGAGGTCATGACTGACCAGCAACCCAAGTCCATATAAACAAACATATTAGAATTCCACTACCCCCACTGTACATTCTCAGCAACATTTAATGACACCCCTCTGTTACTCAGCTCCTCTTTACCTCCCACGTTTTGTACCATTTGCTCGGTGCACACATGCTCATGCCTCCCCTCCCCTTTCTTGCTCCCTATCACATCACCAGGTGCAAAGTCTATAATACAGCCTCACTGCAAACACTTTATTTTACTCTGGGAATGTTATTGGAGGGATGTATATGATAGAAGAGAAACCACTCTAATAGGGATCATGGGCGAGATTCAACCAAAATATTTCGAAGTATCATTTTGAGTTTGGTAGGTGAGATTGGCAGGGTGTTGCTCACTGGCTTTTTGAATGGGATCCACACAGCTGTTCAACCACATTGAATCATTTTTTGGGGCCTCAGGGAGCTTCTACCCCGTTAGGTCCACACTTAGAAATATTATCAACACTGGGAGCTGAACTCACCGACGAGACCAGCTTACCAGAGAGATCGGTCCGTCATTTTGAAAGTGTGCCCCGATGTCTAAATGAGCTTGAGGGTCTCCACACCCCTCACCCAGGGGCAATGTCACCCTCCACACACACAACCCTGCCCCAAGTGAAGATCCCGCTATGGGATCACTGAGGTCCCCTGCCCATTTTCAGGCTTGTCCACCCTACCTTTCGGACCTCCCCTCTCAAGACCCACACTCTTCGCCCCTCAACCTACATGAGGTAGCCACATACCCGCCCTGCATCCCCCACCCCACATATTACCCTCATCCCCCTTTCATGGGCATGGCCCCCTCCTCAGGCCAGACCCTTGGCAATGTCACCCTGGAACTGCCACTCTAGCACCATGGCAGTGCCCCAGCCAGCTTGGCAGTGCCACCCAGACACACTGGCAGTGTCAGGGTGGCAGTGCCAAGGCGCCCAGGTGGCAAAGGAAGACTGAGAGGGTCACCCTTCCCTGTTCCCGACCACCCAGAAGTAGCCAATGAACTGGGAGGACCCCCGGACCCCCCCCTCCCCATGCCATTATACCTGGTCCACGTTTGTGTGGACCAGTACTAAAAGGTGGCCTGGCGAGGTCATAGAAGTCGACAACACAGTGAAGGCCCTTTGATTCATCTTGTCTGCACTGGTCAAAAACAGCCACCTCACTATTTTATTCCCATTTTCCAGCACTTGGCCCGTAGGCTTGTATGCCTTGACATTGGCAGCACCGTGGCACAATGATTAGCACTGCTGCCTCACAGCACCAGGGTCCCGGGTTTGATTCCCACCTCCGGTGACTGACTGTGTGGAGTTTGCAGTTTCTCCCAGTGTCTGCGTGTGTTTTCTCTGGATACTCCGATTTCCTCCCACAGTCCAAAGGTGTGAAGGTTATGTGGATTGGCCATGATAAATTGCCCCAAGGGTGGGATTACAAGAATAGGGCAGGGGATTGGGCCTAGGTAGGGTGGGCTTTCAAAGGGTCGGTTCAGACCCAATGGGTCGAATGGCCTCCTTCTGCACTGGAGGGATTCTATGATTGGACAAGTGCACATCTAAATATTTCTTAAATGATATGAGGGTCTCTGCTTCAAGCACCCTTTCAGGCAACGAGTTTTTCCTCACATCCCCTCTAAACCATCTGCCACGTACCTTAAATATATGTCGTCGCCCTCCCAGTCTCCTCTGCTCAACGGAAAATAACCCCAGTCTATCCAATCTTTCTTCATAGCTAAAAATCTCAAGCCCAGGTAACATCCTACTAAATCTCATCTTCATCCTTTCAAGTGCTATCATATTCCTCCTAGAAATATGTGGATTCCAGAACTGCACACAATAGATGTGGTCTAACCAACATTTTAGACAGTTCCAGTTCTATCCCTCAGCTAATAAAGGCAAGCATACCATATGCTTTCTTAACCACTGTATCCATCTGCCCTGCTACCACCGGTGTGCATTCACATCAAGGTCCCTCTGATCCTTGGTGCTTCCCAGGGTCCTGCCATTTATCATGTATTCCCTTGCCTGGTTTGTCCTCCACAAGTGCATCACTACATCCTTGTCCGGATTGAATTCCATTTGCCACTGATCACTCCATCTGACCTGCTCGTCTATGTCCTCCTGTAATCTATGGCTATCCTCTTCACTACTTACACCCCACCAATTTTCATATCATCTGCAAATTTACTGATCAACCCTCCTACATTCAAACACCCTCTAAATCATTTATATAATCCACAAACAGCAAGAACCCCAACACAGATCCCTGCGGGACCCCACTGAATACAGGCTTCCAGTTGGAAGAACACTCTGACAATCACCCTCTGCTTGCTGCCACTCAGCCAATTCCGGATCCAATTTGTCAAATTGCCTTGGATTCCACGGGTTCTTTAGTTTTCAGTCTCCTATGTGTGACCATTCAAAAGTCTTGCTGAAGCCCAAGTCCCTTCATCGACACACCTGGTCTGCTCTCGAAAAATTCAATCAAGTTGGTCAGACATGAACTCTCCTTAACAAAACCATGTTGACAGTTCGTGATTAATCCCTGCCTCTCCAAATGCAGATTAATTCAGTCTCTCAGAATTGCTTCCAATAGTTTCCCCACCACTAAGGTTAGACTGACTGGCCTGGTTCATCCCTTCCTCTCTTCTTGAATAATAGACCCACATTGGCTATCCTCCAGTTCTCCGGCACCTCCGGCAGCCAGAGAGGAAATTAAAATTATTGCCAGCCCCCCTGCTATTTGGTCGCTTGCTCACTCAACAATCTGTGATACATTTCATCTGGCCCTGGAAATCTGTCTACTTTGCCAGATCACTCAGAACCTCCTGTTGTCTAAGTCAATCTCTTTACTTTTATCTCCCAAGTCTCCCAGGCAAGGCCATTAGTTCCCGGCGGCAGGAGAATCTGGCGAACATATATTTAAGCCATATGGCTAATTTTAATATGCTGATCTGGATCTTGCCCTCATCGCAACGTCTCGTGTGATTCGGATGAACGTCGCGAGATGTCTCAAGCATTGCGAATCTTGCGAAAGGCTCATCGCATCACCAAGTCGGGGGCAGCGAGGCTGTTAAATCACACCCGACATTTCTTCTTTTCCTCAAATTTTTCCACTATTTTTCTGCCCCGAACTGAAAATAGTTTGCTATTGTATGTTTTCCTGGTCCTTCAGGAGGTCATTTATACCATACAGAGGCTAAGACTTCACAGTCAACATCTATTTTTCTACCTTATACCCATCACCAAGGTCATTGGTTTCAAGGAAAGACACAGAAATCATGGTGCTTCCTCAACAAAACACTAGTTTAAAAAAAAATCATGCGAACCATATAATGAGCTGAATCTGAATGATTCAATCACTGTAAAACTAATTGACCATCTCGAAAGCCCTTTCAAAATCCTTTTACTCTCTTCGTTCATTTTTAAACATAGTCTGCATGATCACACTTTTCACTTTAGTCGCTGTGTACAAGCACCACCAGCCTATTCCATTCCATTCAGTTCAGACTAAAAATGTGATCTTTTGATCCTCTGTAGGAATGACTGAAAATTTTCATTTCAGATGCCCTGAAGATAGCATTGTTGTTATTGTGCAGAGTGCTTAACGCAATGCTGATTGCTATTTGGAGAGCTTTTAGGCCAAGCATTTTCTCATACCCTCGCACTATGACACTGATTTATTTATTCCAGATAGCTGTTATTACATAAAAGGCAAATCTGTGACCAGAGTTAAGATCAAGCACCATGACAGGACATACATGGCTCACATATCTCAGCTTCATTCATAAAATACTGTACCAACTCATTTCAATATTCATCGACGTTGTCCCAATTTTACATTCACAAACTCACTTTTAATGAAGTATAATATTGTTCCCAATTTGAGCTAGTTTGCTGATTTTTTTTGTTTTCCTTTATTCCTAGTTGACAGTAGAATCCCCAAACCGGATCAGATCCTGGAATTGTTCTGCAGCTGTTTATTTTGGCACTACAATAATCTCTCATTCCTTTAGTGTCTCTCTGCATAATACATTAAAGCAGTGCATACAGCACACTGCTCCCGCATCAAGCTTACTGCATGTAACACTTGCACTAGCGCACTTTTAGAACATATGTATGGTGATAAAACTATATTTCACCCCAACTCCCGTGAAGATATTTGTGGAACTGAACATGGGACTTCGACAGCTGAAGGCGTAGCTACCAATGGCAGGCTAAGAGGAGGAGATGGGTGGGGCGTTGGCAGCAACAAGGGTCCGACAGTCTATGCATCTTAGCAAAGCAAAGTGCTGATGTTCAAGGTGGACTTGGGACAGGATATGGGTGGCAAGCTAGGTTTTACAGAGGGTGAAGGGTGCAGAGCACTGGATTAAATAGTTAACAGTAATAATTGTATGAATGAAGCTATCAACAGCAAATGGGTTGAGGGTGAAATGTCTTGTTCCAACTGTCAGCATGACTAACCATTCACAGAGCATGCCAGGAGCTTTAAGCGGCCACATCATAGAATTTACAGTGCAGGAGGCCATTCGGCCCATCGAGTCTGCAGCGGCCCTTGGAAAGAGCACCCTGCTTAAGCCCATGACCCACTCCATCCCCGTAACCCAGCAGCCCCACATAACCTTTTGGACACTAAGGGACAACTTAGCATCGCCAATCTACCTAACATGCACATCTTTGGACTGTGGGAGGAAACCAGAGCATCCGGAGGAAACCCATGCAGACACGGGGAGAACGTACAGACTCTGCACAGTCAACCGAGTCCAAAATTGAACCGTGGACTCTGGAGCGGTGAGACAGCAGTGCTAACCACTGTGCCACCTCTCTCATCCATCCTTAGACATGTTGAGAAACTTGCACGGTAACTTTGTTTGTTTTTAAAATTTCAAATCATAACAAAAAAGGAAAATGACTAATTATGACACAAAATGCCTCTTAACAGCAGTTATGCATCCGTTTACTGTTGATTCCTCTACTCCTTCAGATCAGCCTTCATTCACTACTAGGGGGTGTGACTTTTACACTGAATTTGTAGGCACTCAAAAATCAACTAAACATCCTGCCATTATCTTCACCTCTTACACCACACCACTTCACTGGACAAGTGATATCAAGAAGCGGCTGAAGGCACTAAATATTGCAAAGGCGATGGACCCTGACAATATTCTGGCAACAGTACTGAAGACTTGTGCTCCAGAACTTGCCGCACTCCTAGCCAAGCTCTTCCACTTCAGCTACAACACTGGCATCTACCTGGCAATGTGGAAAATTGCCTAGGTGTGTCCTGTACATAAGAAAAAGGACATGACAAATCCTACCCAGCCAAATATCGCCCTATCAATCCATTTTCCATCATCAGCAAAGTGATGGAAGGAGTCACCAACAGTGCAATCAAGTGGCACTCACTCAGCAATAACATGTTCACGGATGCCCAGTTTGGGTTCCACCAGGGTTACTCAGCTCCAGACTTCATTACAGCCTTGGTTCAAACATGGACAAAAGAGCCGAATGCCAGAGGCGAGGTGAGAGTGACTGCCCTTGACATCAAGGCAGCATTTGACCAAGTATGGCAAAAAAGAAAGTGCCCTAGCTAAACTGGAGGCAATGGGAATGAGGGGAAAACTCTCCACTGGTTGGAGTCATACCTGGCACAAAGGCAGATGTTTGTGGTGGTTGGAGGTCAATCATCGCAGCTCCAAAACATAATTGCAGGAGTTCCTCAGGGTAGTGTCAGAGACCCAACCATCTTCAGCTGTTTCATCAATGACCTTCCTTCCATCAGAAGGTCAGGAGTGGGGATGTTTGCGGATGACTGCACAATGTTCAACATTTGCGACTCCTCAGATAATGAAGCAGTCCATGTCCAAATGCAGCAAGACCTGGACAATATCCAGGCTTGGGTTCAAAAATGGCAAGTAACATTTGCTCCACACAAGTGTCAGGCAAAGACCATCTCCTACAAGAGAGCATCTAACTACCGCCTCTTGACATTTAATGGCATTACCATCATTGAATCCCCACAATCAACATCCTGGGGGTTACCATTGATCAGAAACTGAACTAGCCATATTAATACTGTGGCTATCAGGGAAGGTCAAAGGCTAGGAATCCTACGGTGAGTAACTCAACTCCTGACCCCCCCCAAAGCCTGTCCACCATCTACAAGTCAGGAGCGTAATGGAATACTCTCCACTTGCCTGCATGAGTGCTGCTCCAATAACACCCAGGACAAAGCAGCCTACTTGATTGCTCCCCATTCCACAAATATTCAAACACTCCACCACCTACAAACAGTTGCACCTGTGTGTACTATTTACAAGATGCACTGCAGTATCTCCTTAAACAGCACCTTCCAAACCTACGACCACTACTATCTAGAAGGATAAGAGCAGCAGATACCTGGGAAGCCCATCACCTGGAGTTTCCCTCCAAGTCACTCACCAACCGGACTTGGAAATATATCACCATGCCTTCACTGTTGCTGGGGCAACAACCTGGAACTCCCTCCCTAACAGCACAGT